>NW_021703786.1:19030522-19617651 GCF_005190385.1 Monodon monoceros
CACACACACACACACACACACACACACACACACACACACACACACACGGGATTCTGGGTTTAGGGAAGGTCACGAATCCCATGGTAAGCCGCTGACACTGGCTTGGCCACAAGAGACAGAAAAAAAAAAAAAAGCCTCTCCTGGGACTTGCCTGTTAGGGGGTTACCAGCAACAGACTGGAAGCAGTTTTAACCTCTGGGCAGGAAGGCTGCTGCTCTTCGGACAAACATCCTGGCTGGGAAATCCCCTGGCCTGGGTGGGTCCCTGGGGCCTGGCAGCCTTGCTCCGTGCCATCCTGGCCTCTGCAGACCTTCCCCTGGCTCCCAGCTTGAGGCCAGGCACCCCCCTCCACCCTCAGGAGCCCGGGGAGAGCTAGCTCAGGCTCCTGGAGCTCCTGTGCAGAAGTGATTAATGAGGCAGACAAGTCTTTCTTCCCCAGCTGTGTCAACACGCCCCAGGCCGCCTGGAAGTGGCCCTGTTAGCTGCAGGTATGGGAAGCAGCCCCAGGCCTCCTTTATGCCTGTTCTCCCCTCACCAGGGGCTCCCTTTAGGGCCCTGGGCCTCCCACTGGGCCATCAGAGTCCTGCTGATGGTGGTGGTGGTGATGATTTTATGATGCTACAGTACTTGATATTTGCAGAAGGCATGGCCCTACTTTTCCTCAGCTCCTCTTTCCAGCTGCCAGAGCCAGTGGCTTGTGTGTGACTACGTTTGGGTCACAGGGAGCAATTGAACTATAGCTGCCGGAGCTTATGCCACCTCCTCTGTGAAGCCTTCCTTGATCACCCTGGCAGGCTTTGTGCATATCCCCATCCTCCAGTCACTGCCGGGTGTTTTCACTGCGTGGGGAGCACATCTGTTTCCCTCACTGCTTCCTTAAGGGAGGAGACTGTGTGTTTTTCTGGGTCTTATTCATTTTGTACCTGCAGCCCTCTTCCCCCACATCCCCATTCTCACAGCAGCCTAGCACAACGCTTGGCATGTGCTAGGATAAATACTTATTGAATGAACAAATGACCTTTAGATCTGGAAAGATTTGAAATTCCAGGGCTTTGGTCTGTCTGTGGTTCTGATTTCCTTGTGTTCGAGCTTGTTCAAATCCGCCTATGACCACACATCCTGCCTCTGGCCCCAGCTTGTCCTCATGGGGCTCTTAGTGGTTGCCACCCAAGGAACTCTGATGGAGCAGCAGATCGTGAACTTGTGTTGTGGGGGTGGGGTGGGGGGGTGGAGGAGTAGTGAGGTTGGAGTGGGGAGGTCAGGAAGCTAGAAAGAGTCATATGATTTTAAAAAAAGTAAACCTAGGGCTTCCCTGGTGGCGCAGTGGTTGAGAGTCCGTCTGTCGATGCAGGAGACACGGGGTTCATGCCCCGGTCCAGGAAGAGCCCACATGCCACGGAGCGGCTGGGCCCGTGAGCCATGGCCGCTGAGCCTGCGCGTCCAGAGCCTGTGCTCCGCAATGGGAGAGGCCACAGCAGTGAGAGGCCCGCGTACTGCAAAAAAAAAAAAAGAAAAAATAAACCTGAAATTTTGGAATAATTTTATTTTTAAAAAATTTATCATTATTATTATTTTTTGGCTGTGTTGGGTCTTCATTGCTGCACGCGGGCTTTCTCTAGTTGTGGTGAGCTGGGGTTATGCTTCGTTGCGGTGCGTGGGCTTCTCATTGCAGCAGCTTCTCTTGTTGCGGAGAACGGGCTCTAGGCGTGTGGGCTTCAGTAGTTGTGGCACGTGGGCTCAGCAGTTATGGCGCACGGGCTTACTTGCTCTGCAGCATGTGGGATCTTCCCGGACCAGGGATCAAACCCGTGTCCCCTGCATTGGCAGGCAGATTCTTAACCCCTGGGCCACCAGGGAAGTCCCTTGGAATAATTGTAGATTAATAGAAAAGTTGCAACGATAGTACAGAGTCCCGTACACCCTTTAGCCCAGTTTCCCCTCATGTTAACATCTTATTTAACCAAGGTACTTTAATTAAAACTGAGAGATTCACATGGGTACCTTACTAGTAATTAAACTCCCGTCTTTATTTGTATTTCACTGGTTTTTCCATCAATGTCCTTTTTCTGTTCCAGGCTCTAATCCTGGATCTCACATTGTATTTAGCCCACATGATTTGGAAGATGATGTTTTATTTAAAAATTCATGCGTGTCGCTCTCTTCTTCATAATCCATGTGGGTTGATTTTATGTGAGAATAAAGCTTCTCCCAGCCAAATATTCCGGTAAACAATTGTCACTGTGTTGTTTCTCGTGGCTTCCCTGGCGATTCTGCACACTGCTGTGGATCTTTGGGGAGTGAAGCATGATCCCAAGAGGACAGTCTCACGGCGTCTTCTGGATACACAATATTAAAATCTGCTGACTGCAGTTCTGATATGAACAAGAAACAGGGATCATTGGGCTGATCTAGGGCTGAGGACAGCAGAGGGGTGGGTGAGAAAGGATGGATGTGAGGGTATTTGGGGGAGGTTTGGGGAGAAGAGGGATCTTGGGGTGCTAGCCCGGCGTTTCCTGAGAGGCAGGGACATGGTGTTTGATCTGTGAGTAGATGTGTCCTGGGTTCCCCTGGCTCATTGGTCCTCCGCCTGTGTCTCTCTCTCTTTTCTATCTTTTCACATGGGTATCTATTTGCAGCATCACAGTTGGTCTTGGTTTTGCTTGCATTCCTGGTCAGCTGGAATAATTAGAGTTAAGAGGCGAACATTACTCCTGCTTTGAGGAAGACAGGATCTTCCTGTTTGGAGGCCCGAAGGACTGGGGGGGGGAGGAAGCAGAATGCAGGCGGGGTGATGGGTCAGTTAAGGCCCCTGCTCTTCGCCCCGCCCCCGCCCCAGACCCACTCTCCTTCTGGTGCAGGTCTCTGTCCAGTGTCTGCTGATGTCATTTCCATGCTTCTGGTTTCTAAGTCTCACTGCTTCAAGTGATAGGCTGGTGGGGCTGTGGGAGGATGTGGGAGGGAAGGCATTTGAAGTTTGGTTTTGGAACTCTGGCTCCTTTTGAAAGAATAGCCAGTGACTTCCGGGAGAGCCCTCTGCAGGCTGGCTGTTCCGGTCAGGGCCTGGGTGGAGGTGGGAGGAGGGGTAGTGGATGGAAAACCCCTCCCTGGCTGGGTGGGCCTGAGGCCAGAGGGCCAGTCCACACCCTCAGGCTTCCACCCCATGGCTCCCAAGGCCTCGTACTTTTTGGAAGGAGGAGGCCTGCAGAAGTCCAGCACCAAGTCAGCAGGCAGGAGAGCCCTGGGTATAGGGCTCCCCGGAGCCTGCAGACACCGGTGGATTAAGGGGTCAACTCTCCTCATCTCTGTGTGGAGGGAGCCAGGATGTGTGTTGGGGAACAGGGAGAATTTCCCACCATCTCCATCGTTCTCTGCTATAAATCCACTTCCTGGTCCATATGTGATCATCTCAAAGGTCCATAGTAGGTGCTCAGTGCCTTAAGAACCCTTGAATGGTTGTTTGAAACCTCATCATTTCCCACCTCCAGTTGTCCCCCCATTTCAGACCATGTCAGCTGGTTTAGAAAGGAACACAGGTTTATTGTGCTAGGTGTGTTTCGGGGTGCTTGCCTGCCCATCTCGTTGCAGACTCTGTAGGAAGTGCTGGCTTTAAAAGTGGAAGGGGCGTTCATTCACGTGAACTCTTGCTGGAGGCAAACACCCTGTTCGAGTCATTAGCTTCCCAGAACTTCTCGAAGGCACCATCCACCTCCTCACCTCTCATGAATTCCTCAGGCCTCTTCCCACCAGCCCATGGAAACAGATGTGATAGTCCGTGGATTTAGTGGAGATGCAGATTTTGAAGTTGCTCTTACTAGAGGCGCCAATGACCTCCTCGTCTTCAGGCTACGGTTTGGTTCTCGTCTTCATGTCCTCACCGCTCTGCTGCATAGAACCGTTTCTCTTCCTTTTGTCTATCAGCTCTCCTGGTCCCCTGGCTATCACTCTTTCCTGCTCCCGGATCTCCTCGCTGGTCCCTGGTCTCCCTCATCTCTTTCCACTCGTCCTCTGCCAGCCTCTCATCTTCAGCTCTCTTTTTCCCTAGACCCTCCCTCTGGCTCAGCTCACCTGAGATCTCCACACAGCATATCTCCAGCCTAAACTTCCCCTTGAGCCCATCACATCTCATTTGGTTATTTCATCTGCATATCTTCCATCTACTCAGAGTCAACAAGTCCTAAACGGAGCACATCCTCTGTTCCCCGATTTGCCCCTCCTCCCATATTCCCCTGTTTTGTTTGCTGTACATAATCACCTAAAACAGAAACCTGGAAATCAACAGAGACTCCTCCCTCTCCCTCATCCTTCACGTCTCCTTAGTCACCAAGTGGTGTAGCTTCTCATCAGAAATCTCTTTAACTCCGTCCCTGCTCTCCCTCCCCGCCATCGCTGTCTTGGTTCACGCCTTTATCATTTCTCCCTTGGATTATTGCACAACATCCCAACTGACTTTTCTACCTCCAGATACTCCCAACTTCAGTCCCTCCTCTCCTTAGCTGCCAGCATTCTCTTTCTAAAAACAGATCCAAAATGTCATTTTCTGCCTAAAAGCTTCCAACGGTTTCCCACTGCCAAGAGAATAAGATCCAAATTTTTATCTTAGCACACAGGGCCTTTCGTGGTCTACGTCGAGTTTATCTTACCATCTACCTCTCCCATCACTGACCCTCCTGCACGCTTTGCCCCGCCATCCATGCCTCTCCCCATCTCCAATCATGCTGCCTTTTTTTCACACTCTGCTTTTGCACGTACAGATTTGCTAGGGACGGAATGCTTGTGTCTCCCCAAAATTCATGTTGAAATCTGAATCCCCAATCTGATGGTGTTTAGAGTTGGGGCCATTGGGAGGTGATTAGGTCATGAAGACAGAGCCCTTATAATCAGATTAGTGTCCTTATAAAATGAGACCCCATAGAGCTCCCTCGCCCCTTCTGCCATGGAAGGACATGGTGATAAGAGCCATTTATGAACCAGGAAGTGGGCCCTCAGCAGACACCAAATCTGCCAGCACCCTAATGTTGGACTTCCCAGCCTCCAGAACCATGAGAAACACATTTCTGTTTATAAACCCACCCACCTGCTCTATTTTTGTTATAGCAGAGGCTGAACAAACTAAGACAAGGTCCTTGTCTGAAAAGTCCTAGTCCGTCTGGCACGATTCTACTTGGATAGAATTCAAGGCCCTGCTCTGAAAAACCTCCCCTAACTGTCAGCTAAATATCAATAGTTGTCCCCTCTAAATTCCCACATTCCTCTGTCTCTAAAGAGCACATGTCACTTCATTTTGCATTTATTTTTCTATGTCTGTCTGAGTCTACTGGATCTTGAGGCCAAGGATCGATGCAAACTGGTGTATATAGAATGGATAAACAACAAGGTCCTACTGGAAAGCGCAGGGAACTATATTCAATATCCTGTGATAAACCATAATGGAAAAGAATATGATAAAGAATATGTATATGCATAACTGAGTCACTTTGCTGCACAGCAGAAATTAACACAACATTGTAATTCAACTATACTTCAATAAAAAATAGATTTTTTTTCATAGAAAGCAGAAAAAGAATTCATTCCAAAAGAGGGCAGAAATAAGAAATTCATCCTGAAAATATACTTTGGTATAATTCTGGTGGGACAGATTTTCCCTCTGAGCATGTTCTCTTACTGACGGCCCCACTGGAGTCTTATCGTCATGTAACAGTTTTTAAACACTTCTCTGATTCTCATGTTGTGAGCAGGCAGGAACCATCTTCAAATCCACACTTTCCAAGGAGAGAGTAATGTTATTTCTCAGAAGAACAGCACTTTCTATCTTGGAAGAGTACATAAACATTTTATAGAGGAGCACAGTTTAGATTCAATAGACACATCATTCATCAAAGTGTAAAAAATGTGGCAGGAAAGAATTCTGCATTGTAGAATAAGATATTCACATGTGGTGGGAACGCTTAAGGCAGCTGATGGCCAAAGTGGGCGAGTCAAGGAAGGTGGTCTGCGTATGGAGGTGATTTTGCATCCAGAGGAGTTCTCTTCGTGACCTCAGCGACTGAGCACTGGCGAGCAGGTCTTCTTCCTCAAGGCCAATGATGCTTGAGGTACCAGATGGTTTCATTTTTCAACTGTGGTCCAAAGAGACGGTTGAGTTGGGCCAGAATTGCAATCAGCCAAAAGAGATAGCAGCAAATGGAACAGGTCACCAACATGGTGATGCTAACTCCCTGGTTGGGACCCTTTGGGATGAACCAGGGCATCAGGAAGCCGACAAAGCCCCAGAACACGCTCATCACGATGAGAGGCACGGTGAGGCCAGTATATGCCATGATTTCTGTGGGAGGTGCCAGCCTCTGCCCTGCTGCCTCACTTTGGTCCCACCCCAAAAAATAGATTAAAAAAAAAAAGAAAGCTTGCTAAACTCTTCCCAGGTATACAGTAGCATCAGATTTTCCAAGAGACAGGGAACCAGGATCTGTGGAGTCCCTTGGTTCTGAGTTGCTGACCAGCATGGAGCTCTCAGCACATGTGGTATGAGAGTGATCTCAAGCCAAATTCACATGGGTATGTTGATCTCTGCAGGCCTGACTTCTTCTCCCTGGGGTTTGTAGTCCAGAAAGAGACCCTCTGTGACAAGCCCAGGTCTAGGATGAGGGGAGTAGGCACTTGCTATAGGCCCAAAATATAATGAGGCACCAAAAAACCCAGTAATCAAGAGAAATGAAATTTAACACAATATTCAAAAAAATCAGTAAACTACAGCCCATGGGCTGGCTGCCTGCTTTTTATTTTATTTTATTTATTAAGTTTTTAAACATAAGTTGGTTTTTTTTCACTTATGATTTTGGTAAATACTTAAAAAAAATTATTTATCTATTATTTTTGGCTGCTCTGGGTCTTAGTTGTGGCATGTGGGATCTAGTTTCCCAACCAGGGATCGAACCCTGGCCTGCTGCACTGGGAGAGTGGAATCTTACCCACTGGACCACCAGGGAAGTCCTTGCCTGCTTTTTTTTTTTTTTTTTTTTAAACATCTTTATTGGAGTATAATTGCTTTACAGTGGTGTGTTAGTTTCTGCTATATAGCAAAGTGAATCAGCTATACATATACATGTATCCCCCTATCCCCTCCCTCTTGCGTGTCCCTCCCATCCTCCTTGTCCCACCCCTCTAGGGGGTCACAAAGCACTGAGCTGATCTCCCTGTGCTATGTGGCTGCTTCCCACTAGCTATCTATTTTACATTTGGTAGTGTATATATGTCCATGCCACTCTCTCACTTCGTCCCAGCTTACCCTTCCCCCTCCCTGTGTCCTCAAGTCCATTCTCTACGTCTCCATCTTTATTCCTGTCCTGCCCCTAGGTTCTTCAGAACCATTTTTTTTTTTTTTTTTAGATTCCATATGTATGTGTTAGCATACGGTATTTGTTTTTCTCTTTCTGACTTACTTCACTCTGTATGACAGACTCTAGGTCCATCCACCTCACTACAAATAACTCAATTTCGTGTCTTTTTATGGCTGAGTAATATTACATTGTACATATGTGTCACATCTTCTTTATCCATTCATCTGTTGATGGACACTTAGGTTGCTTCCATGACCTGGCTATTATAAATAGAGCTGCAATGAACACTGTGCTACATGATTCTTTTTTTTTTTTTTTGTGGTATGCGGGCCTCTCACTGCTGTGGCCTCTCCCGTTGCAGAGCACAGGCTCGGGACACATAGGCTCAGCGGCCATGGCCCACGGGCCCAGCCGCTCCGCGGCATGTGGGATCTTCCCGGACCGGGGCACGAACCCCTGTCCCCTGCATCGGCAGGCGGACTCCCAACCACTACGCCACCAGGGAAGCCCTGTTTGTGGATTTTTTGATGATGCCTGCCTGCTTTTTAAAATAAAGTTTTATTGGAACCAGGGCTGGGCTAAGGAAGATGAGGTAGGGGACTGAGAACAAGGTTGGATCTTGTCTTTATTCGAAAAATTTGTTCATCATGAATTTTTGCATTAATTTTGATTAAAATACTGCATTCAAATATTATCTATCTTGATTTCTGAGGTTTGGGGCACCCCCCTTACCTTCTGTGCCCCAGGAAGTGCCTCACTGATCTTCCAGAGTTTCCCCCAGTGTCCTGAAGACGATGGGTCCCAAGACAGGCAGCTGTAGGTCACTGTCAGGCCCCCAGGGCTCACTTCCCCTGGGTCCCTGGCTGACCACAGCCCCAGCCAGCCTGTATGGAGGAGCTGAGGGCCTGGACACCTTCTGTCCTTTGGGGATTGTGGCATGAGGTTTTTCTTTGGATTCCTTAGGAAGTTAGGTCTCCCCTGGCCCACTGGCATTGGATTATTGAACAGCTCCTATCTGCCAGCCACTGGGGGTAACAGAACTGAGATTCTAAATGCCTTTTAAACCCTGCCCTCCAGCCCCTTTGCCCTGCCTGATCCGCCCCGTCCTCTCTTCTGACTGGTCCCTCTCCTCTAACCTCACCACTTTGCACCCTAGCTTCCACAGCACCACCAGGGTCACCCGGATAAGGTGCACATCTGACCTCAGTGTTCCCCGGATAAACTCTCCAGCGCCCTGGGCATAAGTCCCAACACCCTAAACAAACCCTGTTCCTGGGCCAGCCCAGCCCTCGAATCCCATCTATGTTCCAGGCTCACCAGACTCCTCGGGATGTTGCTGTATGTGTCTTTCCTTCTTTCCTTCTCCTCTGTCTTTGCACATATGGTTCCTTCTGCTTGGATGCCTTGTCCCCGGAACCAGCCCAAGGGCCTTCTCCTATTATGCTCTGTGATTCTCCTCTGTTTACCTCAGTTATCCCATTCATTCCTCTGCAATGTGGTTATTTATTTACAGGGCTGTGCCCTCACCCCTCCCCCACCTGCCCCCACCAAACTGTGAGCTCTTGGAGGTCAGGTCATGACCATTTTGTATCCCCTCCTCTCCTGCAGCGCCCCAGCCCCACACCCGCAGTACAGGGCCTGGCAGAAAATAGGCTCTGAGTGAACGAACGAATGCATGAATGGAGAGGACATAGTCTTGTTTGCCCCTCTAGGATTTGCTACGCTCGCAGCAAGATTTTGAGCAGAGCCCTCAGCCCTGGCTTCATTCTAGAGCTCACAGCATCAGATTTGGAAGTCAGGGGTTCCTGGTGCCCCAGCAGTAGGGAAGTCAAATGAGAAGACACTTCAGGAGAGCTGGGCCACTCCAGGGGAGGAAATGAAAACTAAATTGAATTAATTAGTGGTCGTATTGAACCCTGCTTCTTGAATGTGCTAAAGTCTGATTAAACAAACAACAAAAAAGATAAAATCGCTTAGCTACTTTTTTTTTTTTTGGTAAGAGAAAAGAGAAGAAAACAAAATGTTGATTTAAGATGCGGCCCAGGGCTGGGGGCCCAGGGGAAACCTGGTGAAGGCTCCTGTTGTTTGGGGTTGGAGGTCGCGGGAGCAACGCTGCCTGGGGATCCAGCTCAAGGTTCTGGAGTGATGGAAAAACCTGGCCTGACGCTTTTCCTCAGCGGACCCTTAACTCGCTAACAGGAGCCAGCTGAGCGAACACAAACAGAGGTGCTGTGCCGGCACCGATCCCAGCTTCCTCTGAAATTTCCAGGCCTCTTTTTTCCTGTCGGATTCCAGACAGATGAAATTTTCCTGGCCCCAGCCCTGCTCCTGGCAGCATCTCCCCTCTGAATCACCATAAATCAGGGCTGGGGGCGAGTGATGGGATTTTCCTGATTGACAAGCCGCTACCCTGATAAAATGGGGGCTCCGTTTCCTAGGCCGAAAATAGCTCTGGGGTTGCTGTCCTGAGTCCTCCCCATCCCCAATCCCTGTAGGTATCTGCTTTGGATTTTAAATATTCATATCTGTCTGTGATTATGATTTCATCGAGAAGGGCTGTGGACGTGCAGATGTGAACTGCTGGGGGCCGCGGTGGTCGTAAGCGACACCATTGTTCGCAGGGTCACTTGCGGAGGGGGGGCGTGCTGTGCATTCCTCAGAGCCTCCATCATCCACGGAGTCCCCAATTAATTTCAATACAAACACCGGATCTGGCCTCTCCTGCGCCTTTGCAGCCATAACACATGAGGTCATGCTGCTTTGGTTAACCGGAGGAGTTTTGGGGCGAGGTGGTGGTGGTGGGGGCCTTCCAAGTCCCTGGGGGATCTGTCCTGCATGGCTCAGGCTGGGCTGTTTACTGCAGGGGGTCCATCTGCGCACCTGAACTCTCTTTCTCACCATCCTTTTCTCAGAAACTCTGAAATCTTTTATTCTTTCTTTTCCCAGTCCCTCCAGCTTCATCACAACCACGCCATTGATAACCCACTGTCCCTGCAGTTCTTTGAAAACACACAGAGCCCCTCACCCTCTGTACTTTTGCTCAAACAGCTTCATCCACTCGGGGCATGTTTTTGCCCCTTCATATGGCTCCTTGTTCTTGAAGATTTCCTGAAAGAGTTTCTTCCTCCAGGAAGCCTTCCCCATCACTCCATTCAGACTTAAGTACCATTCTCTCCTCTGTATTCCTATAGCTGACAGATTCTCAAACATGAGCCTGCGTCAGAGTCACCTGGAGGGTTTGTTAAAATACAGATTGCTAGGCCCACCCCCAGTTTCTGAATCAACAGGTCTGGAGAAAGACCTGTGAATTTGTATTTCTAACAAGATCGCAGGAGATATTGATGCTGCTCTAGCCCCACGTGAGCACCTCCAGTGATAGAACTTATTCTGCTGTGTTGCTATGACCTGTTTGTAGTTTTCATCTACTGGGAGGGCTGGGATGGTCTTTTTCAGCTCTATAGCCCAATACACAGTGAAGTTGCCCACTGGAGGTTTGTTGATTGAATTGTGGACACAGAACCGACTTGCTGGTCACAGAGCTCAGTGGAGGGGAGGAGGGTGGCAGACAGAGCCTGCCCTTTAAGGACCTGGCTGCTGTTGCGCAGAGGGGGGCGCCCGGGCAAGAGGACTGGTTCGTGAGGGATCTCTGGAGCATGAGTGGGGGTCAGCCCCACTTTCTGCAGGTCTCTCAGAAAGCCTGAAACAGGAGGGTCACTGATTCAGCTGCTGGGCAGAGATGCCAGAGGAGGAATGGGAGTCAGGGTTTCAAGTTGCTTTTCTCCCTTTGAGACCCGGGAACGCCCAGATGATGAAAGGACATGGGGACCCTGTCCCTTTTCTTGAGCACCATCTGAATGCCAGCTCCTGCCACCTCATGCTCCAGCCACATGGCCAGGTGAGATCTCAGCCCCTGCCCCAAACTATGAGGACACATCCTATGCCTTAATCATCTTTGTAGCTGCCCCGTCCCCTTCCACACTTTGAACTGTGTTTCCTATGGTTTCTTCAATGTACCGTTTCTTCCACAGCTCACACCTTTGCTCATGCTGTCGCCCCTGCTCAACAAACCCCTCGTTCCTTCTTCGCTGGTCGAAATCCAACACATCCATTCTAGGCTGAGTCCAGATGTGCCACCTCCGCTCCGTGCAGGTCAGAGCCTCATTGGCTCCCCTGGGGTCCCACCCGGTAGCAACATCACGGTCTGTTATATTTGTTCGAATGGGTTTGGTTTCCGCCCCAGATGGGGTATTTGTTCCTCCTCCTCTGTTCTCCCGCCTCTAGCACCCTTCCTGGTTTACAGTGGGTTGCTCAGTCGGGGCCCTTTGAACTGGGTTGTACCTGCTCATCTCGGGGAACGTGTTGGTGAGAGGGATCAGCTCGGGGCATCACTGGCTCTTTTTTTTTTTTTTTGCGGTACGCGGGCCTCTCCCGTTGCGGAGCACAGGCACCGGACGCACAGGCTCAGCGGCCATCGCTCGCGGGCCCAGCCGCTCCGCGGCCTGTGGGATCTTCCCGGACCGGGGCATGAACCCGCGTCCCCTGCATCGGCAGGCGGACTCTCAACCACTGCGCCACCAGGGAAGCCCCATCACTGACTCTTTAAGTGCCAGGGCTTCTTGGCTGAGCAAGGGGTCTTCTCCCCCCAACTCCCCATTCCAGGGTGGTCCCTGTCTAGCCACACACTCAGCTGAATGGGACAACAGGTTGGTGAGGAGGGGGGTAGTGCCCAGAGATTCCCAAGTCCAGCTGCAGAGAGTTCAAAGCCCGGTTCTGCTTCTTCCCACCTGGGTCAACTTGAGCAAGTTATTTTTGTCATTGAGCCTCAGTTTCTTCTTCTGTAAAATGGGGAGTATAACCCTCCCTTGCCAGGCTGTGGTAAGGAATAAAGAGGATAATGTCTTGCAGGCTTCAGGCACAGGCCTTGGCATGGCTGCCTCTTCTTCTCCACCAGAGCTTCAGAACAGAGACCTTAAACTTTTTCTTTGTAAGTCCCAGCTCCCCTCCGTAATTTTCTAACAGTAACAGAGGGGAGCAGTCTCAGAGGGGAATCCATCAGGGCTGGAAACAAGCTGTTTCACCCCTGCCGATTTCAGCTGGAAAACCAGGCCCTTAGACAGGAGGGAGGAAAAATTATTAAAGGATTAAATCCAGAATAATCCTATAAGCCCCAGGAGGCTCAGAAGGCACTAAGCCACAGACTTAAAGTCTGATCTGTGAAGTTATGGGGGCGGAATCAGCATCGGAAGGCTGGGAGTGGGTTTGAGGTATACAATGCTGTTAGATCTTTTCTAAAAGGTGGCTTCATTTTCACCGCTCGGACAGTGTTTTTTGTTTGTTTGTTTTTTGTTTTTCCCTCCTCTTGTCATGGTTTTTAACAACAATGAGCAAGCTGCAGGAGTGGGGGAACTTTAGCTAAAATTCCATAAAAATAAAACTTTAATTAAAGTACACAAGTCATGAAATTCCATCCTTGTAAAGTGAGATGTCTTGGGACTCTGCCCCGAGCAGATCTTGCTCCCTGAGGCCCCGGGTTCACACGGGCTCCTCCTCGGGGGGCCGTGATAGCTGACACTCAGCCTGGACCCTCGTGTTGCCAGCTGAGTGAGGAGGCGTCTCTGGCCCCTCCTCCACAGCTCTCTCCAGTGTCCTGTCCAGAAAGGCCGGGAGGGCCACGGGGCTGGAGTGGGGGCGTTTTATAGGACTGGAGGCAGGCCCTGTGTGTGGGCTTTGGAAGAGACAGAGCACCCTGAGCTTCGGGGGCAGAAAGTGCGTTTTTCACATTTTCCCAGGCAGCAAGAAGAGCATAGGCTTCCCTGGTGGCGCAGTGGTTGAGAGTCCGCCTGCCGATGCAGGGGACACGGGTTCGTGCCCCGGTCCGGGAGGATCCCACATGCCGCGGGGCGGCTGGGCCCGTGAGCCATGGCCGCTGGGCCTGCGCGTCCGCAGCCTGTGCTCCGCAAAGGGAGAGGCCACAGCGGTGAGAGGCCCGCGTACCGCAAAAAAAAAAAAAAAAAAAAGAAGAGCACAGACCTGACCACTGGAGACTGGGAGTCTTCTTTTCTAGTTTCGATGATGTTACAACGAGCTGGACCACTCAAGCAACTCTCTTTTTGGTGGGCCTGTTTCCCCATCTGTAAAATGAGTCGATTAGATCCAGGGATTTTGCAAAGTGCCCACTGAGGAGACTTAAAGATTTCACAGAACCTTCCTCAGGGCCTCCCTGGGGGCTTTGGCGCTCAAGGCTTCCTCTCCCCCTTACCACCTTCCCTGACTCCTCTTGTCTGTTTTACAGATTGGTTTTTCTGGTAAGATTTTGTTTGAAACAAAGGGTCCTGAGGCTGAAAATGTTTGAAAACTGCTCAGGACTCCTCTGGTCGGAACAGTGTGCGATCTGCCCTGTAGTGTCTGACTCTGCCTTCCTTCTGGCAGTGAGTTCCTCCGTCCTGCTCTAGTGTATGAGAACCCCTTGCCCTCCCCCCCCCCCACCTTCCTTTCTTCTACAGTAAGTCCCCTACATATGAACCTCCAAACTGTGAACTTGCAAAGATGCAAACGTGAGTTTGCATGTCCAATCACGTAAATTAGTTTACGCGTCTGGCGTACGTTGTCACGTGCATGCATCCTACAGTGTCGTATAGAGCAGCGGTCCCCAACCTTTCCCGCACCAGGGACCGGTTTCATGGAAGACAGTTTTTGCACAGACCGGGGGCGGGGGGGTGAGGGATGGTTCAGGCGGTAACGCGAGCGATGGGGAGAGGCAGATGAAGCTTCGCTCGCTCACCTGCCGCTCACCTCCTGCTGTGCAGCCCGGTTCCTAACAGGCCGCGGACCAGTACCGGTCTGTGGCCCGGGGGTTGGGGACCCCGGATATAGAGTACAGTATCTTTATTTCAAGCCCAGGATGTCCAGAAGCAAGCGTAAAAGCAGCGGTGATGTAGCCGGTACCGCTAAGAAGCACCAGCTGTTGTGCTGCACTGCTGTACTTTTCAAGGTACTGTATTAAAAATGTTTTCTTTATTTTTTGTGTTTATTTGTTTTTTATGTATTATTTGTGTGAAAAGTATTATCAACCTATTACGGTACGGTACTATACAGTGATTGTGTTAGTTGGGTACCTAGGCTAACTTTGTTGGACTTACGAACAAAGTGGAATTACGAACGCGCTCTCGGAACGGAACTCATTTGTATGTAGGGGACTTCCTGTATTTTGTTTTCTGAGTCACGGAACTCTTTGAATTGGATGAAGATGACCAATCTTCTCTCCAGAAAAATTCATATAGAAAAAAATACACACGCTGTGAAAATATAACTGTTTTAGCCTTCAGATCCTTTTGGGAAAGAAAATGTTTTCCTTTGCAAAAATGACTTGATGGGACCTCAGGCGCCAGAGCAGGGCATGAAAGGTCCGAGCTTAACAAAGTGATGACTAACCGCGCTGTAAAAGAAAATAGTTCTGTTTGCAGAGTCTCGCTGCTCTGCAGGTACTGCCTTCCTTTTGCTCTGGGTTGAGCCAGACTGGAAATCAGCCCCTCTCCATGACTTCTACACCAAAAAATGTGTTGCAGACTTGGCCAAACTTTGAGGATCAGCAAAGTAAGGTAGATGGAAAGCCTTGCTGTGTTCAGACTTCTGGTAGCAAGTGATTAAACCGCAATTCAAATTTCTTAAGAAAAAAACCAGGAAAAATGAAATGTGTTGACCCACCTAGCTGGGAAGTTGATGATAGAGCCATGGTCCCACTGAGATGTACAACTCAAGGGGGCGCTGTTCACATTGTGGTAGCTCAAGAGAATCCAGGGACTCAAAGGACACTCCCTTCTTGTCCCCCTGTCTCTCTTGGCTTGGCATCTTTTGGTCTTCATTCTCTTTCCTGTAGAGAGGCCTATTCCACACAGTTGGGAAGATGTGGCCCCAGCAGCCCCAGCAGCCCCAGCATCCCCAGGCCTACCTTGAAGCAGCTCAGTCATCCCCAGTCTCTGGGGGACGGGGTACCTTAGTTGGATTGGACCAGGCCCGGGTCAGGTGCTTAGCCCGGTGGCGGGTGAGCTTGGATACTGTATATGGCAACACTTTCAGAATCATGGAATTGGGGAAAAGAGTCCTCTGTTTTTACCCGATGGTGAAAGAGACACTGGGCAGATAAAAAACAAAGACACAACACACGCACAAATAGTATTGAAACAAAACGAATGTCTACTCCCTACCTGACTGGCCCTTGAGTCTTTAGCCCAGTCTGCAATATACTTGTGTATGAGTGATTTTGTGTGTGTATTGAAGTCACAGAGAGGGGCTGATTTCCACGTCCAGGTCAATCCAGAGTAGAACAAGGGCAGTACCTGCAAGGTGGTGAGATGCTCCACAGACAACTAATTTGGAAGACCATAGAGCCAGTGGTAAACAGGAAATTCATTATCGAGATGCCAGAATCCTTGGAGGGGCTGGGAGGGGTGCATGTGAGATGGAGTAGGCACTGATTTTATTAGAGCTCAAAGGATCGGGTATCTTAGCTGACATCTGGATCACACACACGCAAAATATTGCATACGATTCTGAGGACTCAGGATCCCCTGAAACCTATCCAGTGGACAGCCCCCATCTTGGACCCTGCCTCCTCTTTCAGAGTTTCCTTCCTTCCTCCACACTTAGTCATGCATTTCCTCTCGTGCAGAAGATTCCAAGGCTGAGGCCTCAATCCCAACACTCAGCCCCATCTAACTCTGCTCCGACGTGACACCTACACTCCCATGGGAATTTTCTGGACTGTTCTCAAAGGACTACTAGGCAAGCCTGTCTTCTGCATTTGTACCATTTTCCTCCCGCCTCAGGATGAGGTAGCAATCCCAAGAGACAAAAAGTCCTGCTCCCCTCTCCTCTCCCGTCTCCACTGCTGAGAACTGATCTTCCTTGATGATGCCATCTCTGGCACACGGGCCTCAGCTAGAATGAGCAGCTCTGGGTCACCCGCTGCAGGCAGCTCATAGCAGGGGAGCTGCCGCGACTTGGTCCTGGGCCTCAGCTGCTGCAGGATTTACTGCTACCTGCTTTTTTTGGATCTGACAGATGCAGAAAGGGCTGGAGAAAGGATTTTGAATTTGTCTCAGGGAAATAATTCAAAAGAAGAAAAACGCTTAGGCAGGAAGGTATCCATTGGTATGGTAGTGACCTCAACCAGCAACATCTTAAAAGTCCAGCGATGAGAAGAGCTAACATTTGCCCTGTGGATCACATGACTCCAAATGCACCTCACGATTACCTCATGCTCGAGGTACATGCTTGGTTTTACCACTTGCCTTACACAAGTTAGCTAAGACTGCCTTCTATTTAGTTATTTATTTAAAAATTTACTTTTTATTTTATATTGTTTATATTTATTATATATATTTTATTTATATTTTATATTATAAAATATATTTATTTTATATTTATATTATATATTATATTTATATTATATTACTTTTTATATTTACTTTTTATTTTATATTTATATAGTTGATTTATAATGTTTTGTTAGCTTCAGGTGTACAGCAAAGTGATTCAGTTATACATACACATATACCCATTCTTTCTCAGATTCTTTTCCCATATAGGTTATTACAGAATATTGAGTAGGGTTCCCTGTGCTATGGTCCTTGTTGATGATCTATTTTATATATAGTAGTGTGTATATGTTAATCCCAAACTCTTAATTTATCCCTTCCCCCCACCTTTCCCCTAAGCTTGTTTTTGAAGTCCAAGTCTCTTTCTGTTTTGTAAATAAGTTCATTTGTATCATCTTTTTAGATTCCACATCATATGACATTTGTCTTTCTCTGTCTGACTTACTTAACCTAAATGTCCGTTGACAGAGGAATGGATAAAGAAGATGTGGTACATATATACGATGGAATATGACTCAGCCATAAAAAAAAGAATGAAATAATGCCATTTGCAGCAACATGATGGACCTAGAGATTATCACAGTAAGTGAAGTAAATCAGGAAGTAAGAATGCCTTCTGTTGATTGCTCGTTTGCTTTGTGCTGGAAACTGTGTCAGACAAGCTATGTATGTGCTCCCAAATCTTCACCAAGCCCTGTGAGATGGATGTTCTTTTATGTTTGTTTTTATTTTTTTGCGGTACGCGGGCCTCTCACTGTTGTGGCCTCTCCCGTTGCGGAGCACAGGCTCCGGACGCGCAGGCTCAGCGGCCATGGCTCACGGGCCCAGCCGCTCTGTGGCATGTGGGATCTTCCCGGACCGGGGCACGAACCCGTGTCCCCTGCATCGGCAGGCGGACTCTCAAACACTGCGCCACCAGGGAAGCCCAGGATGTTCTTTTAAAGATGAGGAAACAGGCTCAGAGTGGGTCAGTTATTTCCCCAGAGTCACAGATGTGCTTTTAGGTTGTGTCTGATTATTAGCACTTGTCTCCTGAGTGTCATCCCCAGGCGAATGGATGAACTTGACAGCAGGGCATGTGACTCTCCTCTGGCACCGTAGCACTTAGTAAGTATCCAGTAAATATTGGCTGTTGTGAAAGAACAGTAACCATCTGTGATTCACAGCTGTTTCTGTAGCACATCCTGGAGTCTTGTACTCGCTCCGGACCAGGCCTCAAGTTTCTGGATGGTTAGGAGGGCTGTGGGCAGGGGGTGGGAGCAAAAGGCAGCAAAGCAGAGCTATCTGGCTCTCCCATTCTGAGCCCTGTGCTGAGCTTCTGCCTTACCCAGCAGCTTGTATAGACTCCAACCATAGCACTTACCATTATGAAATACCTGTTGTTGTTTTTTTCAAACCGTTAAATAACTCAATTCTCGGAGGACATTGACCAGATGTCCTACAAATTTGACTTAATTCTGAAGCTACCTTCCGGGAGATAGCATCAGATCCCATAGATAAGGGCTTAGTCCTACAAGGCTGCCTACCTCTCCAACTCCAGATGCCAATCATAAGTCCTGGTTGTCACTGGCACATGGCTGACTTGCCATAGATTGGAGGTTCCAACCACCCCCTTCGTGGGTTTAATTAATTTGCTAGAGTGGCTCACAGAACTCAGAGAAACATTTCTCTTACTAAATGACTGCTTTGTTATAAGAGGATATAACTCAGGAACAGTTAGATGGAAGAGATGCATAGGGCAAGGTTTGGGGAAAGGGCACGGAGGTTCCATGCTCTCTGAGTGTGCCCCACTCTCCCTGCATCTCCATGCATTCACCAACCCAGAAACTCTCCAAACCCTGACCTTTTGGGATTTTATGGTGCCTTCATTACATAAGCACGATTGGTTAAATCATTGGCCATTGGTGATTGAACTCAATCTCCAGCCCCTCTCCCCGTTCCAGAGGTCAGGGGAAGTGGGATGAAGGTTCCAGCCCTCCAATCACAAGGTTGCTTCCGCTGGGGACCAGCCCTCATCCTTAGGTGACCCAGGGGCTTTTCAAAAATCACTTCATTAATGTAACAAAAGATACATTGATCACTCTCCTCACTTAGGAAATTCCAAGGGTTTTAAGAGCTCCTGGCAGAGAAGGGGATAAAGACCAAATATATATTTCTTATTATAAATCACAATATCATACCATGTGAGAGTGTCATCATTTATTTATACATCTGTCTCTCTCCTTAGCCGGGAAGTGCCTTAAGGTTTCTGTAGCCGCAGCCCCTGGACCAGTGCCTGGCACAGGACAGGCATCCTATAAATGACTGTTGACTAAGCGAGTTAATGAACTGGAGAAGTGTGGGTAGGAGGAAAGATGCGGACAGGACCAGGGATTAGAGGCGCCATAGCCTCTGTGCTGGTCAGTTTTGCTGCAATAATGTTCCATGATGAGGCTTCCCCAAACACCGGCTTACACCAATGTTCATCTGTTTCCATACTCATGAGTCCTGGGGTGGGCTGTCTCGGCTGGGCTCCGCGCTCCTGGCTCCGGGCTTATGCTCAGGTATGCTCCATGTGTTTCTTCATTTTCCCGGGCAGCTGATGTTTGGGACATGTCCTTCTTGTGGTGAACGGCAGGAGCAGAAACTTATGGTGCCCCTTCAGGCTCTGGCTTGGAACTGGTATGTTGCCATTTCTGCTCACATCCCATTGGCTAAAACTAGTCAAATGGCCAAGCCCAACATTATTAAGGTGGAGAAATATATTCTGCCTATTCTCCTGCCCCAAGGTTACAAGGTAGGTGAGAACAAAGAGCTGAAGGACAATCTACCACAGCCTCCCTTAAGAAAAAGCCCTGAACCTCCTTTATTCCTTGGGGAGAATCTCTAGAAGAGTCCCACAGGCTGGTCCCAGAGTTCTGCCTGTGGCCCTGATATTACTTTCCTCTTGGAGTTTATGGCAGAAAGCGATGACTGTCCCCATTATTCACTGCCCCCTTCTTCTTCTTTTTTTTTTTTTTTTTTGCCTACGCGGGCCTCTCACTGTTGTGGCCTCTCCAGTTGCGGAGCACAGGCTCCGGACACACAGGCTCAGCGGCCATGGCTCACGGGCCCAGCCGCTCCGCGGCACGTGGGATCTTCCCGGACCGGGGCACGAACCCGCGTCCCCTGCATTGGCAGGCGGACTCTTAACCACTGCGCCACCAGGGAAGCCCAGCCCTTCTTTTTTAGTAATAGAACACCCCAGGTTTTAGTTTGGGCACGTGGTGCCCACAGGAGGCCACATTTCTCAGCCGCCTTTGCAGCTAGACATGGCCATGTGACTAAGCTGTGGCCAATGGGATGAAGTGGAAAAGCTACAGGCATCCTC
Source organism: Monodon monoceros (assembly GCF_005190385.1). Lineage (NCBI taxonomy): Eukaryota > Metazoa > Chordata > Mammalia > Artiodactyla > Monodontidae > Monodon > Monodon monoceros. The sequence goes on from NW_021703786.1 coordinate 19,050,583, forward strand.
TGATGTCAGCTGTATGAGAACGATGCTTGCCTTCTCCTTCTCGCTCCCCCTTGCCTTGGGCTGGAACGTGGGCTCACCTGGACAACAACCCTCTAGGGAATGACAGGGCACCACAATAGAAGGAATCTGGGCGTCCAGACAAGCTCTTGGAGTTGGTCCAGTTTGCCTGCCACAGCATGGGAGAAGAATGAAATGCCATATTTCTGTTTGCTCCAGAATCTCAGTTTGTACATTAGCCCACACGAGGTCACTTGCTTGCCATCTCATCGCCCCCATCCCCCACTTGGCGTCTAAAGGCCACTGGTCCACTCTTTGTCCTTCATTCACCAAAATGTGAACTCAGGGGCTTCCCTGGTGGCGCAGTGTTTGAGAATCTGCCTGCCGATGCAGGGGACGCGGGTTCGTGCCCTGGTCCGGGAGGATCCCGCGTGCCGCAGGGCGGCTGGGTCCGTGAGCCATGGCCGCTGAGCCTGCGCGTCCGGAGCCTGTGCTCTGCAACGGGAGAGGCCGCAGCAGTGAGGGGCCCGCGTACTGCAAAAAAAAAAAAAAAAAAAAGTGAACTCAAATCCCTTTTCTTAATTTTCCTTAGCAAAAGTGAGACAGGATAGATTTCTTTAAAAAAAGGGATTTCATGAAATAAAGAGAAATCAAAGGAGAAACAAAATCCAGGAAGCTAAGCATAAACCAATCCAGTTTCTATCCTAAGAGATGCCTTACCCAACTGCAGCCAAGACCAGGGCAGGCTGACGGTGGTTTTTGCCCATGGGGCTGGAAATTTAGTGGATGTGAAATTTAAAACTATAATTACAGAAGGCGATAAAATTTTAAATGTTGTGGAATATACATACTGTTAGCACATGTGCTCCTTCAGTGACACTGAAACAAAGGGATTTGGCTTCTCTATAGGAAGCTTCTAGAGGCCCATTGTTAATAACACCCGCTTTGTGATTCACAGATGGAAAATCAAAGCTGGCTCGAGGATGTGTTTTAGGCCTTGCCTGAGGCAGCTAAAATGCCAGTTAGAGCTCTGTGTCCTACCAGAGGTGACTCACTCCATGAGCCCTGCACCTTTTCACCCTTGCCTTTCAGAATTTCCACCTGGTACAACTTTGTGGCCACTTTATGGAGTCTCTTGTTCCTGAACATTCAGTCTGCTTCTATCCAACCAGCATCATCTACTTTCCTGCCTCCTCTGGCCTGGGCTCCTGGCCACATCATTTCTTTCATGGCCAAGACCAGGAAAGCTCCCTTTAGCTCCTTGGAATCCCTGTTTTTTTTGTTTTTTTTTTACCATTTTTTAAAAATTGAAGGATAGTTAATTTACAATGTGTTAGTTTCAGGTGTACGGCAAAGTGATTCAGTTATACATATACATATATCCTTTCTTTTTCAGATTCTTTTCCCCAGATAGGTTATTACAGAATATTGAGTAGAGTTCCCTGTGCTATACAGTAGGTCCTTGTCGGTGATCTATTTTATATAAAGTAGTGTGTACATGTTAATACCAACCTCCTAATTTGTCTCCCCCCAACCCCTTTGGTAACCGTAAGTTTGTTTTCTATGTCTGTGAGTCTATTTCTGTTTTGTGAATAAGTTCATTTATATCACTTTTTTAGATCCCACATATAAGTGATATCATATGGTATTTGTCTTTCTCTGTCTGACTTACTTCACATAATATGAGAATCTCTAGGTTCATCCATGTTGCTGCAAATGGTATTATTTCATTCTCTTTTATGGCTGAGTAATATTCCATTGTATAGATGTACCACATCTTCTTTATCCATTCCTCTGTTGATGGACACTGAGGTTGCGTCCGTGTCTTGGCTACTGTAAATAGTGCTGTTATGAACATTTGGAACACCCCTTTATTTATTTATTTATTTTTTGCGGTACGCGGGCCTCTCGCTGTTGTGGCCTCTCCCGTTGCGGAGCACAGGGTCCGGACGCGCAGGCTCAGCGGCCATGGCTCACGGGCCCAGCCGCTCCGCGGCATGTGGGATCCTCCCGGACCGGGGCACGAACCCGTGTCCCCTGCATCGGCAGGTGGACTCTCAACCACTGCGCCACCAGGGAAGCCCTGGAACCCCTCTTCTTAATTCTGGGTTTAGTTCAGAGTGACTTGTGTCGACCTTAGGCCATGCCAGGAATCTGGTGATGAAAACAGCAAATAACCTGTGACCCCATATTTCCCAGAGTTGTGGGAACTTGACATTTGTAAACCCCAAAGTCTTACAATTCTTTAATTATACAATATTATTTCCTTCCACAGGTAGGGAGGGAGGAAACACTAAATGAATATCTACTGTGTGCTAGGTATTTTCCCATTTGCTTTCCCATCTTACATGGTAACAGATGAGACAGCAGAGGCCCAGAGAGGTGAAGGCCCTTGTCCAACTCCACACAGCCAGTAAGTGGCAGGGCTGGGATTTGAACTGAGGTCTCTCGGATTTCAAAGCCTGGGCTCTTCTTCCCCAAACAAGAACATGCACAGATGCTCAAGGGTGTTGAGGGGGTGTTTGGTCACAGATACAGGAAGACAGAGGGATTGAATGACAGTGGACTCAGATAATGGAGGTGGGAAATGATGGAGAGGGAAGGTGACAGACAGACTAGCTGATGGAAGAGGGAGGTGAGGGGAGGGTCAAAGGGTTCTGCTTTGACAAGGGATTTTGGATTCCAGGCAGGGAGTTTTTTTCCACACTGCGCCTTGCTGGAAACACCTCACATCCCCACATACGATGAGCTCATTCTTCTGTTGGCACCGACTCGCATCCCATCTTGGCCCTGGATGGGCCACACCAACATTTCTGCAGGAGGAATAAAGCAATAACAGGATTCTCAGTTTTCTCCTTAAAATAATACCTCTCTGTTCTGCCAGCGAGCAGAGAGCTGCGCCTGCCAGCAGTCCTGTGGGAAGCCTGTTCCCAATCCTGCAGGATTATGTCTGATGCTGGCTTCCCAGGAGCCCCCCAGCAGGCAAGGCAGCCCTCAGGCAACCTCGAGCCTCTGGCTGTGGATCCCTGCTGTCTTTCTCAGCCCTGGAGGGCCATTCATTTCCATGTCCCCATCCCTGGCTCTCCAGGGCAAAGGGATGCTGCTCTCACCAGCATAGACCACAGGTTCCCCTAGCTGACGGCTCCCCTGGCATCTCTTTAGGACCTAAGCAATTTCCTACAAGGAAAAGATCATTGGAAAAGTCATTTTGAACAGGAAGAATTTAATCTTTCTGTACCAGGCTTTTTCCTTCTTAAAAGAGAGAGAGAGAGAGACTCATTTACCTAAAGGCTTGAGTGCCTGGAAATTTCTTCCCTATGTGCTCATTACCCACTTCCTTGCTGCAGGGATGGAAGGACTCGGAGAATTTGGAGGATATTAAACAGATTCATAATGGACCCAGCAGTATAAACACGTCTCAAGTGCAGACAGAAGTGGCACAATCTCTTCTTTGGTTTAATGTAAAACATACACCATTTGTGTCTGTGTTCCCATCTTACAAATAAACAAGGTGAGGAGATGGACTCCAAAATTTTCCCCGGGGAGCCAGGTGCCTTCGTTCCTTGTAATTTCCCGGCTTCTCCTGCCCACAAACAATGCAGAAAAGAATGCTTAATGTAGCCTTGCAGATCACTGCCAAAAGGCAGAGCAAATGGGAGAGGCCTGGCCAAATGGTCTGCAGCCATTCCCACCCTTCATGGTGATACCACAAGTGGCTGGGGGCTCCAGGGCCCGCAGAGGGTGTTACCACCGAATCGACCAGGCAGCTGGGTATATGCTGGATGGTGCATCAGGAGACATGGATTCAAATCCCACCTCTGCCCCCCACTGCCAGCAGGCTGTGCCATCCCGGGCAACTGACTGTACCCCTCTGTCCCAGCTGGGTTTCCTCATCAGTGGGATGAGGTGACAGTCCCAGCCTGTGTATCTCACTGCATGATGGCGGGTCCCCCAGGAGACAAAGGTGGGTCAGCATCCTTGGTTAGGATGTAAATGATCTTAGGAATGGCCATTTTCCCCTTTTTTATTCAAAATCAGTATTTCTTACCACCGATTCTCTCAGACCCAGAGGCGGAGGGACGTGTCACTGTCAGAAAGTCTAAACACGTTGAAGCAGGATCATTTTTAAAAAAAATTAATTAATTATTAATTTATTTTTTTGGCTGCTTTGGGTCTTCGTTGTGTGGGCTTTCTCTAGTTGTGGAGAGCAGGGGCTAGTCTTCGTTGCTGTGTGCGGGCTTCTCATTGCAGTGGTTTCTCTTGTTGCAGAGCACGGGCTGTAGGCGTGCAGGCTCAGTAGTTGCAGCACGTGGGCTCAGTAGTTGTGGCTTGAGGGCTCTAGAGCGCAGGCTCAGTAGTTGTGGCGCATGGGCTTAGTTGCTCCACGGCATGTGGGATCTTCCCGGACCAGGGCTCGAACCCGTGTCCCCTACATTGGCAGGCGGATTCTTAACCACTGCGCCACCAGGGAAGTCCCGAAGCAGGATCGTTGACTCAAGGGCCAAAATGACTAATTTGGCCCCATAACTAGCTCAGTGTGAGGAATAGCAGCCAAACCAGTGAGCTGGCTGAACTGACTGGTGGGATCAGTCAAAACGCACTGCCTGGTGGCTCCAGCGGAGGCAGGGCCCACATCTGGCCATAGAAGGAGGATGGATTAGCCATCGGAAGGACGGACTGCGCGGCCAGCCTGCCTGAGTCTTGCTGGGTGATGTGGGGCAAATTCCCTAATCGTCCTATGTCTCAGGTTCCTCATTTGCCAAATGGAAAATAATAGAAGACCCCTCAAAGGGGATTGTGAGGATGAAATGATGTCATGTGTGTGAAGAGCTTTGGATAGCGCCCGGACCCCAGCAAGTGCTCTGCAAGTGTCAGCTATTCTTTGTGTCAAGGGAGCTCCTTGGGCATTGACAGTGAAATGTGTCTAGAGAAGAACAGAAATTCTTCAGATGAGGAAACCGAGGTCTGCAAATGGGACATGATCTGCTGAAGGTCACACGAGTTCAACTTGCACTTGATTGATATTTTCCAGGCGCCGAGATCATAGTAACAATCACGTGGTTAACATGTATTGATCCTTTTCTCCATTCCAGGCATGGAGCTAAGCATATCTCATGCTTTAATTAAATCCTCACTGCCACTCTGTGATGAAAACACCCTGAACCCCATTTTACAGATGAGGAACTTGAGGCTCAGAGAGGGAAGGGACTTTGCTGGTAGGTGGGATTAGCTGCACTGGTCGCAGGTCTGGGGTCTTGGAGTCCATGTTCTTCTTCCCCAGAATGCCCATCAGCCCTTCATCCAGGCCCAGGCACTTGGTTCTTGATTCTTGGTCCAGACTCCATCTTTCCTGTGTTACTTCCTGTGGCTTCTTCCTCTCGATTCCAGGCTCACGAGGGCCTGGGTGCGCTGGCTCACCCGATGTGGGGGCAGGGAGAGGAAGGCTTTGAGTTCAGCCTTCCCCCTGGATCTCCTGTCCAGGTGGGTGTCACTGAGTCTCTCCAAATGTCCTCATTCAGCACTACATATTTCATGGTGCTTGGTGAGTGCTTGGAGCATTTTTCCTCCCCCCAGGTTTTTGGCCATGCTCATGTCTAAGGCTCTAAAGATTCTCTGTTTTCAGACAATAAATTACAAGCCTCTAAGTATTCCAGAGATCTGGGGAGGAAGAAACTCAGCAACACCGAGGCCCGAGGAAGATTTGGACCTGACCCAAGAGTTCCTGGCATCCTGGTTCATCTGTCCCCTAAGGCATCTGCTCTCCCACTTCTCTGACCAGCTGGCGTGTAAATTATCTCCCAATTCTTCCCAAGGAAAATAGAAAAGAGCTGAGTGGGGAATCAGAGAGAGAGAGAGAGAGGAAGGAAATACCAAAACCTGGGGGAGAGAATAATAATCCCTCCTACCTGTGATCACTTTAGAGTTTCGAGCAGTACCTAGCACCTTAGACCAGGCAAAAGGGGCCCCTGATTTGTGTGCTCAGCCTCCTCCAGCCACATCCCTCTCCATGGGCCGAGCAGTGTGCAAGGCCAAGGGGATGCACCCACTAGCACCAATGCCCCCCTTCTACACCATGCTGAGTGTACCTGGGACCCAGGAACGTCTGAGCCTCTCCCAGGATCTGCATGGGCTTCTTCCCCAAATCCATCCTCCTCAGACGCCCTCAGAGTGTGGACCTCTAGGTCCATATCTGTTTGCAATGTGTGTATGTACGTGTAGGTTAGAGGTTAGGGCTGGGCGTCCTCCTGCATCTGCATGAAGCCCTCTCTCTGCAGGATGGAGCCGCACTGGGAAGGGAAGGGGGAATGGGCTGTGGGCTGTGGCGGGCTTCCCTATGCCGTGGTGTTCCAAGTTCTACTCCAAGGAGTCCAGGAACTCTGAATTCAGACCTGGCCTTCCAGATTATGATATTTTCTTAAATATTATCATAGAATATTTGTCAAGTTTGGAGGATAACACATATTTCATCTAAGAGTTTGTTAGACTTGATTTTTTTTTTTTTTTTTTTTTGTGGTACGCGGGCCCCTCACTGCTGCGGCCTCTCCCGTCGCGGAGCACAGGCTCCGGACGCGCAGGCTCAGCGGCCATGGCCCACGGGCCCAGCCGCTCCGCGGCATGTGGGATCTTCCCGGACCAGGGCACAAACCCGCGTCCCCTGCATCGGCAGGCGGACTCTCAACCACTGCGCCACCAGGGAAGCCCTAGACTTGATTTTTAACCCAAGGATTTAGACACACGCAGAGGAGCCCCTATCTGTACTGTGGCCCCAGGCCCTGCCACTGTTAGGGGCGGGCCTGGTTTCCAAAACACCTCTGGTCTCCTCTAAGCCTGTGAGCTGGGTCTGATCATTTTCACTTCCAAATGAAGACTCTGAGGCTCAGGGAGGTTAAGACACTGGCCTGAGTCTGCATAGCTGGAAAATGGCAGAACTTCAAGGTGAAATCAAACCCTCCAACTCCACTGCTGGCTCTTCCTACTGCCTGGACCTCCTTCCTGCCATGGGGAGCCGCTTCTGTTTTGGGATGTGGTGTCTTGCTTCTCTGTGGGGGCCCAGGCTGAGTGGTGAGCCAGGTGGAAGGGGGCACACACAGGCTGGGAATATACTGGACAGACTCACCCCAGCAGAGGATGCTCTAAACTGGGGTCAACCAAGTAGAGCTCCCAGTTAGAAGAAAGAAAAATGAGAACCTTGTCTCCTGTCAGATTGGCAGGTCCCCACAGCTCCTATTTCAAAACCATAACCTCATCAAGCTCCCCCTCCACCCCCCTAAAGCCTCCCCTCTCTCAACAAACTGAGAGTTTTCCATTGTAGAGGAGGGAAGAAATGCGTCTCTAATCCTCTTTGTTCCATGATTTCATCTCCTTCTCTCTCTCCTCCCTGGGGGCTCCAGGCAAACAGTTGGAGGAGGGAAGGTGGGGCAGGGAGGGGAGCCAACACTTTTTTCACGGTGGTGGTGGGAGAACATTCTGGGCTTTGGGCAGGAGGGAGGGGAGCTGGAAGGGCTCATCCATCCCCTCCCCCAGCCGCCAACCAGAGCTGGAAACCTGGGAGACTTCCAGGAGGCCACCCTCCCCTTCCCTCCGCCCCAGCCCACGCACCACTGATTTCACCTCCTTGACTCTGTCCCCAGTGCTCCATCACGAACACACTCGCTGCCTGAGCGTGAGCCTCATCGTTCATTCCTCACCGGATTTTGCAACAGCTGCCTAAGTGGCCTCCCAGACTCCAGTGCCGTCTACCTTGGGCCCATCCTCCACTCAGCTGCCCAAGAGAGCCTCAGAGGCTCCACATCACCCACAGGATAAAGCCCAAGCTCCTAGGTGGTACTCAAAGCCCTGCTGTCCTCCCCCTGCCTCCTCTCCAAACTCCGTTGTCACAGTGTCCTACCACATTTTGTTTTTCTAATCATCTACTTACTTCTCACCCACTCAGCCCCTTGAAGGAGGAATCTTCTCCACATTTTTACATTTTTGCTTTTCCAGGCCCTGGCAAAGCTCTTGGCCGATCAGCCTCCCCTTCGGAGAAGCCAGGCAAGCCCTCTACCCCCAAACCCCATCTCTCATTTACCTGCTCCCCATCTTTTTCTGCTGCCCGACGTGACCCCACTGCAGAGCCTTTCTTTTCTTGTGTTGAAAGATGGCAAGTGACGGAATTCCCTGGCAGTCCAGTGGTTAGGACTCGGTGCTTTCACTGCCAGGGCCCGGGTTTGATCCCTGGTTGGGGAACTATAGATGCCCGCAAGACTTGCTGTGTGGTCAAAAAAAAAAAAAAAAAAAAAATGGCAAATGAACATGCATATCAACTTTTGCTCCCTCCCAAACCCAAATCCCATGGAAACAACGGATTTGGGTTTTTGTTAAAGGCATAAATCCACAAGAACAAGAAGACCAGGAGAGGAAAATAATATGCAACAGAAGAAAACTTGATCTTACACCAGCCCTGGGGAAAGCTGAGAACCCATCTGATTTTCATGCCCTGAATTTCAGGAATGGTGGCCTTGGGGAACCTCTGGATCCTCTGGGGAGATGGGTGAGTGCTCAACTCAGGCGGATGGGCTGGAAATCTGAGAAACAGTCCCAGGTCCCTCCCACACTCTGAACAGCTGGTGGTGCAGGACTTCTCAGGGTCTTTAAGAAGCTGATGTGCAGTTATATTGAGACCGTCCACAAATGGGATTCATTAGGCAGCATTTTATAAACAGATTTATCTCTGAGACATTTTTTTCCCTCTCACTTTTAAACAGCTTGAGGCAACATAGCTTGGGCAATGCTGTTAAAACTTGCCAGCGGCTGGGAGGTGGGGTGGGAGTGAGACAGGCTGGGACCTGGGACCCTCTGCTGCAGTGCTTGCACCTGGACCAAAGCAATAAAATACAAAGAGACTATAAGGGGCTAAAAATAACTGTGTGTGTGCTTGGTCAGGGCAAATTCTGGACAACAAGATACAAAAAGACCAAAAAAAACCCAACTGCCACTTCTGAAGAGCCGGGAGCAAAAGCAGGGTACTGCACATGCCCCCTGCACTCAACACCACCAAAGGGGTGGGCAGAGCCCCTGAGCCGCCCCTCTGGCCTGACCCCTGGACACACCCCTACCCTCACCTCATGTAAGGAACCAGCTTCCTGGTTCCTTGTTACTTACAAACAAGGGAACCTGCTACTTGTTTTCACTCCCCCCGCTGCAGCAGGGGCCCCAATAAAGCCTTGCCTAAATTTCTTGTCTGGCCTCTAGTCATTCTCTTGATTGGGGAAAGGCCAAGAACCCTGACCGGTAACAGGAGCACATATCAGAGCTTAGTCCAAGTCACCCTTAGAGCAACCTCTTCACTCAGGCCAATTGAGTCTGATCATTCATTCATTCATTCATTCATCAAATGTTTATTAAATGCCAGTCTGGGCATAGGGTGAAAACAAAGATCAATAAGACACAGTTCCCACTTTTGGGGGACTGACCTCCTGGTGGGGAAGTAATCAACTGTTTGTTCCCATTTAGGTAACAGAAGGACCTTTCCCTTCCTCTCTCCAGAACCAACTTCCTCTAGAATATTCAGGGAGAATATTCTCCCTTGGGCTCCTGGGTCATTCAGTTCTCTGTGTATCTTCTCTCTCAGCTCTCACCTGGCTCCACCTCTCTGAACCCACCCAGTTTTCTCTGGGGCCTCGTTCAACTTGCTGCTGGTCATCAGAGCTCCCCTAACATAGGCTGGTGTGTGTTTTATAGAATTTCACTCCAGGTTTAAGATAATATGGGGTTTCCAGACAGGAAGCCACTTGAAATTGAAAATCATCTATTGCTAGACCGGGTGTCAGCAAACTTTTTCTGTTAAGGGCCAAATAATAAATATTTTAGGCTTATGGACCAACAAGCAAAATCAAGCATATTATGTATAGTATGCTTACATAACAACAGAGAAAGCAAATTTCCATAAATTTTGTATTAATGAAATTCAATGTATAGTAATAATTGAGTACATTTCTTTGTAACACAGGTCTACTAAGGAGAAGAATGGAATTATTTGGGGGGGGATATAACATTTTGCTTAGTTGGTTCAAAGTTAGTGTTCCCCATCATCAAACTGACATGATCATCTCTAGGAAACAGTTTTAGCTCACGGGCCTTACAAAGACAGGTGGCAGGTGGATTTGGCCCATGGACCGTAGGTTGTGACCCTTGGGCTAGACGTCCATCAGCCATTCCCTGCCTCTATAACTAGCTTTCAGGTGTAGGCATTGCTCTGTCTTCAAGTTTTCTCCTCCAGACCTTTCCTCCCATCTCCTCTCTACCTACCCTCAGGTCCCCATCCCATAGTGTTTTCTTACTATGCAGAGCATTTAAATCTTGTTAGGCTAAATCTTTCCTATTTATCAGCAAGCTACATCAGGAGCCAAGTCCAGCCTGCTGTCTGTTAGTGCACACTCTAGGAGCTAAGAATATATATATATAAAATATATGTATATATATATACACATATATATTTTTAATAACTTTATTGGGAGAGCATTCACATACCGTGTAATTCACCCATTTAAAGTGTGTATGTCAGTGGTTTTTAGTATAGTCCCAGATACGTGCAACTATCACCACAGTCAATTTTAGAATATTTTCATCACTCCGATGAGAAACCCCATACCCTTTCACAGTCCCCGCCCCCCACTCCCCCATCTTCCTTGTCCTAAGCAGTCACTAATTTACTTTCTATCTCTATTAAGAATACTTTTTACATTTAAAGTGGTTTTTATTTTATTTTATTTATTTACCTTTTTAAAGACATTTATTATTCATTTATTTATTTTTGGCAGCGTCAGGTCTTAGTTGTGGCATGTGACATCTTTGCTGAGGCATGTGGGCTCTTCGTTGTGGTGCATGGGCTTCTCTCTAGTTGTGGCGTGTGGGTTTTCTCTTCTCTAGTTGTGGTGTGCAGGCTCCAGGGCGCGTGGGCTCTGTAGCCGTGGCGCGTGGGCTCTAGCTGAGGCACGTAAGCTCAGTAGTTGGGGCGTGTGGGCTTAGTTGCCCCGCGGCGTGTGGGATCTTAGTACCCTGACCAGGGATCAAACCCACGTCCCCTGCATTGGGAGGCGGATTCTTTACTACTGGACCACCAGGGAAGTCCCTAAGGTGTTTTTTTGGTTTTTTTGTTCTTTTTTTTTTTTGGCTGCGTTGGGTCTTCGTTACTGCACGCGGGCTTTGTCTAGTTGCGGAGCATGTGGTCTAGGCGTGCAGGCTTCAGTAGTTGTGGCGCACGGGCTTAGTTGCTCCGCGGCATGTGAGATCTTCCCAGACTAGGGATCGAATCTATGTCCCCTGCATTGGCAGGCAGATTCTTAGCCACTGCACCACCAGGGAAGCCCCCTAAAGTGGTTTTTAAAAAATCAAAAAAGAAGATTTCGTGACATGTGAAAATTACATGGAATTCAAATTTCAATGTTTGTAAAGTTTTATTGGCACACAGCCACATCCATTTGTTTATGTAATTGTCCAGGGCTGCTTTCTGTGCTAGGAGGGCAGAGTTGAATAGTTGCACCAGCGACTCTGTGGCCCTCAAGCCTACAGTATTTACTATATGGCCCTTGAAAGAAAAGTTTTCTGACCTCTATTGTGGGCTAGGACTTGGGTGGGGGTTATAGGGAGGAGGGAGGGGGAAGCTTTTTTCCCCAGCCTAATGCACCCATTAGAAGAGCATTTCTCATCTGTAGAGGAACTGAACGGCTCTCCTGGGCCAGTGGTTCTTAGGTTTCTGTGAGGGGACTTTGGTTCCAATGCTGACTCCTGGGCCTTATTCCAGATGGGTCCAGGGCAGGGACAAGGAAGCTGCCTTTTCATCAGCATCTAATGATTCTGAGGCAGGTGGGCCCCAGAGCACACTGGGAAGCCCAATCCTTGTGAGTGCACACTCAGATGGCAGCCCCTCTCATGGAACAAGGATGTTTCCTTCCTGTTCCAGAGGCAGTGACCTTGAGGTGTGAGAGATGCCATAGGCACCTATGTGTGCAGTGAAACAGGAACCTGGAGGAGGGGGGTCCTGAGGGAGCACCACCCCCGAGCAGGGGTCCTGAACTTATCTATCTGGTCTCTGGAATGAGCGTGTAAAAAGTAACTAAGTGAAGTAACTCAGAAAGAGAAAGACCAATACTATATGATATCACTCATATGTGGAATCTAAAATATGACACAAATCAACGTATCTATGAAACAAAAACAGACTCACAGATATAGAGAACTGACTTGTGGTTGCCATAGGGGAGGGGTTGGGAGAGGGAAGGATTGGGAGTTTGGGATTAGCAGAGGCAAAGTATTATATATAGGATGAATAAATAACAAGGTCCTGCTGTATAACACAGGGAACTATAGTCAATATCCTGTGATAAACCAAGATGGAAAAGAATATGAAAAAGAGCAAATACATATGTATAACTGAATCATTTTCCTGTACAGCAGAAATTAACCCAACATTGTAAATCAACTATACTTCAATAAAATTAAAAACAAATAAATAGAAAAAAAGAGTAAGGGGCCAGATATACTCATTCTCCTGAAGCCTGTACCAGGCAGGCATCGGCCACAGAAGGAGATTCTGATCAAACGCTGAGCAGCCTGGCTGGGGGCTGACCTGGAAAGCACTTTGTCAATTCTTGGGGGCCGAGGAGGTGTGGGTGAAACATCATACCTACTCAGGCCTCGAGCAGAGTGGCTGCCTCCCCTGTGCTTCCAGGGGAGAGAGAACCGGTGCTTCAGAGGGACAGACACAGGCAGGCTCTTTAGAGAGAATCTTCCACCTCTTCTTCCTCTGTATTAAGAAAAATAACAAAGGTGCAGAGAAACAGAAAGACTAGTACAACACAACTGGTATCCCGCCACTTGGACCTGACAGTAGTCAGCATTTTGTCACATTCACTTTCTCCCTCTCTTTCTAGATGGGTAGATAGGTTTTTAAAAATCATACATTAAAGTTGGCTCTTTGGGTGTACAGTTCTATGAGTTTTTTTTTTTTTTTTTTTTTGCGGTACGCGGGCCTCTCACTGTTGTGGCCTCTCCCGTTGCGGAGCACAGGCTCTGGACGCGCAGGCTCAGCGGCCATGGCTCACGGGCCCAGCCGCTCCGCGGCATGTGGGATCTTCCCGGACCGGGGCACGAACCCGTGTCCCCTGCATCGTCAGGAAGACTCTCAACCACTGCGCCACCAGGGAAGCCCTAAAACAAATTATTAATGAGATATTAGGCATCCTTTTTCTGTCCTCAGTCTTTGAATTGGTGTGTATTTCACACAACACCTCTCGATTCAGACTAGCCATGTTTCAAGTGCCCAGTTGTCACAAGTGGCCAGTGGTACTGCCTTGGACGCTGAGATCCATACAAGTCTCCCTGTGCGCCCATGTGACTGGGCCCCAATTGCCCACCGTGGGCAACATGCTGTGACACACTCTTCAGGGACCCCTTTCTCTTCCCTGCCTTAGTCCCCCTTCCCTACTGGTACTTCCTGGCCTCACTCCCAAATAAACCATTTGCCCTCAAAGCCTCGTTCCAGGGTCAGCTTCTGCGAGAACGAGGCCCCGGAAAGGGGCTTCTTTCATTCTCCACTTCAGTGAAGCCAGGAAGAAAAGAAGGTTTTTTTTTCCCATTCCGTAGAAAGGATGCTGGGGTTCAGAGCTGGCCTGAGGTTTGCTGACAGTCCCCCAGCAGGCCTGGAACAGAACCAGGTGCAGGAGGTAAATGCTCTCTCCCACCTGCTTCCAACCCCCTGAACTTTTAAATTTTATTTATTTATTTTAAACCAGGAAAACAGCATTCCCCTGGTGGTGGGGAACTTGGTTTGTTTCCTGCCCTGTGTCCCACCTAGCTACCTCGCAGCGTAGACAGTTCTGCTTCCCGAGTTCAGCCAGCCCGGGCTGGCCCTGCCCCGGGGTGAGACCCTGTGGAGGCTGTGGACACAGCCTGAGACACCCTGAGGACCAGCGGCGGCTGGTGGGAGATGGGCTCCCTCGAAGGGCATGATGGGAGAAATGCCCCTGGGTCCCCCCAGCCTCATATATCCAGCAAGAGGAGAAGACCAGATCTCCTGGAAGGGGGGAAAAGAAAGGAAAAAAAAAATCTTCCATCTGTTGAGTATTAACCTCTGAACCATTTAACCAAACATTGGCTTCTCTTGTCATTTGATAAGGTGTATCCAGCCAAGGGAGATGAGAAAATTGGGAGGCTATTCTTTTAAATTACATCAGCAGGGGGTTTGTTCTTGCCGCAGAGCTCGGAGGGTCCCGTCTGAGCCATCACATCACCACCAGCACACTCAAGGACAGATCTGAGTGTTTTCCTCTGCCCTGGGCGTTCAGGCATTCACAGGGATTTTTTAAAAAGCAAGAGGGATTTGAAAATAAAGCCCATGCACGGCAGGCTGTCTGCCCTGAGCCAGCACTGCAGTGAGGGTGATTATGGAGGAAGGAATGGTTTGTGTCACCGCCACACAGAAATGTCCGACGGCTTTTCTGCAGAGACAACACCTCTCAGTCTTCCAGAGATTCTGTGTGCAGACTTCCGGAGCTGTCGGGGACCTCCAAGGCCATCCCGCCTGCCCCAGCCTGCCTTGAGTCGAGTTTCTCGGTGGGATGGGCCAGCAAGCAGTCTAGACAGATAGGGACCTCCAGAGCTGGCCAGCCAGCTTCCGTGGGCAGATCTGACCTGTCAAGAGGACATCAGGCCCTGCACAGAAAGGCAGGAGCCCAGTCTTTGGCTCTTTTCTCTGGCCCAGGTCTTCCTCCTGTCCCTCTTGACTGTCGACTCACAAGAGCGCGTTATCTCCCCAGACCCGCCACCGCCCCCCGCCCAAGGCCTCCTGGGAGGTTAGCTGAGCACTGGAGGGAGTCAGGAGTCTGTCACGAATGCCTTGTATGACCCTGAACCAGTCCCTTCTCTCTGGGCCTCAGTTTCCCTGTGGATCAAAGGAACTGGATGAACTGGTCTCCAAGGTCTTGTCAACTCTGCCCTATGGTGGTGTTTGTTCATAGGATTCCTCCAATAGGGAGGAAACACATAGTCTCTGTTTCTCCCAGTGACTCACAGCCCCAGCCAAAAGTCTTCTCTGCCATCTTTTCTAGGCTCATCTCACTGAAGCATCACTCCTTTTCCTTTCTCTAGCCCTCTCCCTTTGGTTGGCAGAGCCCATGAGGTCTCACTTTCCTCCTACCCTGGACTCACTCCATCTTGTCTCTCTTTTGTCACTTTTTCCCTGGGGGAAGAGAAAGGCAATCCATCCCCCCTAAGCACTGACTAAGCTGGCCCTTTTCCACATATTAGCTCATTTAATTTTCTCAGCAGCTCAGAGCCATGGATAAGTCTCATCTCAGATGGGGAAACTGAGGCTTAAAAACCATGGCTTGGCCAAGCTCCCACACCAGGAAGAGGCGGAGCCAGGATTCAGACCAGGTGTGTTTGACTCTAAAGGTCAAATTCTCTTCACTACATCACCTTTCTGTGTCACCTAGCCATCTGGGTTCTTCCTGGGTGAGGCTCCAGGCAACCTGAGGACAGAAGGGGCAGGATGGCAGAGTAGGCAAACGTGGGGTCTTGCTTTGAAGGCCTAACTCCTTGGCAGACGGGGAAGGGAAGTCTCAGAAATCGACTGGGACATGACAGTAATGAATTTGAGCCCTGGGCTCCCTGCATATGATTTCACGCCTGTTGCATTCCCCATCTCAGGTCATGGTCAGCTTCACTGACCAGGTTGGCTTACCAGAGAAGCCTCTAGAATGAGTCCCACACAACAGCCCAAATGACACAAGGCCAGGTGCCATCTTTTCCAACACAGAGTAGATCTGTGACCTTGGGCGAGTTCCTCCAACAATCAGAACTTCGGTCTGCTCGTCTGCACGATGGGCATAAGATCCCCTACCCACCTCAACAGGCAGCAACAGTGAAGATACTTCATTGGCTCTGATGTAAAATATACCATCTTTCTTATTCTCTCACAGCCCCCATCCCAGGGACACCTGTAGCCCACAGCTGGTAGACATTTGTTGGGTATAAATTAGTCACCATCATTTGGACAGACCTTTGGAGTTCACTGAATATTTCCACACCTTATATTCTTTAATTCTCCCAGCAGACCTTTCAGAGGGCAGGGTTGCCCTTTGCCCTTGGCCCCAGTTTACAGGATGGGGAAACTGAGGCTGCTCTTTTTTTGTGTGTAATGAACTTATTTATTTATTTATCTATGGCTGCGTCGGGTTTTCATTGCTGCGTGCAGGCTTTCTCTAGTTGCAGCGAGTGGCGGCTTCTCTTGTTGCAGAGCACGGGCTCTAGGCACACGGGCTTCAGTAGATGCAGTACGTGGGCTTAGTAGTTGCGGCACGTGGGTCCTAGAATGTGTGGGCTTCAGTGGTTGTGGCGCACGGGCTTGGTTGCTCCGCAGCATGTGGGATCTTCCCGGATCAGGGCTCGAACCTGTGTCCCCTGCATTGGCAGGCGGCTTTTTAACCGTCATGCCACCAGGGAAGCCCCTGAGGCTGCTTTTTTATGGCTCGCAGCTGGCTGAAGAGTTGTGGTGACTTTCAGAGCCCTCTGCTGACAGCTCTCTGTCTTCTTGTCATTTACAGAGAGCTAGCCTGTAAGGGCAGCTCAGCAGCCAGCTGCAGCCCAGATGTGGAGACCTGGCTGGCCATGGAGGAGGTGGGTGGGTGGGGACATCCTCCCATTTCCTCCCCTGAAGACAAATGGTTCAGGGGCCACTGGAGACCCTGCAGGCTGTGGCTGGCTTGGGAGCCTTCCTGGAGCCTCCGTGAGGCGGGCGCTGTGCTCATCTTGAAAACAGTTCCTATACTGAGGTGGTTACTTGGAGGATGAAATCAGGGGGCAGGGGCTCAGCAAGATGCCTGCCCTTCTCCTCACAGCACGACTCTCTTTAAGCTTGCTCAGGCTCTGGATCCTAAGGGCCCTCCTCCTGGTCTGGGCGAAAGCAGGCCGGCTACAGGGGGCCACCTTGGCCAGCACTTTTTTTGGCTGTTTTTTTGTGGAGGCCCAGCATTTTGAACTCTCTCCTCTGGCCATGGAATGAGCAGACACATACACGCACACACAGAGAAAACATACACACAATGCACACTTATGCAGCCGCACACACACGTATACACACACCCTTGCACGTGTGTGTACACACATGCATGTCCATCCACACCTCCCAGGAGAGACTGTGAGCTCCCTTAAGCCCCTCAGGGGAGGAGGGAAGGAAGCTGGGTGTCGTATATCATTTCTCTCCAAACAGGCAGTGGCCTTGCCGAAAGCGGGCTTGGGGGTGTTCGGCAGCCTTGAACTGGTCTCGGGAAGGAGCCCCTCAGGCCCATATTTCACAGACACCCCAGACAGAGCCCGCTGTCAGGAGCGCTGTCTGATTTCCTTCCCTGCCTGCCGGCTCAGATCCCTCCACAAAGAGGGCCATTGTGTCTGCCTCCACACCCCTGGCATCTGCTCCACAGAGATCCGACGGGGGGCACGCTCAGAGGGGATCTGGGGGACGAAGGCGCCACGTCCTGAGCTGCAGCCCACAGAAGGGCCACGGATTCTTGAACAGAAAGAGCCTGGTCCTGGCTGAAGGGTCCCCCAGCCTCGTAGGCCTCAGGGTCCGCAGCACTCCCACCCTCCCGCCAGTCCTCCCAGGCGCCCCAGGGCTCTGGAGAAGCTTCTCCTCAGGCCTTTCAGGGACAAGATGGGTGAGGAAACCATTGAAGAGGTGGTGACTGAGGACGAAAAGGCATTTTAAGGGGACAGGAGCCCTCCCACCCTCTCCCATAAGAAAAGCCCTTAGCCCTTGGTCTCCTTTATGGAGGGGAGAAGGCCAGGCAGGCTGCTGGGAAGAGGCAGTTGTGTCTGGTTTTTCCTGCTGTAAAGTTTCCATGGGTTGGACATTCTGGGGAGGGAAAGTGGGGTCCTGGGGGGCAGTGCCAAGGAAGACAGAAGGAAGGGAGAGAGGGCTGGCGGGAGAGGACTTATGGGGCCGAGAGCCATCGTAAAACTTCCCAGGGGAACACCGTTTAGCAGGGGCCTGGGCATCCATTTCCTAATTCCCTCCAGGGACACCTCTGAAGAGGCTGCTCCACCCCAGGTGCCAGGTTACTGGGTCAAGGTCTGAGAGATGCCTCCCGTGGAGGGTATGTGTTGGGGGCGGTATAGGGGTAAGGAAGCTTTCATAACTGAATCGCTATCATAGGGGGTTCTCTTGGGGGCTGTGGTGTGAGGCCACAGTGTGGCAGTGGGCAGGGGTTCTGTTCTGGGCTAACGTATCAGAAGCAGATCTAGCCCCAGCATCCTGAAAACACTTGACCTTGATCACTATCCCCTACTGCCCACAGCAGTGCTTCTTATCTGGACAGCTTGGTGCTTTGAAAACATTCTGCCCAGGGTGTCTGCGTATCTTTTATACTCAAAGCAGAGCAAGGTATAAGGTTGCTTTTTTTTTTCGCACCTGGAAATTGGCCCAGAGAGCGTAAGTGGCTTGCTTAAAGTCACACAGCAAATCAGTAGGACAGCAGATCCTAAAACCCAGGCCTCCTTCTTGCTCTGTGCTTTTGTTGTTGCTACACTGCAGCCTCCCTGTAGAAGGAGAAGAAAACTCTGTCTAGAACATGGTGTGTGTGTGTGTGTGTGTGTGTGTGTGTGTGTGTGTTGGGGGGGGAGGTGGAGGTGGGGGAAGGAAGGTTATAAGGAATAAGGGATTTCTCCTCCTGCAATGCAGAGCATATTAGAAGAAAACAACCCGAAGAAAGCCTGGTCCCACCATACAGGCGGCCGGCCAGCTCAGACACAGACCTGCAGCTCCCTAGTCAGGTGTGCTGGGTGCCTTAGAAAGGATTTGTGTTCCTGGAAAACTGGTTTTAAATCCTTTTAAAAAACACAAACAAAACCATCTTTACAGGTGCTGGGAAAGGCTGCAGCCATTTTTTCTTTGGTACCATCAAGAATTCTTTAGAGATTTAAAATTGTCCAACTGGATTTTCTCAAAGTATGGTAAATCTGCTGGATCGGAGAGAAAACCAAGCATCGGGCTCTGGCCAAGATGAGCACAGGCTGGATAGTAGACGCCCTTCACAGGGGCTCTCAGACCTGGCTAAGCCTGTGCCCTTCCCAGTAACGCTGGAGTTCAGCCCAGCCGTGGGCCCTAGCCCTGGGGACAGGGTGGAGTCCTGAGCCAGCAGCTCCAATTAGGATATTAATAAAGAAAGAGAAGCTCTCGCAGCCAGACCCATGGTGAGAGACAAGTTAGGTCATGTCTCTTTCTGTTCAGTCGCATATTAGTACTGACCCTGATGTCACCTTCGAGCTATTAAGCGTCACCCTCAGAGGCTTGAATGAGGATCTCACAAAGCTTTTATCAGGTTTACCTCTGAGTCTTGCTGTTGTCAGTGGTCGACCCTGGACACTAATTTTTTGTCCACTGCAGGTCAAAGGAAGCGGCTGTTTTAGACCTCAGGGCTCAGGGCTGTGAGGTGGGGAGTGACAGAGAATCTTGGTTTGGTCCTGTGGCTAGAATCAGAGACAGTTTCCCTGAGCCACAGAAACAGGGTGGGTGTCCAATGCCCTCTTTTTTGGCAAGGGCATGGCCTGCCAAACTTGGTGGGCAGTAAAGGCCTGGACTGCATCAAGCCAGCCAGTTTAACCAGCATCTTGGCCAGAGATTCCCCTATGTGGTCTGTGTGGCCAGCAATGGGCAATTGTGAGCTGAGAAGCCAATTGACACCACTAATTTAACAATTCCCCCATCCATCCATCCATCTGGCCATCCATCTATCTCTCCATCCATCATCCATCCACTATCCATCTGTCCATCCATCCATCCATCTGTCCATCCATCCATCTATCCATCCATCCGTACATCTATCCATCTGTCCATCCACCCATCTATCCATCCACCCTTGCATCCATCCATCCATGCAATAACTACCTATTGAACATTTATTATATTCCAGGCATCATGCTAGTAGCTGGGAATAAAATGGTCAGAGAACCATAATTCATTTTCTTCCCTCCAGCTTGGAACACAGACCACAAATGAATAAGCAAACAACAAATAAAAGAACTATAAATTGTGGTAACAGCCATAAAGGAACACACATAAGGTGAGAAGACAAAGATCAAAGGATAGTAGTGGCCAGGGTTGATGGTGGCATCAGAGAAGGGCATGGATATGCAATACTTTTTGAAGGTTTATTCATGGTTTGTAGCAAATGGGACTGAGAAGGCACAACCAGTGAGAGAAGGAACGTGGTGAGAGCCTAATGCTATGGTGGCTAAGAGAGGACACCACTTGCAATTGCTATGTTGGTAGTTGTATGGGATTACCTGGCACAGGCCCTTCTACTTGGCTGAAGAATATATAGCTCTCAGTGGAAAACATTTCTACTCAATGGAAGGAAAGAAAGCCATCCACCATGGGTTTTCTTGGTTATTGGAGCTGTGACACTTTGGGGGTCCAGACAGGAAAGAGTGGATTCCTGCCTGACACTGTTCTCCTTTTTGAATAGAAGAGCTGTTAGAAATGCATCCACCACAGGGTTTGGCCCAGGCAAAGTGGTAGACTTCTGAAGCCCTGAGTCCTTCCAGGCCCTTTCATTTGGAAATGGATTCTCTGCATACTTCGTCTTACTTTCCTCTCTCTCCCTCTCTCCAAAGGGCAGCTACATACTTGCTTGTCCTCAACGCTCTCTGAAGGATGGAGAAACCCATTACTGAAAAGTTACTGTCGGAGAATTCTTGGCTGTTTGGATTCCTACCAAGCCACCATCTCTGGTCACAGTCACTGGTTCCCATCAGGGAGTCGCCAGTGAGTGGGCTTGCTTCCCTCGCACAGCTTTGCACCCGAGAAAAAGCAGAAGATTTTTACCAGCTTGAGGAGCAGTTGCTCCCAGCTACTGTTCACCTAGCACTGTTCAGTCAAATGCCAACACTGAAGAGTGGGAAGAGTCAGGGACTCTTCAAAAGAAACCAGAAAACTTGACTGATGTGTGCGTGCACCTTTAATTTCATTATCAGACTCTCCTCCATGGATTTATTAACTATTATTGGAGAAATTAAAATTCTCATATTGAAAGAGATTTTCTTCTATTGACTTTAGAAAGTGGATAATGTTGCTGCCTGATGTCAGGCATCGGCCTCCTGTTGAAAACTGGGCCACACTGACCCACTAAAACTTCCTCTGTGTGCCTTTCAAGTCGTCCCTTTAAGTGCCAGTAGAATGCCTAAGTGCTTGGGGGGCGGGTCCAGGTCTGGGAGATCTTTCCAAACAGAAGGGAATGAGCAAGGGAATGTAGGTAAGAAATCACATGGTATCTGTATATGGAAGGGCCAGTGGCTTGGTATTGCTGGGTTTTTTGGCAGGGGGTGGTGTAACGAGGTTGTAGAGTTAGGCAAGGGCCAGAGCATGGGGAACCTGGAGGCATATAAAGGGTTTCGAACTCGATTTTGTAGGTGATAGGAAGCCATTGATAGGTTTTAAATCAGGGGTGACAAGGTTGAATTTGTGTGTGTGTGATTGCTGTAGGGGATGGACTTTGAGAGCTATTAGAGGTTCTAATTCAACTGTGAGATGTTGACAGCCTGAGCAAAGGCAATGGTGGTTCGAAGACAAAGCATGCGTGGGTGTGAGAGATACCTACGAGTTAAGTGAAATGAACAGGACCAGGTAACCGATTGGTTCTGCAAAGCAGCTAGGTAGTATCAAGGATGTGTCCCAGGTTTCTAGTATGAGTGAGTGAGGTTTCTAGCATGAGTGAATGAGGTTTCTAGCATGAGTGAACGGGTAGGTTGTGGTGTCGCCAACTAAAATAGATGATTCAGAATGCAGGCGGAGGAGCTAGCCTAAGCTGGGGAATGGAGGTTTCCCCTTCAGATATTTTGAGTTTGACGTGCCTGTAGCCATTTAGGTGGCAAAGGGCAGTAGGCAGCAGAGTATGAAACTTTAAGCTCCCACATCAGGGGTAGGGGAATGTTGGTCTGGTACCAGCGTGCTGGGATGCAAATCCCAGTGTCATCACTGGAGTGGTCAGTTTCCACAAAGTGGTGCAGCAGTGACAAATGACCCCCAAATCCCGGTGGCTTACAACAGTGAACTGTTATATCCTCACTGACATAGATGAAAATTGGGAGCTAGCTTTGGCTTTGCTCCACGTCTTTCTCATTCTGGAACCCAGGGTAATGGTGGAACCCCCGTCTCAGCCCAGCCTCGTGCAGAAGGAAAAGAGCGATGGCAGAGCCATGAGATGACCCTAAAACTTCTGCATAGACAGGGCACTCGGTGCATTTGCTCACATTCTATTGGCCGAAGCAGGTCACATGGGCAAGTCTGAAGTCAGCCAGGTGGGGACATACACTCCTCCCACCGGAGGTACAGCATATGACAACGGTCAGGGAGCAGTATTCATCTAGTGGGGAGAAAAGAAAATCGTTGGGCCCAACCATATGACCTATGACAACCACTAATGGGCTATAAAACCTTGGGGATTTACTCATCTTCTCTCTGTTTTGCTTAGCTTATCTGTAAGACAGGAATAGCAGTACTGCCTCTTAGGACTGTTAAGGGAAGTAACTTAGTTCGTCCACGTAAAGCGCTTAGAACAGTGTCCGACACAGAGTAAACACTTGATAAATGTAGGTGGATGGGATTGTCTGGGGAGGGCAAGAAGAGGAGAAGAGGGTGGTGGGCAGAAAGTGGAAAACTTGGGAACCACCAGTGGGGGCAAAAGCATTGCGAAAGGGAGATTAAGTCTGCTTGGGAGACAGAGAAGGAACATTCTAGACACACAAGAAAACCAAGAGAGGTTGATGTCCTCCGAAGCCACAGGAATTGAGTTAGGAGGGAGTGTTGGAGTGCCTGAGGATGTCTGCTCTGCTTGGCTTTGAACCTGAACCTTCCCTTTGGCACCTTGATTTTGGTGGGTCTGCTTTCCTCTGCCAGCTCCTGATGATATCATTTCTGGTCACCGCCAACACCAGGCCCAGACTGCCTCAATGCCAAATCCTGGCCAGGTCTCTTCTCCGAGGTCCCTCCCTCCCCTCCTCTCTAGCCAGTCCTCTTTCGTCCATGGCTGACATCTTGGTGAGACAAATCTCTTTTCATTAAAAAGACACAGAATTGAGGACATTTTTTCTTGTGTCATTTTTTTTTATTACCGTTGGTGTATATTGTTGTACCCTGAAAAACAAAAATCTTCAAACTTTGAATTTAAAAATTAGGGTTGGTTAGTTTATGGTCAAGATTCCTTTATTAACAAAAGAGTTCATCTTTTGTTTACAGAACATTGTCTATTTGATAAGCCATGGGTTAGAGAAACTGAAAGCTAAAATTTTTCAATGGGAAATGCAGACTGTACAGTTGCAAGGAAGACAAGATGCTTTTTTCTTTTACATCAATTACATTTGCACCGCCACCTTTGGAGGAACCAAGGGATACCTTGGTCCAGAGGATTTCTTCCATTTCTTCATTGCTTCTAGACCTTGTCTGGCCAATCATCACATGAGCATCAGAGGACTGCGCACAGAGCTGTGGTTCTTAGCTCTGCCAGGAAAAAGCTCTGCGAGGAGCCTGGCTTTTTCTTATTGATTTTATTTCTCGAAGAGTTTTCTTACTAAGTGAATTGACCTTACACAGTTAACTTGATGTAATCTAAAGAAAATAGATGAAGTATGCTTTAGAAAAAATTACACACACTCTAACCAGCCATTTGGCAATCATTTTCCACAGCGTCTGTCCTTTCGGGGATGGGGAGGTGAGTTTTTTTTTTTTTTTACACGTGAATGATTACATCTACATACAAGAGCTCCAAACTCTTACTGACCTCCCTCTGCAACACCAGGTGGTGTTGGGGGACAGAGCACTGAGGCAGGCAGGGGGTCTCTCTCAAGGCGTCAGTCACCCCAGGTTGTTTGGCCAACAGTCCCAGGGCATCTGGGCAGTCCACACACATAAACGTGGCAGCTCTTCCAGTCATAACAACATTTGTGGAACACATTGGATGGCCTCAGATGCATCCCATGGAGATAGGGGGACTTTTTTTGGTCCTTATTTGCGGTCAGAGTTCTTTGAAAGCACAGGACATTGCAGCTGGAGAAACTTTCTTAACAGGGTTCCACATTTCTAGGTCCTCACCCAGCAGCCTTTACCTCAATCGCTTCATGATCGCTTCATGAAGCGATCACTTCATTCGTAGAATATAGGGGACCCTCTCCAGCCCTCACCCCAATAATGTGAGCATCTGGATAGGTTTTCAATCCAGAAATTATAGATTTAAAAGGAATAGCTGTTCCGGTGTTCTGGGGGTCCTGCTCAACAGTCCTGCGTGTATCCCTGAATTGATTTTGAAGAAGCAGGTGCTGTCCTGGGTCCATACTCCTAACCCAGTCAAGCCAGCGTGAAAGGCCTGTGTGGGGACCACAGAGACGTACACCAGGCTGTTCTGCTGACTGTCTGCTTCTAGCTAGTGATCATGAACTTGCCCATTTCAACAGCAAATTTGGATCCAGGGATGGCTTCTGATTTGTAGCAGCTAAGTTTCTGACCTCAACTTCCTCACATTGATTTCCCCTCGGGTTTTGGGACCTTTGAGGTCCCCCAAAGCCTCAGATATAGAGCCCAGAAAGGAAGGGTGGTCTAGGGTGTGTGTGTCTCCTTTCCTTTCTTTGGGGGCATCTGTGTTCATGAGTGGCAGCTGAGACTCCGAGAAACAGTGTCCCTGGAGCTATTCCCGGGATTCACTAGGGTCCATTCTGGCTGCCGTATGACTGACTCCATGAGAAATGTGAGAAGCAAAGGCCCTGGGGAAGGGGCTGCTAAGATAGAGCAATGCTGGACAGAGCTTTCTGGGAAACTTCAAGGCTCCCGGGAACCCTGGGCAGCTTCCTATCCAAGAGTCACTGCGAGATGTGGAGAGGCTGCCCTGGGTGGGTGGGAGAAGGTGAAGGTAGGATTGGGGTGGGGGTAGTTGGTATGGGGCTCAGTCCTCAGTCTTTTTTTTCTCCCTGGAGAATTTCACTCTGAACTTGGAGAGGCGGCAGAGTCCCCATCCTCGGGGTCCTGCCCATGTGGGGAGATGGGCTGACCCCCCTTCACGCGCTTCCACTTCATCCTTCGGTTCTGGAACCACACTTTGACCTGATGAAGGAAGCAGAGGAGCCTGGTCGCTTCACGGCAGGTGTGACCATCTCCTCATATTGATGCTGAAGCTACCTGGGGTGCAGCTCTGGGGACCCCCCAGCTCGAAATTCTGCTTGTCCCTCCCCACGCCTCCAAAGGCTCCAGGAATTGAAAGGGAAGACCCACCAATCAGCCCAGAGGCTTGTCTTATGTCTCCAGATAAAGAAAGCCTGACAGAAGAACCAGTTCTAAAAGTCACACTGGCCCCACCCCCTTTCACAAGCCCCTCCCCTCCTGTGCCAACACCCTCTCCCTGTAGCTTCTATTACCCAAGCATCTGGGAACACAGGATCACCAACCTCACCCTTAGGCACATTTATAAAGCACTTTTCAGCTTAGATAGCTCTGGTCTGGACATTTTCTCATCTGAGCTTCAGCATTTACCTGCAGGTAAACCTGCAGGGTGGGGTTATGACACTGCCTTACAGATGGAGACCAAGAGAGGTTAGGAGAAGACATGTCCCAGAGGTCTCAGGGCTACGAAAGGGTAGAGGCGGGATCTGAATCTAAGTCCTCTGATTCTAAATCCAGCATTTTGGCAGATGCTTTCTCAACTGAAAGCTGCAATCAATAATAATAATAATAATAATATTTTATTCCATGTCAGAGCACGGGTATGGATGGAATGCTCTGAGAGAAAGCCCAAAACAAAGGGCTAGGAAGCTTTTCTCAGAGTGTGTCCAGGAACCAGCTGCAAATCCAAATCACCTGGAGAACTTACTAGAAATGCAGATTCCTGGTCCCACTCATTATTACTGGAAAATCGCTCTGTGGAGCTCCAGAAGCTGCATTTTAAACAGGGCCTGGATGATTCCACTGCACACTCAAGTCTAGGGATAACCAGATCAGAGGTTTCAACCCTGGTTGCATGTGAGAATCACCTCGGGGACCTTCGATGAATTCTGATGCCTGGACTTCACCTCAGACCAATGAAAACAATCTCTAGGGGGTGGAGCCCAGGCACTGGTGTTATTAGAATCTCCGCAGGTGATTGTCAGGTACAGCCAGAGTTGAGGACCACTGGACTGGGGCAGAGGGAGAAGACGAAGAAGGTTCTGGGAGAAGCGGGGGAAGAGAGGGGTATGACAGAGCACAAGAAAGAAGGGATGGCCAGAAGAGGAGGGGCACCTGCCGCTCGGAGAGGTCCAGGTTTACGGCTATCTCGTATCTCCGGAGCCGGGTCAGGTAGTTGTGATGAGCAAACTCGGCCTCAAGCTCCCGCAGCTGCTCCTTGGTGAAGGCCGTCCGCTCCTTGCGGGCCTTGCTGCTGCCCTCCGGCTTCCCTCGGTTCTCCTGGTTGTCTGGGGAGAGAGGGCCCCAAACAGGAGGAAGTGAGCCGCAAGGGCCTTGGTTCCCTTTCTTTTTGTCCTCAAGCAGCGGGGCAGCGTTCCCCTGTTGCTCTTATTTTGAAAGGATGCTGAGAAAGAACCCACGGTGTCCCTTTATCATTCATTCTAGCGTCCTCACCCCCAGAGAACTGGAAAGATTTTTGGATATCAACCTCAGGCACACCTCCCCCACAACTGTTTTTAATTCCCAAAGCACAAGAAACTGCCCTTGGCTGTTTAATGATCTCCACCCCACCTCAGTCCCCACCTACCCACAGCTTGACATTAGCAGTGGCTGTAAGTTTGTGGGGCAGGATGCTCTAAAACTGAGGTTCTCTGTCCTCAACGACAGAAACATCACCTAGGAACTTGTTAGAGATGCAGATCCTTGGGCCTCACCGCACACCTGCTGAATCAGAAACTACAGGAGTGGGGCCCAGCGATCTGTTTTTTTGTTTTTTGTTTTTCCCAGTGATCTGTTTTAACAAGCCTTCGATGAGTCTGACACATGGTCATGGTTACAAACCTCTGCTCTAAGACCTGGCTACTCAGAGGGTGCCTGGTGGCAGCAGTAGTGTGGCCAGGGAGCTGTCAGACTTGCAGGATCTCCACCTCACTCCATCCTCAGACCTACTGAATCAGAGTCCGCATTTCAGCCAGATTCCCAGGGGAGGTGTGTGCACGTGTAAATTGAGAAGTGCTGCCTTAAGTTTCTCCCGCTCCCCCCCAACGCTCTGACACCAGGAGGGGCCAGGTCTGGAAAGTTCATTTACGAAGGAGGCTCTGAGTTTGACAGGGCAGGGGCTCAACCATAGCTGGTAACGGGTACAGGAATCAAGCACCTCACATGCATCAGCCACTTACACCTCACAGTAATTCAGCCTGGCGAGTTCTAGGATGAGACCCATTTTATAGACCAGAAAACTAAGCACAGAGAAGTGAAGCAAGTTGTCCAAGTTCATCCAGTTCATCTGGCCAGTGAGTGGTGGGAACAGGAATCCAACTCAGGCAGTTTGACTCACACAGTGTTCCAATGAAATATATGTAGGAAGGCTTTACAAACTGTAAAGTACTGTGCACCCAGAAAGGACTGTATCGTGATCTGAACAGGGGAAGGGGTGGTGGTGGATGGAGAAGCACACAGGAAGGAGACCGACACACCTACACAATGAACTACCAACGCGTGCCACGTGGCCCGGGAAGGGCTCCAGGAAGCACGTTTTACTGCAGCGCTCTTAAAAGTTAGAAGTCTTTCCCTTCATTGCCCTTGTACATACAGGGAGCCCGGCCAAGGGGCCAGATTGCCGAGCGGGACGGGGATGTGGAGCCCCCTCGTCCACCCCACGTTCCCGATGGGACCGTCAGCCCGCCGGTTCTTTCTAGCGCTTTCCACGCAGTCCCCCTTGCATTTCTGTCTGCGCGTCCTCCGCCCCCGCCCCACGCCTCCGGGAGCCGGATAGAAGGGGGAGCCGCCCGTCCCCTCCCGACGTCCCCCGGGAAGCAGAGGAGGCGGAGTAGGGGCCGCCGCCCGGGTGCCGCCACCGGGGGTCCCCGCAACCCCGATGCTCGGCTGCCCGTGCCGGATCCGGGTGGGCCGCCTGCCGGGCGCGCCCGGGGGCGGGAAGGAAGGGGGCGAGTTCTCCTGCCGGGCTGTCTGCCCAGACCCCTCCGGAAGCAGAGCCGGGGCTGGCGGGGAAGGACGCGCCGCCTGGCTGGGGTCCCCCAGGAGTCTTCAGCCTTGGCTGGCGGGAGCCCGGGAGGGAGGGGCGGTCACGGTCACGCCGCGGAGGGACGCCCATTCCGGAGCACATCCTCGCCTGCGCGCCCAGAGCGAGGCTGGGAAACCTGGATTATTTCCCATCCGCTCCTGTCCTGGAGCTCAGTATTTCCCAGCTCTAACCTTTCGCAGCAGCGGGGGTGTTAAACCCAGAGGACTTGCCCCGACGTTTGAATCCTGGATCTTCTTGCTGGAGCCTCTGGGGAAGTCGCTTAACCTCTCTGGGCTTCTCATCCAGAAATCTACCTCCCAGAGGTTTTGGGAAGCTTGGACAAGCTGCTGTGTGTGGAAAATGCTTTTAAAACTCTAAAGCTCTGGATAAATATAAAGTATTCTTCCGATTCTTCAATTCCTTGAGACGCCATCTGAGGGGCTGGGGCAATAGCTACCGTTTCTTAAAGGCTTCCACGTGCTAAGATGCAGTCACTGCTTTAATCCTCCCCATACACCACACGTAGGAGTAGGTAGTATTATTATCCCTTTAGCTTTGTCGTGTGGATTTGTGTGATAATTTGATTAATAGCGCTCTCTCCCCAGGGATGTAACTGCTTTTTCTCACTTGCTACTGTACCTGGCACTTAGGAGGTTCTTGCTAAACGTTTGCTAAATCCTTCTCAGTAGATAGAGGCAGAAGCAGCCTCAGAGAGGCCCGGGAACTTGCCCAGTGTGCCAGGCAGCTTTTGGGCCACAGAACCGAGATTCGAATCCAGATCCACCTGACTAGAGCCTTGGCCATCAACCCTGGCGTCAGGTTCTCCATCTTGCGTCGGCTGGCTGGCAGCTGGACCTGGACCATCGCAGCTCTGCTCGTCTCCACCTCCAGGGCTCCTGTGGGCCCTGGGTTGATGCCCACACCCACCCTCCCCTTCTCCCAGGCCTGCTGAGGTGTGCACAGGTCCCCTATGGAAACCCCCCAAATACCTCCCCCCCACCACACACACAGAGTTCTGCACATAATCCTTCCTAGAGAGAAGAAGGGAGATAAAGGGAGGAGACCTTTGGAGCTGGTCTTGGACTGGTTATGGAGGCAGCTGACCATTGTCAACCAGGCCAAACCCCTCCCTATCCACTGTCCTCTCTCACCTCTTAGTATCCTGATTTAGGCACTGGGGCCTCAGGATGGGAAAGAAGAAATAAGACAAAGGAGCCTGGGCTGGGAATTGAGTGTCTGAGCCCCTGTGTGAACCTCGGGGCAACACCCGCTAAAGGGGGTGGCAACTGGCACTGGAAGAACCTTTGTCCTTCATCAGCTTCCCAGAGGGGTAAGAACTTTGATCACTGTTAGAAATGACAGGGCTCCCCTGGTGGCGCAGTGGTTGAGGGTCCGCCTGCCGATGCAGGGGACATGGGTTCGTGCCCCGGTCCGGGAAGATCCCACATGCCGCGGAGCGGCTGGGCCCGTGAGCCATAGCTGCTGAGCCTGCGCGTCCAGAGCCTGTGCTCCGCAACGCGAGAGGCCACAACAGTGAGAGGCCCGCGTACCGCAAAAAAAAAAAAAAAGAAAGAAAGAAATGACAAAGGGGTGAGAAGTATGGCAAGTTAGCTATGAAAACGAAAGTGGAAGTTATGGTTCTCTTTGTTCTACAATAGTATAAAAAATGGTAACATTTTCATCAAGATAGGAAAAGACAAAGAAAAATAAGTACTTTTATACCGTTTCTGGCCAGGGGGTGTCCATTCTGCTGGATCACATGCACAGTTCCTATGCATGCTACCCCCAAGATGGTTTGATCCCTTTGTTGGGGAGCCTCCCTCCCCGCTCTGGCCTCAGCTTCCCCACGGGTAGAAGTATGGGATTGGGCTGGGCCTTCTTTCCCTGGGCGAGCTGTTGTCAGAGTTCTTTTCTAATACGCCACCCTGGCACTCTCTTCTCTCTCTACTCCCTCTTCTGTTGAGAAACCCCGGCCTGGAATCTGAGGTCCCTTCCAGTTTCAAAGATTCTTGTCTTGGCCCCAGGTTACACCCTTCAGTCAGCAGGAAGGAACAGTGTGTTGTGTGTTCTGTCCCAAGGCCCTCCGCAGCCTTCCCAAGGCCCTCAGCCCAAAGATCAGGGCTATGCTGGGGAATTTCTCTCTCCCTCTGACATGCACAGCACCCCAAGCCTGGAGCTGCGTGGAAGGGAGCTGTGTTTGCAGAGATTTCTGAGGGCCTGTTGGAGAGCCTGAGCCTTAGCTGGCTCCAAGAAAGGGCTCTCTGACCTTGGGCAAGTCCCTTAAGTTCTCTGAGCTTCAGTTTCCTCATTTGTAAAACAGAATAGCCTCACCCCCTGTGATCAGAAGGCTTCTGAGAAGGTAAAACGAGATGGGTAATGTGTGTTAACACTTAGCACAGTGCCTGGCACACAGCTGAGGCTCCTTTTGGAGAACCACCGGAAGAGGTTCTACTGGAGATGATGCTGGAGAGATGACACAGGCGGAGACAAAACACAGTGCATCTCAAGGCACCACATCTCCAGAGCTGTGTGAAAGGGATGCCTTTTCAACGTCTGGCCTTTTAACTGTTTTCCCTTCTCCACTACTTTTGCACATTTGTACTTGAATCCGTGTCTCTAGTGCTTCCAGGCGCAGTAACTAGCACTGATCAGCGTGACAATCCACGTCAGTCCTCCTGGTCCTGATTCTTCCTCAGGGCCAGCGGGTGCCTCTTCCAGGACTGCAGAGGGAGGAGGCCGGTGCTCAGCTGGCTGCCTCTGTGGTTAAGGGGGAGACCCCCGGCCCCGCCCCACCCTCTGCACACCCTCAGAGGGAGCAGGGCCATGATGGAATGGTCCGGAGCACCCAGAGAAATGCAAACAGGATGTGTGTGTGATTGCGGTTTCCACCATGAGCTTTTACACCATCCGAGGTAAATTATTTCATAAGTAGCTGTCACGTTTGGCAGACCTTCTTAAAGTTAGCAGACAGCTTTATCGGAACTACGGGGAGGTTCAGATAGACCTTGGGGAACGTGCCTTTTTGGAGTCCTGTATTCCTACTCCCCAACTCTAACAGCCAGTTAACATAAATTTCTATCCAGGACCAGATAGACAGCCACAAGCCCCATATTGGGGTAGCACTTTGCAGTTGACAATTGACAATGGATTTCTTTCCCCCAGAGATAAACTTCTTTGGGGCTTTCCTCTGTACTACAGAATCATAGAATAGTAGACCTGGAAGGGGACTTAGAGATGATCTGATGTGGCCTTTATATCTTACAGGTGAGCCTAGAGAAGGTAAGAAACTTGCTTAAAGACACACAGCAAGTTAGCAGCAGAATTGGGCTGAGAACCCAGATTTCCTTTATAGGAAGCTATTTCCTGACTGTTAGGCTGCTTCCTACTGGGTCCTCTTAATTATCCTGTGAGGTAGGTAAGGTACACATTAGCCCATGGAACAGACGAGGAAATTAAGACCCAGAGACTAAATGGCTTGCCAGAAGTCCCCTGGGACCAGTTCAGGCTACGTCACACTGCACTGCAGGGGTGATGAGTATGGAGCTGTGCTCGCTCCAGGGATGGCGTCTGGGTCTGGGTCCAGGTCTGCCTCCCTGGGACTCCCCTTGGCAGATCCTCTGAAAATGGGGTCTACAGCTTCCTGGGCTACAGACCAGACCTTTAATGTGCTCGTTAGTTTTGATACTTTCAACTTCAGAGGGAGGAGTGAAAGCCCTGAAAATAGACAAGACCTGGATGGAGCCAGTCCCAAGACCAGATGGGCGTTTGCATCCAGACCTCCCTGGCTTCCTGGGACTGGCTTGACTTTCCCTCTGGGTTCCGACCCACCTCAATGTCCGGGCCTTTTCTGTCTCCCATGGGGGCCTGAAGAGACCTGGTGAGGCTCCCAGCCTCTTTGAGGAGCCCAGCAGTGCGACTGGGGGATTCAGGGAGGGGAATACCTGGGGCTAGAGTCGTCTTTGCTGAGAGTCCCAGGTGGCGGGGGGTGGGTGAGGATGGGCAGTGATGAGGGATAGTGGAATGGACTGGGTGAGGAGATGGGGTGTGGGGACCGTGAAAGAGGGGAGCAGAGAAGTGGAGGGGTTACGGGGGCGGTGGAAATGAGAGGCTGGAACAGCAGCAAGTTTCTGAGATGGTTGGGGCAGGCGAGAGCAGCGCTGGGCTTTGTTTGTGTTTATCAGTTCCAGATGTCACGCTCAGCTGTCACCGAAGGAAGCGTAGGCTTCAAGACCCAGGGCCCACTGCTCACACTGCTTCTCCACCACTGAGTTCAAGGATAACATGACATAGAAGAGTCTGGAATGGGGGTGGGGACTGCGAGAGGAATCCTGGCCAGAGGCCAGAGCACCCTGATTCCGTGCGTGGAGTGGGCACTGGGGAAGCTGGCCCCAGGGGTCTGCAGGGGCCTCGAGTCCTGCCCCTCAGAAAGGGGTGAGTGTGGATTTGAGATCACTCAGCCTGATACTCGGTGTCACGTTTGTGACCCAGGCGACACTCAACTGAGGTTGTCCATTTATTTTGTTATTACCTCCTTTCCTTCTTCCTCTGTCCAACAGCCTGCTTTTTTAGAGATTCATTAGTAAAACAGTCTCCACTTTTTTTCTTCTCTCTTGATGGGAGTAAGATAAGAATGCGGGGATCTGCTTGTGGCCAGAAGCAACGCTCTGTCTGAATGGACAAACGCTAGTGGCCAACGGACCCAGGACTGGAGCATTTGTCCCACTGCTAGAACTTTGTCCCTGTACCCTCTGTTTATGGGCTGAACTGTGTCCCCCCCACCAATTAATATGTTGAAATTCTAACCCCCAGTACTTCTGAATGTGACTGTATTTTGAGATAGGGTCTTTCAAGAGGGGATTAAATTAAAATGAGGCAGTTAGGGTGAGCCCTAATCCAATCTGACTAGTGTCTTCATAAGAAGAGATTAGGACACACAGAGAGCCACCAGGGATGTGCACGCACAGAGGAAAGGCCACGTGAAGACATGACAAAAAGGCGGCTGTCTACCAGCCAAAGGGAAAAGCCTCGGCAGAAACCAAACCCGCCATCATCTTGATCTTTGACTTCCAGCCTCCAGAACTGTGGGAAAATAAATGTCTGTTGTTTAAGCTACCCAGTCCGTGGTATTTGTTATGGCGGCCCAAGCAAACTAAGATGCCCCCAACTCCCCATATCCGTGCTTATCGCTGAGGAGAGAGAGGGAGCAAGGCCATTGAGGGGTGCTTGGCAAGGCTGATGCAAGGCCATAGGGACGGCTCTGCAAATCAGAAAAAGGTACCATTTCCTCTAGACTGGAGAGCACAGTCACTTGTCCATGTGGCAGCTGGGCCCTCTCGTTGCCCAGCCGTGAGCCCCCCTAACTGCCTGGCCGTGGTGGGTCCCCTTTGTTGCTCAGCCACAGCAGCTCCAGCCATGGGAGTCCTTGGGATGCAACCCCGGTACCCTGTAGCGGATTCCTGCAAGTCCAACCTGCGTGTGAATATTATACATCTTTCTGACCCAGCACTCACCCTGACCCTGGGCTGGTTTTATGACTGAAGTCTGGCTCTCTGCACACTTTTTTGTGAGTGAGACTGTAAAAATCCTGATGCATTTTCCAGAAGCACATTATGCATGGTGAAAACCCTCATGCCAGGCGGTGGAGCCACTCTCAAAGAGAAAGTGAGAAAATGAATGAGTGAATGCCAGGCTGCACTAGAGGCTATTGGCCAGACATTGAATGAGCTTCTCCTGTGTACACATGTTTCAGTAGGTGCTAGGGAGACTGCACAGGTGAATCAGATAGCATCCCAGCCCTCTAGACACTTCAGTTTTAAGGACAAAGGCAGCTATATGCATCTAGAACTCTGGATATGGGCCAACTGTGGTTTGATGCTAAGATGGAGATGTCAGCAAGGTATGCTCCATGTGTGAGGGGAGAGAGGTCATGAAAGGATTCTTGGACACTCAACAAACTAAGAGTAGAAGGAAATTATCTCAATATAATAAAGGCCGTATATGAAAAGCCCATAGCTAATATCATACTCAGTGGTGAAAAAGGGAAATAGTTTCCTCTAATATCAGAAACTAGGGAAAGGAGGCCCACTCGCACCATTTCTATTCAATATAATACTGGAAGTCCTAGCCAGAGCACTCAGCCAAGAAAAAGAAATAAAAGGCACCTAAATCAGAAAGGAAGAAGTAAAGTAATCTCTGTTTATAGATGAAATAATCTTGTATGTGGAAAACCCTAAAGATTCCACAAAAGCCTCTTAGAACTAATAAATAAATTCAGCAAGGTTGCAGGTTACAGAATCAGCATGCACAAATCATTTGTGTTTCTATACATGAACAATCCAAAAGGGAAATTAAGAAAACAATCCCATTTATAATAGCATCAAAAAGGATAAGATACGTAGGAATAAACTGAACTAAGGAGGCAAAAGACTTGTACAATGAAAATTACAAAACATTGCTGAAAGAAATTAAAGGCACAAATAAATGGAAAGACATCCTGTGTTCATGGATTGAAAGACTTAATATTGTTAAAATGTCCATACTACTCAAAGTGATCTTCGGATTCAATGCCATCCCTATCAAAATCCCAATGGCATTTCTTTGCAAGAATAGAAAAAAAAATCATCCAAAAATTCACATGGGATCTCAAGGAACCCTGAATAGCCAAAACAATCTTGAGAAAGAAAAACAAAGCTGGAGGCCTCAGGCTTCCTGATTTCAAAACATATTACAAAGATACAGTAATCAAATCATTATGGTACTGGCACAAAAACAGACACTTAGATCAATGGAACAGAATAGAGAGCCCAGAAATAAGCCCTCATGTAGATGGTCAAATGATCTTCAACAAAGGTGCCAAGGCTACACAGTGGGGAAGGCACAGTCTTCAACAAACGGTGCTGGGAAAACTGGATCTCCACAGGCAAACGAATAAAGTTGGATCCTTACCTTACACCATATGTAAAAATTAACTCGAAATGCATTAAAGGCATAAAAATGTAAGACCTAAAACTAGAAAACTCCTAGAAGAAAACATGGAGGGAAATCTTCATGACATTGGATTTGGTGATGATTTCTTGGATATGACACCAAAAGCATAGTCAACAAAAGCAAAAATAGACAAAATTACGTCAAACTTAAAAATTTCTGTGTAGCAAAGGAAACAATCAACAGAATAAAAAGGCAACCTAAGGAATGGGAGAAAATATTTGTGGACCATACGTCTGATAAGGGATTAATATCCAGAATATACAAAGAACTCCTGCAAGTCAACAACAAAAATCAAACAGTCCAATTTAAACCTGGACGGAGGACTTGAATAGACATTTCTCCAAAGAAGATATACAAATGGCCAATAAGTATATGAAAAGATGCTCAACATCACCAGTCATTAGGGAAATACAAATCAAAACCACAATGAAGTATCACCTCATACCTACTAGCATGACTACTATCAAAAAAACCCCAGAAAATAACAAGTGTTGGCAAGGATATGGAGAAAGGAGAAATTGGAACTCTGTGCACTGTTGGTGGGATTGTAAAATAGTACAGCTGCTATGGAAAACAGCATGGAGGTTCCTCAAAAAATTAAGAATGGAATTACCACCTGATCCAGCAGTCCTACTTCTGGTTATATATCCAAAAGAATTCAAAGCAGGATCTCGAAGAGATATTTGCACACCCATGTTCATTGCAGAATTATTCATAATAGCCAAGAGGTGGCAGCAACCCAAGTGTCCAATGACAGATGAATGGATGAAGAAAATGTGCACACACATACAATAGAATATTATTCAGCCTTAAAAAAATAAAGAAATCCTATCATGTGCTACAACACGGATGAGCCTTGAGGACATTGTGCTGAGCTAAACCAGTCACAAAAAGACAAGATACTTACATGAGGTATCTAGAGTAATCAAATTTTTAGAAACCGGAGGGTAGAATGCTGGTTGCCAGGGCCCGTGGGGAGAGGGTAAAGGGGAGTTGTTTTTCAACGGATATAGAGTTTTCCTTTTATAAGATGAAAAAGTTCTAGAGATCTGTTGCACAACAGTATACATATAGTTAATGCTTCCGAACTGCACAGTCAAAAATGGTTATGATGGTAAATCTTACATTATGTGTTCTTGACCACAATTTTTAAAAAAGCAGATTTCAAATGCAAGATGTCCAAAGGTAAGAAATCTCAGGGGAGCTCCTTTATGAAGTTACAAGCTGTATTTATAAAATCAGCACAGGTTCTAGCGATGCTATAGTTTGAAACTTCTAAACTGTAACTTTCACTGAAATGATGCTAGGTACAATTGGAGTCATAAAGGAAAGAAGGATGGAAGGAAGGAAGGGAGGAAGGAAGGAAGGAAGGAAAGAAAGAAAGGGAGGGTCCTTGGAGTAGGTGGCTTTCAAGCTGGATGTTAAAATAAGTAGGCAGAAGAGCCCGGGAAGAGAAGGGTCTTTGAGGCAAGGCGAAGAACTGAGCAAATGCGGGGGGCGGGGGCATGGGGAGAAAAAGTGGGGTGCCTTTGCAAGACAAGTAAACTGGTATGGTTTCGTGGCAAGGTGAGTGGAGATGGAGGTGGGAGGGGTGGCCTGTAGCGGGAAATAAGCAGGGAAAGAGGTCATCTGTGGAGGGTTTTTCAACCTCAGGGGAAATTGAGAGTGCGCGTAAGCTGGGCACGGGGAGGTGGACATCAGATCTTGCAGGGGAGAAATCGGGGAAGGAGGAGCCCTGGGAGGCACGCGTGTTGGAGCTGCAGGAGGATGGGGCAAAGCGAGTCTGATGAAGGCAGAGTGAGTGTCGGCGAGCGGCGCTGAGCTGATCCGGGGCACCGCGACTCTCCCAGGCGGGCGATCAGATCAGATTCACCTGTAGCCGGGCTGATCACGCGCGACCTTCCCTTGAACCCCGTCAGGAAATCACCGCGAAATCCTTCATTCCCATAAATTAAAGACGACCACGGTAGCAACGACAGATTGGGGGCAAACAAGAGTGGCCTTGCAGCTGTCCTTGCCAGCAGGGGTCTTTAACACCCCCTGGCCCCAGGGCGGGAGCCGTTGGGATGAGTTACTATCACAGCTGTCTCCTAAATCAGTTTTGTGCTGTGAACCAACAGAAAGTCTCAGGGTAGGAGCCGAGGACCCCTGCTTTCCTGACCATTTCCCTGAGCAAATCAGCTCCACTTCCAGTAATGGGGAGTGATGGGGGAGCAGCTGGGACTGGCAGAGGAAGAAGAGGAGAGAGCAGAGAACGTTCCTTTTGAAACAAACTTTCAGTAACTTTCTGTTACCGGGCCCGCCTGGCCAGGCCAGCCAGTGTGGGACACATTTACCAGGCGTGACTCACCCCCTACCCCAGCCTCTCTGGCAGATCTCTGAGCTCCAGGCTCCTAATGAATGGCAACTGGATTTCAGGACCAACGACGATTGCGAGAAATTCCCACATCTTATACCCCAGACTCAGGAATTTCTGAGACAGCGTATTTGAAATATTCAATTCCACTGTCGCCCATAACGTAGGGCTATTTATCAGATTCTATGTTCTGGAAATATGGGCCTAAGGCCATTCATAGCTGCTATTTATCGAACTCATGTGCCAGACACAGTGTTAATCTCACAGATCACAGAATTTAACCTTCACAGTGACTCCATATGGAGAGTGATATTGTTATAGTCCCATTCTACAGCTGGGGAAACAGAGGCTCCAAGAATTTAAGACCTTTCCCAGAGTCAAGCAGCCAAAAGTGGCAGTGCCGACCCTGCAACCTGACTGCCTGATTGTGAAGCACGATGGAAAACACACTCCTGGGCAATGCTGGTTAACCTTCCAGAGACGGCTTAGCAGGGGCCAGGGTGAGGTGCGTGAGACACGATGAATGCAAAATGCAAGGGGTGCCAAAAAACCTCAGTAATCAAGAGAAAGAATATTTTAACGCAAAGGTTTAAAAAATCAAAATTAATACAAAAATCCACAATGAGCAGAATGTCAAAATTGAAAATAGAGAATGCAACCAGTGGTTCAGGACTGGTAGGGT
Organism: Monodon monoceros; assembly: GCF_005190385.1. Classification (NCBI taxonomy): domain Eukaryota; kingdom Metazoa; phylum Chordata; class Mammalia; order Artiodactyla; family Monodontidae; genus Monodon; species Monodon monoceros. The sequence goes on from NW_021703786.1 coordinate 19,088,807, forward strand.
GGGGCGGGGGTCTTCGTGGGTTTGTCTCTCGTGAACTGAACTCCAGACTCCTGGAGTTGGCTGTGAGCCTTGTCCATCGCTTTCCCTTTTCTTTAGGCTCTTACAACACTGATCTTTCCTGCCTCCTTCCCCTTCAGTTAAATTCTGAAGGAAGATGCAAGCAGCCGTGCAAAAAAGGTTTCCATGCTGACCAGAGAGGGTCTGGAACCCCAGAGAATGAATGAGAGTCAGCTGGCTGTGCCCTGTCCTGTGCGACTGCTACTCCTGCTGCTGCTTCTGAGGGGACCTCGAGGGAGAGCCCAGGCTCCCTCCTGGGTGGGAAACTCCCCCCACCAGAGGCTGACCCTATGAAGAGGGTGCTCTGGGGTGGCCAGCTGCTTGGCAAGTGAGCAGCGCCATCCATGGGCCACTCGCCAAAAGGAAAGATGGTGCATTTGGGTCTTGCTGAAACATGGAATGAGCTTTTGCCTAAGCCCAGCCCTTGGCTTTGCCCATGCCTTCCCAATGCTCTTGGCTCACAGGTCCCTGGAAAGTGGCTGGATGCAGCCAAGGTGGATGTGGGCAGAGATGGAGGAGCCACAGTGGCAGGCGCCAAGGAGGGGAGAGCTCTTTAACTAGGCGCAGAGCCGAGTGGCTGACAGCTCATTGGAGAGGAGAAGCAGAAAGTGCCCCATTCTCTGCAAATCTCCATCCAGGCTTAGGAATAGTTCAGGGTTCGACTGGCTGGGGATTTAAAGGGCCCTTCTATTTAGTAGCCGGGAAGGCTGTGGTTTTTATCATCCACTGTGAGCACAATGAGGGGCTTCTTCAAGCACGGAGACCAGATATTTCAAAATGAGGATTCTGCTTGAAATCTACTGAAGGGTGTGGGATTCGGGGTCTGAAGTCTGGGGTTTGAGCTTTCTTCTAGGGTGACCAACTGTCCCGGGGACACTGGACTTTCAATGCTAAAACCAGAAAAGTCCTGGGTACGTCGAGATGAGTGGGTCGCTCTGTTTTGACTCCATGCTAGCAGAGATCCCCTCAGACTTTTCAGTCTCTCCTTTTCCACGTGTAAAGAATCAAGTCACTGACAAGACCTGCTGTACCAAACTCGAAAACTTGTGGGACTCAAAAGACTTATTGTATGTTTCCTGCAGCACCTCGAACCCCCTAGATCACAGCACATCCACTGCCGGAAAGGTATCTGCTGGCTTCTCCTCCCTCTCAGTCTGAACTCTTTGGGGGTGAGACCACCTTATTCATCCCTGCAGTCCCAGGACCTCTGCCAATGCTTGGCAAAAAAAAAAGATGCTCGGGAAATCTGCTACTTTGAAAGTGCTTCGTAAAGCAAAGCAGAGAGTGTTCTCGTTGGTTAGTCGGTCCTCTCATTTGCTGCCTGCCCCTTGTTAGCCCCATGAAAGGTCTTCTGTAGGTTCAGACAGACAGATGTGCCCCAAGGGCGGCCGTCAGGAGGACGTAGTGGGGCAGTGGGGGCAGGAGGCAAGGGCACTGTCTTGTTCCGGGCAAGGTGGGGACAGGAAACCAGACAAAAGGTGAATGGGCAGTGAGAGAGGCTGGGGGGGGGGGGCGGGGCAGTCCCACGGGGAAATGAGGAAACAACAGGTCCTCCCAACCAGGAGGAGATGGACTTTAGCTGGGACCTGAACAAGCAGGTCAGCTCCATCATCTGGCCTCTGCTGCTCCAGCGCCGAGCAGGGCTTTACCTGCACTCTGGGGTCCAGTGCTTACCCTTTGCTGCCTGCCTCCCCGACTTTCTCCAAGACTGGCGATCCCTCAGGAGGGCTCCTCAGAGGAGTGGCCTTTTGGGGGGGTCACCCAGACCTTAGCATGCTGAGCTGCCCCTTGGCCTGGGCACAGCCCAGCTGCAGAGGGCGATACCTCATGGGCAGTCTGCCCCAATTCTTACTGCCTGCCTCTTGCGTCCCTGCGCTATGTCTGCTTCTCTCCCTCTAGACTCCTGGAGACACGGAGTCCTGGTTCTACTTGACTGCCCGGGGTCCCAGCCTTGGTCCTCGCCCTCCGAGCCTTGGTCTCAGCTGACTCCCCTGGGGAGCAAGCCCTGGGGCTCTGGGACCATTTGGAGCTGACTGGAGCATGGTGGGGAGAAGCGTGACCCAGAGGCAGCCTGGTTCAGGAAAGCCCCTCTCCAGCCTTTGCCAGGCTGTACCCAGAGGCTCTGTCCCACATGTCCTTCAAATCTTTGTGGATCCTGTTTCGTTCTCTTGCCGGCACATCCTTCCCAAGGCCCAGGAGAGCTGAGGACACAGACATAGCCCCCGTCACCAGAGAATCTTAGAACTCTGAGTAGAAGCAACCCCAAAGGTAACTGTTCTAAGTCTCCTGCCTTTGGGTAGATTAGATCGTATTGTTCTGCATTCATGGTCAGGATACCGAGGCTCAGAGAGGGCAAGCAACCTCCTCAAGGTCACACAGCAAAGGAACGGTCAGCTGTTCCTCAGGCACTTACCCGAACTCTCCTTTTTCCGCCTGGTTGACTTCTTCTCCGTCCCATTGGCAGTGCTCCCAAGGACCTCGTAGTCCTCGCCTGGGCCTCCCGTGGTGTCCACCAGGCCTGGGCTGCTGGCCCCCATCTCCTTGGAGCCCCCTGCTGGGCCCGGATTGAGCCTATGCCGGGCCTCTGAGACAGGAAAGTGCCAGTCGGGAGGTTGTGGGAAGGCGGGGTGCTGCTCAGTGAAGCCGCGCTCCTCCCGGGGCAGGCTGTGTGGGGTGGCTGCTAGGCAGGAGGCTGAGAAGTCAGGGTACGCTGCTGTTGCTGTCCCTGGGAAGTCTGGTTTCTGGTGGAAGGAGAACGGGGTTGGCGGGTAGTGGGGGAGGCCTGAGGCCCCACTGCCTTCTGAGTGAGGGTTTCGAAGGCAGCCCCAGACCGGGGCCGGGGGATGGGGGCCCCTCATGCAGCTGCTGGCCACTGGATCCATCTGCTGTCTGATGCACGCCTCAGTCCTTTCAAAGGCTGGAGTCTTACACTTTTTATATTCAAAGTGTTAAAAATGCAAAAAACAAAAAATTTTTTTAACAGGAGGGAAAAATGTTCAACAGAAAATTCACCCCAGGAACCAAAACAAAAGCCAAAGCTAACGTTGTTCCTTACAGCTACGCACACATGTGTCTGGCCACACATACGTGTGCCCGCACCTATGTTGGACTTCGTTCCTGGCTTCCTGGTCCCCCCCTCCGACACACCAACCTGCCTAGTGGGGTCCCCTGTACGTGTATTTGTCTCCGATGACACTAGACGTTTTCACTGTCCAGCCCAGACGTACCAGCTGAAGAGTGCTTGTCTTGGAGCCCGCAGCAAATGCCTGCACAGAGCTGGTCCAGGGCTGCTGAGACACACTTTTAAATCCCTCGGTAGGGGAGAGAGTGACAGATTTCTGAAGTGAAATGTGAGAGAGGAGAGGGAGGGGTTAACCGGCACACACACACGATCCCCTCCAACCAAAACCCGAGTAGGCAACTAATGGGATTTGCAGATGGAGTCTTTTAAAGAAACATTGTCTGTATTTTTTTTTTTTTTTAAGGAAAGAGAGCAGCACACACACAATTTCTTTAATGTTTCTCCTGTAACACTATGAAGTTATTTTATTGCACTGTTAACAAAATTCCCCAAGTCTTGGATTTGGAAAAAGACTTAAGTCATATCCAGAATCCATCAAGTTCCAGGGAGTGAAGCGGGGAATGAGCGCAAGAGACAAGTTCGCTGATTGCATTTGATTTAAAGGCCCTTCTACTGCTGCTTGCAAAAAGGAAGGTGGATTAAAAGAAATCTTTTTTTTGCGAGTCTCAGCGGCCCACTATGGTCTGTAGTAGAAAGACACACCCCAGAAAAAAATGATTTCTCTCGGCCCAAAGTGACATTCTCACTTTCTCAGTAACTTAAAAAAACAATCAGATTCTTCCTTCCGCTCTTTAACCCCCAACTTACATGCCAATTAGCCACACTCTTCTCCAGAGGCGTTTCAAGTCATTTTTCTCCACGGCAAAGGAAAGACACTTAGATAAGTTCCTTGAAGTTTGTCCAGGCCTCCCCCACCTGCTCTTTGGTCCCGTAAACTTCACCCACCTGCTTCCCTTTCCCCACCCCCAGAGGCCAAGGTTTCCATGGAATCTGGGCATGGAAATAGGAATTAGGGGATTCTCATTCCCAAAGGAGTTCTCTTCGGCAAATGGTTGCATGGTCTTCCGGGCTGGTGCCCATCACAGGAGGACCCATTGCCATTTCAACTGGGCAATCAGTCCCCATGACCTTGCTGGCCTCTCTGGAGGGTTAATATAATTTCTTGGAGGAAAACTTTCTAAGCACATGGGGCCAGAGCTCCTCTCCCACTGAATATTTCCATGGCCCAGTGCAACAGGATTGGGATTGAAATAGGAATGGACCAGAAAAACAGTGTCCCCGCTGGCTTGTTTCAAAGATGCCCAGGGTTCCCCCAGAAGGGGCCACAGGTCTCAGTTCTGCAGACTGGAGGCTGCACACATGTTCTTCATGAAATAGGCGTCCTGTCTTCCAGAACAGGTGGCCAGGGTGTTGCCAGCTGGTAGAGGAGATGGGGTCATAGCCACAAACCACACTCACCTCTCCGCTTTGTCCAGGACTTACCTGTTGCACACACATCTCTCCTCTGAATCTCACAACTCTCCTATTGTGGGTAAAGTAAGAATTATGCTCCACATTTTACAAATGAAGAAACCGAGGCTCAGACAGGTGATGTGAGCTGCTCAGAATCACACAGTTAAGAAATGACAGGGCTTCCCTGGTGGCGCAGTGGTTGAGAGTCCACCTGCCGATGCAGGGGACGCGGGTTCGTGCCCCAGTCTGGGAAGATCCCACATGCCGCGGAGCGGCTGGGCCCGTGAGCCATGGCCGCTGAGCCTGCGCGTCCGGAGCCTGTGCTCCGCAACGGGAGAGGCCACAACAGTGAGAGGCCCGCGTACCGCAAAAAAAAAAAAAAAAAAGAAAGAAATGGCAGAAGGAGGAATTGCCCTTATGTGTCTGGCTGTCCAGTCTGGAGCAGTTTGATGCAGAGGAAGAAGGAGTGCGGACTTTGGGGTTAGACAGGTCTGAGTTCAAATCTGAAGTTTGCTACTTCCCAACTGTGTGCCCTGGGGCAATTCACCTCACCTCTCTGAGCTTCCATTTCCTCACCTGGGATGGTAGTTAAAGCTGCCATTCATCCCCTGATCTTAGCACCTCACACACATTCCCCAGTGGACACCCACAGAAGCCCTCGGAGGTAAGAGCTTTTCTCACCTTCTCCATCTTTCAGAAGAGGACTCTGAAGCACAGAGAGACTATGTAACCTGCACAAGGTCACACAGCTGGGAAGTGGAGGATCCAGGATTCAAACACAGGCAGCCTGACCCCACGGCATCAGAATGCCCACCCCACAGACGCTGGAGAATTTGAAATGAAATCGTTTATGTGAAGTGCGAAGTAGGTAATAGATACATGTGGCTCCCTTCCTAGTACATCTAGTTCTCAACCTCAGTGATTCCAAAGGGAGAGTGTGGGACTGCGGGGGGCACTGAGGAAATTCTACAGAAACAGCCTCGGGAGGTCCCTCGAGGGGCTGTAGGCTGTGAGGGCTCTGGAAGGAATCCACAGGGGGCTGGGAGGGAGGAAAGCCTTCCCCGGGGCCTGGCCCGCATGCTGTAATCGGATTCCTGTTCTGGCCTCCGCATCTGGCCAGGGACCCCATCCCAGGGAGGCCCAGAGCCTGGCCCTTTGCCCCTGGAAGGGTGGGCCCTGGGTCGTGGCGGGGGTGGGGGGGCGCTGAGAGGTCAGGAGGGGCACGGGGGACCCTCTGTGCTGAGAAGGCAGGGCCCTGGCACCCCGGCGCCCGCACAGCTGCTGGCGTCTGTCAGCCTCCCTGCGGGGCGCGGCGGGGGGGCCTGCCGGCCTCTACATCTTCCTGACAGGCCCCTCTTCTGAGGCCAGGAAAGAACAACAATGGTCCTCCCCTCACGGCGACCCATTTGTTAGATGAAGGCCGAGCACCGGCACCTTTAACCTCCTCCAAGTCAGCGTGTCCCCGCCAAGGCCCCGAGGCCTGTGAGACAGAGGTGGACGGACATGGCAGAAAGGATCCCTGCGCAGCCAAGGGGAGCAGGGCTTACAGGAAGGGAGGGGACCCCATTTCGGCTTGTTGTTGGGGGAGGCAGGGGAGGAAGAGGAAAAGGCTGCATCAGGAGGAGGGTCCCTGAGGAGGACGGTGGGCTTGGCCAGACCTGAGCCATCCCAAGGAACTTTCGGAATTTCCCCCATTGTGCTCGACAAGCAGGCGTGCCCTTGGCGCCTGCAGACCTGCTTCCGCACTTGCCCCCCCACACACCTGTGCCTGGACTTAAAGGGGTGTCAGGGAAGAACCCGGGGCCTGGAGGCAGGGACTCCGATTCAAGGTGTGGCCTTGCCCTTCTTCTGCTCTGTGGCCTCAGGCAAGTCACACCCCTTTTCTGAGCCTCAGTTTTCTTGCTGGCCAAGTAGAGATGACAGTACTGGCTTCCTGTGGCTGTTATGAGGATAAATGACCTGATGTCTGTGAAAAGAGCTGGCTGACTGTAAAGGGCGATGGACCTGGGGAATTATTATGTCTTCCCCTTCCTTACTCAGCTGGACTACGGGGCAGGTCACGGCTCCATGGAGGGTGAAGACAGCCCAACCTAGTGGCCTCCTCACCCCATACTTTCTTCTGTGGTAACATAACAGGGGGTCAAGATCATAGCCTTGGGAATCAGGAGAGCATGGGTTCAAATCCTACCTCTGCCACTAATAAACTGAATGGTTTTGGGCAACTCTATCACTTGAACCTCAGTTTCCTTTTTTCTTTTTTCTTTTTTTTGGCCGTGCCGAGTGACTTGTGTGATCTTTGTTCCCTGACCAGGGACTGAACCTGGGCCCCGGCAGTGAAAGTACCGAGTCCTAACCACTGGACCGCCAGGGAATTCCTGAGCCTCGGTTTCTTCATCTGTACAGTGGGAATAAATTTTTTCTTCTTTCCCCGTTGGGTTGCTGAGAAGAGAGTGAGGTGATGTAGGAAATCTTGCGCCATAGCCTGGTGTACAGTGTTTAGTGGTAACGTCTGGATAATGATGATGAAAATACCTGAGGTTTTTGCCTTGAGGACAACTCCAGAAGACCACCTGAGAGGGACAAGGTGAGGTCATTAGCATTCACTCATGTAGCAGAACATGTGAATCAGATAAGACACCTGATCCCTAGCAAGACCACGAGGGATGGGAGGGGAGACAGACAAGCTTTAAATATGACGGAAATCATTTTGGACTAGAATGTTTATTGCTGGTCCTGGGAATTATTTGGAATGTATATGTCCTTTTTGTCTCAGAAAACTTTGAGGCAGAAGGGTTACTACTCACCTATAGGACTCTTGTGAGGCTCAACCAATTGGATGGACGGGTCGGAGTTGAGTAAACCACGGAATACAGTCCTCACAACGGTCACAGATGCTCCCAGGAAGCTTCCAAGACACTTCAGGGGAATGTCCCAGGGGTACCTGATGACGGGGTCTTCCCCTAAATCCCAGAAAATACTGCGTTAATAATAGAGACAGTTCCCTCAGATGAAACTTCTCTCTTGTGTACATATTTTTTAAACCTTTGGTGCAACCGTCACTTGTCTGCTACCAAGATTGTGGGCAGATGACTGGAAGGCACAATAATGCACACAGTGGCCTGCATCTGGACCCCAGCTCCCGGAGGTCACATGATCTCTGTTTCCTCAACTGAAAAGTGGAAGCTGGCTGTATAGACGATGTGCAGTAGGTGCTCAGTAAATGCACTCAATAGGTGCTCAGTAAATGCACCCCTTCCAGAGCTTCTGTGCCTGAAGGAGTTAAAGGCAAGTTGATCTCAAGGGAAGGCTCTAAGTTAGGGCAGCCAGAAAAAATACAGGGAGCCCAGTTAAATACGTTCTATGCAATACTGGGGACACACTTAAGCTGAAAAAGTATTTGTTGTTTATATGAAATTCAAATTTAACTGGGTGTCTTTTTCTGCCCCCTAGGTCTGGAAACCCTAATCTAAGGCAAAATTAATCTTCAAGATGGAGAAGGCTCTGACCTAACTTTCTGAGCCAGGATATTTGCACTTTGACAGAAGGCTCTGGAAGGAAACTCTCAAGGGGGCATTCCAGGGGGAGGGATGGTGGTCCGGTAGGTTTAACTTTGGCTGTGGGCTTTCTGGTTGCAAGAGGAGCCCAGGGTCCCCCAGGAAGGTCTCCCATGGAGGCCTTTGGAGTGAGACAAAGCAGACAGGAGGAGGAAGGGCATGCAGGTGAAGGGAGTGAGGCAAAGGTGAGTGCCCTGGGCAGGAAGTGCTGAAAGAGAGAAGGAGGGAGGCCTGGGCCGGGCGCCAGCCTGGGAGACTCCCAGGCCCACTTCCCAGGACGCACTTTTCCAGCCCTTGATGCAAGGCAGCAGTGCTATTATTTGGGGGAAAACCAGCTAACCAGATAGGACAGCAAACCGGGGATTTATGTGGTGTGGGAACAGCTCGGGTTTCCCTCGCTGTTTATCCAGCAGTATTTTTTAAAACAGAAATCAGCGTGCGGGTAACCACAGCTGTGAGTTACTGGCTCTGGCTTCGAGGTCTGTGAGGGCTGGGGAGGGTGGGGGGGGGTGGGGGTTTCCTCAAAGGTGCTTTGCTCTGCATCGGCTTGGAAGGTGCAAAAGGAATGTGCCCTTCCAGAGCTCGGGGCCAGGTGAGTAGAGTGGCCCTGGGCAGCTCCTGTGTCACTCTTTCTCCTTAGGACAAAGGGCAGCATCCCTGAGGGAACTGTGACTGTCAAGGCCTAAAGGCTTTGAGACCTCTAGGTCTAGGGGTCATGAACCCACAGGGGCCGGGGAGGGGTGGGTGGGCAAGTAAACACAAGCTAGGAGAGCCAGCTGGGAGACACAGGGGTAGAGTGAGAGATAGGGGGGGCCTAACAGCTGCTTGACACTGGCCAGTTTTGCCTTGCAAGATCTTGGCTTGGTTTAACCAGACCTTTCCTTTTCTTTCTTTCTTTCTTTTTTTTTTTTCAAAACCATGATTCTAGATTTTTAATGTAATCTCTCAATTTTTATTCATTTATTTATATTTATTTATTTTAAAAGGGAAATCTAGTTGATGTACAATATTATATTAGTTTCAGGTGTACTACATAGTGATTTGACATTTGCATATATTCTGAGATGATCACCATGATAAGTCTAGTAACCATCTGTCCCCATACAAAGTTATTACAATATTACTGAATATATTCCTTATGCTTATTTATTTTATAACTGGAGATTTGTACCTCTTAATCTCCTGTACCTATTTCTGGCAACCACCCATTTGTTCTCTGTATCTATGAGTCTCTCTCTCTCTTTTGTTTTTGATACATTTATTTATTTATTTATGGCTGCGTTGGGTCTTTGTTGCTGTGCGTGGACTTTCACTAGTTGCAGTGAGCAGGGACTACTTTTCATTGCGGTGTGTGGGTTTCTCATTGCAGTGGCTTCTCTTGTTGTGGAGCACAGGCTCTAGGCATGTGGGCTTCAGTACTCTTGGCACATGGGCTCAGTAGTTGTGGCTCGTGAGCTCGAGTGCAGGTTCAGTAGTTGTGGCACATGGGCTTAGTTGCTCCACAGCATGTGAGATCTTCCCGGACCAGGGCTTGAACCTGTGTCCCCTGCATTGGCAGGTGGATTCTTAACCACTGCGCCACCAGGGAAGTCCTATGAGTCTCTTTTCATTTTGTTTTGTTTGTTTGTTTTGATTTTTAGATTCTACATATAAGTGAGATTGTACAGATTTTGTTTTGTCTTTGTCTGACTTAATTTCACTTAGCATAATACCCTTTAGATCCATCTATGTAGTCACAAACAGCAAGATTTCATTTTTTTATGACATGTATATATATATATATTTCACATCTTTAGCCATTCATCTGTCAATCGACACTTTGGTTGCTTCCATAGCTTGGCTATTGTAAATAATTCTGTAATGAACATTGGCTGCATATATCTTTTTGAATTTGTGTTTTCATTTTCTTTGTGTGAATACCCAGAAGTAAAATTGCTGGATTGTATGGCAATTCTGTTTTTAATTTTTTGAGGACCCTCCATACTGTTTTCCATAGTGGCTGCTCCCATTTACAATCCCACCAACAGTGCACGAGTGTTCCCTTTTCTCCATAGCTTCACCAGTACTTGTTATTTTTTGTCTCTTTGTTGATAGTCATTCTGACAGGTGTGAGGTGGTATCTCATTGTGGTTTTGATTTGCATTTCCCTGATGATTAATGATGTTGAGTATCTTTTCATGTGTCTGTTGGCCATCTGTATGTCTTCTTTGGGAAAATGTCTATTCAGATCCTCCGCCGATTTTTTTTTTTTTTTTTTTGCGGTACACAGGCCTCTCACTGCTGTGGCCTCTCCCATTGCGGAGCACAGGCTCCGGATGCGCAGGCTCAACGGCCATGGATCATGGGCCCAGCTGCTCTGCGGCATGTGGGATCCTCCCGGACTGGGGCACGAACCCGCGTCCCCTGCATTGGCAGGCGGACTCTCAACCACTGCGCCACCAGGGAAGCCCCTCTGCCGATTTTTTAATCAGGTTTTTTTCTTGTGTTTTTTTTGTTTTTTTTTTCTGATGTGGTAATTGTATGATCTCTCAGTTTTTAAATATTGGTAATGAATTTAAAACACTGCTAGTCCGAGAATTCCCTGGAGGTTCAGTGGTTAGGACTCAGGGTTTTCACTGCTGAGGGCCTGGGTTCAATCCCTGGTCAGGGAACTAAGATCCTGTAAGCTGTGCAGTGCAGCAGAAAAAAAAAACTGCCCGTGGGCACAATTTGGTTCTTCTTTTTTTTTTTTAACATCTTTATTGGAGTATAATTGCTTTACAATGGTGTGTTAGTTTCTGCTTTATAACAAAGTGAATCAGATATACATATACATATATCCCCATATCTCTTCCCTCTGGCGTCTCCCTCCCTTCCACCCTCTCTATCCCACCCCTTTAGGTGGTCACAGAGCACCGAGCTGATCTCCCTGTGCTATGCGGCTGCTTCCCACTAGCTATCGATTTTACATTTGGTAGTGTATATATATGCATGCCACCCTCTCACTTTGTCCCTCAGAATTTGGTTCTTGAACTGCCACTTTGCAATTTCTGGTCTCCTCCAAGTCTGCCTGCTCCCATTTTACAGATGACGAAACCGAGGCCCAGGGAGGCCTAGTGACTTGCCCAGAGCTGCACAGGTTGCTGTTGGGAAAACCATGGGTCCAGGAAGCCTGTCCAGTGTTCCTTGCCCAAGCTAGCAGTTTTGTTGGCTGAGCCCGAGGTCTTATCAAGCAATTCTCAAGTGCTTCCCATGTATCTCTCATTTGCACAGACATGACATTCACAAGCACACCCATAACCTACTTGATTCTAGCAATGACCCTGAGGGAGCTGGGCTGGCATTAATCCATTTTTGTACAGGTGGGGAAACTGAGGCTGGGAGAGGCTAGGTGACTTGCAGGATCAACAGTCTTAGAAAGGGCTGGAGCTAGGGCTCCAATGACCGATCCATGATTTTTCCAGCCCCCAAATACTGTCATCTTTGGGGGATTCAGCCTGAGATGGATAATAAACCCCTCCTAAAAGGGAACAGAAAATGGATGGGTTACTTGGGTAAACTGAATGTTCTTCGTAACTTAAAGTTAATTGAAAATCCATAGGTTATCAATTTTCCAAGCAAGAGAATAAAATAGAAGATATTTCAAAAAGCAATTATACTAGGCATGGTTTAATCTTTCTTTGATGATTCCGAAGGCATTTCAGGGGAATGTAATGCCTTGGGGTATCATTACGAACACTAATAATTACTGTGTAGGGCTGTGAGACAAGTTCTCATCAATTTCCTCCTGGCTATTTGGGGGTGTTCTAAAAGATCGCAGCCCACAGTGGTGAGCGTGTGTCTGTGTTCTTGATGCTCTTTCCATCTTTGCCTGTTTCAGGGTGGCCTTGTGGAAAGAGCAGTGTCCCAGGAGAGATCTTGCTGCATTTCATCTGTAAAATGGGGATGATGCTGACTCCTTCTATACTCACTGTGTAAGGTTCTACTTAAAGGATCTCAGATCTCACAGCAACAGAGCAGGAAGGAGTTTCCGATCATAGGGTACATCAGCTTCATTTTACCAGGGAGGAGTCTGAGGCCCAGAGAAGTTAGGGGCCTTGTCCAAGGTCACACAGCCAGGGAAGGGGTGTTGGAATCTGGTTTTTCTGCTTTCTAGACTTTCCTGAATACCACATTGAGGCAGAAAAGACCTGTAGGAACCGAAAGATTAACACACAATTACACATGCAAACAGAGACACACGGGGTCTCTCTGGCCACAGAGAGGAAAAGCTCAGATCTCCCCAGCCAATTCTGGGGAGGCTGTGAACCCCTTAGTTCAGGGCAGGGAGGAACCCAGGTTAGGGGGTAGGGTAGCTGAGACACCCCTGTGAGATTTATGGTGTCATGAAGGTCAGAGCATGTTAAAATGTGGTAATTTTGAGTGTGCAGCCTCCCAGGGCCCTTCTTCTTTTAATTGAAGAAATAAACAATCTCCCCTAAGGTATCCTTGGCCAAGGGGAAAGCCAGGGGCAATGTTGACTGAGGAGGGGGAAGCCTGGGAGGACACTGGGTCATGGAGAAGTACAATAGCCAAAGAGCTAGCTGGCCTGGCCTGAGCCCCAGGGGAGGCAGGTCACAAGGGGTATGCCACACATATCAACATGCGGACACACCTGCACACCTCCTGCCTGGGCCCTGAGAGTCCCTACGTAGAGCACACACATACGCAAAATCAAGTACAGAGCGGCTCAGCGCACCGGAAGTTGTATGTGTGTCTGTGGCAGATGCTCTCAGAGCAGCTACTGGGTGACCTACTCACGCTTAGGGCAGAGCCCTCGTCATCTGGGCAGAAATACCAAAGCAGAGGCAGACACACACGGCACAACCACAAATGCTTGATCTAGGTACTCCCACCTGCACACACACACAACTAGACACACTAGAAGGCACGTCAGGACGGAAGTGTCCCCACATCCCTCTCCCTCTACACATATGGATGTTCACCCTCCCCAACCCTCTAAGGAACGGTTTTATCAGTCCAAGTTCTCAGACAGCTGGACACAAGAGATGAGCTCTGAAACCCCGATGTACATGGGCGCTCTGGTCTCACACACACGTGCACGCACACTCGCATGCGCACACTGACGCGTGTCCTCAGCCTTTGGGTTAGTTTTGCTGGTTCCGTTTTCAAACAGTAACAGCATTCATCTCCTCTGTCAGCTTAACCCACAACCCAACTCCCACGTTCAGCACACAAACAGTTAATGTCCCAGTTCTTGGACCTTCAAAGCATCTCACACCCTGGTCAAAGGGTCCTGCTTTATAATCTCTGGAGGAGCTTCCACCTGTTATACAAGGAAAGGAAGAGTAAGAAAAACGGGTTCAGGGTTTAAGGTTGAAACATTTTGGAGCTAAGGACTGGCCCTGGGCTCTGAGGCGCCATCTTGTGGTGAGAAGAAGAACTGCAGCGCATTCTACAATGAACCCGGGTCTAAGCTTCGACCTCTTCCAGAGTGTGAGGACCTGCTTTTGACACTAGAATGGTGGGGGAAGGATGGGGTATCAAGCCCTTGTAGTGTCTGTGGCCCCACAGCTGCATGCAGACACAGAGAGTGGGAAGAGAGCTACCTGCTGTTTACTGAACCCCTCCCCTCCAAAGCACCCCAGGCTTATGTCGGTCCCAGCTTCTGTTTTCTGGATTTTAAATGCAAGATAAAGCCGGGGGGTGGGGTGGACAGCTGTCCCCACTACAGGCCTGCAGTGTCCCTTCCAGTGAGACCCAGTGGCAGAACTGGAAGGCAGATGCTCTCAGGGCCTGCATCTGCCTTGTTCACCTGCCCGGGCCCACAAATTCACCTGGCACAGTACCTGCCACAGGCAGAATCTCTAATATGGAGAAAAGAATCCCTGTCTTACTAAGTTCAGGCATGGCCTCTCCGAAAAGGTGACATTTGAGCAGAGACCTGATGGAAATGAGGGATGGAGGGAGCATGCTGATATCCAGAAAACAGTCTGGGCCAAGAGAGCAGCACGTGCAAATGCCCTGAGGCACAGGGGCACTTGGAGACCCCAAGGAATGGCAAGGAGGCTGGAAAAGAGTGAGCGAGATGGAGAGTGGTCAGAAATGTAGTCAGAGACATAGCTGGGGGGGAGGAGGGGCGCACTACTACGCATTGCTACCCATCTTGTTCCAAAATGGAAATTAAGGCAGCTCTGGGCATTCTCCGTGAAGAAACTGGCAGGGACTCAGTACCACCCTGAACACTTGGTGATACCAAATGGTAAGTCCCTTCCTCCACCTGTCATACAGTCCGATTTCAGAGATGAGACATATTCATATGAATAATAACAAAGGATATAAGAGACCCAAGCATATAAGAAACACACCAAACAGTGTGGCATCCATAGGCACTGGAGGCCTGGAAGGTCATTTGGGCTCCGAGTAGTCCCAGAAGTCATCATGGAGGACATGAAGGTGTGAGCCTGGCATGGCAGCATGGAGGAGAGGGGAGAGGGCAGTCAGGAGGGGGCACAGTCTGGGCAAAAGATGGCAGGGGATGGGAAGTGTCACTTTGAGAATAAAATCTGCCACGTTTCAGGAACAATAGAAAGTGTCTTGATCATTTATTTAACACGTATTTACTGAGCCAGGCACTGTTCCCCAGTTGAGCCCCTTCCCGGCGGGGTGACCCATGCTGAGTCGACAAACCTCTCTGAACCTTAAGGCAGCATGGTAACTACACCACGAGCAAAGGTGGTGCACCCATGGGGCCTACAGTGACAGGCCGGGTGCTGTGGTGGTGATAGGAGGCTTGCCCAGGAGCTCGCAGTCCAGAGAAGGGAAGATGGCAGATCCATTAACCCCAGATAGAGAATGGGACTTGAGGCTGAGAATGGGTGAGCAGAGTGGGGTTTGTGGAAGGACAAATGGCCCAGCAGGACAGGGCTGGGGTCCACACTCAGGATGAAGCGGCCTGACCTGCCTCCCCTGCAATGCACTTTCCAAGCAGGCTTGTCCCTGCAAAACACAGGAGTGGAAATTTCAGAGAACCCATCTCATTCTCCCTGCGCTGCTCAGAGAAGATGACTGTAAATGTAAGAACACTTGTCGACCCATAGACAGGCACTGAGCACCTCCCTAGGAGATCAGAGAAGAGGCCCTGGCCTGGGAGCTCCTGCGGGGGGTCCTGCGGGGGGTCCTTGGGGGCCCCACGGGGCATCCTAATGTCAGGGCAGTGGGGAACAGGAACAAGCCAGAAGGAGCGGTTCTGGTGGAAAGCAAGGAGAGAGGACGTTGGAAGGGTCGCTGAGAGGCAGAATGCAGAATGGAGAATGCGGGGTGAAGAGTCAGAGGGCACTGGAAGGTGCTGAAGTCGTTTGTGTGTGGGGGGGGGGGGGGGGGGGGGAGGAGGGGTTGCACAGGGGATGGGGGTGGCCTGAGGGGGGGGGGGGGGGGGGGGGGGGGGAGATGAGTGTTTGCACAGGGCATGGGGTTGCCCTGAGGGTGGGCTAGGGGCAGGACCTGGAGGGGGAAGGAGGCTGTAGGAGGGGGAGGGGAAGGCAGCAGGGAGGCCAGGGCCACGGAGGACTCTGCAGGAGGCATCTGTGCCCATTAATGGTCCCTGGGGAAGCAGCTCTGGATTCAACAGGTCTCTGGAATGCTCCTCGGGCTGCAGATGGCTCCTTGAATTACTGCCACAAGCCCCCCAGGTCTGGGGGTCGCATAAATTCAGGGGCGGGGCACACCTGTATTTGTCGGGAGCAGTCCAGCCCGCCTTGCCTATTGTCGCTAAACAGGTCACTGAACTTGCAGAGCAATCAGATCCCAGGCGGGAGGGGCCCGAGGGCAGAGCAGGCCCTCCCCCCACTGCCACCCCGAGGATGGGCACGGCCTGGTGCTCCTCTGGCTGCAAACACGTCTGCTTTTCTTTCTTCACTTGGGAATCAGAAAAGAAGGTTGGAGGCCTGGCTTTGCCCCTCACCGGCTCTGGGACCAGGGTCATGCCTGAGGGCATCTTGGAGCCTCCTAACTCCTGTAAGCCCGCGAATCCAGGGGGTGGCTGCTAAGACTGTCTTCAGTGCTCCAACTTCTCTGGTTTAAAAACCCTTTCTCCTCGGACATGGACACCCCCCACCTTGTGCCCCTGCACTCACTCCCACCTCAGAGGGGTCAGGCTGTGGTGAAAGGTCAAGGTGAAAGGTCATGAGTCCTGCTGCTGCTGCCGCTGCCCTGGGGTGAGCAAGATTCCCAGGCAGCTCCACTTCCAGAGGCTCTGAGGCCCCAGGCAGGCCACGCAGACACTGCCCCAGGGTCGGGTGGAGGACGTTTGTGCCTCTTTCCTCGCTAAAGGAAGGCATGGTGGTGACTGCTCCCAGATCCCAGGCCACAGCAAAGTCCTGCCGGCTCCCACCGCTGTGCACTCGGTTGGCCTCTTCCAGGCCTGGGTCACCTGTCCCTGCCCTGGAGAAGAGTTTGCACCGTGAATCCCTCCTCGACCACAGGAGGCTGGGCAAAGTCACTGCCACGGGGGTCCTCGCCACCGTGTCCCAAGCACTCCGACTTTTTTTTTTCCAGAGGAAACAGAGCCTGTGGGGACTCAGCCTCCAGCCCCACTTTATTCCTCTTAGAATAAAGCCCTGTTTCCGGTAATGAGGTTTGATGGCTTTGGCAAGGGGGAGTGGGGAGGACACGGAACATCCAGGCTAAGGAGATTCGTGACAATTTCTCCATAGGGAGAGAGGAGAAAGCATGAAAGACTGGCAGGGTTGGGAGAGCTGGAAGGGAAGGCTGACCACCAACACCAACCCGCAATTCCTATGGGCTCTGTGAGTTGATATTCTTATTTACCAAAGAAGCTGCATGTACTTGCATTTATTTTCATCTCTCATATCGATCATCAGGGACATTTCCTAGTTCAGGATCACAGAAAGCACCAGTTCCTGCAGGGCGGTCAGCCCTTGGCACCTGGGTTTGTCTGGGCAACTCTGGGCAGCCGTCTAGAAGGTAGATGTGTGCCCTCCATTGGGTTTCTGAAATAGCTGAGGACAAGCGCCCTCCCCTCCACACACACTGCCTTCAGGGCTTCAGGGATCTTTGGTGCGCCAACCCTGAGATTTCACAGATGGGGCAACAGAGGCACCGAGAAATCCTCAGCCTTTCCATCACGGACTGGGCCCAGAACCCAAGAGGCAACACTGGGAAGGCATCTCCCGTTTTCCGCAGCCGGCCGGAACGCGGTGGCGGTGTCCAGGGACTCCCAGTTTCCCGATGCAAGAGAAACGCCCTGGCAGTGTTTGGCCCCTACCTGCCCACAGATTTTGGCTCCAGGGAGCCTTGGAGAGAGGAGCCCACGGGTCCCATTTGTCCCTGCTCTGGGCGCTGAAAGCGGACTCCTGGTCCCACGGCCGCCCAGCCGGCCGCCCACAGCCTCCCATCTCCCCCTGCTGGCCGATCCCAGAGCTACACCCCCGCCTTGCCTGGTGCAACCCCCCAGAAATCAGCAGGGATGTGCCCACCGGTCCCAGGGGAGTCATCCTGTGTCTCATCATGGACACGGGTCTGTTTTCATTTTCTTCCGTTTATTTACTGCTTATTCTGGGGGTTGAGGGTGAAGGAAGGGCATGATTCCAACAGGGTAGGATACAAATGAATCTCACCTCCCAAGGAGGGTTTGAAGAACAGCCCTGCCTGCTTTTAGAGAAGGGCAACTGTCTGTTGCTAATGATTTGACTTTGGCTTTGGCTTTTAATGGGCCATCAAGATATATCGTGAAAGAAAAGCGAAGGAGCTTTTTTTCCATGGAGGTCCAAGAGGGTGTGGAGTGGGACCCCAGGGGAGGATGAGGGGAGGGGGAGTAAGCAAGGGGGTGGACTTAGGGACAGATCTGGGGAAGTGGCTCACAAGGACCCTCCTGAGTCAGGAAGTGCTTGTGAGTGGACAGTGAAAAGGATCAGCAAGGACACTGTTTACTAGAGTCATCACCAGCCAATGCCCACGGCCGAGATGGCCCCACTGTCTGTGCCCAGGGACCTGCCATTGGATCCCCAAGTCCGCACCCAGGATGGGAAGTTCTCTCTCTCTCTATCCATTACCTGGACCTCTAGATCCCTAAAGCAAGTCCCTGGACTCCTAGGCAGGTGGGGAGAGGAGCTGTACTTGGGAGGGGGGCTCAGGGGAACACAGGGAACCCCCTTACACACAGGGTCTTCTGAAGGGTCTTATTTAAGGACTGAGTCCTCTGGGAGGAAGGGGTCATGCCTTCATTTGAACTGCTCAGCAAGTGGTCCCACCCCAGGGAGGTCCTGGAGGGTGGGAGCGGGGTTGGCAGGGCAGCTTGGTGAGGCTGGGGGAGGGGGGAGAGGGAAGAAGAGAGGGAGGGAAGTGGGGGAGGGGATTTATGTTAATCTTCAGAGAGAGAGATTGGGGGAGGCCAAGCCAATTTGCTGCTCCTCGAAGGTTTGCCTGGGTCTGTGTGTGTGTTGGGGGCAGATGGCCCAAGGATGGGTCACACCAGAGTGGCCTTCCTGCCCCTCCTCTGTGTTCCTCAGCATTGCTGGTCCAGAGAGACTTTCCTTCAGAGAAGAATATGGCAGGCGGAAGGCGAAAGATACTGCAGAGGGAAGGAAGCACAGGCCTGCTGCCTTGAGCATTAGTATGATTTAGGAGAGACACAGGTCACCCTCTCATGACTGAAAGCCATCCCGGAATGCAGGTTTGCAGCTATTTCTAGGCAAAACTGTGTGATGAGATGAAATAGCTCAACTCCTGACCATTAAGTCATGAAGGCCACGACCATCATAAATCTCAATGTCGGCAGCCTTCTCTGTCCTGCATGGAAGCCGAGCCCAGCCAGTGCCAGCTGCCTTGGTGGGATCCCCATCGTCCTGGCAGTGCCTCTGAGGACCGGGCAGGCTTCAGAACCAAGGACTATGAAGGCGCTTGAAAGCCACCCTGAATGTTAATTATTTTTCCTGGGTGATCTAGAGTTCTTCCTGATCTGTACCAGCTCAAGTCCTCCACAACTCACATCAGACAATCTGGCCCTGCCATTTAGATATCTGATTACTTTGTGCAGGTAAGTTTATCTCTCTGAATCTTAATTTCCTCTATTAAAGGGTGAGCAAGGTTGTTTGTGAGGGTGAAATGAAATAATAACCATAGCATGCACCTTGGTACAAAACATGCCTTATATCCTTTTGTTACAAAGGCTGGCTCAGTTCTGTCCTCTCTTCCAGGAGTGTCCTTCCCCTGTTGTCTTCCTGGCTAATTCTTACCCATCCTTAAGGGCCTCATCCCCAGGGGGTCTTCCTGACTCACCCAAGCGCAGCTGATACACTGTTCCCTTCTGTGACTGCACTGACTACCCTTTGGCATGGTGGCTTTAAGATTTAGAGGCAAGGTGACTCTGAAGAGGGGAAACAGCTGGATTTTCTTTCTATTTGAGGAACTAGGAAAGGGGGATGGGGTTAGAGAAGGTAGTGGTTGGGGACAATTTCAGACTGAGGGATTTGGGATTAAGGGAGATGGGGTTATTGAGTTGGGAATATAGATCCTCTCCCTGGCTAGCAGACGGAGGACAAACCTGCCCTGTCTCTCCCAGACACTAGGCCTGCAATTCCACTGGTGGCTACCAGGTGTCAGTGGTGTCCCTAGGGCAGCTGTGTTGAGAGAGGCCCACACAGCACTCCTCCAATCCTGCATTAATGAGGTTAGAGCTGCAGTTCTTGCTTCTCCTGCCCTGCCACACCTTGTGATGATATTGGCTGGTGCCCTACTCCCCTGAGAATCTACCTCAAGGACCATGAAGGGCAAGTTCAGTTCTTCACAGACTTTGGTACTTTAAAACTAGGAATATGACACCTATGACATACTTCAAGATGGTGTGTGGTAACATTGTAGTTGAGAAGCACTGAGCTAGAAATGATGAGAAGGTGGCCCTCCAAAGACAAGCAAAAACTCCAGCCAGGGGGCTGTCACCGTCGGGCTTTTCCTGGCTATCTTTTCAGAGAGGCAGCAGAGAGGAGTGATTAAAAGCAAGACTCTGGAGCCAGACTGTCAGCCTGTCTCTATCACTTATCAGCTCTGAGACCTGTGGCAAGACTTATCCTCTCTGTGCCTCAGTTTCCTCATCTGTGAAATGGGAGTCATAATAGTCCAATCTCATCTGTTGTTGGGAGGATTAAATGAGTTAATACAATGTCAAGTGCTGAAACAGTGCCTGGCACACGGCAAGGCCTGCATAAGTAGTAGCTCTTATTATTATTAGAAGAGGCCCCAACCTACCCACTTTCATCAGATGCTAGGTTCAGAGTACTGATCTTTTAAGATCAGACATAGAGAGATGCGTGGGAAAGAGTTGGTCAAAACAGACCTTTCATCCAAGCAGACAGGGCTTCGTTGGTGTGCCCTGCCTTAAAAGGGCCTCACACTTATAGCTTCATGCTCTGCTATTGCCGTCTTGATATTCTTAGTCATGTATGAAGAAGGGACCCTGCATTTTCGTTTTGCATTGGGCCTACAAATAATGCAGCAGTTCCTGCAAGCAGATTCCTCTGGATGCAGAAGGCCCTTGCCCTCCTCTTCCTCTGCTCAAACCAGTTCCCTTCTCCCATCACAGGCAGGCCCTCCACCTGGGGGAGATTTGCCCCAGACTGGGCCCTTTTTCCTCTGCAACATTTTAATGCAAAACTCTCAAGCATCTAGCAATGTTGAAAGAATTTTAGAACACCTGCCACCAAGAACATTTCCTATATTTGCTTCCTCATCTCTTGCTAACCTCTCTAAAGCTTCCAGCCCTGCTGTCTGGACCAAGAAAGGCCTCCTGTGTTCTGGGGTCACACAGTGGCCTGCAGGAAAGGGCGTTGTGGATGAGGGGGAAGGCAGCTGGGGGTTCTGGAGAACATGCTGGGGAAAGGCCCTGTGGAGTGGAGGTGAAGAACCAATTAGGGTGAGTTCTAGAAAAGCAAGGAAGGTGTCATTCTGGAGTTTGTGGACTGAGATTTCTACCCTTGGCCATAGTTCTGGTTAGTTCCGTGTATAGTTTCTTCCATCTTCCATGCTCTTCCAAGCGTTTCTCACAATGTGGTCTGGCAGGCAGACCCCAACAGCCCTGGGTGGGGGCAGGGAGGAGAGTCTTCTCCCCACTTCGAAGCTGGGGAAACTGAGCCTTCCTTTCCTTCAATGACCTGCCCAAGGCTCAAAGAGGCAGCCCCGGGAAACACGCCCAGCTCCTCAGACCCCAAGAACAGGCCTCCTTCTTTTGATCCCACAGGGGGAGGGCAGCAGTGTCACATTCCCCTGGGTAATTTGAGAAAAAAAATCCCCAAACTTTCTCTCTTGGAAAAAGAGGGTGTCTGGCCTGTGATTTACCTCTGAGAGTATAGTTGGGCCGGGAGTGATCACATTTCAAAGGGTTTCTCTGGACACTGTGGGCTTCTCCCTGCCCCTCCCAGCATCCCTGCCCCCTCTCAAGTGCCACAGGCAGGTGACACCTGTATTATTGCTAAGGGTTAAAAAGCCCCCGAATCAATAAAACCCATTAATGAGTGTTGGTACCTCGAAAGCTACAGATAAACCCCTTCTACTCGGTGAGTTCAATCCCATAAAACAGCTCTCGCCTTTCGATCCTGGCATTCATTTGATAGAAAATGTGGAGAAATTTTTAAAAGGTGACTTACTAATTGCCTGTAAAAGAAAAGGCAGATGGAAGCTTTATTACAGTTGAAGGAAGTCAGGAATATTAAGGTAAAATGTCAAATAACAATTGATTTTCCTCAGACATAAAGGGGTGATTTATGGCTTCCTAGTTACTACAAATGAGAAATTATTTGAAGTTCTAAAAAGTATGAGGCGAAATAAAGATTAAATAGAAGATGAAATCATAGGGATTTCTCGGGGAGGTGAATTCAATGCCCCTAGGGACTAGAATTCATGTGGCTGGGGGTCCAGGCAGCTGGGGCTTTGCACGGCGCTTTCAAGATTTAGAGGCAAGGTGTCTCTGAAGAGTGTCTGCTTTGTTGGAGGAACCGGGAAAAGAGATGGGGCAAGAGACGGTGGTGGTTAGGGGTGAATCCAGTTGGAGGGGTTTGGGATCAGGGGAGATGGGCTTATTGGAGTTGCGAATATAGCTCAGCTCTCTGGCTAGCAGAAACTGGGGATCTAAGAAAGGAAAGGGTAAGTGACTTCCCTGGGACCACAATGGCTTTCTTGCATTTGGCCCATCCTTGCGGATTCCTGGACAGCAGTGATTGCACAACCCTCTCCAGGCCACAGCACTACCTAAGGCCCTGCAGTGACTTCCCCTGATCTGGACTAACCTGATCTCCACACTGAGAGCCAAACAGAATTCACTTCCTGGCTGCCAGACACTGTGCTAGGGCTCATCTCAGCCCGGAGTTCCCCAGACACCAACCTGAGACAAGGAATCAAGGGAAAGTTGTTTATCCGAGAGGTGCTCACAGCCAGCTCCAGCAGGAGCATGGGGAAGTGAGGCAGGGAAGGGAAGGCAGCTTACAAGGGGTGTGTTACCAGGCAGGTTACCCCTGTGAGTGATTGGGGCTTAATCTCACTGGGGGACTTAGGGAGCCAGTGTGGGAGCCATACCTCAGAGTGATCTGCCTGAGGGAAGAGGGAGCTGGGGTGTTTATACACCAAGTCCATTCTGTCCTTGTGTGAGCCTGCTGAGTGGGCCGGGGGCATTCATTCTGTGGCACTTCCAGGCCCGCAGACAGTCAGAAGTTAGGTCCTTTGGGCTCAAAGACGATAGGGCCCTGGGGGATATAGGCAGGGTAACCACAGCCTCTGCCTCTGTGCTTTATGTATTTATGTTAATCCTTATAATTCTTGTCATGTGCAAATCAGAACCCCCACTTTATGGAAGAGACACTGGGACTTGGAGAGCTTGCCTAACTTTCCCACACTGGGAGGACTCAGCCCGGAGTGGCTGACCTCACACCCTTTCCATAATTAATAAAAAAGAGTGGTGTCCAGGAATATGCACCCTAATAAGCCACCAGCCAGGCTAGGCAGGCCACCGGCCAGACTTCGAGGACGACTACCACAGCCACTGCCAACCTCTTTTTCACAAATTTCCACTTTCCCTCTTCCCCTCCATTTGGGTCTGTTCCCCAGGTGCTCCCCCTGGGAGCCCTGAGCCACAACTCTGTCCCTGAGGACACAGGGTTGGAGAGAGCAATCGCCAGACTGGAGCAGGTCCCCAAAGAGGCATCGAGAAGGGGCCTCCTGGCTCTGTGGCTCCCGAGGCCGTGAGGGGTGGCAGGGCTGGTAGCTGAGAACAGGAGAGGCTGCAGGGGTTGGGGGGAAGGATGCCCTGGACAATCTTGCTGTTTCCTTAGCTTCTCAGAGGTAAGAAAAGGAGGGGGGCGTAGTGATAACCCTTGGAGGGGAGTGACTTCCTCTCCCAAGATTGGGGTGGGTCAGGCTGCAGAAAAGTTGCAGACAAGGGACCAAGCAAATGGGAAAAGAGCCCATTGCAACCCAGCACGGAAGGGTGAGAGTGTCACAGAGAGCAGGTGGGAGGCAGTGGCCCGTGGCCTCTGGACAGGAGGAGCCACCTGCTGCCGGGGATCACGTGGGGTGACCCTCAGGGATGGGGTTCCCTGTCTAGCACTGTCTGCACACACTGCCCAGTGCAGTTTCCTGGGACAGAGTTTCTCTTTAACACCGTGTTAATTTCTTCTTGCTGTTGTAACAGATGATCACAAGTTTAGTGGCTTAAAACAATATAGATTTAATCTCTTACAGTTCTGGAGGTCAGCAGTCCTAAAACCAAGGTGTCAGCTGGGCTGCATTCCTTCTGGTGGCTCTAAGAAAGATTCTACTTCCTTGCCCTTTCCAGCTTCTAGAAGCCGCCACATTATTCTGGCCTCTATTCTGTTCTCACTTCTTCTCTGACTCTCCTGCTTCCCTCTTTCCTTTACAAGGACCCTTTTGATTATATTAGACCCATCGAGGATGATCTCCCCATCCTTGGTTTAATCACACCTGGAAAGTCTATCCTCCCGTGTAGTAACATATTGACATTAGGGCAATCGAGAGGATTCAGATGTGGACATCTTTTGAACTTTTTTTTTTTTTTTGGCCATGCCACATGGCTTGTGGGATCTTAGTTCCCCGACCAGGGATGGAGCCCACATCCTTGGCAGTGAAAGCTCAGAGTCCTAACCACTGGAACGCCAGGGAATTCCCTAGGATGTGGACATCTTTTGGGGGTGGGAATAAGGACCAGGGTTTCTCATCTCACATCAGCCTTAGCCAAGTTGGTGACCATGACCATGAGTAAGGCATGTCCCCTCTCTGGGCCTTGGTTTCCCCATCTCTGCAGTGAGGATGGGCCCTTCCAGCTCCTTCAACCTGATTTTTTTTGCTGGGGGAGCCTCTTGGGGCCAGGCGTATAGTCGTTCTATTTCCAGGCTTGCCAAAATCCTACAGTGCTGTGTGTCGTGCCGTGTGTGTATATTTAATTTTCTACATTTGGATGTGGTCTTAATCCAATAAATGCTTAGGAGGTTTCTATAGAATAGATTAACTTTTACTAGAAAAAAAACATAATTGGTGGATGTTAAGGCTACTGCCCTGACAAATCTGCCTTGGCTATATATCTGAGAAAGTAAAAGACCTGATACACTTGCACATAAATATGCCGTCCTCCCTGCAGGCCCTGGCAAAGTACTCTGGGGAGGTTTCCCTCGGTGATTTATTCTTCATTAATAAGCTCTATGCTATATTAGGATAGATTTATGACTCTGCCTTTCCAATATTTCTGACATTTCATCTACGAAGAATTACAAATGAAATCTTGAAACTTTGTTGCTCCTCCCAGGTGGTGCCCAGAAAGGAGGGGCCTGAGGAGCAGGGCACAGAGGCTAGTTTCTAGGGGAAGGGACAGTCAGCTTGACTTTGGGCAGCTTTAGGATTACGCACAGCTTGGGAGGTGAGCAGTTCAGGCTGGAAGGCTGTGGCCATGACCATGGCAGCAGCAGTGATGCCACTGACATTTATTAGAGGTCGGCTGTGGTGCCAGCACAGTGATTCATTCATTCATTCATTCAACAAATATTTATTGAGCCCTTACCATGTGCCGAGTGCTGTGTGAGTTGCTTGGTGATTGGGATCCAGCAAAAGATAAAATGAAGCAAAGACGAAGATCCCGGCCCTGATGTGGACCATGTCCTAGCAGAGGTAGAGGCGTGTCAATCTTGAATGTGTGAACATGATAACTCCGGAAAATATAAAGTACAGTATGATTGCATGTGATAAGGGCTTTGGCAAGAGGAGCAGGGTAAAGGGAGCCAAGTGTGCAGGTCGTGATATTAACTAAGGAAGCACTTCAACTCGTCAACTCAGGGGACTGCAATTATCCCCATTTCACAGGCCAGGGAAGAGGCTCAGGTGGACGAGGGGCCACACAGTGACCCGAAGGGACAGTTTGCAAAGTGCTATCTCAGCCCTTAGTGTCCGTTCTCCCCTCGGCTGCACACCGGAATCCCCTGGGGACCTGAAAAATATTGTCACCTGGGTCCCACCCACAGAGGGTCTGGGTGCAGACCGGGACTTGGGGTGTTTAAAGGGCGTCTGGTGATTCTATTGCACCGCCAGGGCTGAGAAGCTCTGGCCTCAGGGCCAAGCTCAGGTGTTAAAGGCGGAAAGGGCTGCCTGTGAATTTCAGTGCTGCCTCACCGGCCTCTGTTTTCTCACCTGTACTGGGTAAAAATCTTTGCCTCTGTGCCCCAAGGATGGCATGAGAGTGGCACGTGGCAAGTACTCCACGCCCCTCGGCCCCCTCCCCCATGCCAGCCCCCCACTCCCAGTTGGCCCTCCTGACCCCAGACTGGCTCTGATTATTTCACAACCAGAGCCAGAGAGCAGACCCCTGGGTCACTCTGTAGTGCTGACCAGTGCCCTAGAGGTCACAGTAGCCAGCAGTGATTTCTGCCGAAGCCCCGCATGCGGGGTGGCAGGAGGGAGGGGCCCTGTCAGTCACCCCCATTGTGTTCATGAACCCACCCACAGTGGGTTCCAGCATGGACGGTGGCACTCTCTTATCCACCCACCCCCTCAGGTGACAGAGGGGACAAAGAGAAGTAACTCAAAAAAATTAAGGTGCTGGGCAGAAAGGGCAAATGGCAGATGTATGTGTGACATACATGTGGGGGAGAGCAGATAGGAGGCCATGAGCAGCTGTGATGCCCTGCTGGGCAGTGGTTATTCAACCAAGGCCACGAAGGCTTCCTGGAGGAGGAGGGACTGGTAGGGGCTGAAGAAGTGATGCATGGGGATTTGGAGAGTGTTGCCAGCATCCCACCCCCCCGACCCCGCAGAGCACTCCCTCTATTCCTCTCCGTGTCATCTTTTCCCTCCAAGGGGTGCTCTGCAAGGGAACAGCTTGAATATCAGCAGTGGGGGGGAGGGGGGAGGGGGAGGGGGAGGAGCCCAGCTGGGAAAAGTCAGGAAATACAGGTGGAGAGAAGGTCGTTCCAGGCTGTGTGGGCCTCGAAACCAGGCCTATGCACTAGGACTTGATTGCTGGGGAGACAGAGCAGCTTCCTGAGCAGGGGAAGGGCGGGATGACAATCCAACTGGGGGTGAGGGAGGAACTGAGAGGCAGCAGGTCACATGAGAAAACAGATGCTCCTGTTAACTTACTCTGTGGCTTGAGGTGGTCATAACCGCCCAAGCCTCAGACTCAGGCTTATTCGTTTAACGGGAGGTCATGACGATTGGGAAGAATCAATTAGGTAAAGTACATGAAAAGTGCTTTGAAAAGTATAAACCACAGGGCTTCCCTGGTGGCGCAGTGGTTGAGAGTCCGCCTGCCGATGCAGGGGACACGGGTTCGTTCCCCGGTCCGGGAAGATCCCACATGCCACGGAGCGGCTGGGCCTGTGAGCCATGGCCGCTGAGCCTGTGCATCCAGAGCCTGTGCTCCACAGCGGGAGAGGCCACAACAGTGAGAGGCCCACGTACCACAAAAAAAAAAAAAAAAAGTATAAACCACAATGCGAGTTCTGTTGTTGCTAGTGTTTGAAGGACTCATGGAGCCACCCCTTGCCAGTTGAGAACCACTACATTAAAAAGAAAGAAAGAAAGAAAGAAAGACTTCTGTATCTGCTGCCTATAGACTAAATTCATTGAAATTGATCTAAAATGACCGATTCCATTTCCATATGAACATTTTCTTTATTAGCTGCCATTTTATTTCCTAGTATAGCACAAGTCACATTTAAGGTGCAGCTAGACTTCCTTTTGTAAATAATACCTAATGGATTTAGTTTTGTCAGCAGCCTAGAAAATTCCAGTGGCTCAGAAAGGAGTGAAATACCGGTTGGACCACTGCAACTGAGGTCTTCTGACCAGCACTGTGGCACCCCCTTAACTGCTCTATACTTGGGGTTCTCAGCTAGGCTGCAGCAGAATCACCTGAACCGAAAAACCAGACTTCCCGCTCCCTTATCTTGAAGTTCTGGTTCTCTAGGTCTGGGGTGAGGCCCTGAAGCCTGTGTTTTAAAAACTCTACAAAGAATTTAGATGACCATCCTAGGCTATAATATTTATAATATACTATTTTCCCTGCTTCTTCATTGTCCTCTAGACCCGCCCTGGAAATTAAGAACGGAGTTCTGCTGGGGTGCAGTTCTAAAACTGGCCACAAGATGTAGCTTTTCGGCCACAATTCCCCACTATGTGACCCTGCAGAGACACGGCCTTTGCTGAAGGACCAAGGCTTCGATAATCCCGGTTCCTTCGCTATGTATAGCCTCTCCACAGATATGAACTGTCCCAACTCCTGGCCTGCCCCTGCCCCAAAGCCTCTCAGCAGACAAGAGCTGGGAGCTACCAACTGAGCTATTACTAGTTCCCATTTTGTTTAGAGCCACCAAAAGCAGAATTATGAGGGTCGAAAGGGACCTCAGAACATCTAGTGCAGTGGGTTTCAAACTTTTAAATAAATGGTGTGGTCTTGGACAAGTTATATACTCTCTCGGCCTCACTTTCTTCATCTGTAAAATGGGATAAGAATATATCTTGTGTGTATGGTTGTTATGAGGAGAAAGAGAATGAATGCATGTAAAGCACATGGTTATGGCCTCCATCAATGGAAGCTTTCGTTGTCATTATAAGTTTATATATGGTTTCACTGAGGCTCTGTGAAGCGAAGTGACTTGCGCAAGGTGATGCAGTGAGACGCTGCTGGATCTGGGGCTCCAGCTCAGAGTTCCTGCTTCTTGTTCTACCACTATCTTCAATGCTCTGATTCTTCCTTCAGGGGAAAATCAAAACCCCAGAAGATAGCACAAAGAACAATAAAAGATGGCTTTTGAGTCAGTGAGTTCTGTGCAGAGTTGGGAAAAACCCTGATCCTGGCTTGAGGACAGATGGGTGAGTTCCCCTTTGACCTTTCTCTGGCTTGTGGATAAGGATGAATCTCCATCCCCGGGGCCATGAGAAGAACAGGAGCTGTGGCTTCCAGGAGTGCAGTGAGGGTCCGACCAGAACATCAGAAAGACTCGTCAATGTTCAGTGTGATCAGAGAGCCACGGACCCTTCCCCTGCACCCCCCCCCAAGGTGGCCCCTCACAGGAGGCCATGGGTCCAAGACTTGGCACCAAACCAGAATCCCAGAGACCTCGGCCTAAATCTGGTTCTGCTCCAATTTGCTGTTTGGCTTTTATCCAATCATTTCTTCGTTTGCGAACTGGGGGAGCTGGGTAAAATTATTTGGGGGGTTTCCTTCTGGCTCCCATAATCCTTACGTGCTCACCACATCCCCTTTGATTTAGCACGCACAGTCCAAGAAAGGGTTAAGCCATGGCAACCCCCTTCCAGTGGTGGCAGCCCCTCTCCCTCTTCAGACAGGAAGGTCAGGGATGAGGCCAATACAGGAGGTGGCCGCTGTCGGTGGAAACGATAATACTTGCTTCCTAGACTCACATTTGTCCCCCGTCCCTGAAGCCTTGCCTTCGGTGTCCTCACAAAGACGTCGGCGAGGGGCAGGAGAGGAGCTCAGCGCTTCTCTGAAATGGATACGCTGGCTGCACCCCCTCAAGGCTGGTCTCATTTGCCTTCTTCATTTTTAGACACATTCCAAACTTTTCAGCAAATTACAGTGTTTGCCAACTGGCCGTCTGGGGCCCAGGAGAGATGCTATTTATAGCAGTGCTGGGACGCTGCCATCCCAGAGCAGCCTGTAAGAAATTGGGCCGGAGTGGCCGGGGGTGGTATCCTGCGCCCTCGGGAGAGGCTGGAGCTCCTGGAGCAGGGTGACAAAGCTGGGCAGCCCATGGCAAGGCCCACTGACGCAAGTCCACACCCGGGAGAGACAGCGGTAGTGCTATGGTCACTAAGCAAAGGCAAGGTTAAGACTCACTATGGATCCACTCTCGTTCATGCTCCATTCACTCCCTCCCTCCCTCATTCCTCAGGGCCTGAGTGCCAGCTCCGTCACTACCTGGGAGTGTCAAGTCACCACTGTGAGCCTTGATTTCCCCTTCTGTGCAGAGGGTGGATCTGAGCCCCAAGGTTCCTTCTACCCATCCATGTGAGACCCCTGCAGGGTGTCTAGTACACAGCAGGTGCATAATAAACGTTTGTGTTCCCATCCTCCCTGGTGCTGGGCACGAAGGCACACAGAGGAGAAATATGAATAAATGTGGTTTTTGTCCTTGAAATATGGGACACAGACCAGCTGGACATGCACAGGACAGCAGCACACCCTCCCATTTGTGCTGGACATTACAGTTTACAAAGGGATTTTGTGGCACGTGCCGTTCCCTGTGAAGTGTGGTGATGCCCATTCTCAAGGGAAACACTGCATCTCAGAGAGGCTGAGGGTCAGTTAAGTGGGGAAGGAGCCAGGTCCTCCTGGTGTTTCTCGGGGCTCTGTTCTCCATTTTAACATGCTCTCTTTTTTTTTTGCGGTACGCGGGCCTCTCACTGCTGTGGCCTCTCCTGTTGCGGAGCACAGGCTCCGGACGCACAGGCTCAGCGGCCATGGCTCACGGGCCCAGCCGCTCCGCGGCATGTGGGATCTTCCCGGACCGGGGCACGAACCCGCGTCCCCTGCATCGGCAGGCGGACTCTCAACCACTGCGCCACCAGGGAAGCCCCTACCATGCTCTCTTGGACTTCCCGGACTCTGGGTCTCCCCTCTGTGGGGCCCCCCAACTTTCCATTAAGAACTCAATTTTCTTAACGTTCTTTCTTTTCTCTTCCCACCCCTGGAAAACTCTTCCCGTTCCCAGAAAAGGATTTGATTTGGTCGCTTGCACCGTACCGTAGCTCACGCCCAAATTACTGTGGGGTCCCCAGTGCCGGCCCCATCTCCTGCCGGGGAAATCCACGCTGCCCTTCTCTGCTAGGAAGGGGTGTGGAAGACCAGCAGCTGAAGACACCTTTTTTTAAGGGAAGACTTAACTGTTCTTAGATTATGCGATTTTTTCTTCTATCTTTTCTGTATCTTCCATATTTCCACAATAAGCATACATTACTTCTACAATTTTTTAACGTTTTTATTGGAGTATAATTGCTTTACAATGGCATGTTAGTTTCTGCTTTATAACAAAGTGAATCAACTATACATATATCCCCATATCTCCTCCCTCTTGTGTCTCCCTCCCACCCTCCCTATCCCACCCCTCTAGGCGGTCGCAAAGCACCAAGCTGATCTCCCTGTGCTGTGCGGCTGCTTCCCACTAGCTATCTATTTTACATTTGGTAGTGTATATATGTCCATGCCACTCTCTCACTTCGTCCCAGCTTACCCTTCCCCCTCCCCATGTCCTCAAGTCCATTCTCTAGTAGGTCTGCATCTTTATTCCCGTCTTGCCCCTAGGTTCTTCATGACCATTTTTCTTTTTTAGATTCCATATATATGTGTTAGCGTACGGTATTTGTTTTTCTCTTTCTGACTTACATCACTCTGTATGACAGACTCTAGGTCCATCCACCTCACTACAAATATCTCAATTTCGTTTCTTTTTATGGCTGGGTAATATTCCATTGTATATATGTGCCACATCTTCTTTATCCATTCATCTGTCGATGGACACTTAGGTTGCTTCCATGTCCTGGCTATACAATTTTTTTTTTTTTTTAAGGAAATCTTCATCTAAAACAACAATCAGACCCAAGGCAAGATATGCTTAAGTGCCAAGAGGCCAAGTGGCAGGAGGGGCATTGGTCACTGAGGCCCTGAGTGGCCCCGCATGGAGGGAGGGGCGGGAAGGAGGGCAGGGAGGGCGGTGGGGGCACCCTGGGGGGCTCTAGGAGCTGTAGGCTCTGCGGGTACCCCTCTGCCCCTCAGTACTCTGGACAGTGCCTTGTGCGCAGTAGGCCCTCAGTAAATACCTGAGGCAAGGCGTGGACCGAGGTGCAAAGTGTGCTGGAGGCCGGGGCAGGGGGCGGAGTGCGGGGGGTTCCTGCTAGGCTGGAGGGGAGGGTCAACTCTGGGAGCAAAGGCCAGCTGAGACCCAACCGGAAAAGCCTTTCAGTGCCGGCCCTGAAGGGCTCCCCCATCGCAGGGGGAGAGCAGCCACCCAACACAGCGGCTGAGGAGCGACACTTTGGGATCAGCGTTTGAAGAAAATGGAGCCAGTGGCCCAGGGGTGCTGAGCTGTGAGCTTGAACGGACTCTGGGGGTGGGGAGGGGTCTCCGGAGCTCCTGGGTTCAGACAGTCCACTGAGAGCCCCTCCCCGGTGATGGGCGCACTGCAAACCAAGTCCAGGGTGAGAGGCCACCCCGGGGGCACAGCCAAGCAGGGAGCTCCTGACGGAAGGCCCAGGGTCCCAGAGACAGGGTGGGGCTGGAGAGCTGGGAGTCGCCCCCACCTCGAGAGCCGAGACGGGCTGACTGAGAGGACCAGGAAGCTGAGGGCTGAGCGTGGGGCAGGCCCAGTGAGGGGCTCGGGGAGCAGAGAAGGCACTGGGGCTGTTGGAAAGGTGGGAGGGGAGTGAGTGTAGGGAGGGGTCACCGAGGCAAGGGGTGGGGAAAGCCTCGCCAGCAGGAGGATGAAGCTGGAAAAAGGCACCGGGACACTGGCCCTCTCCTTACAGATCCCAAAACAGGGGGCTCAGCCAGTGGCCTCCCCACCCCCCCTCTGCCTTTTCACACATTCTCAGGCTCTTTCATCAGACAGCTGGAAACAAGCTATACTAGATGATGTGAATAAAATTCCACATCCTTCTCACAGGGTCTGGCCCCAGCCCCCTCCCTGAGCCGTCTCGCATCACGTCCACCCTGCCCCTCCGCTGGGTCCTGCTCCTCCAGACACCTCATTCCTGCCTCAGGACCTTTGCACTTGCTGTTTCCGCTGTCTGAAATTCCCTCCCCTAGATAACCACATGACTCATTCCCCATTTCCTTCAGCTCTCAGCTCCCTTATCAGACAGCCTTCCCTGGCTGCCCTATCTCGGCGGCACCCACCGCTCTCTTCCTCTTCTCCAACTTTCTTTGCCTTTCTGTTTCTCTCACCACCTGACGTCATGCATTTGCTAGTTGGCTTGTTTATGTTCTGTCTCTGCCCTTCTTAGTCAGCTATTACTGAAATAATGCTGTGTAACAAACCACCCCAGGGGCTTAAAACAACAGCATTTCTTTTTCTTATGTATGAGTTTGTGGGTCAGCGGAGGCAGTGCAGCTCCAGGCAGTGGCTTCAGTGTAGGTCTGTTCCAAGTATTTCTTCATTCTCCTTGGACTAGTGGGACTTATTCTTTCCATGGAGAATGACAGGAACTTAAAAGCCAAGCCGAACCTCGCAGCACATTTAAGGATGCTCATGACACACCGCTAACATTCTACTGGCTAAAGAAGCATCACATGTCTCTTTTTGAATTATGGTTTTCTCAGGGTATGTGCCCAGTAGTGGGACTGCTGGGTCATACGGTAGTTCTACTTTTAGTTTTTTGAGGAACCTCCATACTGTTTTCCAGGGGTGGGATAGGGAGGATGGGAGGGAGGTTCAAGAGGGAGGGGATATGGAGACATATGTATGCATATGGCTGATTCACTTTGGTGTAAAACAGAAACTAACACAGTATTGTGAAGCAATTATACTCCAATAAAGACCCATTAAAAAGAAAACAAAACAAGAAGCATCACGGCCAAGTCTAATATAAGCAGAGTGGGGAAATATACACCTCTTACAACAGGTGTGTGAATGTGGATGTGGGGGTGGGCGGGGGCGGGTGGGCGAGTGACTATTTCCATACCACAATCCAAACTATCACATCCCCCAGCTGAACATAAACATTACAGGGCTGGGGCTGGGGCCCTATCCAGCCTTATCCCCAGCACCTAGAATAGTTCTCAGTACATTGCAAGGGTGTAATAAACGTTTGTTGAATGAATATACAAACTAGCCACTTAGCATTCAGATGACAAAGCTGTCCCTCTCCTCCCAGCTCCTGTGCCTGAAAGGTTGGTGGTCTCCCCATCTCCCTGACACAGCTCTCCTGCCCCCACTTATCTGGGCCTAGGAATTGGCTGCTGTAAGAGGAGGCATGGGAGCCTCCTGTCTCCCTTGGGCTCCAAGTACCTTTGAGAACCAGTGTGCCCCTTCCCCTGCTCACCTGGACTCCATCCCGTGGGACCCTCTGGAGGAAGCTTCCAGGACTCCCCAAGCTTAGCCAGATCTTATGTCTGGCTCCACTTGCCATCCCAGGCTTGGCCTTGTGTTCTGACCTGATCACAGCTTCATTCCTCCTATCTGACTGCAGAGTCCTGGCCAGCCATGGGGCGAGGGGCAAAGGGGGTCTGTTTCCTGGGACCTTGACTGTTGAAGACTTTGTCGGGCTGGACTGAAACAGGAAGTTGCTATAAGGAAGGGTATTAGACAGTCAGTGGAATTAGAAAATGGATTGGAAATTAGATTATAGTGTTGTGTTGCTATTCAATTTCCTGAGATTGATCATTTTCCTGTAGGTATGTAGGAAAATGTCCTTGAAATATTTAGCGGGGAAGGTCGTGATCTCTGCAACTTACTCTTAAATGGTTTAGCAAGATAAAAGGCTAAGAAGAATAGTGTGTATTTTGTTATATTAGATATACATATGTACAGTGAGAAAGAACTAAAGCAAATACGGCAAAATGCTAAGACTGGGTGAATTTAGGTGACAGGCGTTCGGAAGTTTATACTATCCTTGCACCTTTTCTGTAGGACTGAACAATTTCAGAATACGTTTAATAATAAAAACAAAAGGTGGAGCCTTTCCAGTGCTCTTGGAGGGAGCTGCCCCCCCTCTTCTGTCCCCTCATTTTCTCTCAAGCATCCCCATCCCCACCCAAGGGCCCAGAGTTTTGTTTACTAAACACCTCAGCAATGAGCCCCACCACCACCCCGACTTCATCAATTATAAATGTGCTTGCAACTCACCACAGGGCAATTTGCGATGGGCTGTGGCTTGTGGTGAGAGTAGCACCATCCAAGTTCACCGCAGCGTCGGGTAGAGGCGGAGGGTTGGGGCCAGACACAGGGCTGTGAGGGGCGGTGGGGCACCCAGGCAGCCCCGCCACCTTCCTGTTTGTCAGCCAAGAGAGGCTGCGGAGGGCAGTGAGCAAGTGGGTCACTGCTCGGGCTGGCTGTGCCGCGAGAGCCAGAGGTCCCCCCCAGAACCTGAGGCGTCCCGGCTCCTGGGTACTTCAGCAAACACTCCCCTGCTTCATGTATAAATCCATTTAATCGGCACAACAAACCTAGAGAGCTGTTGTTATTATACCCCTTTTGCCAGTGAGGAAACTGAGGCATAGAGAACTTAACTTCCTCCAGGTCATTGGTAAGTGATAAAACCAGGTTTTAATCCCTTCCCCAGGATGCCATGTTGCTAAGTAGTTTACATTAATAGATACTATATTTTTAAAATTGACACCTAATGGTTAAAAGTCATGAGTAGCAACAGTTTCACTGCTGTCTGACTCACCTCCCTGAACCCCAAGTTGATAATGTCTTTTCCCTGTGTAATACCATCCATTAGCTCTTACTGCCAATTTATAAAGTAGAAATCCTCAATCTGTCACACAAAGCCCTCTTTCCTGTCTAATTTCCCATTTCCTCTTTCCCTCTTCTGGTAATAGCCCTTTCCCTACTTGCCTTACCGGTAGTTCAGCGGGAGCTGACCCCGCCTGGCCACGGCTCAGACAAATCATGTGACCAGGCCCGGCCAATCACGTCACCAAATCCTCCAGCCGTAGTGGTCGGTGTAGGGAGGGACACATAACTCACCAGAGCCAATGAGGATCTATTCTGGGACCTCTCTCTGAACTCTTCGGAAAAGAAAACCTCTCCTAACGATGGGGTGCCTGGGAGAATGAATGTGAGCCAGGAGCTTCCCACAGCCACTGTTCCCCTCAACTTCTGGAGAGTTTCCACTCCTTTGAACAATTCCAAATCTTAATTTTTCCCTGCTTTCTTCCTTTCACCAGTAATATTACAGCACTCAAGGGCTTACGTGGTTTCTCAAATTTATGGAGTTAAAAGCTGACTTTGGGGCTTCCCTGGTGGTGTAGTGGTTGGGAGTCCGCCTGCCGATGCAGGGGACACGGGTTCGTGCCCCGGTCCGGGAGGATCCCACATGCCGCGGAGCGGCTGGGCCCGTGAGCCATGGCCGCTGAGCCTGAGCGTCCGGATCCTGTGCTCCGCAACGGGAGAGGCCGCAGCAGTGAGGGGCCCGCGTACGGCAAAAAAAAAAAAAAAAAGAAAGCTGACTTTGACCTTCTAGCTTCCCTGGCCACAGTGACGATCTGAACCCTGCTTGCTTTCTGCTGATGGTGGGGAAGGATTTAGCCTGCCTGCCCTTCCTCCCTGGTTAGTTCTCAGACAGCAGATGCCCTGCCTCGCTCTTCTCCCACACAGGTAACAAATGAGAGAGTCAGATCATGGCCCTAAATGCTCCAGAGGTGGTGGTGAAGCACAGAGAGGTCCAAAGTTGGGACTAGAAGACTTTGGTTAGAGTCTAAACTTTGCCATTTACTAACAGAGCATTATCATGCACATTAGTTAATCTCTCTGAGGCTCAGTTTCCCCATCAGTAAAATGGGTACTGCTGAAGGTTAAAGGAGATGTGGTCTTTCAAAGTATTCTCTAGACTGCAGGGCACCATGGTTCCTGATTGTTGCCTCAGCAGGATAGAAATGGGTTCTCCCTCACTCGGGGTGTCATTGAACTTCTGGTCATTGTGAGTTGCATGACCGAGAGCAGGTCTTTGAACACCCAGACAAGGCTGTCTTCTGTGTTTCTGGAGCATTCCCAGCCAGCGTCAACCACATATGGACCTTGGATCAGAGTTTGCAGAATGAGTGAGTAAATGAGAATTGTGTCAGAAGACAAATGTAGACATTGTCTTATTTTAGTTATTGTTACTCCCGGGGACCATTCTTGCTACAGTAATATTGCACAGAACCCAGAAACTCCAGTGTCTGAACTGAGACCATGTTAGTGACTTAAAGTGACCTCAGAACTCTCTTTTACATAAGAAGGGACAGAAAATTCATGGGCCTGCGGGGGTTTTCATTCAGAAACAGGGGAGATTCTCTCACAGAAGAAAATTTAAAAGAAGGTGGGGGACAAAAATAAAGTTGTGCTTGTTCAGTGTGCCATTTACACCTGCCATCAGAGAAGTTATGAGAAAACCTGGGAGTCTAAAATTATATCCAGGGTACTTCCCTGGCGGTCCAGTGGTTAAGACTTTGTCTTCCAATGCAGGGGGTGCGGGTTTGATCCCTGGTCGGGGAGCTAAGATCCCACGTGACTTACGGCCAAAAAAACCAAAACATAAAACAGAAGCAATATTGTAACAAATTCAATAAAGACTTTAAAAATGGTCCACGTCAAAAAAATCTGAAAAAAATTTTAAAAATAAAAATAAAATAAAATGATATCCAGAAGCCTCTGAGCGCATGGGAGCAGGAGGAGGGGGGGTGTCCCTCGGCTAAAAGTATGAATTAAACCCCCAGAGCCTTCTCAGCCTGTCGGCCGCTGTTTCTAAGAACCCCGTCCTTGAATCTCACTGCTTCTCCCATGGGCTGCTAGAAATCCAAATCGTCCCCCAACCCCCCTCCCCCAGGCCACAATCGTGGGAAGCGGAGCCCCTAAGCAGCAAGCCAACCCCCGGCTCAGCCTGGACCCAGATTCCCATCCATGGGGTGGTCTGGGCAGTGGCCAGCCCAAGAGTGGTAATTACTGCTGAGGCACGGGGAGCTAAGGTGGGTCCCCCAGGCCCCCACCTCCATGTGGGCAGTGAATGGCCCTGGCCATGGATAAGATGGTGTCAGCAGGCCCCTGTCCACCCCTTGCTGGGTTCCCAGGCCCCTGGAACCCTCTCGTCAGAGGAGCCATTTGCCCCATAACCAGTGGGTGACCCGATTTTTAATCTTGGAGGCCCCTTGGATCTCAGCTGGGAAGTGGATTTGTCAAATGCAGAGAGGAGGCCCTGTCTGGGAATGCCAGAGGGCTTCTCAGCAGAAGGGGGTCATCCTGGAGCGATATGCCTCCAATCCAGACCAGTCCCCCCACATCCCTCCAACCTCCCCCAACCCCAGAAGACGGCTCTGCTCCTCCACGGTGTCTCCAACACGCCCAGCAGTTGAAAGTCAACAAATGCCTGAATTCGAAATCGGGATGGCTTATTTTCTACTAACTTAGGTGTGTGTCAGATTGGGGTGCCTCTTGGCTGGATCCTCATCCTCCCTTTTTTGAAACTGTCTCTCTGGCCTGCTGCCCGTCAGCAGCTGCCCTGCAAATACCCTCTCCCTGGCCACTGATTAGCTGCCTCCTGGCTGTCCGGAAGGGTGAGAAGAGCATCAGGCCCAAACCTGCCTACTCTCTGCCACAACTTGCCGTGTGACCTTTGGCAAGTCACTTCCCCTCTCTGGGCCTGAGTTGTTTTTTTTTTTTGCGGTACGCGGGCCTCTCACTGTTGTGGCCTCTCCCGTTGCGGAGCACAGGCTCCAGATGTGCAGGCTCAGTGGCCATGGCTCACGGGCCCAGCCGCTCTGCAGCATGTGGGATCTTCCCGGACCGGGGCACGAACCCATGTCCCCTGCATCGGCAGGCGGACTCTCGACCACTGCGCCACCAGGGAAGCCCTGGGCCTGAGTTTTTAAAAGTAGGGGGACAGACTTGGAACTTCTTGAGTGCCCAGTATGTACCATGTTCTTGACATGACTGAGCCCAAAGAAACCCTTGCCAGTGACCCTGTGACACAGTCTTGCCCTCAGTTTACAGGGGAGGGGATATTGCCTGGGAGAGGTGAAGCAGTTGTCTCGGGCTGCACAGCCAGTTGGTCCAGGGCCAGGATATGAAGCCAGGCCTCTCGAACTCCACTGCCTGAGCACTTTCTCCTCTGTGGTGACTTCCAGGTGATCCTGAGGACGCCTTCCAGATGAGATTTCAGCACCTCGGGTTCTCGCGGCTTCTCCACCTTCTCTGTGGCCTTCGCTGCCTGACTACCTAGCTCCTTTCCACTGGGGGTGCTCCTCCCATCTCATCTTTCCCAAATTTGGGGGGGATGTGAAGCCACCCAAGGTTTCAACTTTGAGCCTCAGTTTCCTGATCTGTAAACTCAGCTTCCTAGGGAGGGTTGATAAACTCAGATGCCACCTCCTTAGCGAGGTCTTCCCTGACCACACTGCGTGAACCAAAGCCCATCATTCTTGCAGGGATCAGATTATTTTACATCTTCATTTGCTCACCACCAGCTGTCTCCCCACTAGAATAGAAGTTACACAAAGGTGGGTGCTTGACCTGGTACTTTCACTGTTATATCCCCAGCACCTAAACCATGCCTGACACCTACAGGGCTCAGTATGTATTTGTCGAGTGGACAAATGAATGAATTGATAATAACAATACAGCTACCATGTCTGGAATGTTTACTATGTGCCAGGCACCATGTCAATCTTC
Organism: Monodon monoceros; assembly: GCF_005190385.1. Lineage (NCBI taxonomy): Eukaryota > Metazoa > Chordata > Mammalia > Artiodactyla > Monodontidae > Monodon > Monodon monoceros. The sequence goes on from NW_021703786.1 coordinate 19,127,824, forward strand.
ACAACAACCCCACGAGGAAGGTTAAGTATTATACCCATTTTACAGCTCAAGAGACTGAGTCATACATAGACTGAGTCATACAGAGGGTGAATAACTTGCCCCAAATCCTGTGGTCTGGCTTTAAACCTCTGCATATGTGACTCTATTGCTCATCAGAATGCTTTGTCAACTCAAAAGTGCCCTAAAACTCAGTGGCTTATATCAACAGAGCTTCTCTCAGCCTTGCTTAGACCTGGACCTTTGATATCAGTGGAGCCCTGCGTGCAGCTGGCCCTCTCCTAGGCCTCTTGCTCTTGCCAAAGAGAGAAGCACTGAGGCCCCACAGAAGCCCTGAGTACAGAGACCTGGATCCTTTCCCTCTCGTGGGCAATGGTCCAAAATTGAAAACAAATACTTTAAAATAAAAGCCATATTAAAAACAACCCCCAAATTTCTGCCTTAAAATATTGTGAGCCAGGGGCGCAATTAGCAATTATGCTGTATTTTATTATGAGAAGATGGAATTCTAATTGGACTGATTTGAATTCCACACACCTCCACAGATTGTTTTGGGAATTAAGGTATCAGCTGTATCAGTAATTATGGTTTACCATTAAATTACCCCTCCACAGAAAACTGTTAAATTGTCTGTGACAGTGCTTAAATTTAGCCCAGACCCATGTCCTATGAAGACTGCGCAAGTCAATACAAGCCACCCGGAAACCACTGGGTGCCCTGTGCCAGGCGGTAATTAGGCGTTGAGGTTTCCAAAGTTTTACCTGAGATAGCAGGGACAAGCCCGGGGCTGCAGGACGCTCACGTGAAGGGCTTGGCCACCCCCCCCCCCCAACGCAGAGCGATGTTCTAGGTTCCTGCCCTGCTTTGAGGGGCCAATACCTGAGCTGCAGTAGGCATTCTGAAAGGCAATGTGGTTTCAGCTGATGGGTGACACTTTGGTGAGGTGGACCAGGACAGAAGGAACCCCGGGGCAGTGGGGGACAGCGTATGGCCTAAGCCCTTGAACCACACAACAGTAAAAACAGCTAATATTTCTCAAACACTTAGTAAATGCCAACCCTTATAGAACACCCTGCACGTTTATTATCTCCTTGAATCTTCACAATTGCCGTATAAGGCAAGCACTCTTTTTATTTTGAGGATTCAATGCCTTATGGACATTGCAATCAGACGCTCTGGGATTGAGTCCCTGCTCTGCTCTGCCATTTAGGGAGGAAACTCGGGAGGACCACCTCGTCTCTTTGAGGCTCTGTTTCTTCATCTGTCAAATGGATATACCACCTGCTTCATGCATGGGTTATTGTGGGGATTAACTGAGAATATCATGGTGACAATAATCCTCCCTGATCCTCTTGTGATGTGTCAGCCATGTGCATTCATCTTTCATCTCTATGACAAACCTGTGAGTTGGATAGAAGTGCTGTACTGGAAGGATCTTTGATTGCAAGCAATACACCTCAATTCCAGCAGACTTAAGCAAACTGGGAACTTATTGGAAGGGCAAGGGAGAGCTCAGAGAATGGAGAGGAAAGCTGGAAAAAAAGGCTCCGAGCAGACAGGACCCAGTGAGTGCTGCAGGCCTCAGGAGCTGGAACTGCTCATCACGTTCTCCCGGGTGCCCCAGTGGAACCAGAAAGCTCCAGTCGCCTCTTGCATCCCAGGCTCCCACTCAAGACCCGAGCTGAGCTGTAGAGGCCCCTTGGCCCTACAAGGGGAGGCAGCAAGAAGAAGTTCCCAAAGGGCAGGCACCTGGGTTTCCTATTCCTCAAGAAAATACAAAGAGTAGTGAGGGCACATTAGGGTGCTGGGGATTCTTACCATCCCCGCTTTATAGACCAGGCAACCAAGGGTCAGAGCTGCTGAGCCACTTGCCTAAGTTCCCACAAACGGTGAGTAACAGAGTTGGGACTTAGGTCCACGGCTCTCCTAGAAAATAGCTTCCTTCCTTCAGCCCCCAATATGGACTTTTCCAGGTCAGGGCCAGACATCAGCATCCTTGTACTGTACTCTGAGATCTCATGCAGATGTCTGGCTCTGGGGTGCCCAGCCAGGGTGAAAAAGCTTCAGGATGGAGGGGCAGCTACGCTCGTCCAACTCACAGGACCAGCCTGCCAACGTGGGGAACTTCTCTCTGATCTTTCCGTGCTCGAAACACATGGCTGTCAGGAAGCATCGAGAAGGAAGAGATTTCAAGGTTGTCAGGTGTTCAGGGGTAGTTTTGATGAGTAAATGGGCTCTGCTGTTTCCTCCACCGGCAATGATGTCTCTGCATCAAGGTTTTACAATCTTACACGTTCTTGAAATATGGACCCAAATTCCACTTTATCAAAGAAGCTTTCCCGATTCCTCAACCAGGGCAGAGCTGTCCTTCCTCTGGCCCTTACAGGGTTTGCTCTCATGGCTCTGGCCATGCTCTGCACAAAGTTGAATCCAGGTGACAATCACTGGATGTGTGTTAAATGGTACAAAACTGCTTTTCTCCCCTAAATGAACTGCATTTTTTTTTAGTATTTACTACTAAAAATGCCAGATACTTTATAAACCATCTTCTCTAATCCTCCCAGCTCCTGTGAGGGGTTATTCTCTGTTTTATAAATGAGGAAACTGGGGCACAGAAGTTAAGTCCACTTGCCCACGGTCACACCACTATTAAATGAGGTGGCTGGGATTCAAACCGAAGCATGAAACCACCATGATAGATGCCCTCTGCATCTGTCCCTCTGTCTGGAAATGCCTTGAAAGGACCCAACCACAGCGGAAGGCTGTGTTTTCTCATTTCAAGAATCCCCCCTCCCCACAAAAGATTCTGTGGGCAGTTCCTCTCCCCTGAATGTAGAACCGATAAATGGTAATAGGAAACTGGCTTTTTAATACCATGGTACAAAGGAGCGAGTTCTGCTGGGGCCTCCTTGATGTGACCTGATAGAGCAAAGGGTAAGACAAGCCACACCCCATGAACTATGGAGGTCATTCTCCATGGCGGGAAGACGGAGGAGATAGGAAATCCTGCAAGAAGAAGCAATCCTTGGGGAAGATAAGGATCACAGGCAGGGCATGGCATGCTCCCTCTGGCACCATCGGTGGTTGACACATGAGCTTTGGTTCAAGTCCTGGCTCTGCCAATTTACTAGCTGTGTGACCTTGAGCAAGTCACTTAACTTCTCTGATCCTCAGTTTCTTCATCCTCAAAATAAAAAGAGTGCTTGCCTCATACGGCAATTGTGAAGGTTCAAGGAGATAATAAATGTGCAGGGTGCCCTGTAAGGGTTGACAGTTACTAAGTGTTTGAGAAATGTTAGCTGTTTTTACTGTTGTGTGACTCAAGGCTTCCTCGTCTCTGACACAGACCTCTGCAATAGCTTCCAGCCCACCTGTGTGCCCTATATTCCTACCATACCAGGCAGCCATGACAGACTGAGCACCCTCTGACTCCGTTGTGCCTCCATGCTTTTACACATGCTGTTCCTTCCACCTGGAATGCCTTTCCCTTTTTTCTACCCCCTTGAGTCCATCTACTGTCTTGCAGACCCAGCTAGATGGTAGCTTCTCTGTGATGCTGTCCTAACAACTTGGCCGGCCTGCTACTCCCTTGACCCTTAGCGCCTTCAGTTCAGCTCTGAACATGGTGAGGATTAAGTGGGATGATGTCTGAGAAAGCCTGTGGACAGTGCCAGGAATGGACTGGGTGCCCATAAATGACAAACAGAGCTGGGATCGCTGTCCCACCAGCCTCCCTGCCTGGCTGGCGCCTGCCTTCCTCACGTACATATTCTAGCACCAGGGTAACACCTGGCAGATTCTCAGTAACTGTTAGACATTTGTCATTTGGGGGGCTGCTCAGCTTCCCACATTGGGGTGTGGAATCTCCCATGGAGTAGGCCTGGTGGGGGGGAAGTCAGGGATCCCGCCACAGAAGCTGGGGAGGCCACATCCTCCCACTTCTGCCTGGGATTGGACATGTGACCCAGGCTTGGCCAATCCAATACCCCACCCCCACCCCCCGCCATCTTGCTCAGAATTCACACTTGGCAGTGATTTCCATAGTGGTGACAGGAGTGGCCAGTAGGGGTGGTACCTTGGCGGTATCTTCCTAACCCACGTTCCAGAGGTGTGATGCTGGCTTGTTTCCTGACGCCTGGCCTCCCTTGCCCCGTCCATCGTGGTGCTCAGCCTTCCTGCAGACTCCTGCGCTCACTAATATCCTTGCAATCAATTCCTTTACTGCCTCTTAGCCTAGCGTCAGCTTCTATCGCTTGCAACCAAGAGGCTGGTCAGATGCAGAAGGAGTTGGATGTGCAACTGAAATTGATTGACGTGGGTTTCTGTGCATGCTCTGAGTGGCAGGCCCTGGGCTGGGGACCACCATGTCCAAGTGATGCGTAAGACATTGGCAGTGCCCCCAAGGGTCCTGACGTCCTGGGGAGACATTGAACAAGACAATGTGTGAGACCATGAACAAGACAATGAAGTGAAGTTGGGTTTCATTGGGCCTTGCAGACACTTGGAGGAGATGACGTTGAGTCCTCATTGGGTGGTGCCATCCCAAAGTACAAAATGAATTAGACCGTGAGAACTGGAGGCACTGGGACAATATTCCACACGAGGGACTTGAGCTGAAGGGGCTGAAAACGGCTGAGTCGGGTGGAGGGGAAGGGATGCTTGCTAGCAGGCAGTGCTTGTGGGAAAACACAGCTCAGAGCAGGAAAGGACCAACCTAAGAGTGAGCACTCAGATCCTGCAGTTTACACCCATTTTTGCCCAGCAGGGGTTAATTACCAGTCTATGGAGGGCCCGTTACCAGTCTATGGAGTTCCCCTGTCTGTGGGCTTCTGCTTTTCTGAGGATTGTCAGAGAAGGAGCTGTGGTGGGATCTCATGAGGTGCCAACACTGTGATCTCCAGACAGCTGGAGTAACAATGGCTTCCCTCTGTCCTCTCAGGCAGGGTGGCCAATGACCATAAACTTCACCTGAGGAGATGGAGAGTCAGAGGCACAGCTGGATCCTGGGACCCTAGGTGAGAGCTGGGGTGGAGGAGTGATTCTGAGTGTGACACCCTCTAGGACAGCATGGTGGCTTTCCAGAGGTCCCTCCGGAAGCAGGCTCTGAAGACAGGAGCTGTGGACCTGAGGGGTCAGAGCAAAGCACAGTGTTACCTGGGTCTGGGCTCTCCTTGGCAGGTAACAGTGTATCTCAGGAGTTTTCTGACTCTCTGTCCTGCCCTCTCCCTCCCCTGTCAGATGTTCAGATCTGTGTCACTCCCAAGCCTCCGTCTCACTGTGTACCCCTCAGAGTCCCTCCTGCCAGGGCCACCTTCTGTCCACTTCTCCATGGTGAACAGCCATGGGAGGAAGACGTGGGAGCATGAACAATACTTTGCCAAGGGCTTTTGGGTCTTAGGGACAGCAATGACGTGGCCGACCCATCCAGAACTTGGTCTTATCAGCAAAGTTGGGACCCACATTCTCTGAGTGGCTTATCCCAAGAACACATGGGTTACTACAGAGGAGAAGAAATCAAGTCTGATTTCCCTTTGCCCGATTGTCCCCTACAAGTGCTTTCTTCTTACAGTGTTGCCGGGAAAGTAACAAAACAGACCAGGATGTCAGCTGGGGTGATACCAAAAACGACTGTGGGAGAAATGACTTCAGCAAATCAGAAAGTTGGGGTGCGGACAGCAGATGCTTTGTCTTCATCCCCCAGTCTTGGTCTTTATAAATAAGATTCCACCATCACCGAACCTGGCAAGGACCTGGATGGGCTGTGAGGTAGATGACTTCTCCTACCGGCAAACTCCAGCACCCCTCCCTTGCCTGTCATTGAGGGGTTAGCTCTGCAGCACAGAAAACGAAAGATGACAAGAAGCCAAAGGTGTGACTAGCTCCTGTATCATAATAAAACTGGCTCAGCCAATCGTGCTACTTCAGGGCCTAGGCTGGGCCAGTTCCCAGGCGGCCCTGGCAGGAGGAACCCTGAGCGTGGACACTGAGGCGGGGGCTTGGGAGTGACAGGTCTGAACATCTGACAGAGGGAACAGAAAGGCAGGAGAGGAGGTCCAAAATCCAGGAAGCCTGGCCTTCCAGAAATTACCAACACTGGGGTGAGGACTCTCCCAGCACCCACCCATCCGGGTCCCTTTTCACCTGTACCTCTACCCCACCCCCACCTGGAGCTGCCCCCAGGGGCCTGCTCACTGATCCCCTACGTCATGCCCTTTGTGCGTGGATAGGAAAGCACAGGGTACACATTTGGTGAGCTCCTCCTTTTGAGACTGTAAGTCATCAGACACAACCCTTTTGGAAATCAATTTGGCAATAATACCAAGTGACATAAAAATGTTCATAGCCTTTGGCCCAATAATCTTCCTCCTGGGAATTAAGCCTAAGGAAATAATTCATCCGGAAGAGAGAACAATTCTGTTATCTATAGAGACATTTACTGCAATGTTATTTATGATAGGGAAAATTGGAGCCAACATAGGGGGATGGTCCTGTACATGATGGCACATCCATCCAATGAAATACTCTGCTACTAGTAAGGATGGTACATTGGAAAATTGTGTAACATCAAGAAACTGTATTTAGAAACTAAAAGCATGTGGAAAAAGGAACACAAACTTATATACATCCCATGATTATTACAACGCTGACAAGTGTACGTGTAGGGGTGAAGATTTACCCCAAGCTAGAGAAATTAAAATAGTTGTGTTACATACAGTGGATGGGGAAGGTAGATGTAACGGTACTTCAGTTGTCCTCTTCTGTGGATGTAGAGTCCTACTGAGAAATCATTTTTGTAAAATCGTAATTTGTCACCGGGCTTTCTTCATTGCCTCGTGGGAGGTGGCCGAAGAAGCCCATCTCAGACCAAGTCTTGGTTCCCTGCCCTTTTTCTTCACCCCCATCCCTACCCCTGCCCCCAAAGGAAAGTTCCCATCGTAGAGTCTCCCACTTTACTGTGAGCCTTCCATGGCAGACAGAGTCTCGGGCCACTTGTTCATGATCATAATTCAAATTACCTGTTTAAGTCGGTCAAATGAAAAAATAGCCGCTCCGCCTGCACGGGGGCCGGCGGGGGCGCGGGAGCGCCGGGGCGGCTGCAGCGCGCTCTCCGCGGCGGCCCGGCCCTGAGCTCATTTCCTGGGGCGCGCGCGCCGGGCTATTTCAGCCTGGCGCTGTGCGAACAGGACAATTTACTGCGGCCAAAAGGGGCCCAAATTACAATCGTATCACAGACAAATATCCGCCACGCCAGGCCTCCAGAGGGAGGGGCTTCTCTCCCAACGCGGGGGCTGGGATTGGGGGCGGCGCGGGGTCAGGCGGGTCCGCGGGGCTCAGCCCGGCCGGGACCTCTGTCCCTGCTGCGCCCCTGTAGCGTTTGCCAGCGAGGCTGTTCCCAATCTCTGGCAGCAGGAAAGGACACCCCGGGAGATGGTTCTTGTCTGGGCCCCAGTGCAGAAAACCTTGCCTCTTCGGGGACGGGGGGTGGGGGTGGGTTCTCCATGATTTAGGGCCGCCTTTTATTTGGTTGCTTCTCTGCACTTAGGATGAAAGCATCCCTCCATCCAGCCACCCCAGCGTTCAAAATCGTATCTCCTTGCTCAGTACCTCTCTATCAACCTTAGAGAAAAGTCCCGAATCCCTAGCCTGACGGTCAAAGGGCACCCCTGTCCTGGCCCAGTTCACCTGTGCAATAAACTCCCCTCCCCCCAACCACACCAGTCTTTTTCACAATTCCATGCCTTGTCATTTGCCTTTTCACTCTGCCTGTTTCCTGTTTTCTCTGTCTGGTGAACTCTTGCACATTCTTCAAGATGCAACTCATATGTCACCTCCTCCAGGAAGCTTTCCTTGCCCTCCAGGCAGAGTCAGCCCCTTTCCCTTGCTAGCACTCTACAGAAGTATATGCTACTTCTCCCAGCCTGTAATTATTTGCTTGCTGGCCTGGGCTCCACTGTCCGTTGTTCTCAGACATTCCGTCCTCCTCCCTGGAGAAGGAAACTACTTCCCTGACTCACTGGCCTCACTCAGGCTTGGCCACGTGACTTGCACTGGCCTGTTAAGTGGGACTCATGAGTCAGTGAGGACCAGAAGCTTCCAAAGCCAAGTATGGTTCACCGTGCTCTCTTTTCCCTCTGCTGCAAAGGATTGGCAATGCCCCGGCCAGAAACCATGCTGCCAGCCTGGCACTGGAGTAAAGTGTCCAGAGAGCTGGGAACTGACTCATGACACGCATGAAGTGTGAGAGAGAAATGGACTTGACTGTGGTGCTTGAGACCTCTGGGACCTTGGAATCATGTGTGACTGCACATAAACCAGCTGATCTTGACCTCTCCAACCTCTGCCTCTCTTCCCCGGCTTTACCAGCACAAAATTAAGAATCTCATATTACAGGGCAGACCCTCAACTCATGTTCTTTGAATGGTTAATAATATTAATAGGTAAGGATTGCTGAGCACTGATCGTGTGCTCGCCACTGTGCTGTCCCCTTGCCAGGTGTCACCCCATTTCATCCTTTCAACAGCACTGTATGGTGGAAACTACTCCTATCAGTATATAGAATTTGCAGAAGAGAAAAGGGGCACAGTGGAGTCTAGGGGCTTGCTGGAAAACTTAAAGTCGAGAGAGGTAGAGCTGGTTCTTGAGTTCAAATCCCTCTGAAGCCAGAGACCTTGAACTTTCTGCCATTCCTCCAAATCTTCCTGAGGAGGACTCTGGAGTTTGGAAAACAATGCGCAGGTTGTAACTATTGTTTTCCCCTGTCTCTTCCACTGGGCTATGTCTGCTTGACGACAGGGGAGATCATAATCATCTCTGAGAACTCATTCATTCAGTCATTCGACAGGGGTTTATTGAGTGCCTACTATGTGCCAGCCACCATCTTATGTGCTAGGGACACAGAAATAAACAAAACAGATTAAAAATCTCTGCTATTAAACTAACCTCTAGTGACAAAAGGCAGATCAGTGGTTTCCTGGGGCAGCAGTGGGGTGGGAAATGGGGGGATGATTGCAACTTTTGAGGGTGATAAAAAATATTTAGTGTCTCGGTAGTGACGGTGGTTTCACAAGTATAGACGTCCAACAAGACTCAGAATTGTACACTTGAAATGGACGCCATTTATTACATGTAAATGATACCTCAATTAAGTTGATTTTTAAAAAATCCTTGCTCTTATGGAGAAACACTCTACTAGGGGAAGTAGACAATAAACACACAGATAAAACATATGTCAGAAGGAGGTAAGTGGTGCTGAGAAAAATAAGGCAGGGCAGGGGGATCAGGAATGCTGGGGGTTGCAATTTAAAATAAGGGGTCCGGGACTTCCCTGGTGGCACAGTGGTGAAGAATCTGCCTGCCAATGCAGGGGACACTGGTTCGATCCCTGGTCCGGGATGATCCCACATGCCGCGGAGCAACTAAGCCCGTGCGCCACAACTACTGAGCCTGCACTATAGAGCCCACGAGCCATAACTACTGAGCCCAGGTGCCACAACTACTGAAGCCCGTGCGCCTAGAGCCCGTGCTCCGCAACAAGAGAAGCCACCGTAATGAGAGGCACGTGTACCGCAACGAAGAGTAGCTCCCACTCGCCGCAACTAGAGAAAGCCCGTGTGCAGCAACAAAGACCCAAAGTGGCCAAAAATTAAATAAATTAAAAAAATAAAATAAAATAAAAGAAGGGGTCCAGGGAGGCCACCCTGAGAAGGACGTGTAAGCTACACCCTGCCACGGTGTTCTCCCGCACACAGGGGACTGCACCCCCAGCTTAAAGTCTTTCTGAGACCACCTTTAGGGAAAAGACATGGAGAGATTCTTCCCCAGATCCTGGAAGTTTCTAGAAAAATATGGTGTCCTTCCTTAATTACCCCAAAGCAAGCAGCTTTGAGCCCAAGATGCTGCACATTAAAACATTGTTGACAGACTTCCAGAAACCTGGTGCGGGGCGCTGATGAAGCTTTGTAACAAGTCTCTGTACTGGGCCTGGTGCAGCTCCCTGCACACAGTGCGTCCGCAGCAAATGTGTGTGGGATCAAACACTCCTCTTTATCACCCGCTTTCTCACCCGGGCCACGGACCACACATCTACACACCCAATTTAGCTGTTTCTGATGCCCCTAGTGGGTATTGCCTGCTCTTCCTATTTAAAATTGCAGCTCAGAGGTCCCAGTGTCAGCTCCAGGTGGACGAGGCCTGATGCTCCTTTATCTCAATACAACTCAGACACCCCCCCGCCCCCAAGCCACCAGACTACGGGTGAAATCCTGAGCCAACTTTGGTTTTTTTTATAACTCAAGACTTTCCTTTCTGTGCCTCTTTCCTCCTCATGGAGCTCCCTTCCAGCATTTGGTTCTCTCTTCTAGCTCTTTCTACCTTCTCACCAAACCAGCATTTAGGAAAGACTCTTCTATCGGTCATTTACACCCTAGTGGGAAAAAACTTAGATCACTCTGGCTCCTCTCTCAGAGCAGTTAACACCTTCAGCCCTCTCTCTGATTCCTCTCTCTGATTACTAGGAGGAAGTTTCACCTTTTGTTCTTAAAGACATTCCAGGCTGCAGCTAGTCTGAAGAGGGGATGTATTTTCAGTGATTTCAGGGCCCTGAAGTTGCTTTGCAGACAGAGGCAGCCGTCGCTCTCCCCTGCAGGCTCTGTTGGCCACACCATCTCTGCGGCTCCTTGACAGGTGGTCTTAGCAGAGGCTGGCTGGGCTCTTACCAGCTCCTTTCAACAGAATAAGCAAAATGTGAAAAAATCCCAGACACTCAGCATTTTAGTCAGAGGAACACCCCCTGCCCCAAATCAGCATGGCTCAAGATTTAAAGTACTCTTCCAAAAGACAAGAGATAACAAGTGTTGGTGAGGATGTGGAGAGAAGGGTTTCTTCGTGAACTGTTGGTGGGAATGTAAATTGGCACAGCTGTGATAGAAAACAGTATGGAAGTTCCTCAAAAAATTAAACATAGGGCTTCCCTGGTGGCGCAGCGGTTGAGAGTCCGCCTGCCGATGCAGGGGACACGGGTTCGCGCCCCAGTCCGGGAAGATCCCACGTGCCGCGGAGCGGCTGGGCCCGTGAGCCATGGCCGCTGAGCCTGCGCGTCCGGAGCCCGTGCTCCGCAACGGGAGAGGCCACAACAGTGAGAGGCCCACATACCGCAAAAAAAAAAAAATTAAACATAGAGCTACCATATAATCCAGGAATCCTACTTCTGGGTATATATCTGAAGGAAATGAAGTTGCTACTTTGAAGAGATATCTGTACCACCATGTTCATTGCAGAGTTATTCACAAGACATGGAAACAACCTAAGTGTCCATTGCCGGGTGAATGGGTAAAGAAAATGTGGTATATATGTACACAATGGAATACTATTTAGCAATAAAAAGAAAGAAATCCTGCCATCTGCAACAACATGGATGGACCTTGAAAGCACTATGCTAAGTGAAATAAGTCAGAAAAAAAATACTGTATGATCTCCTGTAGGCGGAATCTAAAAAAGTCGAGCTCATAGAAACAGAGAATAGAATGGTGGTTGTTAAGGGCTGGGGGTTGGGGGAAATGGGGAGATGATGGTCAAAGGGTACAAACTTCCAATTATAAGATGAATAAGTTCTGGAGGTCTAAAGTAAAGCATGGTGACTACAGTTAACAATGCTGTATTTTATATATATATATATATATATATATATATATGATAGATAGATATACTTGAAAGTTGCTAAGAGAGTAATCTTAAATGTTCTCACCACACACACACACACACACACACACACACACACACACAAAATGGTAATTATGTGGGGTGATATAGGTGTTAACTAATTTTGTGTGGTGACCTTTTTGTAATATGTCTGTGTATCAAATCATGTTGTTATATGTCAATTATATCTCAAAAATGCTGAGAAAAAAAGATTGAATATGTATATGTACTTTTTTACGATTTCAAATGCCCTATAGAGAATCCAAGGGATGGAATTAGGAGTCCAAGGTCATTTCAAAACCCCAAAGCTAAAATAGTTTACCTCTTCCTGACCTTCACAGCTTGGGAATTTGGGCAGCCTCTTGGGGGCCTCCCTTGCCTGATATAAATTTGGCCACTAGTCATCCACAAAGCCCTCACCAGTTAGGTGCTATGCCCCAGGCAGCGAGAAAGCAGAAATGAGTAGGGTCTGTCTTCAAGGGGCTCAAAATCTATGGGGAACAAAGACCTGTGAACAAATTAGAGCACAGTGCTGTGCTGAGTGCTGTAACAGCCACGTCCACAGGCTGTTGAGAAAATACAGAGGAGGGAACCACCAGTTCTCATGGGAAGTCCAGGAAGGCACCTGGAAGAAGTTAGAGTTGAATTGGGCCTTGAAGGATGAAGAGGAGTTCCTCCCAGAGAGAAGACAGAACAGCGTCCTGAATATGCTGAGAATCAAAACATCTAGTGCTTACCAAGCTCAGGAGCAGGGCAGGTGGGAGTAAGGCAGCAGGGGTTGTTGGAAGTGGTGAGCTGGAAGGCCCACATCCTGCCTACACGGCCTCTGCTGGGCAGACAGCCTAGGCTGCATTCAGCCTCCATTTGCCCCATCGGCTAGGTGCCTTTGTGCAGTTCACAACCCTCACAACCTCACATGGCTGCCCTAAACTGGCCATCAGCTGCATCTTGCCCTGCTGGGAAAGAGTTTGGTTTTGCCCCATCTTGCTTTTTCAAGACAAGTCAGAAACCCAGATTTTCATGTGAAAGTTTCCAATTTGTCAAACCCTACTGAGGCCAAACAATATCCAACATCAGACTAGATCCACTCCAGAGTTCCAGTTTGCAGCCCCAATGGGAACCAATCCCCAGGACACATCTACTCTCTCTCCTTCCCATGGGTATCACACAACACAGTCCTTCACTGAGATTTGACAAGGAAAAACACAATCATTGATGCAACCCCGCTACGAGCTGCTGCAAAGATGAGATTGGCCTCAGAACAAGAGGAGAACAACGTGGGGCTGCCCGGCAGCGGCCACCCCCTGAGATTGATGGTTATAACTTTAAGTTATTGATGCACCTTCTTTTGAGAGAGGCTCCCTTGCCCTCGTGGCTGCCCCCACCCTCAACCCCTCCTGTTTGGCTAATGATAAATGACAAGCAGTGGACATTATTAATTAAACTGCCCCCAGTAGCCAGTGGTAAAACCCAAGGCTGCATGCAGAGGAGGCATTCAAAGTATTTCTGCTGCCCTGGCTCAGGGCGCAGGCTCTTTCCTGTCCTGGCTAGAGCTGGCCCAGAAGACGCAGCCTCTCACAACGGGCCTTTCTAGGAACTCTTTGGGCTCCCCTCTGTCAAATGGAAATCAGCGACACAGGCACACAGTAATTAAACTCCTGGCATCCTTTTGACAAAAAAAAGGTTTCTCTTGGGATATTCCCACAGGCCACTGAAGGACTGTTTGAGGCCTGCAAGCTCCCAGCTGATCGCCAAGAGATTTTTGAAGGTGGCCTTGACTGGGGATCAAAAGGGGATGGGAGTTCAGGGCGTAAATATGGGGGGTGGGGCGGGGAATGCCTTATAATTAAGTGTATCATTTGATCGTTCAGCTCGCACCAATACCTGCTTCCCCAGGACGGAGATGGGCAGAGAGATAAAAAGAGACCTCCACAGGCCCGTTTATTTATATTTCTATTGTTTGTTCAGTGATGTATCCCTAGCATCTAAACAGAGCCTGGCATGTAGTAGGTGTTCAATAAATACTTGTTGACTGATCAGCCAGAGATGTGCTGATGCCAATTCTTCACAAAAGCAACGATCAGGAATCTGTGAGCCTAATAAAATGCCTATTGTTTTATGCCACCAAGTGTGGGTGTTTTTTTATGTAGCTGTAGATAACCTGAACAGTGTGCCATCTTGGTCTGCCAGGATCCTCCAGTCTCTGTTATTCATGCTTCTGCCACCCATTAAGCCATGCCTGCTCACACCAGGAGGCCACCACGAAGCCCGGTGAGTGTGTGGTGGTGACCCTTGTTCTAGGGAACTTGGGTGAATGAAGTTGTTACTGGGTATGGCTGGTAACAAAGGAATGTGTATTCTAGAGGGAATATATATTCTGGAGAAGTGGCCCTGGCAGTATCTTAGGGAAGTAAAGTGAGGGAATAATGACTCACTGACAACAAATTCCATTCCTGGCCCTGCCCATCCTCATTTCATTTATTCAACCAGGGGTCTTGGGACAACTGCTAAGTGCCAGGCCCCGTTCAGCTCCTGGACAGGGACACAGGCCTGGAGCCTCACAGTTCTCATAGTCCAGCAAGAGACAGACATTAAACAATTATTTAATGCACACACTTTGAATGAAAAGTGTAGGGTGTCCTGAGAGTGGGTGGGGGCTTGTTTCCTCCTCATAACATCTTTCTGAGGTGGCTATTATCATTTCTTTTTTGCAAGGTGAGGCTAAGGCTCAGAGAGGTTAACTGACCTTCCCAAGGCTACTCAGCAAAGGAGACATCAGACTGAAGAGAAGCCTGGGCAGGGCCCTCAAGGGCAACCAGGAAAGCAAGGCACAAATGACCAATGCAGCTGGCTAAGAGGGAGAGAGCTGGGCCAGTGCCCTCAGACTGGCGACCTCTGAAGGACCAGCATTAACCCTGGGAAGGCAGGGGTGCCTGTTAATCCAACAGGGCCACCCCCATCAGGTCTTCTACAGGGAGGGGCTGACAGGGCTCCTAAGTCACCTCCAAGTCCCTGGGCAGCCACACTCATGGGTGGCTGAATGGGGGCAGGGATAGCCTGCTGAGGTATAACCAACCTAGAGGCAACACCTGGGACCCCTAACCCGAGCTTGGATTCCAAGACCCAAAAGCCAAGGGAGAAGAGGTGAGATGGGACACCCAGAGTCCCCTGGAGATACCACAGAGGAGTGGGGTCCATTCCTTGGGGTGTAGAAGAAGCATCTGGGGAACAGGTCAAAGGCTTGGCTCCCACCCTGAGAGATTTGGGGTCGGTTGCTCTAAAGTGAAGCCCAGGAATCTAGATTTAAGTTTCCCCTGGTGTTCTGATGCACCCATACTCCAGTGTTTGGAGACCACTGCCTTAGAGCATCCTCTCCCGTGCCCCCAGCAGACAGGAGAGAAAACGGAAGCCAGAGAAGTGGTCCTCAGCACAGGCTCAAGGCTTGCCTCCCCTGGAGGAAGCAGATGGGAGGTCCGGTGTGGACATCCAGCCTCTGCTTCTGCCCCCAAACTCCAGCTTTGTCAGATTTCAGGGGAAATCCTGTCTTCCTCCTCTCACTGAAGGGGGAGCTCAAAGTCAAGGGCAGGGGACTCAGACTGGCTGGGTGTGAATCCCAGCTTTGCTGCTCACTAGCAGCGGGACACAGCGGCTTTGAAAAATAATTGGCAGAGTTTTTTTTTTTTTTTTTTGGCCACGCTGTGCTGCGAGGCATGCAGGGATCTTAGTTCCCTGACCAGGGACTGAACCCATGTCCCCTGCAGTGGAAGCATGGAGTCATAACCACTAGATCGCCAGGGAAGTCCTTCAGCAGACTATTTAAAAAAATATACCCCTAGATGAACTTTTTATAAAGCTCTTAGAATACTCAAAAGAACAGGGAAAACTAGGACACTAAAAGGTGCAAATAGGTGATTAGGCGGATAAACCATTAGACAAATTGGTTTTCAGGCTAATGGTCCCCCTCCATCCATGATATTGGGCAAGTTACTTGTCTATTCCCCACCTGTAAAATGAGGTGAATAAAACCGATTTCACAGTGTTGTTGTAAGGGCATTGTAAGACAGAGGGAGCCAGGAGTCGAGCCGGGTAGATGGTAAACATTCAATAAATTCAACTCCCCTCCCTTCCTGACCATTCGGACCACACAGAAGCCTCCCCTGCTTTTGGCTTTGGCTTTAAGGAGCCTGTGGTCACGGAGAGGATTTCACACTGGAAGTACATGCATTCCAAATGGACAACTAACTGTATATTTTCTGGTGTAAACTATATGTCGACTCTAACTTTAGCCTGGGGGGAGCGTTATTATTTGTTTCCCTTCCATGAAAGCTGTAATAGAGGGAGAGAAAACCCTGCCTCATACATTCCAATTCCTAAATACACAATTTTCTGGGATATTATTTAAGTTTATTTTAGTTCTGGAGTCTCACCATCCTGGTAGGATGCTTATTTAAGTTCTGGGTGGGCTCTAGAAAGGCCTGGAATGTCTCAAAGGTGAGAAGGAGAATCTTCCCATTCATTAAATAGCATGGTCTGGGGGGGGGTGGTCTCTGCAGGTTCTAGAAGGTTCTGGAAGCTTCCCTGACATCAGATGAGGGCCCACACCAAGCCCTACTTCTCATGGCCTGAACCTTTGACATGACCTGGGCTTCTTCCTGGCTTTACCATCCTCTGCTTTGGCTGGAAGCTCTAGCTTCCTCCCTTTCTGGAGATGGTCATAGGACCCAGCTGGGCCCCCACGTGTGAGAAAAGACCTGTGACCCTTATCAGGTTCTCAGAGGGGCCCAGCCTCCAGAAGGATAAATGTCATCAGCCAAATGGTCAGTGTCTACCTCCCTCTACCTATTTCCTGCCCTCAAGTGCTGTTATTGGGACAAGGCCATCCCTCACACTCAATGGCAGGTCCTAGAGAAGGTCCCAGACTTGCTAAACATCCTCCCCAGAGGACTTTTACTCCTGGCCCTGTAGCCAGTGATGTCCTTAGCAGTGGAGGGTGGAATGGGGCAGCATGCTGGGGTTCTCCCTGCTTGTTCTGATTACAAGTTGTAAACTCTTGTTCTGGAGTTCCACACTAGGGTTCTCCAACTTCAGAAGAATCAAGAATGCCGAAGAATCAAGTGTGTTTTTCTTTCCTTCTTTCTTTCCTCCTTCCTTCCTTCCTTCCTCCTTCCTTCCTTCCTTCCTTCCTTCCTTCCTTCCTTCCTTCCTTCCTTCCTTCCTTCTTCCTTTCTTTCTTTCTTTCTTTCTCTCTCTCTCTATCTTTCTTTCTTTCTTGGCTGTGCCACGTGGCTTGTGGGATCTTAGTTCCCCGACTAAGGGGATTGAACCCAGGCCACGGCAGTGAAAGCGCTGAGTCCTAACCACTGGACCACCAGTGGAAGTGTGTTTTTCAAAGCACCCCAGGGGGTTCTGATGCAAGAAGACATTTGGAGAAACACTGGTTGATAGTTGCTAGAAAGCTGTTCCAGGTTGCTGGGTGTCTTTGAACTATTCAAAGTAAAAAACAAGTAAGCATCCTTTAAGAAGGCAGACTGTGAGGTAGAGGACCCGTTCCCAAGGAGGACAGGCCTCTGAGCATATTAAGAGCAGTAGCAGCTAACTCAGAGCAGCACTGAGCGCTGGGCACTCTTCTGTGTGCTAATGAACCACAGCCCCATGAGGGAGGTGCTCTTCATGTCCTCAGTTTACATATGAGGAAACAGGCACAGAGAGGTTGAGTGGTATATACAAAGGCCCACAGTTACCCTGTGGGAGGGACACCAGCAATCTGGCCCCAGAATCCCTGTTCTTTCCTACGCTCCAAAACAGACTCAGGAGTCAGTGCCTCTACTTCAGGAAAGGCCATTCGGACCCTGCAGGAGGGTGACAGGGCGAGGGCTAACGGAGTCCGGGTAGATGAAGAGGAGGACTGTGAGGCTGGAGAGAAATTAGGAGCATCTCAAGGTCAAGAGATGTGATCGGCAGAATAATGCCCCTCCCTCAAAGGTCCACAGCCTGATCCCTGGAACCTGTGAATATGCTACCTTACATAGCCAAAGGGACTTTGCAGATGTGAGGAAGGATCTTGAAACAGGGAGGGTATCCTGGGTTATCCAGGTGGGTCCAATGTGATCACAAGGGCCCTTAAATGTGGAAGAGGGAAGCAGAAAGGGTAAGAGTCAAAGGCATCTCAGACAGTCGTTCCCGGCTTTGAAGAGGGAAGGGGCTACAAGTCAAGGAATGCAGGCTGCCTGTAGGAGCTGCAAGAGGCAAGAAAATGTATTCTCTGCGGATAGGAACACAGCCCTGCTGGCGTCTTAATATTAGCCCGGGGAGACCCATTTTGGACCTCTGACCTCCAGAACTCTAAGGTTTGTGTTGCTTTACACCACTAACTTTGTTATAGCAGCTGAGGGAAACTAATAACAGAAAGAAAAGGAGCTGTTAAGAGAGATATTGCACTTTGCTTTGAACAGTGGGTGAAAATAGATGAGAAAACAGGGAGAAGATGCCCCAGAGTAGAAACAGGGAGAGACAGTCTCCTCCAGGACTGAAAAAGAGTGGGGCTTCCAAACAGCTCTCAGGAGTTCATGTTATAATGCTTTTCAAGGGAGAGTAGAAATAAATCAATCTCTGTGCTGTGTCTTCATATAGAATATTTGTTGGGAAAGATTTATGATAAGTCATTTGTATTTTTTATTAATACTTGCTTCTCCTAGTCTTCCAAATATCTGTTGGAAGCCTGGAGTTCAAATCTCATTTAAAAACTGACATGATTTACCTGGCACATTCTCTAAAATGCACACAAAATTTCTAAGAAGACTTCATCATGACAGTTAATAGCAATCAATTGCTAACATGCAGTGAGTACTTGCTCTTTGCCAGACGCTCTACTAGGCACATCACACGTTTTGTTTCATTTCATTTTTTTTTTTGGCCACACCTCAAGACTCATGGGATCCTAGTTCCCCACGCAGGGATCAAACCCGGGCCCTTGGCAGTGAACGGGCAGAGTCCAAACCACTGGACCACCAGGGAATTCCCTCATTTCAGTTTTGAAGTGAGGGCAGTCTTGCGGGGGATGGTGCCCTTAACTTGTGGAGTCTGCACTAACTCCAGGTAGTGTCGAATTCATTGCAACATTAGAGCGCGATGCATGAATGCCTGATTCAAGACTTAGACTTTATTTGGTTGGTGGCTGGAAGTCATAGAAGGTTTATGAGAAGATGAATGACACGATCACTAACTGGGATTCTAGAAGAATAATCCAGCAGAGATGGAGGTTGGCCAGAGTTCTCCCTGAGTCCAAGGGCCCTGGGGTCATGCGGTTTCAACCTTGACCTGTAGTGCTAGGCACCAAAGATGATGAAGAGTAGCCATAAAGCATCCCTTATATATTGGTAGGATTGGAGCCATCCGAAAGGAAGCAGCTAAGGAGCTGCAGAAAATATTCACTCCCAGGAAAAGAAGTCAATTTGTTCTTCCTGGCTCACCCTCTGCAGACACTGGGGGACCTGGAGCCCGATTTCTTAAACTCCTGTGCTCGGACTTCCCTGGTGGCGCAGTGGTTAAGAATCCGCCTGCCAATGCAGGGGACACGGGTTTGAGCCCTGGTCCGGGAAGATCCCACATGTCACGGAGCAACTAAGCCTGTACACCACAACTACTGAGCCTGCGCTCTAGAACCCACGAGCCACAACTACTGAGCCCATATACCACAACTACGGAAGCTCGCATACCTAGAGCCCGTGCTCTGCAACAGGAGAAGCTACTGCAATGAGAAGCCCGCGCACCGCAAGGAAGAGCAGCCCCCGCTCATCGCAATTAGAGAAAGCCCGCACACAGCAACGAAGACCCAACACAGCCTAAATAAATAAGAAAAGTTAAAAAAAAAAAAAACTTCCTGTTCCCTCCAGCTTGCTTCTTTCCAGCAATAGTTAAACACTGAGAAAGTGTATTTTGACATTTCTTGAACATCCCCTGCAGGCTCGGCACTGTGCTGCTTGCTCTCTCTCTCTCTGGATCTGATTTAGCCTTCACCAAAACCCTACCCGGGATGATGACTTAATCCCTGGGCCGAGTGACTGGAGCCACGAAGTTCAGATGGATTTTGCAAGACAAAGACCTAAATCTATTTTGTGGCTGCCGATACACATTCTGACTTCACCACATCCGCGGTCATTCCAACCACAAACACAAAAATTGCTATAAATTCTTTTCCATGCGGTATTTGATTGTTTCTGGCATTATTCACTTCTTGATAAGTCAGCCAGTCAAAACAGCCAGTCCAGGTCTGTCACTGATCCCGAGAGCTCCAACGTGGTGTCCTTGACGGTGTCCTGATGGGTTTAGGTCTTAATTGTTAGCAACAGTTTGTTTTTTTTTTTCATAAACTCTGTTTTCTCATTGACTTTGATGAGAAAAAAAGTTGAGAGAGATACTAATGAAAAACTTTAATTGCACTCCACTCAGAGAAGCAGCAGTCTTTCTTCTTTTTTTTATTTAATATTTTTATTAAATAATGGGCATTAGAGAAAAGAACACAAAGTACCCTTAATTTCATAACATTTTGGTGTGTTTTCTCCCAGTCTTTTTACTCTGCACCCACACAGGCTTGAAATTAACTGGGATTATCTATTATATGGTTTCACCCTTGGTCCCAGCAAGTAGCAGAGGCAACACCTGGAGCTTGTCAAAATTTGTAGACATTCTTTTTTTTCCTTTTACATAATTGAAATTTAATAGAATATTGATACAAGGGCAGAAATTAACTAAAAGGTAAAGTATAGACGCTTAGGAAGCTTTACAAACACTTCCACAGAAACACAAGGCTCACCTTACTGCTTGTCTAGTCACTAACTACACTGCTGTCATATCCAATTGGTTGGATTATCATATTGGACAATCCATTATCATATCCAATGTATAATGTAGATTCTACATCGTCAGTAACATTTTCTGAGAACTAGTTCTAGATTATGTCAGATGTCATGTGTTATGTATTTCATTTATTTATTTTACTGAGATGTAATTCATATACCACAAAATTTTTAAATGTACAATTCAGCGGTTTGTTTTGTTTTGTTTTTTGCGGTACGCGGGCCTCTCACTGTTGTGGCCTCTCCCGTTGCGGAGCACAGGCTCCGGACGCACAGGCTCAGCGGCCATGGCTCACGGGCCCAGCCGCTCCGCGGCATGTGGGATCTTCCTGGACCGGGGCACGAACCCGTGTCCCCTGCACCGGCAGGCGGACTCTCAACCACTGCGCCACCACGGAAGCCCCAATTCAGTATTTTTTAGGATACTCACAAGTTTGTGCAACCATCACCATGATCTAATTCCAGAATATTTTCATCACACCAAAATGACACCCCATACTCATCAACAGTCACTCCCCATCCTCCTGTCCCAACTAATTAGTGTCAATAACTAACCTACCTTTTGTCTCTATAGATTTGCCTATTCGGGACCTTTCACATAAACGGAATCATACAATACGTGGCCTTTGAAGTCTGGCTTCTTTCACATAGTATAATGTTTTCAAACTTCATCCACATTGTGGGATGCATCAGTACTTCATTTCATGGCCGAGTAATTTTCCATTGTAGGGATATACCATATTTGTACATCCATTTATCGATTAATAGACACTGGGTTGTTTCTACTTTTTGGCTATTAAGTATAATGAGGTCATGAATATTTGTGCACAAGTGTTTGTATGAACATATGTTTTTAATTCTCTCGGGTGTATACTTAGGAGTGAAGTTGATGGGTCCTATGGTAGCGCTATGTTTAACTTTTTGAGGAACTGCCAAGCTGCTTTCCACAGTGGCTGCACACACCCTTTTACGTTCCAACCAGCAATGTATGAGAGTTTTAATTTCTCCACATCCTTGACAACATTTATTATTGTCCACTTTTTTGGATTATAGTCATCCTACTATGTGTGAAATGGCGTATCATTGTGGTTTTGATTTATATTCCCTTAATGTCTAATGATGTTGATCATCGTTTCATGTGCTTATCGACCATTTGTATATCTTTGGAAAAAATGTCTGTTCAAACCCTTTGCTCATTTTTAAATTGCGTTATTTGTCTTTTTATTGTTGAATTTTAAGAGTTTCTTATATATTCTTGACACTAACCCTTATCAAATATATGACTTGCAAATATTTTTTGTGGTTTGTCTCTTCACTTTCTTGATTGTATTCTTTGCTGCACAGAAGCTTTTAATTTTGGTGAAGTACAATTTATCTATTTTTAAATTTTGTTGCTTGTGCTTTTGGTGTCATATCTAAGAAACTATTATTTAATCCAAGGTCACGGAGATATACACCCATGTTTTCTTCTAAGAATTTTATACTTTTGGCTCTTACATTTAGGTCTTTGATCCATTTTTTAGGTTAATTTTTGTATATGGTATGGGGTGCAGGTCCAAATTTATTCTTTTGCATGTGGCTATCTAGTTGTCCCAGCACGGTTTGTTGAAAAGACTATTTTCCCCCCATGAAATGGTCTTGACACCCTTCTCAATCAGTTAATGCAATAGCATTGAAAAGAATAAAATACTTAGGAATAAACTTAACCAAGGAGGTGAAAGACTTGTACACTGAAAACTACAAAACGTTGCTGAAAGAAATTAAGGAAGACACCAATAAATAAAAGAAAAATCTCATGTTCATAGATGGAAAAGCTTAATATTATTAAGGTGTCAATACTACTGAAAGCAATCTACAGATTGAATGCAATCTCTATCAAAATTCCTATGGCTCTTTTTTTCGGAAATGGAAATATCCATCCTAAAATTCATATGGAATCTCAGTGGACCCTGATTAGCCAAAATAATTTTGAAAAAGAAGAACAAAGTTGGAGGTCTCACACTTCCGGATTTCAAAAGTTACTACAAAGCTACAGTAATCCAACAGTGGCATAAAGACATATAGCCTAGACATCTAGACCGATGGAATAGCATAGAGAGCCCAGAAATAAATTCTTATGTATATATGGTCAAATGAGTTTTAACAAGGGAGTCAGGACCATTCAGTGGCGAAGAACAATCTTTTCAACAAATGGTATTGGGAAAGTTGGATATCCATATGCAAAAGAATGAAGTTGGACCCTTACATTACACAATATACAAAAATTAACTCAGATCAAAGACTTAAACGTAAGAATTACAACTATAAAACTCTTAGAAGAAAACACAGGGGGAAAGCTTCATTACATTGGATTTGGCAATGATATATATATTTTTTTGGCTATGACGCCAAAAGTACAGACAACAAAGAAAAATAGATAAACTGGACTACATCAAAATTTAAAACTTAAGTGAATCAAAGGACACAATCAGAGTAAAAAGACAAGACAGAATGGGCAAAAAAAAAAAATGGATGAACAAAATGAACAACAGATGAATGGATAGACAAAATGCAGAATACAATGGAACATTATTCAGCCTTAAGAAGGAAGGAAATTCTCACACATGCTACAACATGAATGAACCTTAAGGATATTACGTTAAGTGAGATAAACTAGTCACAGAAGAACAGATACTGTACGATTCCACTTATATGAGGTACCTAGAGTAGTCAAATTCATAGAGACAGAAAGTAGAAAGATGGATACTAGGGGCTCAGGGGAGGCGGGAAATGGGAAGTTATTGTTTAATGGGTGTAGAGTTTCAGTTTTGCAAGATGAAAAGTGTTCTGGAGGTGGATGGTGATTATGGTTGCAAAACAATGTGAATGTACTTAATGCCATAGAACTGTACACTTAAAAATGGTTAAGATGGTAAAGTTTATGTTATAGGTATTTTACTACAATTAAAACATTTAAAAAATCAAGTGGCCATACTTGTATGGGTTTATAGATGCTTTCAAAAAATACTTTTAAGTACATCTTTCAGATGCACAAAAGAAAATGCTATCCTTAGTTCAAAATGAGTCACAAGAACACATCTGAAGTGAAGGTCTAGAACTGTGGTGGTACTTTCTAGAACTTCACTTTCAGGATTGCGTTCTTGCCTCCTTCCCAAGGTGTGCCTGTTGGAGCCTCATTGCTTAAAGTGTCATTTCTGGACTGGCAGCGTCAGCCTTACCTGGGAGTTTGTTAGAAAACCTTGGCCCCAATCCTGACCCACTGAATCAGAATCTCTGGGGCTGGGGCCCAGGAACCTATTTCACCAACCCTCCAGGTGATTCTATGATCACCAGAATTTGAGAAGAACTGCCCTAGAGCAAGGAGCAGTAAATTTTTCCTGTAAAGAGTCAGAGTGATCATTGATTGAGTCAGAGTAAATATTTTGGGCTTTGTGGGCCAAGAAACAAAATCAAGAATGCTATGTATGCACTTTTGTAACAAGAGAGTAAACAGATTTCCACCAGTTTTTACTGACAAAATTTTAAATATAATCATAACATTCAGGGAAATTTTTTTGTAATACAGGTTTACTGATGAGAAGAATGGATTTTTTTGGATAACGTCTCACTGAATTGGAATTCATCAAATCGATTCCAAATGTTCATCTGGAAAAACCATTCTTAGCTCGCAGGCTGTTAAAAAAAAAAAAAGCAAAACAAAAAACAGGCAAAGGCTCAGATCTGGCCTGTGACTATACTTTGCGAACCCATCCTAGCACACGGCAACCTCCAATGTTTTAGTAGCTTGGCTAGCGGCAAGCTACTGCTTTTGCTTTCATCTTCTTTTAATTTGAGCAGTTACCTCGCTCCCGTTCCATGCAATCCTGATGTGATTTCAGGGGCACTGCTGCCCCAGCTAGAGCAATCAGACTTGTCCCCCAGGAATTTGAATCTGGAGGGAGTCATCAGTGGATTCTCACAGAAGACTTCTGATGCCAGGGCCCTGAATTAATCCCTGCCACGAGGATCACACTGCAGTGTCAAGGCCTTGTGGGATTTCTGAGAATTACACCCCATCTGCCCCTGCTCCAAGACCTGCAGAGAGTGTGTCATATCCATTTATCGATTTAGTTTAGCAACATCTGCTAATGACCCTTAAATCCTGTGCAAATGTATTTGAAGCGGCCCCAGGGGTTACAGGTCTGGATGTTCTCTCTCCAGCAACAGCACCACTGCCCCACCACCTGCGGGATTTTCCGTTCCACTTGCTATTAAACATTTATTTATTGCATAGTAATATGCGCCAGAAAGGGGACCTTTTCTCCGCCTGTTTGGGTCATGAGATTGTAAACTGGTACCTATCGACTGGAAAGCAATCAGGCAATATATGTCAGGAGCCACGGAAATGTCCCTTTTCTGGAAAAATAGATAATCCTAAATAGAGAAAAATCCATCTGGGCAAAGATGTTCGATGTCCAAGGTGGACACAACCACCTGCCTTGCATCCCCTCTGTCCTCTGAGTGGAGGACCCTCAACATAATCAGCCTCTCTGGTTACGGCGGATTCTCAAGGTATCACTCTAATGATTTATCATTTTAAAAGACTCCCTCTCCAGTAGGGATGAGGACAGAGAGGGGAAAGAGGCTGACAAGGCCAGAGAACCCCATCCATCATATCTACAATAATAAAAAGATTATAAATCATTAGTTTTTTCAAATGCCTGCTTGCACAGTCAAAGGCATGACCCGGGGGCTGGGCCTGATGGGGGAGGTACTCCAAGCAAAAAGGCATCAGACCTGAGGATGGGTGCCATACTCAGCCTGAGGAGGTAGGGCAAAGGCCAGTTCTAGAGAAGCATTTTAAATTACCTTGGGTTTTTTTTTTTAACTGGGTGTGAGCATGGAGGCCGTCTGGAGAGCCATTGTTGCGGGTCTAATATTCTCAGTGGATCTCAAACTTAGACTTCGACTGTTATTTTCAAATGAAGTTGCATGCTTAGTCCCAGAGAGCAACTGTGACAAGACCAAAAGAGGAAATTTGTCACTTGGCCTTGATCTTGTCTCCCACCCCTGGACAGTCAGTACCACCTGTGATGCCTTATGAATTTATACTTTTCTGGTCAGTTTCATGACAATGTTTCACCATATTATTGTCTGATAAGAGTATTAATCTGTTCAGTGTAAACATTCAAATAGCTGGCAATCTTTATAACCTCCTTTTGGCTTAGCTGTATTTTATAATATACTACCAGCCTCAAAAATTGATGGGAAATCAGGTTTTTCCAGTCTTTGAGATAGCATTCTCTGAGTTGTCAGTTCTGAGGGGTGAGTGTGACATACCAACTGGGAGACAAATTCAGGAAGAGGCCAGGGAGTAAGGGACTGGATTGAGAGGGCCAGGATTTGGGGCTTGAACTGGATAGGACATAGTGGATAATGGGTGGGTCAGAGGACAACGGCCACTCCTTAAAGATTGCCTTCTCCGGATGTCTCAGCATGGGTTCCCAAGAAGGCAAGGAGACTTTCTTGGGGCCAAGGCATTGCTGGGCCTCTGTGCCCAGGGTGGGCCCCTGGCAGGGCTCCACACCTATACTCTACACTTGTCCCCATTGCCTTTTCCTTGGCACCCCCCCCAACTCTTTAGGAAATGTGGGAAGTTTTATTTTTATTTATTTAATTAATTAATTTAATTAATTTATTTTTGGCTGCGTTGGGTCTTCGTTGCTGTGCGCGGGCTTTCTCTAGTTGTGACGAGCGGGGCTACTCTTCGTTGTAGTGCGTGGGCTTCTCATTGCAGTGGCTTTTCTTGTTGCGGAGCACAGGCTCTAGGCGCGTGGGCTTCAGTAGTGGTGGCATGTGGGCTTCAGTAGTTGCGGCTGTCGGGCTCTATAGTGCAGGCTCAGTAGTTGTGACACACGGGCTTAGTTGCTCCGTGGCATGTGGGATCTTCCCAGACCAGGGCTCGAGCCCGTGTCCCCTGCATTGACAGGAGGATTCTTAACCACTGCGCCACCAGGGAAGCCCTGTGGGAACTTTTAAATCCTATAGTCTGGACTTCAGGGATTTCAATGAAAGCAGAATATGACCTATAGGGACTTAGAAATATTTTGACAGTAAGTATTGTTAATAAACTATGTAAAAGTCATTTGTTTTTCTGTTAAAAGAGGCAGAACTTTCCTCTATAAAAGAATCAGACTTAAACTGTTTAAAAAAAAAAAAAAGCTCAGCCCGGTCAGAGTCAGCCTCCCATGGTGGGTCTGCCTGCATCAGAATCACTCAACGTGTTTGCTACAAAATGCAGGGTCCTGGGCCCAGCTCCAGAGCTACCCAGCCAGAACTCAAGGAGGTGAATACGGGGAACCTGAATTTTGAACAAGCTCCCCGGGTCACTCTGAAGCACAGCAAACCAAACCAGTGGTTGAGTGGCTTCCGTGCTGGGGAGGCTGGCTCCCCCCAGGAGCCCCCCACCCCATGCTGGGCACTGGCTGGCACTGCAGGCTCCTTGTTCCTTAGATACTTCGTGACCTGGGGATGAGGAAGACATGGCAGGCGACGGCAGCTGCAAAGTAGGTTTGTACCAAGTCCTCTGGGAGCCCCAAGGGGAGCGTGGCTCTCAGAGAGGAAAGGCTTCTCAGGGAACTTCAGATCCTGAAGTCAAAGTAGAGTTGACCGGCTAAAGAAGGGAGCAAGGGCATTGCAGATAAAGGGCAGAGCATGGGCGGGGCACAATGGGGAAGTGTAAATAGGGGCCAGGGCCTGGGAGGAGGTAGAGGAGAGGGAGGTTGGGGAGATGAGGGGCAGGTCCTCGTGCTGGTTTTGTATTATGCCAACTTGGTTAGTCTGGGAATGACACTCCCCAGAATCCCTTTCTTCACATGGGTCTGGGGTAGAGTTGGTCAAAAGAGGAACTTCCGCGAGATTCGGAGAAGTAAAGTGAAGCCACGCTGACTCTCAGCACCGTGACTGTCAGATACCATGAGGGACAGGGGCAGCGGTGTCCTGCCTGCCCCAGCTTGTCCTCGCATCCTCTACTCCCTGTCCTGCCTGCTGGCCTCATGGAGCAACGGCTCCTACAGATGTTTCCACAAGCTCCCTTCACGGCCCCCCTTGGGCAGCTGGACATGCTTGGTTTCTCAAATTTCCTTGCAAGCTGGAACTTGTCACCCGTGGCAAGACTGGTGAGTGATACTTTCTCTGATGGTCCAAATCCCCTTTCAGGACGTCACTTCCCCAGCTCCTCCCACTGTGCGGTAAAGTCTAAGGCCTATAATAAATCCCTTATTCCCATATACGCTGCTTCCCTGCCTGGATCCTGATCAATACAGTTTTTATCATGAGTCCCTTTTTAAGAGAAAAAAAACTCCATAAGCCTCCCCCCACCCCACCTCCACCCCCGCCACACACGCGGTGCATCTGGTAGACCTCTTAAGCTCCAGGGCTGGAGAGGAACAGGCACTCTTACACTCAAATGTTAGGAGAGCTGTGCCCTCTTTCAGGCCACCTGCCAGGAGGAGGGGGAGGTGTGTCCAGACTTCCGTCTAGAAGTCTCGTAACTGCTGGAACGCAGTTATGCCTGCTTGAAGACAAGATCAGACCACAGCATGCCTGGGGCTCCTCCTTTCCCACGGGTCTCCAAACTCCAATCCTGGGAGATCAGATCCTCCTGGCTGGGCTCCTTTGCTGAGGCAAAGTTGGGTCAATTTATATCCTTCAAGTTTGGCTGCTCTTGCACATCCACGTTACAGAATTTTCAAACCAGGGTCTTCTCTGCAGCCCTGAGCAGGGCAGCCAGCCCCTGTCCTCATGAAGCTTCCAGTCTAACAGAGAAAATAGACTGTAAATTGGTGATGAAACGGCACCATGCCAAGAGCAAAAGAAGGGAAGGTATGACCTGCCATGAGAATACAGGGGAGGGTCCTAGCCCAGGCTGGGAAGCTCAGTGGGAGAAGTGATGTGAGCTGAGACAAGAGTAGCAGGTGAGGCAGGAAAGGCTTTTAAGTGAGGGACCAGCTGCATAAAGGCTGGAGGTGTGAGAGAGCGTGGGTCTTGGGGGAAGTGAGAGATGCCCAGCGAGGCACCTGGGAGTCTGCCAGGCACTGGAAAGAGAAGGAGCTGGAACTGGGAGGTCTGATCAGGTCTGGCCCAGGGCCCAGTCAAGGTGAGGGTTCACCATCCTGAGGCCACAGTGCTAAGCAGAGGAGGGGCAGGATCCGGTTCCACCCCTTTGGGAAGACTGGCTTGGAGGAGGTAAGTCCAGAGGCCTGGAGAACCTTGGAGGCAGGGACAGGGGAGAGGGTGGCTGAACCAGCGGGTGGCACTGGAGAGAAATGAATGGATTCAAGGGACATTAGGCAGATAGAAGAAGGTAGAAATCACATACATGGTGGTCAGTGGGTTGGAGGTAGGGAATGAGGGGACGGGGGAGTCATTGGGAATCCCAGGTGTCTAGCTGCAGCCCCCGAGGGGCTGGAGGCACCCAGCCGGTCAGCCAAGCAGAAGCTGTGGAGTGGATGAGCCCCACTGTGATTTCAGAGGTGCGCCTGGGTCTCCCCAGACAGCACGACAGGACCAGGAGAACATGAAGTGGATTCTACAAACGGTATTGTTAGCAAAATGAAGTCTCTGATGAAGGTGTGAGTACTGGGGAGGGGCAGGGTGGGGGGTGACAGGGCAAAACAGTGATTAAGGAAAGGAAAGCTTCTTGTGCTAAAGAAACAAAGGATGAGAAATAGAAAAGCTCAAAACATTTTTCCAGGTCTGGAGTCTCTTATCCCCTCTCCAGGAGGAGGGCTGTGTGAGCTGACCGCAGCTCCGCTGTGTTTGTGATCCAGTATTTAAATGACACCTGCGATGGTCCTATTAACATCAATAGTAGAGGGCGTGGGCTGGTGGCCCCCTTGCTCCTTCCCAGTTCATTCATTTACAAACATTTCCTGAGCCCTGCTGTGTGCCAGGCTCCTGGGTCTCAGCACAGGGCACAGGGTGGAGAGGAGGCCAGCTCAGCCCCTGCCTAATAGAACTTACGATTGGGCAGCAGAAGCAGACACGACGTGACACTAATGCAAAATGACAAATTGTGACAAGCGTTGGGAAAGAGAATGGTAGAGCCCTGTTTCAGTTGGGGAGGTCAGGGAAGGCCTTGGAGGAGGTGACATTTGAGCTGAGATTGGAGGGCAGAGAATTCAGGAAGAGCTTTCCAGGCGGAGGGAACAGCATTGCCATAAGCTACAAACCGGTGCTTTCGAGGAACTCAGAGAGCAGCGTGGGTGGAGGGGGGAGCCAGGATCGGTTAGGGGTGAGGGACACCGACAGCAGACAGGGCTGGAGAGGAGGTGGGGACTGGCTGTGCAGTAATTGGAATACTTCCGCTAAGTCCAGACCAAATGACTTCTCAGGACCTTTGTTACTCCAGGTTTCAGTGACATTTTAAAGAGCCATCCTGACCCGGTTGGTCATAAAAGGCTTGGGAGTCTGTTTCCATCTTCAACTCTCCTTTTAAGACAAGGGCACCCAGGCTCTCATGGTAAAGGTGATCCGGAAGACGCCCTTGGTGCCCTACAAACTGTCCAGCAACATTTTTAGAAAATGCTCCCTTTTAGATCCAACTTCTCTTAGCCAAATTGACCAGGGAAAAATAAGTCCCTACAAATAGCGATCACCAGCCAGCAAAGAGAGTCATTACCTTAAATTGAGGCTGGTTTCTAAGAAAAAAGAGAAGGAGGGGGAACCCAAATGCCACTAGGCTAAAACCTCACCCGCACCCACCCCCAGAGCATACGTGAGAACGGTGGCTCCAGTACCCTCCTTGCAAGGACGGGGCTCAACACCGTCCTCTGTGTGAAGGGAAGGAAACAGGCAAAGGAAGGCAGGCCAGAGATTAGAGAAGCTGACAGATGTAAATAGCCTCAGAGGAGCCACGCTGTCCCGGCGCTTCTCCCCAGGGAGCCTTTTGTACCAAGGAATCTGGTTGCCTGAACGAAAAATGATATCATTTATTTCTTTAGTCAGAGCTGAGCTGTTTTCTTCAGACATAGAAATAACCTCACACCACAACACCAAATTGTTGGCCAAGTGATAGAGGTATCTGTAATTTGCACGTGTGATAATGTCCTGGGTAAACAACCACGGACTTGGTTTTCTTGGGAGGGGCCCCACTGCCCCCAGCAACATTGCAAAGCTATAGAAGGACTTGAATGAAAGAAATGCATTTGGAAAGGTAGTCCCAGAGCTCTTGCCTGCTGCTGAGCTAGAAGGAAGCTGGAGTTTTCATTGCTGCTCAAATCACACCCTACTGCCCAAACATCCATTAATTCAATAAACAATTATTAAGCATTGACTCTGACCAAGCCTGTGCAAAGGCACTGGGGTTACTAATGTGCAAAGGCTGGGACTCTGCCCTCCCTAGGCTCACAATTGGTAGGGGAGGTAGCCAAGTTCAGCCCATGTGATGCCCTGTGATGCAGTATGTACATGATGGCACAGTGGTCTGCTCCCACAGAGGAGGCAGCATTTGAGACTTGAAGATGAAGAAAACTTTCCAGGTCAGAGAAGTGGAAGGAGGGTGTCCTAGGCAGACTGAAAGCACAGAGGTTTAAAACTATCTGGACTTTTTGGAAATTAAAAGAAATATAATATTGCAGGGAATAAAGTGTTAAGGAGGCCAGTGGCCTAATGAGTGGCTGGAGAGGTAGGCAGAAACCAGAGGCTGAGGAGTTTAGAGTTTATCCTTTAGGTAATAGGGTGCCATGGAGGAATTTTGAGCAAGGAAGCAACATGATTAAATTTTTATATTAGAACACTCACTTCTTTCTGTCTTGAACAAACTCTGTTATATAGGAAAACAATGCAGGCAACTTCCTTATAGCATTGCTCGTGAAAACTCTGGAAACAAAATAAATGTCCACTATTTGCTTATCCATAGGAAAATGTAGATAAGCAAATAGTGACATAGTGACAAAATGTTATAGAGTTCAGTAGTTAAAAATGATCCAACACAGCTAGTATGTATAGTATGATAAAATGCATGTAAAATTTAAAACCACACATTTGTATATGGTCACAAATAATATATGTAGAAAAGCACAGAAACATGGATTGTTGCTTATGGAGAGTGAGAGAAAAGCACGGGGAAGGGGAGAAATACAGAGAACTTTGTCTATAATGTTCTATTTGTTTTTATATATAAAAGAAGTAATGGAGCAAAGTTGTTTTTTTTAATTTGAACATTGTTTTTTAAAAAACAGAGAAAGATCCATCTGGTAGTGGTGTAGAAGATGGAAGGAGGGAGATTGAGAGAAGGGACCCCAAGCTGGCCTCTTTGTCTCCACACCGCTTCTCCTGGATGGAGGAGGCAGATCTTGGGGGGCCCCCGAGGGCAACACATACAGAAAACGCCCCACCTTCTTGGGTGGCTTTTGTCCTCTGGGCAGAGCTGTGATGCAATCCTGGCCTCTTGTCTGCTGTTCCTGGAAGACAAGGGGCTCTGTCTTGTCCATAACTGGCCACGATTGTGATCGGATGTGACTTCTGGGTCTCAGCATCGTTCTCAGCCCCCAGATGCCAGTACTGTTCTTGGACACCTGCTAACGAAGGGGCAGAAACCGGAGGCTTGTAGAATACCTGGGAACGTTTGACATTATATGTTCAGAGTAAAGATGGTGTGTGTGCACATGTGCACGCATGCACCCACGTGTGACCACATGTGCAAAAACCAAAGAGCAGACTGAAAGCCAGTCTTCTAGGAGGGGGTTTGCAGTGGATGCTGTCACATGAATGTGCTCCTTGATGGGAACGTTCTTATCCAGTTCCGAGAAGTAAGAATGAATCTTTCCAGGAGAAATTCATTTCTAGACTCCTGCTTACCCTTCAGATCTCCATCCCTCGATTCAGGGTCTCATAATAAACATGTATACTTCTACATATATGTATATGTCCAGGCTAGAGCCACGGCAGGAAAAAACAATCAACACATCCATGTTTGCATTTTCCCAAGCTGAGCTAATCCTTGCTTCCATCCCAGGCTGGATTTTGTGGGCATCCACTAGAGGAAAACTGCAGACTTTTCTGCTCTTATATATGAATTTCATAACATATGTGTGTCCTAGAAAGAGGACACCTGCCCGATGCCCATGACCTTATTTAAGCAAACCTATTATGTGCTTTAAGAATAAAGGCATACGTTATATGCGGAATCTAGGAAAATGGTACAGATGAACCGGTTTGCAGGGCAGAAATAGAGACACAAGTGCGGAGAACAAACGTATGGAGTCCAAGAGGGGAAAGGGCGGGGGGGGGCGCGGTGATGGTGGGTTGAATTGGGAGATTGGAATTGACATATATACACTAATATGTATGAAATAGATAATAAGAACCTGCTGTATAATAAAATAAAATTCAAAAAAAGAGAATAAAGGCATGTGTAGCTACATAATTAATAATATGCAAATTTTTCTTTTCCGGGGATCACTTGGTCTTTAACATACAGAGACAGAAGAACATACAAAGAGAGACTCTCTCTTTTACACACACACACGCGCGCGCGCACCTCTCCCCACTATAATTATAATTACCACGCTGGCTTCCAGATCAGGGGTTAGCAGCCTTGGCACAGAGACGTCTGAAAGCCACCCAAGGCAATTAGCGGTGTCGCTTCTCCACCCCCTCCTTACCTTCAGGGCCTTTGCACTTGTCATTCCCCCTCCAGGCACACACATCCCCTGTCCTTGTGTGGCTCACGCCCTCCCTGCATTTAGGTTTCATCTCAAATACCACCTCCTCAGAGAGGCCTGGCCTGGCCACCTCCATGGCTTTCTGTCTGCTCACCTGCTTTATTTTTCCTTACAGAACTTTTCACTCCTGGGCATTATACTATGCATTTCCTTGTTATCTAACAGCCATCCCCCTGCCAGCACTAGACCGTGAGCTTTGAGAGGCTCCGTGATGGCGACCACGTGCCTGGAGCCTAGGGCATGCAGCCGGCTCTCGGTCAGTTTCAGTGGAATGAATGAATGATTATTCCTCTTCTTTCCATGTCCGTCTTCTCCTTGCTCCTACTTCTTCTCCTGCCTCCGCCTTCAAACTGCTGGCAGGATGAGACCTCAGGAAGTTGTCGAGCAAGTGAGGTCTGTGGTCTGGGCTCTTCGTTGTCCATCTCCCTTTCCCACTCTCCTTCATGGGTACCAATCTCCTACCTGCAGCTGCCCACTGCCAGCTCTGGCCTTCTTGGTGGGCAGGACCCAAGCTCAGACAGCCCAGGTGATTGGAGGGAAATTGGGAACTGGGGCCGAGGGAGGTTGTAAGAAAGACAGGACTTAGTCTCCAAGGCAGCCCTGCCAGGCTGGTGGAGAACGGAGCATCGTTTGGGGCGCCCCTCGGCACCTGCGACCCAGCTCCTTGTCTTGCTCACGGGAGTCAATGCCACCCTTCCGGGGACTCAGCCCTTCCCTCCTTGCCAGTTGATGGCCCCTCTCTCCTGCCGTGATTGACAGTATCTCCCCCCACCCCACCCTTCTCTCCTTCCTGGCTTCTGCTTCCTTCTGTAATAGTCATAGAGAGAGAGAGCCCGCTGCATGCCAGGTCCCGTGCTGGCGTCACCCCACCCCACCCGATATGGGCCCCCCTTGCTCCCTTTCTTTCTGTTGCCTCTCCTCTCTGCCCCTCTGAGTCCTGGCAGCCTTCAAAGCTCAGGACCCCACTCCTGCCTTGTTCCCTCAAGCTCCCACCCTCCCCTGACTATCACTCTGGTGACAAATGGTCACATACTCCACAGTTGTACCTAGTGCCCTCATTTTCCACTTGACCCTCAGCAAGATTATAAACTGCTTGAGGGTAGAAGCTGTGTCTTATCCTCAGAAACCTAACGTAAAACGACCCGGGCAAACAGCTTCTTTGCACAGAAGTCAGATCTTCCCCTCCTCCCTCTCACCATCATACGTACATCCCAGTCTATTCCACCCACCTGATCCCACGAGGGAAGAAATCCTAAACAAACTGAACAACAACTATGCGACCACAATGCATATGAGTCACCTACTGCATGCTGGGTACTTGGGGTGCCCTGGGGAGCAGCAACAGACAAGAGTCCCTGCACTAAGGAGCATCCCAGGCAGAGGACCAGCATTTGGAAATGGGTAACTGGGCTCCAGCCAGTCCAAAGAAAGTTGCATCTTTTAACAGCAAGGGAACCGTATAGTTTATTGCCCAAACCAGGACATTTTTGAGAGTAAAAGTGGGAGTTGTTAATAATTACGCTGCGCCAATAGGCGACCTGGACAAACCAGGTGCGTGATTTCATTAAGAGCGACAGTCCCCCTGCCTCCTGCCCCTCTGGCCACAAAAGGAACTTCAGCTATTGGTCAAAGCTGCTAGATCTGCGCCTCTGCCTGCCCTTGGACAAGGGAGAAGACAGAGGATGCACTCCAGGAATGGGTGGGGGAGGGGAGGGCAGGAACGACTGCAGGACCCAGAGCTAGAATCAATGATCAGGAATTAGGGCAGGCCTGCGTCTGGGATCAGGTACGAGGGGTGTGGGATATGGCACCAGCTTCCAGCTGCTGTGTTTCTGAGCTCAGCTCACAGGCAGGTAGCTTTTGTAGGCTCTCCACCCTCCCAAACTGCCCAAGTCCTGCCTGCTTCAAGGAAAAGGGGGACGTTTGTTTGCCGTTTGGCTTCTTTGAGTTTCTTTCACTCTACCTCCTTGGGCAAAGGTGGTCTGGTTTGTACTTGCAATCTAGGTGGAGCCCCTTGCAGTGTGTGTGTGTGTGTGTGTGTGTGTGAGACAGAGACAGAGACAGAGACAGAGACAGAGAGACAGAGAGACCTATTTCCTTCTGTCCCTCTGTCTGTCTGACTCTGACTATTAATACAAGCCACACGTCTGGCTGCACCCCCAGAGCATATGCTCCTGCAGCAGAACGCTGCCCCTCCCAGCTGAGCCTGTTGTCTGTTCCGTTTCTGATCGGCGCCAGGCTCAGAGACCCCATGTAGGTAGAATATAACTTTCCATAAATAACTCCCAGCCCGACCTACAATTTAGATTTGGGTTGTTTTCCCCTCGCGGTAATGGGAGTGTAGCCTGGGCTCATCCCTCCTGGATCTCCGGGTCCCAGAAGCCGATCCTAGGTGTATCTCGGGGTTGGGGCATTGGTTTGAATCCCCGGTTCCCCCACACTACCTTACACACGACGAGGACTCAGTACACGTTAAGGAATTGAGTCTCCTCTGCCCACGAACCTTCAGCCTCAGTGCCTTGGCTTGGGCCGTGCCGTCTACGTAGAATGTCCCTGCTCCCTTCTCCACCTGGCGAACCGCTAAGCAGCACGCACCTCCGTGAAACCCTCCCTAAGCTTTATCCCTCATCCCCACCCACCACAGAGTAAATTACTGCCGTCCTTGGTCCTCGTAACACTTTGTACAGGACAATGTGACCTGATTATTTGCCCACGTGCCCGCCCAACCAGGCTCTGAGCAGCTCGAGTGTCAGGGAAAGGAACTCAGCCCATGGCTCAGATTCAAACACAAACCTGGCTCCAGAGCCCTTGTCCCACCCACCTGTGCCACACTGCATCTGGGGGCTGGACGATGTATCCACTTCCTACCTGCTCTCGTGTTCTGGGCCCTGGGACACTCCTGACGATGCGTGGATTCCCTGCAGGGTCTCACTAAGGTCTCCTTGGGGCCTGGAAGCGGCAACACCCACTGACACCTATCAAAGACTTGATGATAATGAATTTAGGAGCGCTCATTGGGAGTTAAAGGGAAAAGTTAGGGGGAGGACCTCAGCTTACTTTGGGGGTGGGGTTACCCCAAGATGGGCTGGACTTAATTCAAAGTTTTGCAATTGATCATCCCTCCTTATGGCAATGGAAGAATATTTCTTGATTCTCAGCTAGCGTCCAGAACTATTAGGCGAGGTAAGAGTTTTGAGAGAAGTACAAGACATTGTCCCTGCTTGTGAAGGGTTTACATGTTCACCGGGGAGGCATAAAATTCACATTTGGGAAAAAGCTTGACTGAGCTCCTGTGAGCTGGTCCTAACATGTACTTGGCTTTGTGTCTATCCCAGTACTAAGCACAGCTCCGCCAGGTGAAACAGGTGGTCCATGAGTGAATGTCCAATGGAAGACACAGAATCAGAAACCAAAGGAGTGGCACGGACGAAGGGGCTGGACATCTGAGGAGAGAGGGATCATCGGGGATTGGATTATCTCTGGAAGTTTCATGGTAGAAGTGACAAAGAACATGCACCCCAGAGAAAGAGCAGGAGTTGTTGGGGGTGGTAAGCAAGCGCGGTAAGCCAGGCGGGCAAGGATCAGGACAGTCTGCGGCCACTTGGGAGTAATTAAGGGAGTTTGGGAGAATGGGGGATGGGAATCAAGCCGACTTCCGTGTCAGAGTGAGAAGCCTGAACTTGATCCTGGGCAAGGAGGAGCTATTGAGGGATTTTTGAGCAGGGGTAGGAAGTGATAAGAACAGTGTTTTTGGAAGACAGTGTGAAGGGCGGGCTGCTAAAGGGAGACCAGGCTGAGGTTAATACAATGGCCGAGGTGAAGGGATGAGGTCTCGGTTTGGAAAGGAAGGGATGAACATGACCTTTCAAAGGAAGGACATAATTGCCACAAGGGCCACCATAACACAATCAAAGGTGCCTCCCAGGTTTAAGCTCTAGTGACCAAGAGAAAGATGTTAACGTTGACAGAAATGACCACGTGTGGTTGACAAAACAAGACCACATCCTTTCCGTAACAATTCATTGTCTTTATTAACAATGTTTCTGGATTCTGAAAGAACAGACTGATATTTCATAAAGCAATATTAACGTTGTCATTCTCTACAAGAAAAACGTTTGCATAAATAACTTAAGTGAGAAAATAAATATGTAACTTAACTTTTTTTTTAAACTGCTACTTTCATTCTTGTGGACAAATTCCACATGAAAAGATTGCAGAAACGACCAGCTGGGCAGGCTTTCACATAGCATGTGCTTCTGTTTAAAAAAAAATTTTTTTTTTTAGCAATTAAAAACTGCACAGAAAGTAAGTGGTGTCTGGAAATGATTTTCCAAAAGATTTTTGGATGGCAGCATTAAGCTTTGCAGCCTCTCAGCATATATACAGCACTTGTAATTTTTTCCCCAATAATATTATTTTAATGTAAGCTATGCCATCACACATAACAGCAGTAAGAAGCTCTTTTCCAGACAGAAATGTGTCCGTGAGTGGTAGGCAGGAGGAAGTGCCTTGGAAGGGACCCATTGGCCTTTGCATGGGTGGTGGCTGCTCTCTTGGGCCCGGAAGCCCAGGGTGCTGGGACCTTGAGCTTCTCTGCAGAGGGTGATATGGCCATGGTGGCGGGGACGGGGGGGGGTTGTTGCTCTTTGGGAATAGGGGGTGATTTCTGTGCCTCCCACCACCCTTGGGTCCTTCTTCTCTACCCCAGGTGACGGTGCTGTTTCTGCATCCTTTGAGATGGAGGGGTGGAGGTAGCCAAACATCTGGGAGGCCAGGCTGGGACACACCACAGCTTCTTCTACGAGTTTGTCAGCCATAAATAGACTCTTTTCTTTTTCCCTGCTTGTTTTTTATCTTTGGCTGTCAGATCAGAGGATTACAACTCCGAATTCTGGAAGCGACCACGTCAGTGATTCAATCCAAACGCTCTCTCCTCTGCCCATTCAAAGGGCACCCGAGTCCTTGGAATTATATGACAGTAGATTCCTCCAGATGTTAATTCCTCCAGATGTTAATCCCACCCCCACTTCCATTTTACAAAGAGGAAATCAAGGTCCAGAAAGAGAAGAGTGTAATAATCCGAGGTCACCCGGCACGTTAGTGGCAGAGCCAGGACTAGAAACCCCATCTACGGACCCCAGTCACGTGTTCTGGGCACAACTTGCCAGGCAGAGAGGTGGGGGGAAGGGGAACCTTATCGAACTTTCTTAACCAGTCCCTGGACTTTTCTCCACTGCTCCCTTAAAACTCCAGGGCAGTGAAATGCTTCCTTTTCTGCCTCCTCTGAAATGGGACCAGCAAAGGTAGGCGGCCCGGAGGGCGGGGTTGCGTGGGTCAGTGTCTGTGACTCTCAGCTCCCTCCCATGCCCCTGGGGACCCCCTCTGCAGGCGGGGGGGGGGTGCTTTGCTGACACCCGGATCCCCAGGGCCTGCAGCCGGGAAGGTTTCAGCCCCCGGCCCTGGGTTGCAGGTATTTAAAGTGAAACACAAACGATCAAACCTCGCGCGCAAGGGGCGAAAACCTGGGGCGCCTGGGTCGGGAGCGCCCGCTGGGGGCGCGGCGCGGCGGGCGGGCTCTAATAGGCGTTCTCCAGCTCCGCCCGGTTGGCTTTGGCGCCCCGGGCGCGGGGCCGCGGCTTCCGGCCCTTCTGTGGCCGGGCGGCCTCGGGCCCGAAGTCCTTGAGCTCAGACTGGTTGTGGAAGCGGGTGAGGCGCTTGCATTTGCACGAGGCCACCAGGCGCACCTTGCGCGCGCGCGGTGCCGCGCCCCCGGGACACAGCAGCTGCACCCGCTGCGCGCGGTAGCGGTCGGGGATGCAGCGGAAGTCGGGCCCGCTCGGGCGCCACCACTTGCCGCGGCCGATGGCGTTGGGCAGCAGGCGCGCCGGGCCGCACTGGCCCGAGCACACTAGCTCGGTGACCGGCTTGGCGCTGCGGCACTGCCCGTCCGTCACGTAGCGGGTGAAGTGCAGCTCGCGGCAGCTGTACTCGGAAGCGTCTGCGGAGAGAAGTGCGCGTGAGGGCGAACATCCGTCCCGCCTCCCTCCAAACCACTCTGCCTCTTCCAAACCTGCCTCTCCCCTGATGCTTTTGCCTCTGGGGATCTATTACGGGAAGGGCCCAGGTACTCTGGAGTTGGGGGAAAGATCTCCGATCCACCCTCTCCCCCTAAAACTTTGGAGCCAAGTGATTGCTTCAGCTCAAATATCAGCTCCATGACTGTGTGACCTTGGACTAGTTACTTAACCTCTCTGTGCTTCCTATCTGTAAAATGGGTTGTCTTGAAGATTCAGTGAGCT
The DNA here is from genome assembly GCF_005190385.1 of Monodon monoceros. Taxonomy (NCBI): domain Eukaryota; kingdom Metazoa; phylum Chordata; class Mammalia; order Artiodactyla; family Monodontidae; genus Monodon; species Monodon monoceros. The sequence goes on from NW_021703786.1 coordinate 19,167,379, forward strand.
AATCCATTACATCTATAATGCAGAGGACACTGCCTGGACCATACTAAGAGCTGGAAGTGTTGACTGTTATTATGTTATTATTATTCCTCTCCAAGGGGGCCCTCTTTGCCAGACTTAAGTCACATCTGTGCCACAGGGCCTCAGTAGGGTAGGTATTAGCCACGTTCTCTGAATGGCTCTGGCTTCTCCCAAATTTTTTCCAGCCGGTTGGGAGGGGAGACTGGGAGTCGGGGGATGGAAAAAGGAGTAGGGGTTAATTGAAGATAATAAATCAGGGCAGCTACTGAGAAGAAGGATGGAAGGGGAGGTGGAGAGGAGACTGAAGTCGTTAGACTTGAAAGGAGCCAATGGCAGCATGTCCAACCCCCTCATTATCACTGTGGACACTGAGGTCCAGAGAGGGAAAAGCTCTTTCCAGATAGACAGAGCCAGTCTCCTGACTCTGCTCCTCTGGAGTCCCAGAGCTTCTCAGCTCCCACAAGGGTGGAAGCTGTGTGCCCGAGCACCGAGGGATGCTGGGTGGGGGACAAAGGCCTGCTTTTTACTATTTTTACTATGGTTACTTCCCTACCAGAGGGAGACCAAGCTCTGACTGAAAACCTACAGCTTTGGCCGCCACAAACATTTATTAAGCACGTGCTGTGTACCAGGCACCGTGCTGGGCGAGTCTCTTCTGTGACATTTGATGGACACCCAGTGGTGGCACAGGCTTGCTCCCTGGGCAGAGAAAGTTTGGGCTCTAAGCCCTGACTTTGTCCCCGAAGACGCCTTGATCATGTCTCCTAGTGTGGGCTTAGATGGGTGGGAGCTTTTTTAAACAGCTTGTCCTCATGTGAGCACTTGCCCATCCCCAAGGGTCTCATAGGAACAGTTCCAATGTGACACAAAGGGATGAAAAATAGTCCTAAGTCCAAAACCAGAGAGGAGGCAAAGAAGGCCAACCCCACCCCCTGCCACCCCCGTGAGAACAAGCACAGCAGGGGAGATGTCAGGGTTCCCTCACCCATGGCTGTGGCCTCCTGGCTTCTGGGTTGGTTTGGCATCCTCACCTCCGCTCCCAGGCCCCAGGGGTGGTGTGTGGGCGTGGCCTGTTTGCCCAGGGAAGGAGGCTTTGGGGCTTTCCAAGAATAGTACCCCTAGGTTAGGCGCTTCCTCTGCAAAGGGCGACTTTGTTTTGAGCACGTGGCTTCCTCCCGGCCTGTAGCTCTCATGTGAGCCCAGGGAGGACGTCTTGTGCTTGGGTCCCCTACAGTCCATTGCTTGAGCTTAGTTGACCTTCCCTGGGCAGGAGCAGGGGAGAGGCCTCTTCGGGGGGGTGCCCTTTGCAGACCCCCATTCCCAGCTGGTTGTGAGGCAGGGCAGGATGGGATGCAGGGGCCTGGGCAATGGACTCCTCTCCCACCTGGACCATAGCCAGAGGGCCTCACTCTGAAGCGTCATTCCAGCCCCCGCCCGCAGCCATTCCTGCCAGCTGCAGAGCCAGCTGTGCACACTGCCCCCCAGGCTTCTATGTGCAGACCTGACCAGGAACCCAGGTGTGCCCTCCACTGGGGCCACTGCCTTTCTGCTAGGGTCAGTGTCCCTCCCAGGAAGGAGGCAAGTCAGGGTCTGGGGTGGAGATTCAGGACAGATGGTGCCACCTGTGTCCACACCCTGCACAGAGGATGCTGCCTCCCCTCCAGGGCCTGGACCCAGTTACCACCCAGGTCAGAAGCTAAAACTGTGCCTGCAGCTCCTATTCCCTCGAGTGCCAGCTCACTGGGTAGACCATGGGTGGTGGGAGCTGAAGGGGTGCCTCTTTGGTGTCCCTTTCCCACTGCTTTGCAGGGATCTGCTCTGGCTTTTGGCCTCCGATGCCCCCCACACAGCCCCCCACCGGGGCTGTCTTGTAATTGGATCAAACTGGCTTCAAATCTCAGCTCTCTGCTCACTAACAAGCTACTTGTTCTCTGAAGCCTCCGTTTCTTCACCTTCAACTTGGGAGCTCCCCAGGGTATGGTTCAGGCACAGCCCATATAGTATCTGCATCCAGCAGGCGCTCATAGACGTGAGGCCCCCTTGCCTTATTTCCTCCCCAGCGGTGTCAGCAGCTGGACCCTGCTCCTCTCTTCTCAGGAGGGGATTCTTTGAAATCTCCTTTCTGAGCCCCTGAGGCTGTCCCTCTCCACCTCAGCCTCCTTCCTGCTCTGGGCTCTCGCTGCCAGCCCCCTACCAGCCCCACACCCTTGCACTTGAATTCCAGGGCTACGCTGGCATGCCATCCTTACCCTGCCTACAGGCAAGATGGTGCCTCCACTGGTGCTGGCAGCGGCTGACAGTCTACCCCAGTCTTCAAAGCCTCCCCAAAGAGAACCCTCCCAGGACCCTTATGCTAAAAAGGCTCTCCTCCATCCCATACCTTTGGTCTCAAAGGGGTGGTGGGGAGGCCTCCCTCCGTTTTCTGCCCGGTTCATGGTCTTGTTGTTCAGCTCTGGCGGAGGCTCGGGGTACTCGCCCAGCTCGGGGATGATTTCTGTGGCATCATTCTTGAAGGCCTGCCACCCCTGGCCCTCCACCACACTGAAGGCTGCGTGTACCAGCAGGCAGACGAGACACAGGGCAAGAGAGAGCTGCATGGTGCCAGCTGGAGGGGGGTACCCGGCCTTCCAGCAGCACAGGCTCAGGTCCCCAGCTCAGACACGTTTGCCTTTTTAAAGCCCCCTCTGCCTCATGCCAGCCAATGAGGACAGGCTGGGGCAGGGCTGGTCCCATGCTTCCCTCAGCCCAGGGGGAGGGAACGGGGTGTGCTCCGAGCAAGCCCTCCCCAAAGACTCCTCCTTGAGCTCAGAAATCTCCCAAATTGCTGCTGGTGCTCCCAGGTGACCCACAGTGAGGGGGCGTGTGAGGCAAGCCTGCTCTCAGAGCCTCCCACGTGCAGGCGGCTGCGGTTTTCAGATATCAAAATGAGCTCCTAGTCTCTACCTCCCTGGGTCCCTCGGGCTTCCTCCAAGCAAACTTTGGACCAACTTAACAAAGAAAACAGCAGCTCTGAGTCCTCCACAGGTCTTAGCCCAGCCGATCCCATTTCTCAGGCCAAGTTCATTTGTCACCCCACCAAAATAAAACGGCCCTAGGGGTGTCTCTTTGGCCCTCACAGACCCAGGCAGAGGCAGAAGGCTACTTTTTTTTTTTTTTTGGTAGGCGGGCCTCTCACTGTTGTGGCCTCTCCCGTTGCGGAGCACAGGTTCCGGCTCAGCCGCTCCGCGGCATGTGGGATCTTCCCGGACCGGGACACAAACCCGTGTCCCCTGCATCGGCAGGCGGACTCTCAACCACTGTGCCACCAGGGAAGCCCAGAAGGCTACTTTTTAAGAAATCTCATTGGTCCCAACCCCATGCAGCTCAGCATCAATTATCCTGACCAGGAAAGCCCCTCTTGTCATCCCTCTGGAAGGCAAGAGGGAAAACTGGAAGATCACAGCTGGGGCTTCCACTTGGCTGAGGGGGCAGGGATTCCGGTTTCAAGGCCAGGATGAGAAGTCAAGAGGCTCTGGTGATGGAGACAAGGAGGAAACCTCAGCTCATGCTCCTCGGGGATCCTGTGCTTGGTGACAGGCACTTCTTGGCAGGCTGATGGGCGATAGTTATTTCCTGGGCCAGGCTGTGGGTAGGAGTGGAGAGCACAAAACCCCTTTTCTTAGCAAAAGTGAAAGCCAGCATTTTTAGTGCTGATATATATATTTTTTCTTGTCTCCCAGCCCATTACATTTTTCAAAACCAGCTTTGAGTCCTATATGGAAAACCTTATTGGTGCATAGCACAGGCGCCTTCTATGAAGCCATCCCAGGTCCAGCTAGCCACAGAGAACCCAAAAGGAATTGCTACCTTGGCCCCAGAGAAGAAGGAGGGGCCCGGGGGGAGGAATGTTCACACCTGAGATGCAGGACAAGGAAAGACGCCAGCGGAAGCTTTCACTGCAGACAGATTGTTTGAGGAGGTGCACCCACTCCTGGCCCTGAAGGAGGCTGGGAAGCGGGCTGTGGCCCAGGTCCCTTGGTATTTTCAGTGGGCAATGAATCAGTGCACCCCACCTGCAGAGCCTCTGCGAAGCCTCTGCCACCTGCCTCGACTTGTAAGTCGCCGTGTCCATCTGTGGCCTTCTGTCCCTCCTTTCCATCATCCATCACTCGACACATGAATGCAGCTGCTCTGACAGTTTTACAAGCCAGACAGAAGCCCCTGCAGGAAGGGCCCTCTCTGATACCTGCTTCCTAAGTCAGTTTCCTTCAGGGCAGACGAAAACAGCTGTGGCCATTGTTGCGGGTGATCTATCTCTCCCAACAGAGCTGGTGATGTTGTGAGAAGGGGGCCCTCGGAACCCTCTCCCTTTGTCTGTGACCCTCCAGCCTCCTTTTCCCTTGCCCTGGAATGTGGACCGTTAACCCTGTTGTGGCCGGACAACTGCCTTCTTGCCCTGGATTTCGGAGAGGGCAGTTCTGATGTCTGGATTCCTTGAGCTGGCGGGACTGATGCTGGAGCCCCACCTGCTGTTGGGGTCTGCAGCTCATCCACAGGAAACGGAGACCGTGGGGACCATCCTTGGAATACTTCTGCCACCTGCTGGAGACGGAAGGAGAAGCCAACGATCGGAGGATGGCAAAGCTCAGGGTTTCATTTCATTTTATTGTTGTCATTTTATTTGAAACTGAAGTAATGTTTAAAGAGAGAGCGAGAGGTAGAGAGAAGAAGAAGGAGAAGGAGGAGGAGAAAGAAAAGAAGGATCCAGTGGACTTGAACTTCTGAATTATCTCCATCCTTTTGAATTAACTCTCTGCCAAGGTATAGCCATGCTTTTCACAAAATGGCTCAGAGAGAACCTGCTGTGATGCCATCTGCTTTTTCACTTAACACTAATTCACTTTTATATTTATTCAGTCCACAAACTTGTCATTGTTCAGAGCTAGACAACACTCCCCAGAGTTAAACCCTCAGGGCTTTAGCTGACTTCTGTTGTGGGTAGTTTAGGTCATTTCCGATGCTCCTCTATCCTCGGTTAGGGATGCTGTGAACATCCTTGGACAAAGTCATTTTTTTGAATTAAACTTTTTATTTTGGGGTCCTTGTAAATTCACATGCACTTGTAAGAATTAATACAGAGAAAATTCCCTGTTCCCTTTGCCCAGTTTCTCTCAATGGTAACATCTTGCAAAAACCAGGATAGTAACATTGATACAATCCACCAGTCTTATTCAGATTTCCCCAGTGTTACTTGCACATGTGTGTGTGTGTGTTTCTATGCAACTTTATCACTTGTTGGTTCAAGTAACCACCATCACAGTCAAGAGAAAGAACAACTCTGACTACAAAGATCCCTCTCATTGCCCTTTTATAAGCATACCCTTCCCCTTCATTCCTAACCTGTGGTACCACTAATCTGTTCTCTATTTCTACAATTCTGTCACTTCAAATAAATATGTTATATAAATGGAATCAGTCATGATGTAACCTTTTAGGACTGGCTTTTTTCACTCAGCATCATTCCCTGGAGATTCATCTGAGTTGTTGCATGTATCAGCAATTTTTTTCCTTTTTATTGCTGAGTAGTATCCCACAAAGTATTTTAACTGTAGGGTTATTTCAGAAGTGAATTCTGGGTCTGAGAGGATAAACAGTCCCCAGGCCCATGAGCAACATACAAGTGGGCATGTGCCTTAGTTTGCTAGGGCTGCTGAAACAAAGTACCACAGATTGGGTAGCTTAAACAACAGAAATTTATTGTCTCATAGTTTCTGGAGGCTGAAGTCTGAGATCAAAGTGTTGGCAGGGTTGGTTCCTTCTGAGGGCTGCGAGGAAGTGTCTGTTCCGTGCCGCTCCCCTAGCTTCTAGGGGCTTGCTGGCACGCTTGGCATTCCTTGGTTTGCAGAAGCTTCGCCCCGATCTCTACCTTCATCTTCACATGCTGTCCTCCCTGTGTGCACATCTGTGTCCTAATTCCGCCTTCTTATGAGGACATCAGTCATATTGGATTAGCGCCCACACTCATGACCTCATCTCAACTAATTACATCTGCAACGACCTTACTTCCAAATAAGCTCACATTCTGAAGTCCTTGGATTCAACATATGAATTTTGGAGGAACACAGTTCAATCCATAACAGCATGTTTCTCCACAAGGCTGCCAACCCTGGTTTTGGGCTGTTAAATTCTTTTTTATTGAATTTATTTACATATTTGGCCATACCACGTGGCATGCAGGATCTTAGTTCCCCGACCAGGGATCAAACCCAGGCCCTCTGCAGTGGAAATGTGGAGTCTTAACCACTGGACCGCCAGGGAAGTCCCTTAAACTGAATTTATTTATTTATTTATTTTAAAAAATATTTATTTATTTGGTTGCACCGGGTCTTAGTTGCAGCAGGCGGGCTCCTTAGTTGTGGCTCCAGGGCTCCTTAGTTGCAGCTCGCCAGCTCCTTAGTTATGGCATGCGAACTCTTAGTTGCAGCCTGCATGTGGGATCAAGTTCCCCGACCAGGGATCGAACCCGGGTCCCCTGCACTGGGAGCGTGGAGTCCTATCCACTGTGGCACCAGGGAAGTCCCCCTATTGAATTTTTTTAAAATAAATGTATTTATTTATTTACTTATGGCTGCATTGGGTCTTTGTTGCTGCGCGCGGTCTTTCTCTAGTTGTGGCGAGCAGGGGCTACTCTTCATTGTGGTGTGCGGGCTCCTCATTGCAGTGGCTTCTCTTATTGCGGAGCATGGGCTCTAGGCATGCGGGCTTCAGTAGTTGTGGCACGTGGGCTTCAGTAGTTGTGGCACGTGGGCTCAGTAGTTGTGGCTCACGGGCTCTAGAGCGCAGGCTCAGTAGTTGTGGCGCACAGCCTTAGTTGCTCAGGGGCATGTGGGATCTTCCTGGACCAGGGCCCGAACCTATGTCCCCTGCATTGGCAGGCGGATTCTTAACCACTGTGCCACCATGGAAGTCCCCCCGCCATATTGAATTTAATACTTTAGTAGTTGCACCTAAATTTCTAGCAAGGCTGTTTTTCTATGTGATGATTTACTGGGTTTTGTTTCTACCAAGCTGCCTGTTTATAAGTCCACCTGTCAAACATTTAATGAAGCAAGGCCTCCTATCAGGCACGATGAACTCATACATGCTCTCCACCAAGGAGCTCTGGTACCAGGGAAGGAATGAATTCTTCACCCAAATAACTCTAATGCCGGGTAGAAAGTGATTGGTGCCACTAGGAAATCTTCAGATACATTCTTTAAACAGGATAAAGTGTTATGGGCCTTTAGAGAAGAGAACAGTCTCTTCCCCCTGGGGTGGTTCTGGGAAGATGTGGCATTTGGACCAGACTCTGAAGGACAGGCCAAATTTGGAAAGTAAGTTATGCTCGCCTGACTCGTTGGGATTGTAGAATGTTTGATCTGAAAGGGACCTCAAAGGTAAGTTAGTTTCACTCTCTACTTGGTTCCCAAGCTCCCGGTCTCTAATTCATGGAAACTGAGGACTCTTATTAGCTGCATTTTTAAACAGATTTTGCTGCCACAGATGAGTGGTAAAAATGGAGGATCTGGATTTGGAGGGCAATCTCTGTTTATAGGCAGTTGCCTACCCTGAGGGAAGTCCAAATCACCCTGTCTTTATTCACAGTTGAGAACTTGTTCTCTGTAGAGGGCAGGGTCTCAGCACAGGTGGAAATCTACTTGTTGGTTCAGCAGCTTCTGAGGAACAGCCTCAAAGAGCTTGTGTCACTCAACCTCCTGCTTAGAATGGGCTAATGGCTCCCCCAGCCCCAACATGATAAAACCTCTGCTTCCTTCTGCCTGGCAGACCAGGCCCTTTAAGTTGGGGCCCCTGACCCATCCCCAGAATCTCGCCAACTGCTGTCCAAACTACCACCCTCTGCCTGCAGGAGGGCCCCTATCTGCAAATCCTTGTTTAAAATGGTAAAGAAGACTTTATTCAAGGGGGTACCATCATGGCAGGGATAGGGACCACTGCAATGGGGTTGTGTAGTTGCGGGGAGAGAGATTCGGCTCAACTTTGAATACAAGAAGGAAAGTGGGAATTTATAGCCAAGCAGCAGGGTGGGGGTCAGCAGATGGAAAATTACTGAGGAAACATCAGGGGTGAGGAGGATTCTGGTGAAATGGACCTAACAGGATTCTTACTAAAGGCAGGCCAGGGTGGTCAGACATCACCTGGGGGATGGTGGCGGGTGAGGAACCCGATTAGGTATTGAGGGTGATCAGATATGGAGGGAGGGGGATTCTGCCTAAACTGACTTGGCAGGATTCTTGCTAAAATTAGACAATACAAAGATGAACATGGAAGTCCAAAAGTCGAGGCCCAGTTGAAGAAGAGCTCAGAGGGGCTTAAGTTGACAAAGAAGACTCTCTGTCACCCTCTATGTTCAGAGGCAGGTGCATATTACATTACCTAAATGTGGTTTGCATCTGCTTATTTTTTTTTTTTTTTGCGGTACACGGGCCTCTCACTGTTGCGGCCTCTCCCGTTGCAGAGCACAGGCTCCGAACGCACAGGCACAGCGGCCATGGCTCACGGGCCTAGCCGCTCCGCGGCATGTGGGATCTTCCCGGACCGGGGCACGAACCCGTGTCCCCTGAATCGGCAGGCAGACTCTCAACCACTGCGCCACCAGGGAAGCCCTATGCATCTGCTTTGAATGAACTGGAGATGATCCACTCATGTTGTTGCCTCCAAATTAACTCATTTTGGTGTAGACTTCAGAAATGGTATTTCCGTGCATTTGAACTTATTATAAATGGGTCATCAATACAGAAGGCCATAGCTCAGAGACTGTCGTTTTAAAAATTAGGCTTGGGCATATCCACGCCCATGAAATTACACAAGGGAGCACAGGACATCCCTCCTTAGTTAGCTCTGAGTATCAGGATGTGCTTGACACTGTACCACCCCAGCAGATGACAGAAATTAACTGCATGCAAAGCAGATCAAATACTGTGATTATCATTCATGAGTCTCATTGTATATTTGATGCTTATTAAAGCAGACTACACCTTTAAAATAAAAGTATACAGAAATCACAGTATGTCCAGACACAATGGATGCTAGGCAGCTGGCAAAATGAATGGGACTATAAGAAACAAGAGGGTACAACCTAGCGAAGTGCCAAACATTCTCCACTTACGGGGGAAAGGCTATCTCTACATACACACAAGTATCCATATGTGTGCACTTACACATGAACAGCACTTTTCTAGAGGGACATACTTAGTAGTGGCTTCCTCTGGGGTAGAGGCATTGAAGGTTTGGGGTAGGAGACTCACTTTTTGTTCTAAGCCTTTTGTATTGTTTGAATTTATTACTGTGTATATATACAGTATTGCCTTTTTAATTAAAATGTTTTTTAAGTGTAACTTACACTTAAAAAAACATGTCACCAGTTTTATATATCAGTGCCCTGCCTTAAGATTTTGTGTGAAAATGTAAAGATTATGTTGCCAAAGAAGCTTGACGAATGCTGAGCTGGTCTAATTGCCTCCTGCTGCAGATGGGGAGCTGGAGACCAGAGAGGCTCTTTTTCTGCCCAGGCTCTTTCTGTCTGGAGAAAAGGCACCCAATTTTCTCTAAGTTTTTTATTCAGGGGGAAAAAAGGCAATGCTTATCATAAAGGAGCTTACTGCTACAGGAGGAATTTATAAGACATCTGGAGGGAGGGGATGTTGGGGACTGCCTGCTTGCAGGATGACTCAAATCCTAAAATGCCACCCAGTCATCTTCATGTGAGGCCACCTTGAGGCGGTCACCCCTGTCCCCTGCTTTCAGAACATAAATCTTACCTCCCTCATTTGCAGTGGACTACTCTAATCAAGAATATTCCAGTCAGGACTTCCCTGGTAGCGCAATGGTTAAGAATCTGCCTGCCAATGCAGGGGACGTGGGTTCGAGCCCTGGTCCGGGAAGATCCCACATGCCGTGGTGCAACTAAGCCCGTGCGCCACAACTACTGAGTCCATGTGCTACAACTACTGAGTCCATATGCCATAACTACTGAAGCCCGCTTGCTTAGAGCCTGTGCTCCACAACAAGAGAAACCACTGCAGTGAGAAGCCCTCGCGTTGCAACGAAGAGTAGCCCCCACTCATCGCAACTAGAGAAAGCCAGCGCGCAGCAACGAAGACCCAACACAGCCAAAAATAAATAAACTAATTAATTTAAAAAAAAGAATATTCCAGTCAATTACACCACAATAAAGCTGAATTTTTTTTAAATTAAATTATTTTTAAGGATTATTCCTAACACAGGAAATTTCTGGTACTGGAGAGATGTTCAATAAATATTTACTGAATGAATGTAATAATCACGGAACCTGTACCTAATCAGGAGGGCTAATTTTTAGATGATTACTTTAAAACGTTAGAAAAAGCAAACAAAAGCTAAGCATAAAAGTATAAAAGAAAATCAACTATGATGAGAAGGACAAAAAGACCATTTCTTTGTAATGTAAGACATTTATTTTGGTTACAGTTTTAGTGTTTTAACACTGATTTGTGATAGAACAGACATTAAACTTACTTTTTTTAAAACCAATTTAATACCTTCTCCTTTTCTGTCCAGAAAATTCACACTTTCACAATCAAATTACCCTAAAAGCTGACAGGAGGTAAGTAAAGCTTCCAAACAATCTGCTCTCCCAACCGGAGATGGCCTCTCTTTCCAATCAGGATAAAATCTTGACTTGGAAGGACCATCGTTGTTGGCTCTTCAGTGATTTTTGTGCAGGTTTTATGACAGAAAAATTTCCTGCGAGAAAAGCTAATATGTTCACATTTTAAGATCAGTGCTTATTTCGATTAAAACATTAGCATCTTATCATTAACTTGTGACACAAAAGGCACCAACATTCCTTTTCCAAGCATCCATCACCACAGGTGGAACACAACGCCACCTGCTGGTCATCATATTGTTACACACCCTATAATTTCCAGATGGCGGTCAATATCAATGCGGATTCTTAAAGAACCCCACGGTGTCAGAGCCAAAAGGGACCTTAGAGGTCTTCAAGTTGAGTCCCTTTGCTTGACAGATGGTGATTTCTGCTCTCCAGCTCACTCAGAGTGGCAGGGAAACAGACCAGCCTGCGGAAGGTGTACTGCTCTAGAATCTAGAAGAAAACTGTCTGGTGCTCTCATCTGGCCTAGATGGGGGGTTGCTAGTCAAAGAAAGAGATCAGGTCAGAGGAGGGGGTAGAGGCGTCCTGAGTTCCTATCCCATCACTTCCCAGGGGTAGAAAGCTATCCAGAAACAGCTCTCCACTCACAGCTGGGCATGTGTTGGCTCAAACAATAGAATTTGATTTTGAGGAGCTACATCTCGTGAAGTAAATACAGCGTTTCTGGGACTAAAAACTATCAAGAAAACCCAAGTTATCAGCAAAAAAGTAGCCCCAAAGTGAAGGCATTAATTCTCCCCATGGCCTTTTCTCCAACATACCCCTAACAAAGAGTCCTTCAAGAGATCCTGGTCAGCCGGCCTAAGTAGCTGTGGCTGTCCTGTGCAGGGACCACTGCCTGGGTGTGGGAGGCGGACCCCCGCCCCAGCTCCTGGGCCTCTTCCGGAAGTGGAGCAGAAAGCTCTGACTTAGGGATGCTACATGTTTCCTAGAAGAAGAGCCACACATTCTAACCCGGTTGGGGACCCACGCTTTTTACTTCCTTGTCCTGGAGCAGAGTCCCGCCGCCCCCAACACCACAGCTTGAACAGCTGTCCTCTGGCCACAAAGCTAACTGGCTCTTGTGCACACGAGCTGAGTCACGGACATGCCCAGGGGCTCATTTCTTGAGGAGGAGTGTAGTATGAGAGAAAGAATTCAGCTTCAGAGAGCAGCCAACCTGAAATCTCGCCTCAGCTCTGCCTTGGAGCTGGGCAGCCCTGAGCACTACACCCCTACTCACTCTGAACCCCAGTTCCTTTCCTGAAAGGTAACAATACATGAAGAAGTCCTACCAAGTTAATAGGTTATTGTGAGGATCAAGATAGATTAAATGCGAGAGTTATCTGGGCACTGTGAGGGACGTGGTGGAGAGCGTGGTCGTTTCACTTAGGTGGGTCTATTGGGGCAGCCTCGTAGCTGAAAAAGAAGACAGATTCTAGTTTGTTCGGGGCTGCTGAGGTCACAAAGCAAAGGGGACATCCAGGCTGCGGAGGTGCTGCTTCTGCCAAGACAGAGACCATTACACCTGGGTGTGAGGCCCAAGGCACACCTGCTTCTCCTCAACCTAGCTGGAAGCTTCTGGTCAACTCTGGAAAAGGCACATTCCCCACCTCCATACAGTAATGACGCTGCCTGAATTGAAACTTAAAACTGAATTTTAAATATTCAACAAAAGTCCCTGATATTTCCTTTCAGGTAAGACTCCTTTGCAGATCCTTGCAAGTGATCCTACCACCAAGTCAGGCTTCTGGGAGTTTGATACACCCCCCAGAACAACACCCTGCATATATTTGGTGCTCAAAAAAAAAAAAAGTTTAGGGCTTCCCTGGAGGCGCAGTGGTTGAGAGTCCACCTTCCGATGTAGGGGACACGGGTTCATGCCCCGGTCCGGGAAGATCCCACATGCCGCGGAGCGGCTGGGCCCGTAAGCCATGGCCGCTGAGCCTGCATGTCGGAGCCTGTGCTCTGCAACGGGAGAGGCCACAACAGTGAGAGGCCCGCGTACCGCAAAAAAAAAAAAAAAGTTTAGTTCCACAAACTTTTATCAGACATCTACGTGCTAGGCGCTGGGGGCAGAGCTGAGGACCACCTCTCTGCCGTTAGGGAACCTGAAGATGACAGCACTGCATCGCTTGCCCTGATGGCAATCATGTCAAGTGCTAAGAAGACTGTGTTCAAAACAAAACTCCTATATTCTGACAAATGTGCGCACACGCACACGTGTGTGAGTGCTTGTGCGTTCCGACATCATCCTAAAAAAGTCCTTACAGAGGCTGTTTCTTTTTGTTTTCTCTACCACCAGTAAAGGCTGCATTTGGACGTTCCGCCATGTTTCCTTTCTGCCCGGTTGAGTCATTTTTTGCTGCCAAGGCTCCTGGACCTTTTCTGGCGGCAGAGAGAGCTGGGAGAACTACCTGTGAGCGGGCAGGATGTGAGCCTGGGTCTGTTCATCCCCTTGCTTATCCAGCCACTGGCTGTGTTGCTCTCTCTCTCTCTCTCTCTCTCTCACACACACACACACACAGATACGCACACGCGCGCACGTGCTATAATTGGCCAACTTCCTCCTCCTGTTCTTGGAATAGTAACCGAGACAAAAAGCAGTGAGCACGAGTGGCTTGGACTCGCCAACACTATAATTCAGGACAAAACCCTTGTAATTCTCCAAATGGTGGGGTTTTTAAATAGGCTGGAATTCAACACCCTGTTTTCTAAAAAAGAAAAATAAAACCCTGCCCAAGGCATCGCTCTTCTAACCGACCAAGTGACCTCTGAGAGCTGGGTACCCCGAAGAGGTGGATTCTGAACTCAAGCCTTCCAAGGAGTCACATTTTTTAAACAATTAATTTAGGAGAGCCCTCCAGGGACATGTATTTGCCCACTCAAAGGCTTCTTTGTTTCGGTATCTTTAATCCTAAGGAAATCATTAAAATGCAGTCTCTTCATGGGAATTTCCACCCACGGACAACTGACCCTGAGCCAACTTCAGACCTCACGACGTGCCTCTGCCTACGAGCAGGGTGTGGACAGCTGTGAGGGGACAGGGGAGACAGACACAGTGGGGGGGGAGGGGCCCGCGTTTGCATAGTTCCTTTATAGGGCTGGGGTCCCCACTCAGGAGAGGGCCCAGGGGTGAAGGGTGGGGAGGCGGGGAGGGGTCCCTGTGAGCATCTCAGGCCTTACACCTCCACACACCCCTTGCCCTGGGCCATCCAGGAGAAGCACGCCCGTCACAGGCCTGCGCCCCCTCTGTGCCCCCTCCTCAGGGTGAGGACATCATAAATTGTAGGCACCAGGGAGCAGGAATGCCCTCCTCAGCAAGCTTCTTTATATGCTCCCCAGGGGGAAAGTGGCCCAGGGCTGTGTTGGGACAGACTTGTGGGCAAGTGCCTGGTGATGCTGGGAGCAGGGTACACTGTGTTTCCTAAACATGGCAGCTTGGGACACCACAACCAGGGTGCCTCCCTCCATCCGACCTCTAGAGAAGAGGCAGTGAGGGCGCCCTAGAGCTTCAATTTCCCCTCCTTGACTAGTCTATCATTGAGCTGGCAGAGCTGGGCCAGGAAACCATCGTTGGGGCCGATCTCACGGTTCTGCCTGACGATGCTCAGGGCAGACTTGACATCCATCTTCTGACACATCATGAGATACGCGATGACGAGAGTCGGGGAGCGGCTGTAACCCTCACGGCAGTGGACGAGCACTCGGCCTGTGAAAGATGGGGACACAGTGAGCTGGGGCCGTCCCGTCACACCTCGACTCCAGTCAAAACCCTTCCAGGGGGCTTCCCTGGTGGTCCAGTGGTTAGGACTCCACACTGCCAGTGCAGGGGAACTAAGATCCCGCCTGCCACAAAGTGTGGCCAAGAACAAAAACAAAACTTTAACAACAACAAAAAAGAGTCAGCAACACTGAACTATGCTGTTAGAAGTCTGGATACTGGTATGCGAGGCGGGAGATGTGACACTGGAAGGGAATACGTCGGGGGTTTCCGGGGTGCTGGTCATGCTTTGTTTCTTGATCTGGGGGCTGGTACATGGGTGTGTGCAGCGCACTGATACACTGTGATATGGGTACTTCTCTATGTGAATCTTCTATTTCAAGCAAAAGCAAAAGATGACAACCACCCAAATGTCCAGCAACAGGTAAATGGATAAACAAACTGTGGTATGTCCATCCAACAGAAGGCTACTCAGCGTTAAAAGGGCATTCCTGATACGTGCAACAGCGCGGAAGAAACTCAAAGTAATGATGCTGAGTGAAAGAGGCCAGACCAAAAATGAGGACATACCGTGCAACTTCATTTATATGAAAGTCTACAAGATGTACACTAATGTCTAGTGATAGAAAGCAGATCGGTGGTTGCTTAGGAACAGAGGGAAGAGAGGAGCGGAAGGGAGAGGTCACAAAGGGACATGAGGGAAATCTGCGGGGTGACGGATAAGCTCATGATCTTGGTTGTGGTCATGGCTTCACAGATGTATACATATGTCAAAACTTACCAAACTCAACTATGTGTAGTTTACTGAACGTCAGTTATGCTGCAACAAAGCCATTTTAAAAATAAAAGGTACGTGCGTGTCAAATAAAAACACGAGAAATCAAAACAAACACATAAACAGGGCTTCCCTGGTGGCGCAGTGGTTGAGAGTCTGCCTGCCGATGCAGGGGACGCAGGTTCGTGCCCCGGTCCGGGAAGATCCCACATGCTGCGGAGCGGCTGGGCCCGTGAGCCATGGCCGCTGAGCCTGCGCGTCCGGAGCCTGTGCTCCACAACGGGAAAGGCCCATGTACCGCAAAACAAACAAACTAAAAAAACCACACAAACAAAAACACCCTCTCGTGGTCCCCCAAATGTCCCACCAAGCTCTACTAAATCTGCCCCTCCCCCTGCCACTGACGTAATCCCCTCCTCCCTCTCCTCCCTCCCTCCAGCCGGCTGGCAACACAAGCCCGCTACCCATACTCCTTCATCCCCTTCTCCCTGCTTTGGTCCCCCCACCCCCTGACGGGCCACATATCTTTTTCACTTGTTTGCTGTCATCTTCCCCCAAAACATAAGCTCCGCGAGGGCAGGGATGTCCATCTGTTTTGCTCCCTGCTGCATCCCCAACGTTGGGTGAAGGAAGGAAGGGATGGTCAGGAGAGGTCAGAGGCATTGTCAACAAGGTTCTTGTAGCCTGAGCTACAAGCCTTGGCTTCTCTTATCCCCACCCCCTCCTCACACAGAGTGCTCAGTTCAGGTCCCTGTCGCCTCCCACCTCTGCCCCCTCACCTCCAAACTGAGTTCTCGCTCTATCTTCACCACCACCAACCCACACTCCAGCTGGAGGGAGCTTTCTAAAATAAACGTGACCTGCCACCATTAGCCGGGTAGTCTAGTCCCCAAGGTGTGACTTACCAGGCCAACCGCCCATGGCCCCGACACCTTTCCAGGCTTTTTCTCACCTCTGTGCCTTTGCACATGTTTTTCTGTCTACCTGCAACATCCTCTCCCTCTTGGCTACTTGGCAAACTCCTGCTCATACCTTAAGACCCCAGCTCAAGTATTTCCTTTGTCAGCATCGGGACTTAGAACCCAAATCTTTGAAGTCATGTGAATCTGGGTTTAAATTTTAACTTGCTGGTTGTGATGGTTAAACTTGTCAACCTGGCTTGTCTATGATGCCCAGCTGCTTGGTGAAACACTAGTCTCGAAGAGATTTTGTAGATGTAATGAATATCTCCCATCAGTTGACTTTAAATAAAGGAGATCACCCTTGATAAGGTAGGTGGGCCTCATCCAATCAGTTAAAGATCTTAAGAGCAAAAAACTGAGGCTTCCTGGAGAAGGAATTCTACCTCCAGAAGTCCTGCCCGAGTTTCCAGCTGCCAGTCTGCCTGACAGATTTCAGATTTGCCAGCCCCTATGATTACGTGAGCCAATTCTCTGAAATAAATAATAGCTATATTCTACTGGTTCTGTTTTTCTGGAGAACCCTGGCCAATACACTGGTTATTACTCTATGACCCACCTAAGCCCACTGTGCCTCAGTTTCCTTGTCTGTGCTAATAGTACTCATGGCACAAGGTGGTTGGAAGATTAAAGGAAGTGACACATAAAACCCTTAGGCTAGGGACTTACCTGGGAGCGCAGTGGTTAAGAATCCGCCTGCCAATGCAGGGGACACAGGTTCGATCCCTGGTCCGGGAAGATCCCACATGCTGTGGAGCAACTAAGCCCGTGCACCACAACTACTGAGCCTGTGCTCTAGAGCCCACGAGCCACAACTACTGAGCCCGCGTGCCACAGCTACTGAAGCCTGCGTACCTAGAGCCCATGCTCCACAACGAGAAACCGCAATGAGAAGCTTGCGCACCTCAACGAAGAGTAGCCCCCCCTCGCCACAACTAGAGAAAGCCCGTGCGCAGCAATGAAGACCCAACGCAGCCAAATAAATTAATTTAAAAAAGAAAGACTTAGGCTAGTGCCTGGCAGATGGGAACATTCAATAAATAAATATTAGCCAACACTACGAGTCCTCTGCTGGCACCTGGTACATCCTCTTCTACAGCAGCCTGGCTATGTGTTAGCGTCGGCCACACAAAGACCGACCCTCCTCTGCCAGAGTGTGAGCTCCTTAAGGGCTAGGACAGTGGGGTACTGATTTTAGATGCCCTACAATCTCCAGCATATAGTAGGTGCTCAATAAATATTTGCTGACCAGCTGAGTGAATGAATACCCACCAACACCTCTACACGGGCATTATTCTGAAGGAAATCTGCTGGCCCAGAATCAAACAGAGTGTCTTCCGTTCCCATTACCCTATCCCCAAAACACAACCCTGATGAGCAGGAATGGGGAGTCCTCCACTCTCTGGCCAGTGGACCCAAAGTATTCAGAGTGGGGCTTTCCCTGCCCCCGCCCTGGCAACGGGACCCTCTGCAGAGCAGCTGCCTCACCACCTGGAACCAGGAACAGACTCAGCATGCCCAGGGCTCATAGAGCCAGTGCGGAAGGGGAGGGTTCAAAGCCCATCCTTCCAGGCCCCGCCCAGATGCCACCTCCTCCACGAAGCCTCCCTTGATCTTCCCAGATGGAAGTGACTGCTTCCTTCTCTGAGTGCCCCTGGCCGCTCCCCTCCTCTCCCCTCTCCAAAGTGATGGGACCCCAGCTCCCCCGAGCCCAGCACAGTGTTGGGGGCCAGCACACTTCTGTTGACTCACTTGGCCAGTCAATTCTGGAAGCATTTACACTGGGCATTAGAACCCTTGGAATTCCTTTTTGTCACTGGTTCAGTAATCCAGTGTACCTGCTATGTGCCTGATCTACATCAGGTGCTAGGGAGACCAGACAAGGGACACAGCAGACCCAGCCTGAGGGCAGGCTTCATGGAAGAGAGGACACTATGCCCAGTACTCAAGCACCAGGTGGAGTCTGCCAGAGGACAGGGCAGGGAGAGGCAGAGAGAGCCTTCCAGACTAATGACCCAACCCACGCGGGCTAAGGCAGGAGGTCACACAAAGTCAGGGTATGTTCCTAGTTGTCTGGAAAGAGGAAACCATCAGAGGGCTCTAAGTTCCCTGAATGGATGACCAGTCAACACACAAGAAGAGCGAAATCCATCCCCTTAACTGGGCCCCTCGTTCTCGTCTATACAGGAGCTCAGAACAGCCGCAGAGGAGGTGGGTAAGGTGTACAAGGCACTGGAGGACCACGAAGGGCCTGATGATAAAGTCTGCAGATTCCCCAGGCAATAAATCTTCCCTTCTGGGCCCCAAACATGTGCTAACCAGCGGCTAGTAAACTCTGTTCCCTGGAAATCATTCCAGTGGGGAGGCTGCTAGGACAAGAAGCATCAGGGTAGCAGAGACAGGCTAGAATCAGGAGAACAGGGCTGGTGACGCCTCAGTGGGGGTCACTCCGCCTGGGAAGGTTTGGGGTGGGGAGGAAGGAAGAGGCTGGAGGAAGCGGCAGGAAGGTAAAGGCAGTTGCTGAGAGAAACAAGCTAAAAGCAGAAAGGGCAAGCGGTCCAGCCTGCTCAGCGGCTGTCTACCCTCTGGCCTTCTAGGATTTCTCTCTGGCACGCCTCGCCCGACTGCCAGCACCTCAGCAGTTCTGCTTCAGTCTTACCTTATATTTGGGAGTTGCAGGAAGCATTTAAAAACTGGGCCAAAGTTTGCTGACTTTGGGCCTAAGCCGATCATGACTGGCCCCCCTCCCCTTGCCAGGTATTCATGTGACCCAACTGTAGCCAGTGAGATGTGAGGGGTGGCTCCACTGGGGGGTTTCTAGGGAATGTTTCACTTGCTCTTAAGAAAAGAGAGAAACATGAGGAAGAGATGGCTGCCTCATTTTTGCTGCACTTTGTCCTGTCGGGAGGTGGTAACCAGATCGGCCGCAGCCATCTTGGGACCATCAGGAGAGTCCCCAACACTAAGGGTGGCAGAAGAGTCCTGAAGCCACCACAGAGCTGCTGAATCAGCAAGCCCTGGAGCCCCTTCGCCTCAGGATTTCTTATCACAGAAAACAATAGATCTTCATTATTGCAGCTATCTGAATGGGGGGAGGGGCTGGCAACTGACTCTCAGCCAAAGTCAGATCCAACACAAGGAGCCCGGGGCTGCCACTGTGTGACGGGTTCGTACATCTTGTGTCATGTGAAGCCACTTGACGGGCAGCCAGCTGAGCAGAGAGAGACCCGAAGCTCTCAGTCATTCAGCACAAGACACAGGAAACAACAGGTTTTCCAAGAAGAGGCCTGTCGTGGGCCTGTTTTCTAGAGAAAGTCCAGTCAAAGGTGCCTCCCATAGTTTCCTGGGTGGCAGGTCCCTTACCGTTCTTCTGAGCCAGGGCCTGGTCGATGAAGTCTGCCGCCTTTTCAAAGTAAGCGCTGAGGTTGAACTCCTGTGTGTCGTTGGCCTTGATGCCCAAGTAGGTGATGCCAGAGTCCTTGTAGAAGTTGGCACTGGTATTGACGTGCATGAAGGACCTGCCCTCGGCCGCATTCAGGACATGGGTGATGCCCAGTTTCTGCAGCTTGGGGATGTCTTGAGCCACAGACCTGGACAGGAGACAGCAGCAGGGGGGTGATCAACTGACCACCTGGCAGCCCTTGGGGGAGAAAGATGGAGAAGATCCCAAGCCTCTTGGCCCAGCAAGGACCCTCCATGCTCTGGCCCCTGACTACTTCTCCAGCCCCAGCTTATGACCCTCTGCCCTCACTCCAGCCAGATCTAATTACCTGCCCCAAATAGCCTGGGCACTTTCATGCCCATGCTGTTCCCTCTGCCTGGAATGCCCTTCTCCACCATCTTCATGGAAATGTACCCTCTCATTTCTCACCACCCTTGGCAGTATTTCCTGATCTCCCCTCCATTCAGCATTGTGCTCCCTATACTGTGGTGGTGGTATCGCCACGGGGCTAAAATGGGCTCTGGAGCCAGACTGCCCGGGTCTGATTCCAGCCCTGCCACTTACCAGCCAGACAACCTTGAACAAGCCACTAAACCTTTCTGTGCCTCAGTTTCCCCATCTGTAAAATGGGGGTGATAACAGTACCTACCCCTGGAGTTGTTTTGAGTGTCCAATGAGCTGTTCTATAGACAGAACCTGACACCGTGGTCACTGCCACTATCCTAATGCTTGATTGTGCTTATTTGTTTAGATGTCCAGGCTGTGAGCTGCTTGAGGGAGGAACCATGCCTACTTCATGTCTGTATGCCCAGCACGTGCTATGGAACCTGGCACACAGTAGGTGCTGAATATGTGGTGAATCAGTGAAGAATGAAATCAGCACATCCCAGGCAGCCTTCTTCCTTGGATTCTAAAGTGCAGCAGCCCCCTCCCATCCCCCAGGGGGATCCTTTCTGCCATAGTCCACTAGCCACGTCTCTGAAGCTCTCTTGGGTGAGTAAGCACTTGGGGAGCAAGTGGCCTCAACAGAACTCTGGGGGTTACAAAACATTCGATCTGAATAGTCAAAGGGCTCTTTATTTCATCTCACAACAACGTCCCAATTCAAACAGCAGTTTATACTTTACAGAACGCCTTCTCCTGCGTGATCTTGTTTGCCTGTCACAGCAGCCCGGGGAGGAAGGACAGGGCTTAAGCTCTGGCCCGACATGACAGCGGAAGGATGTGCATATGCTCACATGGGCTGCTGCGCAGCAGGGCTGGGAGAAGGCCTCCTTTCTCCTCACGCCAGCCCTGCTGTCTTCCTCCTCACCCTGCCTCTCGTGCCCATATCAACTGCAAATCTCAAGAGGCAGAAAATGTTGGCTCATCCAGGCTCCTCTCTGCCCTGTGAGCCCTGATCAGGAGCCCTGCTTTTCTTAAGGCGCTCCCAACTGCGTGGGGGCGGGGGGGATTGGTACTCAGTCCATCCTCCCTGCTGAGCGCCCCCCACACCCCTGGCTATGTCAAGGGCAGATTTACTTGAGGGCAGATTTACTTGTTCACAACCTTAGTTTTCACTTGGGAAGTGGTGACAGCCCAATGTGCCAAGCCGCCCAAGAGAGCAGGTTTCCGAGAAGGCCAAGGCCACTTGCTGCTTGGGTGGCTGGAGAGGGGCTTATCCTCAGAACTTGGCAATTACCGAGGCCTTTGGCTGAGATTCTAAGACCCTGTTTTAGCTATCACGACACTGCACACAATTGTAAAGCAGTGGCTCATTAAAAAGGCACTAAAATAACTAACTTTGAAGAGTCACTACCATTCATCTTCCTTCTCTAAGTCAACATTCAACTTTACCATTATCATTGTCATCAATACTGTGAATACTTGTTCAACATCTGTGACATAGTGATGCTCCAAGTGGTGAATGAGTGATGGATGGATGAGACAAGCCCCCACGAGGCCCAGCCTGCCTTCCAGAACCCCTAGCTACGTGATGGCCCCCACTTCTGTGGCAGTCCTTGGCAGACTAAGCATCAGGTCCTAGGCCAGGACCTGGGATACAGACATGAACAAGACATTGACCCTATCTTCACAATCCCTAAAGTGCTCTGGGCCATCATTTCTTCCTGTGTAAAAGGAGAGAACCGGATTAGACATGCAGTCCCTGGGCCCATGGAGCTTAGGGCCTTGGTAACTGGGTCTCAGAAAATCCAGCCTACACCCTCCCAAGGCTGTACAGGCATGGGAATCTATTTTTTTTTTTGCTTTTGGCTGGTATTTCAGCAACTCTCTGAATGGTTAACACTGGTTTTCTCCTGCTGCTGAGAAATTCTTACTGGTAGTTTGACTATGAGAAAATCAATTTGGTAAGAACTCCTCAGTGATAAATAATAAATGCATTTCCTGGTGGTGAGAAGGTCGGCAGCCTTTTCTAAGTGATGGCTCAGGTCCTTAGGGGGGCGTTATCATTGGATCGTTCTAGAATTCTAGATAAATCAAACCCTAACTGGAAGGCAGGGGGAGGAGCGAGGAAGCCCGGGCCCATGTCTCTGGACCCCTA
This sequence comes from Monodon monoceros, assembly GCF_005190385.1. Classification (NCBI taxonomy): domain Eukaryota; kingdom Metazoa; phylum Chordata; class Mammalia; order Artiodactyla; family Monodontidae; genus Monodon; species Monodon monoceros. The sequence goes on from NW_021703786.1 coordinate 19,189,508, forward strand.
GTTTGCGATATTTCAATTCCCACATCTGGGCCTGCCCGGCCGGGAAAGTTCCACGCCCGAATTGTGACGTCATCCCGTTGCCATGGCAGCGAAGGCAGACATTCCGCGGTGACCTCACTGCAGAACCAGGCAGCTGTCACATGACGAGCGGGCCGGAGACCGGCCGGGGGACAGAGGGCCACCTGTTAAGTGAACCTGGTAGCCCCGACACGGCCCAAGGCCGAGCCCCTAGAGGGTTGTGGCTTCGGGCCTGACGCCGGGCTGCCCGAGCTGCGCCCGGGACTCCGCCACCCAGCGAAGGGAAGAACAGAGCTGGGGCGGGGCGGGGCGGGGTTCAGCCCCTCCGCCCTAAGCGCGAGGGTGGGCGGTGACTCCAGCCCCCGCCCAGCCCCCGCCTCGGCTTCCGGAGGAACGACCCCGCCCTGGCTCCCCCCACCCGCGCCCGCCGACGCCCCCACCCCCAGCCCTCGGGTGGGCGGGGCACCCCGGGGAGGGGCCGTTGGGGTGTCTCGGGGCCCGGGAGCGGCGACTCACGCGTTGCCCACGTAGATCCTGGGGGTGACCTCGTTGCAGGGCTGGCTCGGGAGGCTGTAGCAGCCGCTGCCGTCTGACAGCAGGTCGTTGAGATCCTGCACCGAGAGCTCAAACGGGCCCGACATGGCGGCGGCCGGGCCCTGCACGCCCCGGCAGCAGCAAGCTAAGGGAGAGCGGCCGGGTCAGCTGGGCGGGCGCTCCGGAGCCGGGACCCGCCCCGTCCCGCCCCGGAGGCGGGCCCGCCGGGCACGGGAAGCGGCGGAGCGCCGGCGGCCAGGCGCGCTCCGCTCCCGGGAAGCATTTGCGCCGCCAGGCGCCAGGCGGACGCGGGGGCAGACCTCCGGGCCTGAGTTAGGGGGCTGAGATGCCGCTACTCCGGAGTTTTGGGGGGTCCTCTTCCCACCCCCCGTTAAGGCATGGAAGTGCAGTAACTTCACTGGACTAAATGCAGGGCGCAATAAAAGTTTCTCTTGACCGGGGTACACCCTAGTGTCGCTGAATTTTCTCAGGATTACAGGGACACCCGGGTTCCGTTTGTGAGCTCTGCCTGCTGCGGACCAGCAACGTTGGCATCACCCGGGAGCTGGTCAGGAATGCAGAATCTCCGCCTCAGCTCAGACCCGCTGAGTGAGAATGTGCCTTTTATACGCCCTGCTGGGGAATCCCTACGAAGGTTTAAAGTTTGAGAAGCCCAACTCGGAGGCACATTTCTTCCAGCCTTCAGTGAGAGTTGGCATCGTGCTTAAAGCTTGGGCTCTATGCAAGCAAGCATGGCATTCTGGCCCTGGGCAATGACTTAACCTCTCTGAGCCCGTTTACTGAAAAAAATGAGGGTAATAACAGCACCTAACTCCTAGGGTTGTTTGAAAGATTAACATGCCAGGAAAGCGCCCAGCTCTACATAGTGAGCACTGGATAGGCGTTCTCCCTCTCTTGATCAGCAAACGTGTAGCGCACCCACTAGGTGCTACACCCTCTGCTAGTGTGGACGTGAATCCCGCTCCTTTGCAGCCCTTCCTGGAGCAGCTGCCAGCCCACTATGAGCCACACGATGTCAGCAACTCATCATTTACTGAGGTCCAGGTCTTTTACTTCTGCAAACAGCTGTAGTCTCACACCTTCAGGGAAACCGTTGCAGTGGAGACTAAACTTAGAGCCCAAGGTGTGTAACCAAGGCTGGATGTCTCCCCATCCCACCCCGTGCCTTCCCACCCCTCCCAGACACCACACCTTTTCCTGCTGCTGTTGGTGGCACCTGCATTCCAGACAGCTGGGAAAGCTTCTGAGCCTCTGCCCTCATCTTGACTGGGTTAGCTCTCAAAAGAGAAGCCCAGGGACGGCGAGGCATGCTCTGGGGCTCCTCCTTCTTCCGGGGGACCTGTCCCTGATGTCATAACTGGGTAACTGACAACCCGTCATGGGGACAGCTAAGTACCTCACAGAGGAGCCTGGGTGCCTCATTTCTGAAGTGAGACTAGGAAGAGAAGATGAACAATTCCCTGGATTATCTAGCCTACCCTGTGATCGTCTCTAATCATAGACAGAGCACATCATTCAGGAGGAAACTGGACTTTGGCCACTACGTATTTCATAAGAATAGAATACAAATAGGTACGTGGGGCAATTTGAACAGGACACTGCGACTAGGGTTCTGGAAGGGCCCACCTTAGAGATATTGACAGTAAACCAGACCAGTACATGGCTTTGCAAATTTGTCTTCCACCAGGGAGTTCATTTGATGGATATGCTCATTTAAACTCTTTAAAGCCAAAGTAAGGTAGACAGAGGATAGGGCTTCAGCATCCAGTAGCCAGGCTAGTCGTACTGGGAAAGGGTGGGAGAGAGGTTTCTTTCATTAGATTCAAAGGATATTTATGTCTGTAAATTTTACTTTTCACAGCCCTCACCATTCTCTCACGTCTGCTCAAAACTCTCCAAAAGATCTCAGTTTGGGAAACTCAACTAAACCAAAATTCCTGAACTGGATTAGTTCAGAATTCAAACTTGTAATGTTTTAATCAGGGCCGTTGTCTAGAATGTGAGCAGATTTTCTAAGGCTACTAAGAGGACACCTGTGATGTAACATTGCTCTCTTTCCCCCCTCTCTAGTGAAGCCTACTGTTGATACCAAGCCTCCAGTGGTGCACACACATCACATTTTAAAACTGAGCAAACTACAGGTACTTGTTCCTGCCATTATTGATTTTATCTATGTGCTAAAGAGGGCCAGTTTCCCAGAGCCTTCTAAATACCCACCTCACCAAAGATTCGTTCACCCTTCTCCTCCCCATACACACCACCCCTGGATTCCTCAGCTTCTCTCCCAGTCTCCACTGTGGCCCCCAATATGCCCCTTTCGCACAATCCCAGAGGAGGGGGATGCTCAGCGATTGTGGGATGGAGCGCCATGTAGCAATGACGTCACCATGATGGGGTGGGGTTTCTCACCAGGGTGAACAAAAGAAATTCGACAAAATCGAATATGAAAACAAGCAACTGTGTCAGAAAATTGCCAACGCCCACCGCGGCCCCGCCAAGGTGGATTGCTGGAACGAATATTTCTCTAAGAGGTAGTGTTCTTTCTCTTCATTTCATTTTCCAAAAGTCAAAATTGACTTCACCCTTTTTGGGTTTTAGTGCCAGAGGAATACTTAAGGGAAGTTATCTTGAGGGATAATCAAAGAGACCAAGTTAAGGAGAAAGAAAACCACCCCAAACAGGGACCTTTCTCTAGCGTTAAAGAGCTTTTTTTCCCTCTAAGAGACTCTTCAGAGTCCTATTTAGAGTTTGACACAAGAAAGCACTTTTGTAAAATGGTGACCATAGCTGGGACTACAGCACTCTTAAAATTGTTTCCGCAAATATTTCCTGAACTACCATGTGCTAAGCACCAGGACTATAGAGGTAAAATGAGAAGTATATTTCCTAACTCCAAAGAACCCAATGTCAGGTAAGGGGGACATTTATGTAAATAGTTATGCAGTGTGATCAGGGCTCCAAAGGAGTGTATGCAGGGAAAGAAGAGTGGTGTGTGTGTGTGTGTGTGTGTGTGTGTGTGTGTGTGTGTAGGGGGGTGGGGAGTGTCAAGAAGTCTTTCCTAATCCTTGTATTTTGAAATTGAGTTGACAGCTGAGGGGAGTGAGGTGAACCAAAACTTGTCATCAGCCATTTGTGATTTATCTGTAGGCAAGAACTTCATCCTCTAAACCAGAGATTCTCAATCCTGGTTTCACATAATAATGCCTGGGAAGCTTTTGCAAAATGCCAATGCCCAAGCTCCATCCCAGACCAATAAAGTAGAATTTTCTAGTAGGCAGCGGGGCTGAGAACCACTGATCTTAATCTGAAAAGGCTTTGCACGTTTCCCAGAGTGTGGCCTGGTTCAACAGGCGTACAGGGCCTCAGGGCTCTGCGGGACAGCTGGTTCCCTGCACTTTGGCAGCCTGGATTTATGACATCACGACTTCATCTCCCCCACTCCCATCCAGGAGGAGAACTTTATTCTTCACGCATCTTGGGATTTTGTATTTTTCAGCTTAAACAGAGAAACAAGGAACCGGGAGCTAGTGAGAATCACCATGGAAAACCAGGGCATTCTGAAGAGGCTTGGTGATCGCAAACCCCACTATGACCGCAGGTCGTTGGAGTTAGACTGGCAGGCACGTGGGTACTCTGATATTCCTATGCACGCACAGAGTTTGCGTTCAGAGTAGAGCCAATCTCAGGAGAGACCCCTAAGCGGCTGAGGGTGAAATCATGAGAAATGCAACAATCATTGAAAGAAAAACTACCCAGAGCCTACAAAGCTAACAACAGGAGCAAACCATCCACCAGCTTGGTAGCAAAGCCATCATGTGTCAGCTTCAGAGAACATCTGGTAGCATCTTCCCTCATCCCTTAATTCATTCAGGCTGAATGGACAAGCAAAGGGGATGAGGGTACACAATTCAGTATGTGGTTGACTTGCTTCATTTAGGAATGGCTCTTCAAGAAGGAAAAAAAAAAAGCCATCCGCAGTGCTTTTATAAACTTCCACTCCCTGTCTTTGGTCTGAAAGCCTTTTCTAAGCCACCCGTAGGATTTAGAACTTCAGCTTTCTCATCAGCACCCTGGCATTGACATAAATCTTTCTGATTCTTTTCCTTCAAGAATTCAAGGCGCTATATCAGAAATACAACCAAATATCTTCTCTCCTGAGATGAATAGGTATGTCTTCACACGGCTGCTCTTTATTAGAGAACACGGTGATCACAGTTGATGCCAAAGTCCTGAAAACCGTGTAGATGGAGAACGAGGGGCCCAACTAAGGGGTGGATTTTGCTCTTCTGTAATATTCATTGGCCATCCAGTCAGGGACTAGAGCTCTGTCTTTGTTTCCTCTCTGCATACAAGTAGGAAATGACTGCCTTTTGTCATCAGCTTTGAGGCCTTACGTGAGTCTAAGGGGAAGTGATTTGTTTCAATAAGACGTAAACAGGAGGTCTTGTGACTTTAATATTATGCTAAACTTATATTACAGATCTCTGTCACTGTTCAAAAGTAATATTGTGTTGGCATTTTGTATTATTTCATATTATTAGTAGTGACTAAGTTTCCCCGCTCTGCCGCTGCCCCTGGGGAGAAGGGTAAATGGACACTCAAGCTTTCCAAAGAACAGTTCTGTATAATTGATGGCTCTCCATTTCTCTCCTTGTCCTCTCCCTGAATACAAGGTTACTCACCATGGAAAAGACAAGAGAAGGTCCTAGGATTTCTTAGCTGCTTAGGATTTCAAGACACTCCTAAGTGGCTGAATGCTCGGTCTTAAGATGCTACAATAAAGCTTGGAACATAAAATGAGTAAGTTACATTTAAAGTACCCAAAGGCTTTAAGTCCCATCCCCAAATGGAGACAGAATGGGGCAGGCAGAAGGAAAGATGCAACAAGCATTTTTATGGGGGGCTATGACAAGTTTTAATGAGAGAGAGAAAGAGACAACTTTTTAAACCATACACCATCACCACCACCCCGGGGGAAAGAATTGGTGGGGTGTGATGATCCAGCCACAAGTTCAGCTCTGTCAAAATGGAAAGCAAAAGCATATGAACACATGACAAGACAGTGCTGCATGTCTTCTGTAATTGGTCTAATTATTTTGAAAGAGAGTAGATCTTACATGTTCTTATCACAAATAAATAAATGTTTTATTTTAAAATAATTAGATTTACATGAAGGTGCACATAAATGTACAGTGGGGCCTCCTGCACCCTTCATCCAGCTTCCCCCAATGTTAACATCTTGTGTAAATACAGTACAGTATCAATCTAGGAAGTTGACATTGCTACAATCTATAGAGCATATATAAATTCACAATTATACATGCACTCATTTGTATGTAGGTGTATAGCTAGTTTTATGTAACTAGCATGTCTAGTTTTGTATAAGTACAACCACATTCGAGACAGTTAACTGTACCATTATGGAAATACTCTACTGTACTACCCCTTTTGGCCACAGCCTCCCTCTTCCTCCAGCCCTAACCCCTGGCAATCACTAATCTGTTTTCCATCTCTGTAATTATGCTGTTTCATGAGTGTTACATAAATGGGGTCATGCAGTATGTATCCATTCTTTTCAGATTGGCTTTTTTCACTCCATATAATTTCCTTGAGGCTCATCCAGGTTGTGTATACCAATAATTCATTCCTTTTTATTGCTGACTAGTATTCCATGGTAGGAATGTACCACAGTTTATGAATGTACCATTCACCTACTGCAGGACATTTGGGTAGTTTCTAGTTTTTTGACCGTTTTGAATAAAGCTGCTGTGAACTTTTGTGCACAAGTTTCTGCATGAAAGTAAGTTTGATTTCTCTTGGATAAATGCCCAAGAGTGTATTGGTGGGGTTGTATGATAAGTCCATTTTTAAAGAAACTGTAAAGCTATTTCCAGAGTGGCTGTACCATTTACATTCCCACCAGCAATGGATGAGTGAGCCAGTTTTTCCACATCGTCAGCAGCAATTTGATGTTACCACCATTTTTAATTTTAGGCATTATAACATGTGCGCAGTAGAGAAACTTGCATTTTTCTAATTAATGAAGTTGAACATCTGTCATATGCTTACTTGCTATCTGTATATCCTCTTTGGTAAAATATTGGTGCATTTGCCCATTTTCTAATTGGATTTTTTTTTAATTGAATTTTGAGAGTTTTTTACATATTCTAGATCCAGGCCCTTTGCTGGATATGTGATCTGCAAAATATTTTTTCTGTAATTTATCTTTTCATCTTTCACAGAGTAAAGCATTTTAATTTTGATGACATTCAATTTATCAATGGTGAAACTGTTCTGTATCCTGGCTCTCTCATATCAATATCCTGGCTGCGATACTGTGTATAGTTTTGTAAGGTGCTACCACCTGGGGAAACTGGGTAAAGGGGACACAGGATCTCTCTGTATTATTTCTTTCACACATGTCAATCTACAATTATCTCAAAATAAAAAGTTTAAAGAAAAAATCAATATGTCCAAATGTAAATTCATTTTTAAACTGGTTCCAGTGCATCTCGGTTTGAGGAACTACTCTTCTAGACATCCAGGTGAGAAGTCTAGCAGTCATCCTTTACTCCCTCTCTTTCATCCCTTCCTCCTTCCTGCATTTTTTTTTTTTTTTTGCAGTACGCGGGCCTCTCACTGTTGTGGCCTCTCCCGTTGCGGAGCACAGGCTCCGGACGCGCAGGCTCAGCGGCCATGGCTCACGGGCCCAGCCGCTCCGCGGCATGTGGGATCTTCCCGGACCGGGGCACGAACCCGTGTCCCCTGCATCGGCAGGCAGACTCTCAACAACTGCGCCACCAGCGAAGCCCCTTCCTGCATATTTTTAATCTACCAGTCCTGCTTCTCAGTCTTTGTATGTGCTACTGCCCATTTCAGGCGCTTGTGATTTACAACCGGTATTATTAATGCAAAAATATGCCCATATCACTTTCTAGCTTAATACACCTTCAATGATTTGCCATTCCTTCCAGAATGAGCCACACTTCTTAATACGGCCCCCCTCAATCCTGTTCCTCCTGTCTTGGAAGCCTCTATCAACAAGAATTCTTAGTTCAAGCAACAGAAATTGACTTCAAGTAGTGAAATAATCTACTGAAAGAATATGAAATCGTTAACAGTATTTGCTAGAAAACTGCGGAACCCAGCTTCAAGCGGCACATCAAGGGACAACGCTCCAAGTCTTGCTGTAGAACTGGTCTGTAGCGCTGTGGCTAGCACAGCTGCCCTCGCTCTATCTAGAACTGGATCTTGCTGACCTGCTAGTGCCGCCTCTGAAAAGTCTTCACTGTCCCCGCCATTTTGTGTCACTACCTCCCAATTCCAAGTCAGTGAAGGTCTATCTGATTGGTGTAACTTAGATCATATATGCCCATTCCTTATCTGCAAGGGTCGGGAGAATGAGTATCTGCCTTTTTCCCATGCTGGACATGAGTTCTGCTTCTCATTCTCACCAGAACAGGAAATTTCCCCCCAGTTAGAATGAGGCTCAGATACTAGAATTTCACAAAAATGACAAACGTCTGCAAACTTATTATAGCTCATCATTCCTTGCCTTTTTCAACTAACAGAAGACATGTTTTCTTCTCATCCCATTCATCTGTTGTCCCCTGTAGCTGGAAAATCCATAGTTCTACGTCTTTACCTGGAAAACACCTATACATTATTTATACAAGCGAGTCCATTCTCTAGGAAGTTTCCATGAACTGCTCAGGTTATATTAGGTATTCTTTTAAATGTCTGCAGATTTTCCTGTTGTCCTTCTGTTATTGATTTCTAGTTTGAGTCCATTATGATCAGAGAACATACTCTATATCTCCAATTCTTTTAAAATTTATTAATATGGCCTATCTAGGTGAATATTTCATGGACATTTGAAAAGAATGTATATTGTGCTGCTGTTGGGGGGAGTGTTTTAAAATGTCAATTAGATCCTGTTGGTTGATGGTGTTCAGTTCTTTTATACGCTGGATAACTTTCTGTTCTAGTTCTGTCAATTGCTGAGAGTAGGGTGTTGAATTCCCCAATTATAACTGTAGATTTGTCTATTTCAACTTTTAGCTCTATCAGTTTTTGCTTCACGTATCTTATTTATTTATTTTTAAAGCAACTGGTGCTCAAGCTGTTTTTTTTAATGAATTTATTATTTATTTATTTATTTTTGACTGTTGGGTCTTCATTGCTGAGCGTGGGCTTTCTCTAGTTGTGGCGAGCAGGCGCTACTCTTCATTGTGGTGTGCGGGCTTCTCATTGTGGTGGCTTCTCTTGTTGCAGAGCATGGGCTCTAGGCGCGCAGCCTTCAGTAGTTGTGGCTCGCGTGCTCTAGAGCGCAGGCTTAGTAGTTGTGGCACATGGGCTTAGTTGCTCCGCGGCATATGGGATCTTCCCGGACCAGGGATCGAACCCATGTCCCCTGAAATGGCAGGCGAATCCTTAATCACTGCATCACTAGGGAAGTCCCTGCTTCATGTATTTTAAAGCTCTGGTGTTTGTTGCATACACATTTAGGATTGCTATACCTACTTGGGGGAGTGATCCTTTTTACCATTTTATAATGTCCCTCTTTGTCCCTAGTAATTTTCTTTCTCTGAAGTCTACTTTATCTGATAATAATATAGCCTTTTAAAATGATGTTTTTAAAAAAATTGTTTGCATAATATTTAAGTTTCCATCATTACTTTCTGTCTACCTATGTACACTTGTATATGACGTATAGTTGGGTCAAGTTTTTTTAATCCACTCTACCAATATCTGTCTTTTAATTGGTCCCTTTATCCTCCTCACTTTTAGAATATAATTATCTTATGTATTTCCTCTGCATACACGGAGCATCACATCAGATGGGGTTATAACTTTTGTTTCAACCAGAAAATATGGATAAAGAAACTCAAGAGGTGAAGAACTATCTATTATGTTTACTTCTATTTTTACCTTTTCAGTTGTTCTTTTCCTTTCTGAAAGTCCCAGCCTTCTGCCATTTTGTTTGGAAAGCTTTCTTTAGCCATTCTTTAAGGGTCAGTCTCAACAAATTCTGTTAGTTTCCCTTCATCTAAGAATGTCTTTATTTCCCCTTTGTTCCTGAAGGATAGTTTCCTCACATACAGGATTCAAAGTTGACAGTCTTTGCTGTCAGCACTTGATAAATGTTGTGTCACTTTTTCTGGCCTCCACAGTCTCCTTGATAGTAATACTAAAATAGTATTAGTAATAGTAATAGTATTAGTAAAATAGTAACACTTGCGTTAGTGTTCCTTCCCATTGTTTCTCCCTGTTCTTAAGATTTTTTTTTTCCTTGGTCTTTAGTTTTCAGAAGATTAATTATGCTGTATCTTGATATGGATTTCTTTGGGCTTATCTTATTTTGAGTTTATCACCTTCTTGAATATGTAGATTTATATCTTTCATCAAATTTGGGGAATTTTCAGCTATTATTTCGTTGAGTACTTTTTGGTCCCACACTTTCTCCTCTCCTTCTGGGACTCTGACGATACAAGTGTTAGCTCTTTTGTTATTGTCTCATGGGTCCTTGAGGCTCTCTTTTTTTTTTTTTTCCCAGTGTGTTGTTCAGATTGAGTAATTTTTATTGATCTTTCCTCAAGTACCCTGATTTGATCTTCTGTCATTTCTACTCTACTATTGAGTTCATCTGAGTTTTTAATTTTACAATAATTTTTCATTTCTATAATTTCCACTTGGTTATTTTTCATAGCTTCTATTTCTTTGCTAAGATTTTCTGTTTAAACAATTTTTTTTCAAGAGAATTTGTTATTGATTGTTGAAGCATTTTTACTACAATTGCTTTAAAATCCTTGTTAGATAAATTCCAACATCTGAATCATATCATATTGGTATCGGTTGATTTTTTTTTTTTTCTTATTTAGATTGGGGTTTTCCTGGTTTGGGATATGATGAGTGATTTTCTATTGTATCCTAGATATTTGGGTAATTATGTTAGGAATCTCTTAATGCTATTTACATCTTCCATTATAGCAGGTAGGAGTCCTGTTTAGGTGTAGTGTATAAGTTTCTGCTTCTTTTATGGGTTTTATTTCCAATGACATTATAGTTTTCTGAGCCTTCACAATACTATTCTGGTCTGCTTGTTCTTTGGATGTTTCCAGGACTCCCACTCAATCCCTGCTGGTGTCTTCTGCAGTGTAGGAAGGTGCTTCCCTGGGCTGCACAGTGTTGCTGGACCACCTTCTGCAGAGGGGCAGGCAGACACTGCTGGGCCTGGGTCTCCTAATATCACTGGGTGGAGGACAGGGAGACATAGGGCTTCAATCCTGCTCTGAATGAACTGCGCCACCTGCTGGTACCCAGGTGTGGAGTTAGGGCTGGAGCTCCCCAGTAGGTCTCTACTAGGCTTCCCCTTCCCTGTCCTTTGGCAGAGAAAACAAGCTTTTCTCCCTTCCTCTCTCCCTTCCTCCCTCCCTCCCTTTTTTCCTTCCTTCCTTTTTTCTTCCCTGTCTCTGTCTATTGGTGGTTCTGGGTTGCAGGCCTCTCCAGAGCCCAGTCGGGTGTAGGAGATGAAAAGAAAACCCAGGAAAGTCACCACACTGTTGTTCCTCAAGTCCTGAGGTTTCCTAATCAATCCACCATCTTCTCTCCAGCTTTCAGAGTCCTTTTATCATTGTCTTTTTAATAAATTTCCAAGGTTTTAAGTTGTATTTAGAGTTGAGGAGGAGGGAAAAATGATTCTACGTCATCTTGTTCTGAAACCACAAGCCTGACTTTTAAAGGAAGCAGTTTGAGACTGTATTCAAAGGGCAGGAAAAAAAAAATCCATATCGACTCCACCAATTAGAGAAATGCTGCTTATTAGTTCTAAACTATATGATTCAAGAACGGGTTTTGTGCATATGTTGGTCTGTAGTTATTAAATAAGTCACCAAATGCTTTCATATTTTTGGACACATGATCCTGTGATTGGTGGCATAAATGATGTAACCCTGGGTAAGTGGATGTAAAACTCCGATGGGTCACATGTCTTAAAGCACGTATGTTTTCAAACATACAATGGTAAAAGCACAATTGGCTAATGTTTAACATAGCTAAGCATTGCCTGTGAAGGACAGATGGTTATAATTTTCTTAAACCCATTTCCTTCAGGGAGTGGAGTGGATGGTAGAGAAGATTACAAATTTATGGATCAAGGATGGCAAACAGGATAAGTCACTTGCCAGTTCTGCTCAGTTGAGACTGGATACTATATCCTGAAAGATCCAAAGCAGTGCCTACATTCAGCAAGACAGTACTGTGATCAGTTAGTGCTGTCTGCCACGGATATAAGAATGGTTGGTGGCAGCACATATGCCCCACCCGTCTAACATCCTTGACCTAGAAGAGCCCTCCAGAGCTCACATTCTCTCTGGTTGTAGACACAGGCAGAGAGCTTACCGGCATTTGAGGGCCCAAGGGGGAAAAAAAAGGTACATTTTGAGAGGGATGAAATAAGCAGATTTCTTGGTGTGAGGCCCAGAGTGATGGACTTTTGCAAAAATTTTGCCCAGGGGGTCAGAACATATGTGCTACTGGCTGGAATGGGACTGGGAATTGAATTTACACACATTCCACCAATATACATCTGTAAACAGGTGCTTTTTTTTTTTTTTTAAATGAGACTTTTCTTTTTACGAACAGCAAAAACACTTTACAAATGACCTGTCTCTGGGGCCCTGTCCATTCTACTCACAGATTTCGTAGCAGCCAAACAGCTGTCAACACAGCTTGCCTTAGAGGGTGAGAAGGCTACTTTGACAGGAAATAAAGCAGGCATCACATTTTAATACCTTGCTTTACAATACACATGAAGGGAATGATTACTATTTCATCTGACAATTGTGCGAAAATATTAAGAAGCGGAAAATGTCTGTTGTAGTATGAAATATAAAAAAAAAATCAGCTGTTATTCAACCACTGTGCTCCTACAATGGGAGAAAAACCACCCAGATGGGACTTCAGAGTTGGTGAGGATCTCCACCAAGGGGCCTCCGTAGGTGATTTTTCTGGAGTAATTTTAACTTATGTGTTTTTTGCCTGAGAGCTGAGTTTAGATCCTGGCTCTCCTGAATAATACACACAACTTGGCATATGCCATTCCACTTCAAAGGGCAGCTGCCCTCCCTGTGCTGGTTCTTTGTGGAACAGCTCAAGACTAATTTCACTTGATAAGAATCCAGTACTTTGTAAGTGCAAAGAGGTCCTCATCCTTTTGCCAGAAAGGTCTGAAGAATGTGATCCTGTTAGGTGGACCTACCAGGTTCATGAGCTAGAATGTGGCATAGGTATCCTTGTGTAAGAAGGCAAAAATGGAAATTTCTAAATGGGCAACAGATCTTCTCCCTGGTGCTTCACCCTTCACCTGGCCTCCTTTTTTTTCTCATGAGGAAAAGAGCTTGAAAATTTACACATGTAAGCAGCCTATTTTCAGTCTTAGAAGCTGCAACCACACTGCATATTATTGTAAATTCTAGCTGAGAACACATTCCTCACTTCTAAGTCCATAATTTAACAGGTAGCCTCAATTATGGGACCACAAAAGAAACAGGCAGTATAGTGATTAATGACCATCTCTGGTATTAGGAAGACCTGGGCTCAAATACAATGGCTCTGCCATTTTTTTAAAGCTGTGTGAGCTTGAACACATTATTTAAACTTTTTAGCCTTGTTCTTCTCGTTTGTATAATAGGGATGATAAGAATCCTACATCAGGGAATTCCCTGGTGGTCCAGCGGTTAGGACTCGGCGCTTTCACTGCGGTGGCGAGGGTTCAATCCTGGTGAGGAAACTAAGATCTCACAAGCCATGTGGTGTGGCCAAAAAAAAAAAAAAAAGAATCCTACATCATAGGCTTGGTGCATCTGTCAAAATCACGTACGTAAAGGCCTTAGCATAGCTCCTGGCACAGAATAAAGCTTTATATACATTGGCTATTAATAAGAAATAGAATTCTCTGAAGCTAAGATATATCACAAATCCTGTGTGACATTAAGTACTCTTGCTCAGAGACAACCCATCAGGCCCACACTCAGAGTCTATGTACTTTGATTTTGATGGTCAGGACTGATTTATTGCGAATTAGGCATAGTTATGACAGGGGGGAATCATCTGGTTTCCCATGATGTAGCAGGATAGGAGCCCCTATAATCTGAAGGTAGGGACAGGTGAGAACCAAGAGAGCTGTCAGTAACAAGAAAGACAAGTGATGGAATAAAATAAATCAAAGCAAGCAAGCATCAAGTTTCAGAGTCTGAGAATATTTAGAAAAGGCACAAGCAGCCTGACATTCCGCAAGAGTCCCTGAAAACACCACTGTATCATGGAAGAGGACAGTAAATCACGGTGACAGGGGAGGGTGCCTTAGTCTGCCAAAAAAGTTGATGAATGCTCACTATTTAGGAAGGCAGAGAACCACATTTTCCATTACCAGGCAAACGCACACTACCGAAAAGGTTAAAATCAACATTTTAGTGCCTGAAGACAGGGGAACGTCAATTGCATGAAAAATCCTCTTGGGTAAAACAACTCAACTTCCAACGAAGCCGGATAAATGAAGTGTCACTCTGTTTATAAAGCTTAAACACCTCTGCAAATTGGTACTGTATACATTCACCACCACCACCCCCCAAAAGACAGTGGCTACTCAACTTTGGTACGGAGAATCAGGGTCAACTTGCCTGTGATACTTTAATGAATGACATGTGTTATTTTGTGATATGCTCCCTTTCGACTTGTATGTTCGGCTCCAAAGGGGTGCAGTGAAAAGCCGCAGACAAAAACTGGCAAAAAACAAGATCCCCCACATAGACTCTTCTTGATAATGGAGTTTATGGAAAATTCTGCCCTTCTCGCTCAAGATTCCTTGATGGTAACATGGGGGAGCCTGGACCAGGTGGTCTTCCGGGTCCCTTCCAACCTGGATGTTCTAGGATACAGTTACCTGACCCAACTAATAGGTACCCAGTGAGTTTCCTTGCTCAGCCTCTCTAAGAGTACTCTGAGCTGGCTGTACGCACTCTGGAGGTCCTCCTTCACCAGCACAGCATCTACCAGGTGCCCATAATGCTGGTCTATGAAGGCAGCAGAGGCGGCCATCTCTCGCTGCTCCTCATCCTGCAAGGAAAAGGGGCAGTTAGGGAACAACTGGGTTGTTCTCCCCCCAAATAAGAAACCTACAGCCTTGGGCTTCCCTGGTGGCGCAGTGGTTGAGGGTCCGCCCGCCGATGCGGGGGACACGGGTTCATGCCCTGGTCCGGGAGGACCCCACATGCCGCGGAGCGGCTGGGCCCGTGAGCCATGGCCGCTGAGCCTGCGCGTCCGGAGCCTGTGCTCCGCGACGGGAGAGGCCACAACAGTGAGAGGCCCGCGTACCGCAAAAAAAAAAAAAAAAAAAAGAAACCTACAGCCTTTGTCTTGGGCAGTGTCCAACCTCTCATTTTTAGGTGATGAGTGGATGACTATGGCCCTTGAATAACCAACTGGGTACACAAGAACAGAGCATAGTGATGCTAGCCTATCAAACTTCCAAGTAAGTTCATGGGCGGCAGCCATAAGCATTGTTCAGTCATTCACAAGACATCTGCTGAGGACCTGTTAACTGCGAGCCGCTTCGGGCAGATGCCGATTCTATATCTGCGTGTCTGTATATGTCAATACCACACTTCCTGTCCGAAGGTACGTCCAAACTAGCAGTACTATTGTGTTGCATGGCAATTTGGTTAAATAATTACAGGAAAGAACTAAAAATAGTAGTCACTATATAAAAGCAAAGCAAGCATTTCTGGAATCAACTAGGGGAAAAAGAAGGAGAATAAGTAACTCAAATGCCTTCTGAAGACTCCTAAATTCGTCATGTAGAACTCAGTTCTTCTTTTCATTTCCTCAAACCAGAGCCCAGCATTAGCACAGCTGACAAAGCAGAGATATTTAAGAAAGTGCTGGGACAACCCTGAGCCAATCCCTCATTTCCTTAGGATACCTGGCTTCTCTAATCAGATTGCTTTCCTGACATCTAACCCTAAGGTCTAGACAGCCAGTGATCCCTCCTTTACCCAACCTACCCAGTGTTTTGTTTGCTTCTTCATTCAAATATACCTCTAGTAAGTAGAATTTCAAGCAGGTAGTCCACTGACTATTAGCTTGGGTTTTGGAAGAAAGGAAAGGGGCAGGATCCACACTGAGTAAAACTGCAAAGTGAAATTTGTGGCTGGCATTCACCCACCTCCCCTTCTATCTCCTTCCAGTCCTCTGCTGCTTTCTCGCCTCTGCTTCTAGGGGCTCTGTTTTTATGCTGCCATGGAGGGGGTGAGCTGTCTTCCCCTAAAATGACCCATATTCCAAAATGTTCCCTCCCCCTCTCTGTCACCAATCAAAACCAGACTCCTACTTTAGTGAGAGCATCCATACTTTCAGAAAATATGTTCTGAAGGTCTAGGAAACAGTTTATGCATGCTACCGCAAAGACAGAAGAGACCTACGGGAAGGCTTAGATAACTTCTTCTTACTTCTTTCCCCCAGGAGGGAAAAACCTAGATTAAATTGGGCAGAGCTTCCCAATTCTATATGGCATCTTGCAGGGCTCCTCTCCTACTCAAAACCACCCTGCAGTGTCCCACTGCTGCCCCTGGATCTTTCATCCCACTTCCCCCACCCCCTTACACACATATATCCTATAGACTGTCTGCCGCTACTAGAGTTTCCCCTCCTCCAGGTACCTTCATTGTTCATCCTGGAAGCATTTATCTATTTAAGAAATTATAGAAGGAACATTCTTTTGCCCCTAAATCACTCAATCTTCCTAATAAATACCTGCCTCTTGAAAGAACTCAAGTAATCTCTAATGGAGTAAAATGTGTGACATTTGTTTTGAAGCTGTCAGTCCCCTGAACCCTTTCCCTGCCCTGTAAAAGTGGAACTCAACCACCTGCAGCTTCAGCAAGAGAGTCACAGTCCTGAGCTGCACATAGGAAAGATTCCCCCATGATGCCCCTTGCCTCCATCTTGGATTAGCTTGCTGGATCTGAAGTTGGTGTTTCAGTTAAAAATTATTTGGGTTTGGCTTAGGAGTTCAACAAATTTTTGTGGTATGTCACACTCAGATCAGGTGCCTGATAGATGTCAGTCCCTTAACTTTCCAACGGGGTGCTTATGTGAGGGAGTGGAGGGTGGGGAACCCAGGCAAAGCCACTCCTGTGTGAATTGGGGGGCACTTCTGGCTGCCCCACCCTGAGTCTTCAGGTCACATGACCATCTGAGTCTGGCCAACAGGCAAAATGGAAAGATGGTCTTGTGTAGAAGGTATGGGCACCCACATGCAGCTAACGGCCCTTTTAGGCCTTCGGAAGAGAAATGATCAACTTTAAACTTACAAGCGGGGCTGCTGCATCCTCACAAGCTGGGGACATGGGTGGCGTCTTCCTCTTTTCCTGAATTGCAGGCTTTACAAATATAACGTAGGGTTTAAACTCTGAGGTCCTCAGTTGTTGCAGTGCCTGAGAAAGAAAGTTCAGGAACATTATATACTTGGAAAATATTTTATTATGAAACGCACTTCTTGAATACTCAGTAATGGTGTGCTTCATCACATAACCCCAATGGCAAAGGTCCTGATTATACGGTCATATGACAATGGCCTTCATCCGTGCAGACCACCTGCTCATTTTCCCGCTGGCCTCAGCTGGACCCTGAAGGCTCACTTGCCGAGAACGGAGGTTCCAAAGCCTCAGCTCCGAGAGTTGCCATCTTTCTTAGCTCTGACTACCCTCCACCAAGCTCTAATTAGCCTTCGTACACCCTTCTCTGCCTGCCTAGTCCTGATGGAAGAACCAGCAGGATTTAATGTGTGTACCTGTTTAGTCAAACGTCATCAGTTTGGACTAATGCAAAATTTGTGCTATCACACAGGCCTCCTCATGATATTCAAAGAAGAAAAGGTTTGCCAAGCAAATGAAGAGACTAAGAGATTCCTTGAAGCAAATTGTAAAGACTTTAGAAGGTTTTCAATATGCAAATCGTCCTGTTAATTAGTGCATTTTATTTATGATGTAAGGGCCTGTATTTGGAAACACTGGTATTAAACTGCTATACGTACAGCTTGCATCCCCTCTAAACCAATAAAATCACTCTTCAAAAAAATTTTTGAAATTCAGACTTTTAATTTCCACTACCAACTCCCAGTAAGTCCAAATTAGTGAGGGTTTTCCTTTCTGGACATAAGGTGCTTTTTGGAATCCGTTTCAAGCCAACTTCTGTAAAATAAAGCCTACAGTGTATGTCATAAAATCAGAGCTCAGCCCCTACTGAGTTCAAGGCTTACAAATTTTTCTCAAAGACAAGGTTAAAAAGACGGTTAAGCCCCTGTGGGGTGTGCAGGACTGGAAATGTCTCTGAAGCACTACACAGGGTCAAGTCTGCCCTTTTTCCCTTTCAAACTGCTCTCCTGACCACCTCCCTCAGTGGTTCTCTAAGTGGTTCTCTGATTTCACTTGTCCTCGTCGGGGAAGGGGTGGCCCAGCTTCCACTGGTGCATTTACATCTAAGTCCCTGACTGTCAGGTCATAGTGGACCAGTCGGTGCCACCATCTCCTGCATGATTTACTCCATGCAGAGGTTACTATGTTGGGCCTGTGGGCCACCAAGAGGGTCCCTCCAATTCATGTCATCTTTGTGTATAGAGGTGCACATTTTGGGATACAAAAGCTTTCATTAGATTCTCAAAGGGAGACCCAAGGAAATATTAACCTCCAGTGCTCTGGAATAAAAAGTCCCTGGACTAAGGTCGAATGTTCTGTGAAATGTACAACCCCCTAGTTTATAAAAATTCCATTAACAGGAAATGCCAAACTGGCCCAGGAACTCACATCTGGCTCCACGTCCACCAAACACACTTTGTTTTTGGCCATCACAACCTGAATGGCTTCCAGGCTGGTTCCATAGAGGTTTTCCTTATATTCACCATGCTCCAGGAACCTAGAACAGCACCACAGGGGAAAAGGCCTTCAGCTGCTGAGTTTGCCTGAATTAACACAGAAGGTGAATGGCCCACCATGACTCCCCACTCCTCCTCCCATCCTCTGCTTCCCCTGACTTTTCCAGAAGCCCTCCCAGGAGGTCAAGTGGAAGACTGGACAGATGCAAAGACACACAGCTGCACGGAGGCCCCACTGGTCCATCAAGGAAACGTACTTGTTGTGATGCAAGTCGGCCTCAAACGCTTGCTTAGAGACGAAGTGATATTCCACCCCATCCTCCTCATGGCTCTTCCTGGGCCTGGTGGTATCTGTGAAAGAGAGGAGGGTAGCTGGGCAGAGATGTCACAGCACAGCGAGCCTGTGCCCTCATTCCTGTCCGGAGCTGGTCACGGATTTGTGTACAAACCACCCACTTCCCTCCATCGAGGGTCCCTGTGTGCAGGCACGTCACTGACTTGCACAGCTCTGTGATGTAGGCAAAAGGAGGCCTCCGGTTTTGCAGGTGAGGAAACAGAGGTGCAGAGGTTAAGCACCGTGTGGATGTCCCACGGCTGGGAGCAGAGCTGGGTCGGAACGCTCTCTGTCTCAGGCCAAGCGTATGCCCTTAACCACTCTGCCAAACTGCCTCACTGATGCTGTGGCTTTTAAAGAATCGCCTAAGGAATTCCTAGTCCTCTAGGTTTTATTTCCTAATTGTTTTTCTTTTTGGGAGCCAAGGGGGCAAAAACTCAGTTGACCCTGCTGTATGTTTTAAATTTTTTATTCAATTATTTCTCATCTGGGGAGAAAAGGCATGAAGACAGACAGTCCCCTCGTGGACTAGATGTTTCCGCAAGGCTGGCTCTCACATAATTTTTTTTTAATTAATTAATTTATTTATGGCTGTGTTGGGTCTTCGTTGCTGCGTGGGCTTTCTCTAGTTACGGCGAGTGGGGGCTACTCTTCATTGTGGTGCGCGGGCTTCTCACTGCGGTGGCTTCTCTTGTTGCATAGCACGGGCTCTAGGCGCGCGGGCTTCAGTAGTTGTGGTTCACGGGCTTAGTCGCTCCGCGGCATGTGGGATCTTCCTGGACCAGGGCTCAAACCCGCGTACCCTGCATTGGCAGGCGGATTCTTAACCGCTGCGCCACCAGGGAAGACCCCCTCACACAATTTTTAAACACATAGTGTTTTCCCTCTGATTTCCATAATAGAATCAAGGCACGCACCTCTGGGGAAAATCAGATCCTCCACAGAACAAGAGCACACGCGAAGCAACACACAGCTTTTTCCAGAGCATTCCAAAAGAAAAGAGGGGGTCTCAGAGGACAGTGTTTTCTCCCTTGTGGGCCACCCAGGGGATGCTCTGTGCGCCGTGTGACATCTGTGTCCAACCTCTGGCAGAGCTGCTAGGGTCACCTTTCCTGACCGTGTCCTTGCTTTAAAACTTTTATTCACCCACTGATTACATTCTAAACACCTTAGATGAGTATATGAGACCCTCTTAATCAACCCAGCCTCCCACTCAGCTCATCTCCCCCCCCACATCACCCACACTAACTTCCCCAGTCCCTCCCATTGCTGTACTGGGTCATATTTTGTCCCTTTGCACATGTTTTTCCCTTGGTATAGAGAACTCTTCCTTCTCTGCCTGAAAAACTCCTACTTACTCTTCAAAACCCAGATAAAAGTCACTGCTGCTGGGAAGCCTTCCCTGACTCGCCTGGTTCCTAATAGCAGGGAGAAAGTCACCTATCTGTGGGATGTCTAGAAGCAGGTAGGTCTAGCCATCCAGGTACCCCACCCCCAGAGGATGGGTCTGGAAGTTTCTGAAGGATCCATGTGTGAACAACTTCCACACGCCCTGTTTCAGTCCATCCTTTCAGCCTGGAAGGCTGTGGGCTCCCTAAAGTTCTCCCAGGTCCATCACAGGTGCTTCCAGAATGGCCTCCCCAACCCCCCATGACCCCGCCACCACATCCCTACCACTTCAGGTAGGATTCTGGAAGACAATTCTCATAACCCATAGACTGAGCTATGAGCCCTGAGGCCCAGGGGAGTGATACGGCAAAAGAAAGAATATGTAGGTGCGCTTCCTCGGAATACTCCAGAAAGGTCCCATTACTGCCACCACAGCATCCCTTCTCAGTGGCCATCAGGTGCCCACATTGTATCCCTCTGAGGAAGAGGACTGAGAGTCTCAGAAAGGAACAGCCAAGGACAGGAAGTGGCAAGCAGCAGGTGAGAGGCTGATGTGTGGCCTCAGTAAGAATGTGACTGTGGGGGGATTCCCTGGTGGCACAGTGCTTGAGAATCTGCCTGCCGGTGCGGGGGACGTGGGTTTGAGCCCTGGTCTGGGAAGATCCCACATGCCGCGGAGCAACTGGGCCCGTGAGCCACAACCACTGAGCCTGCGCGTCTGGAGCCTGTGCTCTGCAACAAGAGAGGCCGCGATAGTCAGAGGCCCGCGCACCGCGATGAAGAGTGGCCCCCGCTCGCCGCAGCTAGAGAAAGCCCTCGCACAGAAACGAAGACCCAACACAGCCAAAAGTAAATAAATAAATAAATAAACTACGACGGTTTATTTAAAAAAAAAAAAAACAATGTGACTGTGGGGACTTCCCTGGTGGCGCAGTGGTTGAGAATCCGCCTGCCAACGCAGAGGACACGAGTTCGAGCACTGGTTCCGGAAGATCCCACACGTTGAGGAGCAACTAAGCCCGTGCGCCACAACTACTGAAGCCCATGCACCTAGAGCCCGTGCTCCGCAACAAGAGAAGCCACCGCAATGAGAAGCCTGCACACCGCAACAAAGAGTAGCCCCCACTCACCGCAGCTAGAGAAAGCCGGCGCATAGCAACGAAGACCCAACGCAGCCAAAAAATAAATTAAATTAAAAAAAAAAAAAAGAAGAATGAGACTGGGGCAGGTTGCCTGGGTTTGAATCTTGGCTCCACCACTTACCAACTGTGTGACACTGGACAAGTTACCTAACCTCTCTGAGCCTCAGTGTCTTCCTCTGTATGGGATGATGATGATCCTCTTCTCAGGGATACTGGGAAGGCTGGCCAAGCTACTGCACATAAAAGCTCTTGGTAGAGCTCCTAGCTACTGCACGTCACATTCAGAACCAGGACTTCTGCCTGCTGGATTTCAGCATCTCCAGCTGCCTCTGGACTCAGGAGTGTACATAGCCACCCTGCTGGACTGGATCCAGCTGCAGGCGGAGTGCCCGAGCAACACTGCTCAAGGGCTCTCTGGCTTCCCCAACCTACTCTCTTGCCCAAGCAGAGAGCAGGGGCCATAGGAGTCAGAGTCATTGGGAAGAGGAGGCTGAAATACACCCACTGCTGGGGGCCCCTTGGTGTTGGGCTGAAGTTGCCACTTTACCTGCAATGAGCTCTAGACTCACCTCCCATCCCAGGCAAGAGCCAGGCAAGTGGTCCTCCAGTTACTGCCTCAGAGGGTCCTAGTGGACCACTGAGAGTGGGTCTCTTCCCATCATGCCTAGGTCCCCTGATGTGCCTATAGCAGGCAGTGCCTGGCAGTCCTTCAGACCCAAAGTAAGGATGAAGATGGATACATGGAGTCAAGTCCCCAAGAAATAGTCATGTGCAGACATGCTTGCACACACACATACACACACACACACACGAGCCCTCTTACGTGGAACAGCAACACCAAAGTGCTGTGGGTTCTCTGCCACGACCTTCTGCTTCAGCTCGTGCAGTCGGGCTCCCAGAGACCCTGGGAAACAAAGGGAAGGCTGCAAGGTCCCTGCTGAGCTCCCTCCCCACCCCTCCAGGGAGAAACCAGCCCATTCTCTGGAGACGTCACCTACCGATCAGAACCACCAGGCGGGGCTGCTCGCCGGGCTGGTGCTGGTACCTGGTCACCTCCTCGTAGGTCGGCAGCTTTGGAGACTCGGCCACTGCAGATGTCTTTCCTTCCTGCGGGCTTCCCAGTCTCTCCCTGCGGCCCAGCCGGAAGCTCCTCCGAAGACCAGCTTGGGGAGAAGGGCAGGGGGACACTGCGGCATTTGTCCCAGTATCTCCCTATAGACTTTCTCTACCTGGTCAGACCTGGAGGTGGGACTGAGACCCACGGGCCTCTCCCAACCACCTTCTGCTACAGGAAGGGGTTGATCGGGACGTACGGTAATATGACGAAAGGGCGATTACCTGGCGTCCAAAATTTAGGGTTCAAGGCTACTGCTTTACTTGGTATGTGACTGACCTCAGGCAAGTCATCACCCCTCTGCGCCTCAGTCCCTTATCCATGAAAGGGAATCCAAATCTACAAAGGCAACGGGTGCTCCTAGATTGGATCCTGGATCGGGGGAAATGCTCTAAAGGACATTATTGGGACTACTGGCAAAATTTTGATATGAACACCATATTAAATAATAGAATTGTATGCCTGTTAAATTACAGGAATTTTTTTTAAAGATAAATAAAATAAGAAATAAATTCCCAGAATTTGATAATAGCCCTGGGTTATATAAGAAGATGTCCTTGTCCTTAGGGGACACACGCTGAGCTATTTAGGAGTGAAGGGACATGACGTCCACAACTCTTAGTGACTCGGGGGGAAGAGGGTTAAATGTGTACGTGCAGAAAAAGGGAATGATAAAGCTAATATGGCAAAGTGTTAACATCCGGGGAATCTGCGTGTAGCGTATATGGGAGTTCTTTGTACAATTCTCACAACTTTTCAGTAAGTTTGAAATTGCTTCTGAACGAAAAGTTTAAAAACTCTTCGTCTGTCTCTAAGGCCTTTGAAAAGATTTACCAAAATAAAAGAAGTGAAGGTACTTTGGAGATCGATAAAAGGCTCCATTGTTGTATGGGGGTGGCAGAAACACTGAATCAACTACGATTGAGATTATGGTAATAATAAAATCAGTAGTAATGTAGGGGTCCTGCCAGGCCACTGCTCCCAGCGGCTGGGTGAAAGTTGGGGTGGGGGACCCCAGGCCTGGGCAGGCTCAGCCCAGCCTCTGGCAGACACAGACTGAAGGAAAATGTGGGTCCCACAGACTCAGCTGCTCTTGAGGGGTTCCTGGGCTTGGATCACCTCTCCCTGACCCAGGAGCCCACGGTGGTCTGTGCATGGGCGGGGGGGGGGATCTCGGGGGGAGAGCCCCCATTACTTACCCACATAGTGTCCTTTGAAATATCCCTCACAGTCACGGGTCTCTGGGGACCAAACAGAGAGAGGGAGGCCAGTGAGCCATGCTGGACACATGCCCCAGCCCGGAGGTACCCAGGCCCCAGATGGCCAGGCAGAGCCCTCTGGGATGGCGTCTCGGGGGGCCCAGGACAAATGCCATGTCCCGGCCACCCCAGGTAAACAAGTTCCTCTGTTTCACCCAGTTCTCCATGCTTAGGCCACAAACAGCCTTTCCAGGCCTGGCTGGGGTTCTGGGCCAGCAGACCTCGTTCCAGCCCCTCAGAGTTAGGATCAGTGAGAATAAGGAGGGGAGATTCACTCGCCCTGCCCTACCGCTACCCAGCCGGGTCACGTGGTCATCCCAGCCAAAGTCCAGGGAGGGCCGGGCCCCACGTGCCCACCAGCTCTGCAGGCCTCAAGGAGCAGGTCGGTCCAGCTGGCAGAGCAGGGAGAGGGGTGCCAGGAGCCAGAGGGGCACAGCAGCCCCAGAGCGGGGTGGCAGAAGGGAGAACAGGCCCCTCCAGCCCCAGACACTCTACAGAAAAGGGGCCTGTCCATGCACACAGGGGACAAATACTGGGCCTACCTTCGTCACAAGGCTGATCACCTGCGGTTTGCACAAAAGACAGATGGAGCAGCGTTAGCGGAGGGGAACCGCGAGGCCCTGTGGCCCAGAGGCAGCCGCAGCCTCGGGTGCCTCAGGAGCCCTCCATCTGTCCCCTCTTTCTTTCCTCCAACAAACCCGAGATCTGAGCTGCGGTGCATTATTAAACCAATACTTGCTCTAATTAGTCCTCCTGTGTGTGTCTCATTAGCGGCCCAAAGAAAGCCAGATCTTCACTGGCATAAGCAGCCTCAGGGCCAATTTACTCTGCAGCCCCTCCGACCTGAGAGCAAGCCTGGAAAGGCGGCTGTTGGCAGTGGCCACCCAGCCAAGGGAGCAGCTCGCCCTAGGATGCCTGCAGCGGGACCAGGACCTGCTCTCTCTTCTCTTGGGTTTGAGACTCTCCTGGGCAAATGCAGGTGCCAGACGACAGAGTGGCACAGCGCAGGGCTGCGGGCCAGCTGTGCTCCATTCATCTGGCATTGTTCTGGCGCCCCACTTGGTTCCAAGCCCCCCCCCTTCCCCCCTAACCCCTGACCCCCAGCTAGGGAGGCCATACCCTGGGGAAGCTTCCTCTCCATACGGGGCTCTAACCTGGGGGCTCTGATCACAGGCCCTCTGGAAACCTGACCCCAGCCCCACTCCCTTGACTTCATGAGCCTCTGTTTAATCGTCTTGGCAAAAGGGATGCCCTGACTCCACTACTACCCAGGGCTGTTGTGATGATTAAAAGGCAAGAAGGTAGGTGAATGTGTTTTCTAAAAGGTAAGTGATGCACAGAGTAGGGTTACTAGACAAAATACAAGACGCTCTGTTAAATGTGAATATCAGATAAACAACAAATAATTCATTAGTATAAGTATGTCTCAAATATTGCATGGGATATACTTATACTAAAAACCCATTCATTGTTCATCTGAAATTCGAATTTAACTGGGCAGCCTTTATTTTTATTTGCCAGATTTGACTGCTGACTCAGAGGCACGGGATCGCTCACAGCCATCTCCATTCCCTTCCAACATCAGTGGTTCTTAAACTGTCAGGGTCAGAGAGCCCCTTGGGGATCTAATGAAAGGTGTGGAGCCTCTCCCAGACACAGACACACAGATACACAACACACACACACACACACACAGTTTGCACAAAATTTTGGGAGCAGTGTTACCATGCCCCCGCAGTGTCATCTATGGGCCCCAAATACAGTAGCTCCTCTCCAGGGAATAGCTCTCCGCAACCTACCCCCATTTCCCTTCTTCATCCCTCTCCCCAGCCCCTCCTCCCTCAGGAGGCCTGAGAGCTCAGACAGGACCCTCGGTGCCCCCTCCAGCCCAGTGCTTGCTTCTTCCCCACACGAAGCCCCAGAGCCCTAACCCCAGCCCCTCCCTGAACTGCTTCCCTGAAGTGCCATCCTGCCAGTCTACTCACACGGGGGCTTCTTGAGGCTCTGGGGGCTCGGCAGGGTGCCCGTGGCTCTCCGGTAGCTTAGTCGCCTGTGCGGACACAAGGGGATGGGCAGGCCCATGAGCTGGACCAGAGAACCAGTCATAGGGAACCTTCTGGAAAACTCAGGGAAACCGAGGCCTGGAACCCACAGGTGGGGATAGCCTGGCACTCCAAGGGCCTCCTGCTTCACACTGAGTTCCAGTGAAGAGGGACATTTTCACAGGTTCTCACTGGTTCATGAGGAAGAAACTGAGTTTCTTGCTCTGGGAGAAGCTTTTCCAGCCCAAGATGGTCACACACAGGGGTACAGCCCATGGTCAGCAGTTGGTCGTTACTTTCCCATGGCTGATTCTCAAGGAAAGGAGGCACCTTCTCCAAACTCACCCGGCCTCCCCATCTCTGAGGAAGTTGGAAAACAGCAGAACGACTCCCAGGAGAAGCCGAGGGTGAAAGTGACCCTAATTTAATGCCCTTCCCCACCCACCCTAGCCCAACAGAGAGCTCAGCCTGGCACATTATTCAATGCGTCCCTGGGTGGAGAAGCCACCTCCAAGGCCTCTTTGAGCTGAGAAAACACCCAGGGCTCCTAGAGGTCTCTAGATTTCCACATTTAAATGCAGCTAAAGAGCCTTCCCCCAAGACCTGTGAAGCCAAAGATGCAGATGGGTCTGAGGCTCCCCTGAGGAAATAAAGCAGCAGTTCTCAAACTTCAGCTCCTCAGATTCATCTGGAATATCTGTTAGAACACAGAGCTCAGGGTCTGCCCCTGGAGTCTCTGATTCAGCAGGCCTGGGGCAGGGCCCAGGCAGGGATTGGCATTCTAACAAGTTCCCAGGGGATACTGATGCACCTGGTCTGAGGACCACACCAGGAGGGCCACTGAAACAGATGAACCCTGAGGTCTGTTGCTACAGCATCATTCCACACCCCAAAAATGGAAGAGGGCTACAAACCCCAGGGGAGGTTTGCAGGTGTAAGTGCCACACCCTCTGAGCCAGGATTTACACTTTGGGCAAGCTATCCTAAGGAAACAATTTGAAATATAAGGAACAGTCTATGTGCACCATAATTATTTGCACATAGACTGTAGCAGTGAAACATTAGAGACAGCGTCAAAGTACAGCCACACGGAGGAAGCAAAGTCACTTAGGTAGGACCCTTCCTCAATGAAGCCTTCCATGCTTGCCCGGACGAGGGCCAACCCTCCTGCTAGGACCTGGCGGGGCCCGGTGTCCTCCTCCCACACACCCATCACATTTATATATAAAGTGTTCATCTGAACCGTGGGTGACTTTTCAGCTAAACTGTTAAGCTCCTCCAGGGAAGAAACCATAGCTGCTGCCTGTGAATGAAGAGTACATCTCCTGATGAAATATTATATTACCATTAATTAATAGTACAGAATAATATTATTCTAGAGTAATATAGGAAATGCTCATGTCAAAATGCTAAGCTACCAAAAAAAAAAAAAAAAAAAGCAAGACCTCGAATTCTATGTGCACCACTCACATAACAGGCACAGGAAGGAAATAAATCATGTTGTTTAGATAGCAGTGAGGCTTTGGGTAATTTTCTTTTCCTCGTCCTCCTCTTCTGTATTTTTATATTTTATTTCTCAACTTGCCCTAAGTATGCATTATAAAATATACATTAATTTAATAACATAGATTTCCATCTTTCAATACAGCCATCACCACTGATGATGGGAGAAAAAGAGCCAACACAAGCACAATTGGTACTTAGCCCAGAGGACACCCAGTGGGCCCCTCTGGCTGTGCTGGCAGAGATTTGGGGCTTTGTCATGTACTTATGCCTCGGCCACTCCAGAACCACACCCCCTTACAACACATCCCAGACCCACCTTTCCTGGAACTGCTTGGAGGGGATGAGGCCAGCTCGAAGGTTGGTGTCCCCCATTCGCTTGGCCTGCCACCACGTGGGGTCGTCCTGGCTCACCACTTCCAGGACCTGCCTGCGCTGGAAGGGCAGGCCTGCCTCCTGGCAGGGGATGGCCCGGTCCTCCCGAGGGTTGTAGTGGAAGAGGGCCCGCATGAACACCTGCGGTGGAGGGGCTCAGTGAGACAGCCCTTTGCCGTGTAAGCACAGATGTGTCTACGCCACACGGAAAACCAAAGGACAACCACCATTCACAATTAGGAAGAACAAGCAGCCTCAAGAATAGAAAGCTGGGACTTCCCTGGTGGTCCAGTGGTTAAGACTCTGTGCTCCCAATGCAGGGAGCCCAGGTTCAATCCCTGGCTGGGGAACTCGATCCCGCCTGCCGCAACAGAGATCCCGCGCGTGGCAATTAAGACGCGGCGCAAATAACTATTTATTTATTTACTTATTTATGTTAAAAAAAAAAAGAATAGAAAGTTAATCAGAAACCCACCGCACCGATTTTCTTAGTGTTCTTCAACCATTTTCAATGTCCCAGTTGGGAAATCCATCAAGAAATCAGAAAATGAATAGCTGGGCCCCATGAATTTCCCTTTCCAACCTAAACATCTCCTTATTGGCCTGATCTGCTATCCTCACAACAGCCTCTCAGCCTACACAAAGCAACCATTAGTCCCGGGAGCAAAAAGTAAAGTCAAGCACAATTTCTAACTCAAATGTTATTTCTGATACGCTAACTGCCCCTAACGATGTCAGCAGCCATCTGTACATAGGTAATCTAGATGTTTTGATAAGAACACAAACATCAGTGAAACTACTGTTACCGACTCCTCATCATCACTTTTCAGTGGGTAACTGACAGCTACATCTTTGACAGCTCAATCCTGCCTCATCTGTCACGCACTTAGCCAACCCCCAACTCTCCCCTTTACCCTGAAGTCATCCCTCTAGAGAAGAGGATGGGAAGACATAGCATTTTGTCACACTTCTTCGTTCTCTTCTGTAATTCAGAGGCATTTATTTATTTATTTATTTCTATTTATTTCTATTTATTTTATTTATTTATTTATTTGTTTGTTTATTATTTATTTATTTATTTATTTCTATTTCCATATCATTACAGCCCAATAACTTTAACAGCAAATAGGGGAAAAAAAAAAAAAAAGGGCCAGAGGGTTTCCTTAGACAAATCCAAATCATATTCCTTTATGCGCCAAGCAGAAAAGACGCAGTTTGACAATAGTAAGAAATTTCTGGCATATATTATGAGGACAGATACCCTCATTTAGCCACAGATGTTACCAGGGTCCCAGGCACTCTGAAGAAAGCATAATCTTAAATGGTCAGCCGTGATCAAGCATCTAGCTCAAAGAAAAATATTTAGAAAGGATGGACTCAGAGACAGCCTACCCATTTTGTCCTATAGGAAAACCAAGTCCTCTCCCTGTATCAAGTTAGAACCTGCAAAAGCTGCCTATGGAGACCATATTAGCTTGTCCCAGGAAGAACCACTTCCATCAGGTATTACGTGTGCCCTGGGATTCAACTGAAGGTGCAAATAAGAAACAGTCATATAGAGATGATTTCTTCATTTGCCATAAAAAACTGTCAAATACATTGTCCACTGTTAATCGCCATTCATCAAAATATTTATTGACGGGGCTTCCCTGGTGGCGCAGTGGTTGAGAGTCCGCCTGCCGATGCAGGGGACACGGGTTCGTGCCCCGGTCCGGGAAGATCCCACATGCCGCGGAGCGGCTGGGCCCGTGAGCCATGGCCGCTGAGCCTGCGCGTCTGGAGCCTGTGCTCCACAACAGGAAAGGCCACAACAGTGAGAGGCCTGTGTACCGCAAAAAAAAAAAAAAATTATTGACATCTACTCTGTGCCAAGCGCTGTAACGTCCCATCTTTCATGCGGGCTGGGAATTAGCTTTCTTGAAAAATTGGCATGCTGCCTTCCATACTCTGATGAATTCCGTTCATTATTGTAATTCATTACGTTCTCCTTTTTGCCTTGGCTGCCAGAAAGGGCAGGTCCAAATTCATTGGGAAATAAAAGTAATGCCCTCTTCCATCGTCTCTACCCCCACTTCAGCTCAGGGCTTGACAATCTCTCACCTGGGCTTTCACAACAGACTCCTACCAGGTGCCCTAGACCCGGTCTCCACCTTCCTGTACTCACTGCCCCAGGGAGCTTTCTAAAACACAAATGTGGTTGTATCACTTCCCTCTTAAAAAAAAAAAACGAAAAACCTTTAAGAGCTTCTCACCGCCTATGGGGTTGTAACTTGGGCTGTGGGGGCCCCCCATATCCCCCGGGGCCTTACTTTTTCAGGGCATCCCAGGCTGACTGCCTAACGGCTTTCTCCAGCCACTGGGATCTGCTCTCCCCTAACCTGGCCGGCAGGAACTGCTGGGAATTAACCCCCGGGATGTAGCCTGGTGGGAGTTGGTGTACAGAAACCCCAGATCTCCCAGCTCTTGGCAGGGATGACGGAGGCACGGTCTACAAGGGATACCAAGCTCTGGAGCAGGATTAAGCTCTGGTTGCCCCTGTGGTAACTTGCTGAGAACACACCCTTTGTTGCACTGGCTGCCTTCCTTTCCCCACTCCAGTACTGGTGTTTCCTGGGGTCACCTCCAAATAAACTATTTGTAGTGAATCCCTGTATCAGAGTCGGCTTCTGAGATCCTAAACTAAGCAGGGATTATGCCAAAACCCTCAACAAAGCATTCAAAGCCATTCAGAAGGTAGCCTTGACCCACCTCCCCAGCACACGCCCCCATCCTCCCCCTGGAGCCCCACCACCGTGCACTTTCTCACTGAGCCCCCCCTACTCCTCTCTGTCATATCTCTGAGCCCCCGCATATGCAGACCCCTCTGCCCACCCTTCCCTCCACCTCCTCTTAACCAGAGAAGTCCCTCTCATCTCCATCTTCCTCAAGCCTCACTTCCAACACCCCTACTGCATGACACCTTCCAAAGTGCCTCTCACTCTGTACAGAATCCTTCCGAAGCTCTTAATCACATAGCAAGGAGAGAATGGCTCCCCAGCCTCCCCTTCTGACCCAGGAATCCTTGAAGTTACTAATCATCCCGGTCTCCAGCATCTGGCTGAGCGCCTGGGCACAGAGGAGGTGCCTCTACCAAAGGTAGGCTCCACAAGGAATTAAACAAAAGGCGGTTACTTAATTGGTCCCGAAGCCAGAACACTGGGTACCTTCTCCTCCTCTTCACGGCCCTGCTTTTCGACTTCAATTAGAAGAACCTTGTCTTTTATTAGTAAGCTACGTCAATTCCTGTTTAGAAGAGGCCGGGTACAAACAAATAAATCACTCCGTGACTGAATTACAGGTCTCTACTGGGAGCTTGTTCCGAGGACCAGATGGATGATCTCTTCCCGGATGACTGTTTCAAAGGCTGGGCTGGAGTCTGCCGCCCCCGCTTGCCCCCCGCGCCGCCGCCTCCAGCTCCCCCATACCTTGCTGTCCTTCAAGCGGTCCTCCTCCTGGGTGGCTGGGATGATTTTCAGGGTGATGGACCCCTGAGACTGCGCCTGAAAGGAAAGAGCACACAGCCGTATCATCTACCAGATCTGACCCTCCAGGACGTCACGTCTTACTTCCCAGATCTGGAAACTCACGTTCAGAAACAAAGGGGACGTGCTGCCTCCCCTATGACCCACCCTTCTATGGTGGGAGCCGGCTGACTTAACTAAAGCATTTTAATGCGACAAAGGGACAGAAGACTTAAAATGAGAACCCGAGGACAATGCATGCACCAAGTACAGCTCTCCATCCAAAGGGCTGCCATTCTTTCTTATCTCTCGGGTTATTTTAATAACCTAGTCCAGTTTCATTTTCCTCCTTCCTGCCTCATTTGGGGCTGGTTCCCAAACAGTACTCCCCTCTTTGCTTGCATCTTCCCCAATCTCAGGCCACTGCTACCTTCCCAGGGGTTCCCCTCCCCTCTACTGGAGAGAGGCCCTGCACCCCACATGGGGGGCCCACGGGAAGCACACTGTCAGCCCATGAGAGCACATCTCACCCAATGCCATCCCTGGCTCCGCATCACTCTGGAACACGAGGAAGTCGGTGCCCAGAACCAGGGAAAGGGGAGTGGGGACAGGAAGACTGAAGTGTCTTAAAAAGCGGGGCCTTAAAAAGCGGGCCTCGGAGCTTCAGATCTCATCCCGTATCTGCCCCCCAAACCATCAGAAGTTAGCAAAGACTGTTGTGTTGGGAGAGGATGCCTGAGGATAAAGAGGACAGAACTACGATGGGGGCTTTCTGTAATTTCAGTTTTGACTTGAACCCGCAGAATGGACTGAGAAGGCTGTTTCCATCCCAGCACGTGATCCCCTAGAATCCCCTTGCAGTTGTAAAGTGCTATATCCTCTTCCGGATATTTACATCCTAACGATAACTATGCATTGGTTGAGAAACCATCCCTATCCCTGCTGGACAGGAAGGGAAATGGAAACTCAGACTGATTCGATGACTTGTTCAAGGTTACACAACTGGAAAGTGATGCAGGCAAGATTTGAACCCAGGACCAAGTGACCCCAAAGCCCTTGCTCTGCTGGGCTACAGCCTTTTACTCCATATTCCTCAGCCCTTTGGAAGAGGGGACCCTTTTGAGAGGGTCTTCCAGACGGGTCCTCAGGAAAGAAGGCTGGGGGTAGGGAGGATGGCTGTGCTGAAGAGGGGGTCTGAGAGAAGTGGGTGGTCTGGGCGCTCCTTTCCTCCTGTCCCCCACCCTCCATACAGGGCACTCTGTGAGGCCACTTGGCCTGCGGCCTCCCCGTGCAAACAGGGACGCTGGGCCAGATCAGCCCTGGCTCCAGGAAGCGCCCTGCTCTGGGTTTCTGAAGAGCCACCGCGTCCCCAACATGCGCACAGCACAGACCAGAATCTGGCTAATCTCGTCAGGCCGCTTGTGCAGGACCGTGATCCCGTTCACTTCCCGGAGCTCGTCTCCAACGTGGACCAGGCCTAGGAGACACAGGGGCTGACGGTCAGCACGGGAAGGGGGCTGAGGTCCCCAAAGCAGGGAGTTCTGGGCACCACTGGCACCTGCCTGTGGAGCCCACTGCAGGGGAGACACAATGTTTAAGGACAGTGGACGGGACTGGGATGAACGGAGTTGTCACAGGGTGCCAGGTGCCTCACCTGGCATCCCAGTCTCACAACCACGTGGTGAAACCCCCGGTTTACAAACTGGCAGCTGAGATCCAGAAAAAAAGATGCAGCTTGCCCAAGGCCACACTGCTAAGAAAAAACGGAGCCAGTGCGCAGACGCAGTTACTTTGCTGTAGAAACCCTGTGTTCTTTCTGCTATAGCCTCTGCTTCTTTAAAAATATCATTAACTCTTCACCTTCCTGGATGTACAGACCTGACTCCAAGAATGTCTTTCTCAAATTTTACACGAAAACTTAAGGGCACCAGGGAAGATGGTGTCAAGAGTGTTAGACACACCTGTCTGTTGGCCTCTGCTTTAATGACTAGCATCTCTGCATATCGGGCCCTATTTGCCATTCAGTGTGGACACTGGCCCAGAAGCAGCAGAAGGCAGTAAAAGGTACAGAGTCTTGGGCCCACCTGAGACTTGCTGAATCCGAATCTGCGTTTTAAAAAGACACTCAGGCCATTTCCATGCTTGTTAATGTTTGGGAAGCACGGGTCTAGGGGTCCCACCACAATGAGCCCCAGACTTCTGGGGCAACACTCCCCTATGCCAGGAGATTTGCCCCCCAATTTACTTCCTCCCTATACCAGTGATTCTTTCTTTTTTTTTTTTTTTCACGGGCCCAGCCGCTCCGCGGCATGTGGGATCTTCCCAGACCGGGGCACGAACCCGTGTCCCCTGCATCGGCAGGCGGACTCTCAACCACTGCGCCACCAGGGAAGCCCCACACCAGTGATTCTTAACCTGTGCTCCACCTAAACACATCTGGGACATGAACACCCTCCCCTCAGTAACTGTGGCTTGTTAAGGCAACTGGGGTGTCGGAGAAGGGTGTCCCTGCCACCCCAGTTAGGATTTACACCAAGCTTAACTACCACAGTCCTCAGGTTAAGCCAATGCTCAAACCTTTCTGATCAACCTCAAAGTACTCCATGCCTGAGATATTTCCAAACAACTAAATTTTCTACAGAGCTTAGGAAGGAGAAGAGAATTCCAGCCCCACTTCCAGAAAGCAAAGCACATCCCAAACAGGTGAGTGGACAGGAGAGGAAAAGGAGAGCTGTGGCCAAAGGGGGCAGGCTGGGGGACCACGGCCATCACCTCAGCTAGGCCGGCACTGATGCCACTCACCGCTCCGGTCTGCTGCGCCCCCTCGCATGATCCTGGCCACCACGACAGCCCCTGAGTGCTCATCCCGCCGGATGGTGGCCCCCTGCATCAGAGACAGAGCAGGCAGGCTCCTGAGAAGCAGCCCCGAACCTCAGACCCCGACTCTCTGGACCCAGCAAAGCCTCCCCCGGCCACCGCCCCATTCCTCCCCCTGCCACCCCAGGGGGCAGATCGGTGGACACCTTTCCAAGGCTGAGGATGAAATAAAACCCACATCTCAAATTAGTATAGCACAGCACTTTACAGTTTAAAGAAGGCAGGAGAATGCTGTCACAATCTCATCTGAGAGATGAGGGACTGGGGCACAGAGAAGGAAAGCAACTTCAAGGTCACCCAGCTTTCTGTGATGCCACACCCTCTGCTTTCTCTATTGTACCGCAGCCCTTGCCTCTTGCAAAGACATTTAATAATGAGGAGAATATGTGCCAGCCAATTCCCAACCTGCCTCTAACCAAGCACGGGGTTACCAGGCCTTCTGTTGTTTCCAAGGGGAACCAATTATGCCCCAGCCGGAGCTTCGGGACCAGGATGGGGCCCACGAAGCATGGCAGAGATGATATCTAGGATGAAAAAAGCACTAGCAAGCCCTCAGTTTCGTGCACCACACAGACTGGACGGTGGCGGGGCAGGGCAGCGGTCAGGAGCTGGATGGCCCTGCCGTTTACTAAGAGCATGTGCCCTTAGTGAGGAATCCTTATCTTCTCTGCGACTGTTTCGTCTGGGGTGTGGGAAAGCGTTTAACTCACAGGGTTGTTGCGAGGTTGACATCAGGTAACGCATGCAAGGCACTTAGCACACGGTAAGTGCTCAATAAATGCTAACCACTTGTTACTGGCTATACATGCAAACCCACTGGCACACTCATTATTAACTTCATTCAAAGTCCGTAAGATAAATATTGCTGGAAAGAGAAACCAGCAGCTAAAAACCCTACGGCTTCTTGCCACCTAGGCTTTCAAACTTGCCAGCATCTCTATCCATCCTTTCCTCTTTTCCCCATCTCAGGGGAGGGGCTCCTCCTGGCTAGGCTGCCCTCTACCCCCTCCCTCCCTCTCCTGCATTCTCAATGCCCCCTCCTCACTGGCTCCTTCCCCTGGTCCTAAAAATATTATCAAGTCTCTCCCATCATTAAAAAGCTGGCAACCCCATCCAGCAGCCACCGGTCTCCATTCCTTTGGAGCAAGCTTCTCAAAGAGGCAGCACGCATCTGCTCTCTCTGCTTCCTGCCCTCTGACTCACTCCCCGCCTGCCTCCAATGCACCAGCAAAGGCACCGACGACCCGCCAGCTGCCAGCTCGCCACCCTCAGTCTTCTCTCTCTCATCTCCTGTCTGATTCACCCTCCCGCTGGAATGCTCTCTTAGCCTGGGCCCTGGTGACACTTCTCTCCCGGTGCTTCTCACTGACAATTCCTCTCCTTTGCTGAGTCTTCCTCTATACGACTTTTAAATGTTGATTAAAGGGCCAGGGTATACGCTTTACCCCGGTGGTCTCAACCTCTCGGGCGGGGTGGTAACCCCTCCTGGAAGATGGCAGCTGCCAAGTCTGTATCTCTGCACACGTAAGCCTTCACCTCCTGGATATTTCCACTTGTGGGCACACAGGCCTCTTGAATTCAACGGACCCTAAGTTCCTCCTTATAATGGTCCCAGTGCCCACCCATCATCCTAGCTGGACCCCTGGGCCTTACCCAAGATGCCTCCCCAGACTCCTGCCCAAACTGGGGCAGGCACAAAGTGACATTAATTTTATTTCCAAAATATTTCTTGGATTTCTCTTTCCTCTTCCCACAAACCAAGGTCAAGCCCTGTTTCTGAACCTCACGTATTGGCTGCTACCCTCAAATTGGTCCACCGCTTCTGGTCTCACCCTCCAGGCCACTTTCTACTTCGTAGCCAGGGTGATACTTCTAACTGCAAATCTGGCCATTTGGTTCCTCACTTACAACCCTTCAATGGCTCCCCACTGCCTTCAGGATCCAGCCAATCAACTGCGTGTTGTAACCTGGATCTCTCCGCTCTCCCGCTGATCTGGCCTCGCCTCTGTCACACTTTACCTTCAACTCGGCAAGTTCCCTGAATATAGCAGCCCGTTTACCTTCCCATGGCTTTGCTCATGCAGTTCTATGGTGGAATGCCTTTCTTCTTCCTCTTCCTTCTGGAAAACTCCTGTTCATTTTTTTTTTTTTTTTTTTTAGAATTCAGCGTGGGCATCACCTCTTCCAGGAAACCTCCCAGTCACTACCTCCTGTGAACTCCCAGAGGGCAAGGACTAAGTCTTAGTCCTGCCCGCACCCAACACAGCGCCTGGCACACGGGGGGTGGGGGTCACGATACGTTTGCTGAGTGGGTGGATGACTGGCCCATTTTGAAGGTAAGGAAACAGAGGCAGAGGAGAACCGTGGTCTGTTTGCAGAAGCGGCTCATCTGAGGTCACTTGGTGAAAGTTGACAATAAAGAGGGCCAGATGTGGTATTCTCTAGGGCAAGCCCTCAATTCTCTGGACTGCCATTACTTCCCTCCATCTCATAAACAACTCTGTCCCTTTGCTCAGTACATCAGTGCTGAACCAGGACCAAAATGATAACAATCTGTCAGCTGGGGAGAAGGATGGCTGCTGCCCTGAGCTTCCTTGGAATTCAGAACAAGGTTGGCCAACTTTTTCTGGAAAGGGCCAAATGTAAATATTTTATACTTTGTGGGCAACACAGTTTCCATTGAGTCTGCCGTTGCCATGTAAAGGCGGGGCCCCAGACAATATATACATGAACGGGATGGCTGGGCACCAATAAAACTTTATTCACAAACACTGACAGTGGGCGGGGTTTGGCCCTTGGACCGTAGTCTGCCAACCTCCGGTTCAGAGCTGACGATCAGGGCTGCCCTGCACAGCTGTGCAGGTTCTTGACTGCACAAAGGAGCTTGACCACAGTGGAGGGAAGCTGTAATCACCCAGAGAAAGGGATACTCTGCACACAAAGATGTCACAGGGACTAGTGGCAGCCCTGACAAAGCTGCCATCACTCACTCCGAAGACTTCAGGAGGGTCCTTTCCAGGGTTTCTGGGTGGGTGGAGGTGGGAAACAGGGAGAGGGTGGGGCAGAGAGGTGAGGGCCACATACCAGGGGTTCCTTGTTTTTCACCAGGCGGACAATCTTCACTGATTCTTCATCAAAATCCTCGTCAATATTATCGGGCAGAGGGGGGAGAACGGGGTCAAAATTCTTCTGGGCAACCGTGTCATGTACCATGAGCATGGCCTGTCAGGAAAGCAAGAGAAAAGAAGGGCTGGCCCTAGAGCTTACATGGGTCTGGGGGACCTGGCCGGGCAGTGGTTTGGGGGTCTCAAATCTCACGCCAGAGAGACGACCACCCTGGACGCTGGCGCTGAGAAGCGCTTGCTCAGAAATGTCCTCAGTCTCACGGCCAAGCGCTCCCTCCTGCCCTCATCCCAGGAGACACAGATGTGTGGGTGGCCAGGGACTGCGGCGTGACTACCCTGAGGTGAGGGGTGGACAGCAGCTGGAGCAGTTCCCTCTCGTCACTGTGCATGGAGGCGGCCTGCAGCTCCTCCATCACCTGGGGGGAAAGGAGAGAGAAGGCCACAGATGGCTGTGGGCGCTGCGAGCCTGCTGGGAGTCACCCAGGGGAAACCCTGCTCCCTGGGCCTCAGACCCAAGGGCCCTCCCAGCCACTACTACAGCACCAGGGAGCACTGGACCCTCAGCCACCCCAGGACTGACACTCCCAGGGTAATCGCACCAGAGATCAGAGACCCTGAGCAGCCTCTAATCCTAATGGGAGTTAACTTATTAAGCTCTTCCTGGGTGCTGTCCGCCTTATGTGGATTAACTCTCACAAGGAACTAGATGGAGCAGGTACTATTATATTGCCATTTCAGAAGTAAGAAGTAAATGAGACAGGTTACATATCTTGCCCAAGGTCGCAAAGCTGGTAAGTGGCACAGGCAGGACTTGAACCTGGGCTTATTTGGCTCTATTGTCTGTGCCCTTCACCACATTTTCCAGATGAGGAAATTGGGGCTCAGAGAGGTTGAGTCACTTGCTTACGGTCGCAGAGCTAGTAGCAGAGGCAGAGCTGAGCCTGGGAGCCTGGCAACCTAACCTGCTCCTAATGGCATTCCACAGCCAAGAAAGGCAGGGGATCTGCCCCAACCCCTCACTAGGCCATCTCCTGGGGTTATGTGAGTTTATTCAGAAGCCAGCCTTAGTAATCAACCGGGACAGTTTTTCCAACCATGCAACACAGCAGACAGGTCCACAAGAAATGAGGAAGGATTCCTTTAAAAAAACAAAGCCTGGAAATTCCCTGGCGGTCCAGTGATTAGGACTCAGCACTTTCACTGCTGGAGGCCCGGGTTCTATCTGGGCCAGGGTTCAATCCCTAGTCGATCCTGCAAGCCATATGCGTACAGCAAACAAACAAACAACAACAAAAGTCCAAGAAGCTGCAAGTCCCTGGACACAGGACTTCACATTGGGCCTCCCCAAAGCAGATACACAATGTGCGTGTTTGAACTGTTCTTGTCGCCAGTTCTCAACCGTTTGGGAACTGTCCTCATCTCACAGCTGGGGAAACAGACTTTCTCAGGAACACAAAGTAAGTGGGCGTCACCATGTCACCATGTCCCCTGGCCCTGTCCAAGACTCACGAGTTCCTCCCTGCCTATTAGGAAGCCCAGGGAGGAGGGGAAGGGGAGAAGACACTCTTCACCTTGGGGCTCCCGAGTCCCGACGTCCCCTCACTAAGCAATGGCATGCAGGCCAGATGAAGGAGCTACAGGTGGGAGGGGGGCTGAGGCCGTAAGGAGAAACCTGGGGCTTACATCCTCGGCAAGGGCCACAGCGCTGTGCAGAACGGGGGTTGGACTTTGCCTCTCGTAATAGCGAAGCTTCTCGTGAATCTGCAAAGACAGCTGATCTCAGGCTGCGGCCTCCCAAGCCAGCTCCCCAGGTTTACCCTGGACATCACACACCCCACCCGCGGCTGTGGGGATGCCTGGGGCTGCAGACCGGGTCATCCACGGGGCAGCATATTTACCTTCATTAAATAATTGAGGCTTTTTTCACTGAAAACATCCCTCAGGAAGCCCATCTCTTCCTTCTGGTTGGAGTCAGGTCTGAGCTGAGAGGTCAGTAGTGCCAGGGTTTCATGCAAACCTGAGGAGAGAGTAAGAAAAACACTGTATAACCAATGCAGTGGGTACTTCCTGCCCTGTGGTACCCCCAGCGGACCTTCCAACAACACTTCAGCCCTGCTATGTGCACATTTTCTCCCCCAGCTCTCATTCCCAGGGCTTGGAGCTGACACTGGATAGCAGCTGCTTTCTTTGCTGCCCCAGGTTGCTAGGCAGGGTCTTGTCTTCAAGACTGTGGCAGGTCCAGCCCCGGGAGACACTCACCAGAGTCCTCGGACAGCACCGGCATGTCTGTGCTGGTCAGATCTCTGCCTGTGGATTCTGGGAGAAAAAAGAGGGGTGAAACTCCATCAAGCATATTCATTCAACAAACAGTGATTACACATGTACTGTGTCTGTCCGGGATCAATTTCGGGACAGAAGGGTTGGGAATAAATAATTCTCTGCTCAGTTTTTTCAGAGACGAAGGAAAGAAAACAAAGCCTTGCTGAGTGCTCCCAGTGTGTCAAGCATTGTCCTGGGTGATTTCATATGACATTTTTCTTAATCTGTTCAAAGCCCTGAGGAATTGACACTAATATTCCTATTTTACTGATGAAGAAACAGAAGCTTGGAGGATTCAGTAAATTGTAGGTCAGAATCCATACTCGACTGGCCCTTCCAGGCAGGTCTCAGAGATGAGAAGTGGCCCCTGGCTGACAGTGGGTGCTCTCCTCCACAGCGCACCCCTCCCCTGTTACCTTCTAAGGGGCCTCACTCAAGTCCCTTGACTGTCAACAAGTACCTGGCTGGGCCTACAACCCTTCCTCCCCCGCCATCCCCAAGCCCCAACCTAAAGGGAGCCTGCCGCCAAAACAGAGCGTATAGAGAGGAGGTGGAGAGATGAGAGTCAGTGTCTACTATGCCGGCGGGGGGAGCCCTGTTTCGGCAGGCCCCCCGACGTGTTCTGCAGCACGTGGACCTCAAAAAGTCCTCCTTCAGAAGGAGATAAGGAGAGTAATGATTCATTCATTCCGCAAACATGGAGCCAGCCCCACAGCGCCCGCCCGAGCCCCGCTGACACCGCGATGCATAAGAATGGTCCCCGGCCCTCCAGCCAACGCCCCGCCCCCCTACGCCAGACTCATCCTCTGGCTCCTTCTAGCTGTGCCCCCCACTCCCACAGGCAGCCAAGCAGAGACTCCAGCTCGCTTTGGGAAGGAACCTGTGGGACCAACAAGGAGCGCGGCTGGGCGAAGGTGAAGGCGAGGCGAGACCTGGAGGGCGCTCGGGGCGGTCTCGGAGGATGCGGAGCGGCAGGAAAAGAGAGGGGCGCACGGAGGAGGGGGTGGGTGCGGAGAGAAGACCGGGGGCCGAGGGGCGGGGACTGAGCCCCCCCGCCAGACCATCACCAAGCTGGGGGCCCCGTGAGCCGCGTGGCTGCCTGGGCATGAGAGGCGGGTCTCAGCCCATCCTCCAGTCCCGCCCGGCCCCTGCGGCTCCGAGCCCCTGGTCCGTCCTCCGCGCGGGTTCCTACCTCGGCGCGCCGGGATCTCAGCTCCAGACCGGGAGCCGCGCGGGTGCCGGGAGCCTCGGCCGCCGCTGGCTCCGCCTCCCCGGCCCCTCCCTGCCACGGCCGCGCTGGCGGGGGCGGAGGAGCCGGAGGAGGCAAGGCACCGGGAGGAGGAGGGGGAAGGGGGCGCGCCGGGAGGAGGGGGAGGAGCGGAGGGTCCCCGCGGCGTCTGGCGCCGCCAGCCCTCTGCCGGCCCTGGCTCCGCTCTCCTGCGTCGTACCCCCTCCTCAGTGTCCTCCCACCCGAGCCACGAGGAGCTCCCTGCCTTGTGTCCCCCACCCGGGCACACAGCCAGCCTTCCCTCCCCCACCATAGCCCGCACTTACCACCCCCACCCCACCCCCACGTGCTGAAAGGTGGACGCTTGCTTAACGCCGAATTAGGTTTTGCAAACATTTATTGCGCGCCCTCCAAGTGCCAGGCACTGTGCCAGGGGCTGGGGGTTCCGAGACTACCAAGGCAGAGATCCTGGATTTGAGGAGTCCCCAGGCCGGGGCGGGGGACCAGTCAGATGCGAGGGCAACTCGTAACAATGCAACGGTGCTGGGAAAGATTTATCGGTGCACCGGGTCCTGGGGGAGCGGGGAAGGGAGAGAGGAGAAGTCGAGTCGGCCAGACTGCAAGGCTCAATTCTGCCCCGCTGTAGTAGGCGGGGGTGGATCTGCCAGGGAAACGGCGGCTTGTGGGCAGGGGCTTCTCCTGGGGGACCGGCTCGGAAACAGCCGTGACGATCACTGACTTTTATTGTGCGGTCTCTATGCCCGGGGCACTCTTCAGATCACTTCGCATCGCATTAACTCCTGAGATGGAGACCATTATTATCTCTGCTCTGTGACTGAGGAAACTGAGGCTCAGAGGGAAGGATGTGTACGGAGGAGAGGGCAGGAGCTGCTGGATGAGTGAGCAGGTGGTTGTGGGTATTCGAGGGTGAGGACTGGGCCGGTGAGTCCCCTCCCCTCGCCCCCAGCACGCAGCACGCAGCGGGAGCGTGGACCCAGGGATGAAGTATGGGAGTAAGTCCAGTGATTCAAGGAGAACAAATGGATCCATAGGCCCCCACAGCCTGCGGTGCACGGGGAGGCTGTCAGTGGCAGAATATGTCGTGATCACATTTCCCCTCCTTCCTCAAAAATTATCTACACCAGTGCTTCTGAAAATGTAATGTGATTATGAATCATCTGGGGGTTGTGTAGGGCTGGAGTGGTGCCAGATTCTGCATTTCAGCTCCCAGGTGATGTGATGCCTCTTGTCTTAGGACCTCACTTTGAGTAGGGAAAGCCTAAATGAGACACATTTTTACCAGGGGTGCTTAGAGTTTGAGAGATATCAAGAGTCATCTGATATAGGATCAGACGATTTTTGACGAGGGCACCAACCAATGTGCTGGAAAAAGTAGATATTCTGGGGTGGGGGCGGGAGGGGGGTCAATCCCTACCCTACACCACATACAAAATTCAGTTTAAAAGGGACCATAGGGGCCGAAGAGTCTGGAATACAAGGGGGTGGGGGGAGGCGCAGCATCAGAACAATGAAATAAATTACAGAATCCAAAGAGCCCTCAGGAATCCAAACAGAGCAAAATTATTATGTTTAACGTAGAAATTGAACTTCAAATAATTCTGCTCTGTGGTTAATAACAACGGGTATGTTTCAGCTAAGCCAAGTCAGCTAGGTCCCCTCAGCCAGACGGCCTGGCTTCTCTTAGCAAAAAGATAAAGCAAATGAGAGCTCTTGAAGTTTCACAGAATTTCTCACCTCCCTAAGAATGCAAACTGTATAAATATTCAGGTTTTAAAATAAAATCCCCCAAAGCCAGCTATGCCAAATGAGGTCAGCTGGGTCTGGCAGGGCCCGCTGGCTCCTCATCCGGGCCGGGTAGCGGTGCATCCTGTAACCAGGACATCTGTGACATATCGACGCAGTCTTTGCCTCTAGATTGTATATTAAAACCGTGAAAGAGGAACTCCCATGGTTCAAGTTTATAGAAATACGTGACAGTGTTTGAAGTAGCTGAGCTGAGACTAAAACAGTCTGACATCACAGCCTTGGGGAAGATGATGGAAATTTCTTTGGAAAATTGAAAAACAGATTCTTTTCAGGTGTTCGATTGGCCACCCAAGCACAGCTCTTGGGCTGCTGTTCTCTGGTTTTAGAAAATCATACAGAAATGCAGAGACTGTGCTGAGGACATCAGCCACATCTTAGGATTATGGGCATCAGACCGTGCTGGGTATTTTCCATGTACCTCGCTCCACACCCTGCCCCCAATTCTTTCTCTGTCCTACTCTGTTTTGCTCTGTGTCCTTGGAGACTGACACTGATGGATTGTGTTACCTGGGCTCCCTTTACTTTGGACTTCCAGTTGGATTTGGCCAGTGGGAGCCACAGCAGGAAACTGGCAGGAGGGAGGAGAGAGAGGTCAGGGACTATTCCCCTCCTTTGCCACACCTCCAGCTGTCCAGGCTCGCCCACACAGTTCCCTCCCATCGGCCCTTTTTGGCCAAGGTAAAAGGCAAGAATTTCCCACTGTCACAGACCCCTGGGTGACTCACCTCATTCCCTTAATCCTGACAACGGTCCTATGTGTCTCCTGTAGGGACCCTGGGTAATATGCAGACTTGCCCCTTCACCTTTAACTTCTGGTCAAGAGCTTCTGTGTCCTCATCTTAATTTGATATTGTAACACTATACTGACCGTGTGGAGGATGAATGAAGTACACTCATGTCGTTAAGAACAAAGAAATGCGGGGGGGTGATGAATTGGTAGATTGAGATTGACATATATACACTAATATGTATAAAATGGATAACTAATAAGAACCTGCTGTATAAAAAAATAAATTAAATAAAATTCAAAAATTAAAAAAAGAACAAAGAAATATATGAGAATTT
Organism: Monodon monoceros; assembly: GCF_005190385.1. Lineage (NCBI taxonomy): Eukaryota > Metazoa > Chordata > Mammalia > Artiodactyla > Monodontidae > Monodon > Monodon monoceros. Next base: position 19,233,109 of record NW_021703786.1, read on the forward strand.
TTTTCCATCTCTCAAAAATAAATAAATGGGACCATAGGTCCAGATGGAGAGGTTTGAGGAGCAGATGTATGGGGAAAAGACTGTATTTGGTTTGATGATCAAGTAGGTCATACACAAGAGTATCCATGAGGTGGGGAGACATGTAAGTATAATACACACTGTGCAATACTACAGCCACTAGCCTGTTGAGCACTCTGTACTGAGGTGTGAGTAACTATAAAATACACACCAGCTTTAAAGAATTGATACAGAAAAAAGAATGTAAAATACTTCATTAACAATTTGTATGATAATTACATGTTGAAATGATAATATTTTGGACATAGTGGGCTGACTAAAATATTTTACTAAACTTTAAAAATTAAAAAAATAAAAGGGACCATAAACATAAATTAAATTGAGAAAGCTTCTAGAAGAAAAACATAGAAGACGATCTTCTCAATCTTTTGGAAGCCAACGATTTCTAGAAAGGACATAAAAAGCATGGACTCCAAAAAACAAAACAAAACTGACTTCATCAAAATTTAAAATTTCTGTTCATCAAAAAACACTGTCAAGAAAATAAATAGGCAAGCAGCAGACTGAGAGGAAATACTCACAACATATATATATATATATATATATATATATATATATATGTATATATGACAAAGGATTTGTATCCACAATAAAGAACTCCTGCCACCCAATAATAAAAGAAATAATAATAATAAAAAGAAAAACAACCCAACCAAAAATCAGGCAAAACATGTAAACACACGCTTCACAAAAGATGATACATAAATAGCCAATAAGCAGCATATGAGAAGGTGCTCATCCAACATTATTTGTTAGGGAATTGCAAAGTAAATCCACAAGCAGGTACCACTCTGCATACACTAGAGTGTTAGACTGAATAACACATAAGGACGGGGAGCATCTGAAACTGTCAGACTGCCATATGAGTATTATTCATAATTGCCAAAAAAGGGAAACAATCCAGATTCCATCGACAAGTGAATGGATAAATAAATTGTGGTACGTCCATACAGTGGTATATTGACTCACAAGTGAAAAAAAACTAATATTCAAAGATTATCCCCACCGTGCAACAACATGGGTAGATGTCAAAACGTTAGACTGAATGAAAGAAAGAAGGAAGACACGAAAAATACACACTGTATGATTCTTGGAGGGTTGTGATCTTGACGCTGTCACTGCACTCAGAGGCCTTGACCTGGCTGGTCCAGAAACCCAGTTTATTATTATTATACAAATTACCAAATTACCCCAGAAGAGAAATACTAACAGGCTGATTTTAATAGAGTAGAGATGTCAAAGAATTTCTCCTTCAAGAAGCACCACATAGTTCTGCAGAAGAATTCTACCAAACATTTAAGGAACACTTACCTTGAACTCTTCTAGAACACAGAAATAAAAGGAAATCTTCAAAATTCTTTTTATGAAGTGAACATAACATTGACACCAAAACCTGTCAAAGAAAGCAACACACACACACACACACACACACACACACACACTCCAACCCTACAAACCAGTCTCACTTATTAAAAAATTCTAAAAGCTGACAGTGTCACCAGAATACCAGAAAAATAATACAAATGATCAAGTAGAGTGTATTCTAAAAATGGTTTAATATTTGGAAATTAAATGGTTTACTCTCTGGAAATCTGTTACTATAACTCCATATAAAATAATCTATTAATAGAATAAAAAGTGAAATTTTCATATTATTATGTCCACAGATGCTGGTTTTTCAAAAATGTCTTTCAAAAGTGAAGGTGAACAAAAGGTAAAACATAGAGTTTTCATATATATCCTCTCCTAGATATATACCCAAGAGAAATGAAAATGAAAACACAAAAGCTTACACAAGAATATTGAGGCAATATTACTCATAACAGCCAAATGTGTAAAAAAATCCAAAGGTCCGTCAATTGATAAAGGGATAAATAAAATGGGGTATAACCATACAATGGAATATTATTTAGCAATAAAAAGAAATGAGATACTGACCTGTGCCACAACGTGGAAAAACCTCAAAACATAATGCAAAGTGAAAGAAGCCAGTCACAAAAGACCACACATTGTATGATTTCATTAATGTGAAAAATCCAGAATGGGCAAATCTATAGCAGCAGAAAGTACATTAGTGGTTGCCTAGGCTGGGAGAGATGGAGGTTGGGAGCGATTGCAAGTGGGCGTGAGGTTCCTTACTAAGATGATGAAAATGTTCTAAAATTAGATTATAGTGATGGTTTTACAACTCTGTGAATATCCTAAAAACTATTGTCTTGTACACTTTAAATGGATGAAATTTATGGTACGTAAATTATATCTCAAAGTTGTTTTTGTAAAAAGTAAATGGTCTAAATCCTCCAAATAAAAGACCGAGATTGTCAGGATAGATTTAAAAAGAAAGACTTAACTATGTGCTAGCTAGAAGAAACTCACTTTAAACACAAAGACACACATGTTAAAAGAAAATGAGTGAAAAAAGACTTACCATGGAAATACTAATTGAGAAAGCTGAAGCGACTACATTAATACAAGGCAGAGTAGACCTCAAGACGAGGACTGTTGCCAGGCATAAAGATGAATATTTCATAATGATGAGGGAATCAGTTAATGAAGAAAACATATCGGGCTTCCCTGGTGGCGCAGTGGTTGAGAGTCCGCCTGCCGATGCACGGGATGTGGGTTCGTGCCCTGGTCTGGGAAGATCCCACATGCCGCGGAGCGGCTGGGCCCGTGAGCCATGGCCACTGAGCCTGCACGTCCGGAGCCTGTGCTCCGCAACAGGAGAGGCCACAACAGTGAGAGGCCCACGTACCGCAAAAAAAAAAACGAAAAAAAAGCATAATGTAAGAAAAAAATTCCAAACTAAAATACCAATCAAAAGATTAAATACCAAGTTATAAACTGAATAGGAAAAGTAAAGGACCTATTGATATGGGAGGGGGGACCTTTAAAACACTAGTAAAGGACATATACAACAAACTATAACTCAGGGAAAAGGACAATTGAATACTGTAAATATGTCAATTCATTCTAAAATAATCTCCAAACCCAATGCAATCTCAATTAAAATATAAAGAGGATTTGCAGAGGGAACTTATTAAATGATACAGAAGTTCTTCATGAAAAATAAGCATTGGTGAATAGCAGGAAAATTCTGAAAAAGAAAAGTTATGGGACTAGATTGGGGGGTGGGGAGGCATTAGACCTATCAGATACGAAATATTTCTGATATGAAAACAATTTTTTTAAAGTTTTGTACAGAAGAAACCATCAACAACTAGACAAATAGAACAGAATAGAAAGTACAGAAATATTCCTCATGTATATGCTAATTTAACTTTTAAGAAAGATGACATTATAGATCAGTTGGGGGGGAGAAATTACTAAAAAAAATAGTGTAGCTACATGCAAAAGAATCAAACTGGACTACTTTTTCACACCATATACAAAAATTAACTCAAAATGGATTAAAGACTTAAATGTTAGACCTGAATCCATAAAACTCCCAGGAGAAAACAAAAGCAGCATACTCTTTGACATTGGTCTTAGCAATATTTTTTAGGTATGTCTCCTCAGACAAGGGAAACAAAAGCAAAAATAAACAAATGGGACTACATCAAACTAAAAAGCTTTTGGGACTTCCCTGGTGGCACACTGGATAAGACTCCGCACTCCCAATGCAGGGGTCCCGGGTTCGATCCCTGGTCAGGGAAGTAGATCCCACATGCACGCCGCGACTAAGAGTTCACATGCCGCAACTAAGAGTTCGCGTGCCACAACTGAGGAGCCCGCCTGCCACAACTAAGGAGGCTGCCTGCCGCAACTAAGACCCGGCGCAACCAAATAAATAAAATTGTTTTTAATCTTAAAAAAAAAAAAAACTAAAAAGATTTTGCACAGCAGAAGAAACTATCAATAAAACAAAAGGCCGCCTACTGAATGGGAGATGATATTTGCAAATGATACATCTGATAAGGGGTTACTATCCAAAATATACCAAAAAACACATACAACTCAACATCAAAAAAACAAACAACCCAATTGAAAAATGGGCAGAGAACTGATATAGACATTTTTCCAAAGAAGACATATAGATAACCGATGGGTGCAGGAAAACAGGCTCAGCATCACCAATCATCAGGGAAATGAAAATCAAAACTACAATGAGGGGGGCTTCCCTGGTGGCGCAGTGGTTGAGAGTCCGCCTGCCGATGCAGAGGACACGGGTTCGTGTCCCGGTCCGGGAAGATCCCACATGCCGCGGAGCGGCTGGGCCCGTGAGCCATGGCGGCTGAGCCTGCGCGTCCGGAGCCTGTGCCCCGCAACGGGAGAGGCCACAGTAGTGAGAAGCCCGCGTACCGCAAAAAACAAAACAAAACAAAACAAACAAACAGAAAACTACAATGAGATATCACCTCACATCTGTGAGAATGGCTTCTATCAAAAAGACAACAAATAACAAGTGCTGGCAAGGGTGGAGAGAAAAGGGAAACTCCATGCACTGTTAGTGAGAATGAGAATTGGTGCAGCTGCTGTGGAGAGCAGTATGGAGGTTCCTCAAAAAAGCAAAAATAGAACTACCGTACAATCCAGCAGCTCTACTCCTGGGTATTTTTCTGAAGAAGAAAAAAAACACGAATTCAAAAAGATATATGCACCCCTATATTCAATGCAACATTATTTACAACAGTCAAGATATAGAAGCAATCTAAGTGTCCATCAATAGATGAAAGGATATAAGAAGATGTGGTATATATATATATATATATATACAATGGAATACTACTCAGCCATAAAGAAGAATGAAATCTTGCCATTTACAACAATGTGGATGGACCTAGAGGGTATTATGCTAAGTTAAATAAGTCAGACAGAAACAAATACTATATTATTTCACTCGAATATGGAATCTAACAAACAAAACATAAGAACAAACCTAAAACAGTAAAAGACTCATAGATACAGAGAACAAACAGGTGATTGCCAGAGGGGAGAGGGTGGGGAAATGAATGAAATAGGTGAAGGAGATTAATAGGTATAAACTTCCAGGTACAAAAATAAATGAGTCAGGGAGATGAAATGTACAGCATGAGGAATATAGTCAATAATATTGTAGTAACTTTCTATGGTGACAGATGGTAACTAGACTTATTGTGGTGATCATTTTGCAATGTATGGAAATATCAAATCCCTGTGTTGTGCACCTGAAACTAACATAGTGTTAGATGTTTGGATGAATGAGAGTTTAGAGCTGGAGAGCTGAGGAGAGGGCTGAACCCCAGGACAGAGCAGATAACTCAGGGCGGCGGTGGCCAAGATAGCTGGAAGCCCAGGCAGGGTCACCTCACCCACCCAGGCCTTGGTCAAGGTGCTCCAGCCAGGGCAGCCACAGATGGAATAGAAAGATGAGCTTGAGGCCAGAGGAATGAATAACTTGGGGGTCCATCTTTGCAGGGAGAGAAAGTAGAGGAGGCATGCTCTGGCAAAGATAGAATGTCAATGGTCCTTTATCCTCCTAGAGGTGACAGAATCTCTGCTTCAGGCTACAGGTCTGCATCGTTTGGTTTGGCACTCAGCCCAGACACCGAAGAGAAAGAAGAATAATTCCAAGAGGAGAAATGGGCTCACTCCCAGACAAAGAGAGTGAGTCAGAGGGTCTGAAGAAAGGGCGGGCTCAGCCTGTTTACATCTCAGTGAGAACTAGGGCAAGTACTGTAATCTTGGGTTTTTGTTTTTGTTTTGTTTTTTGAGATTTCTGGTAACTTTTCCTATTTGTTGTTTCTGTTACTCCATCTCAAAAAGAAAGTTTAGATTTGTGATATAAAATATGCTCGCAGGAAAGGGCATAAACAAGACAACTTCACAAATTAATAAAAAACGAACACCTGGGTAGCCACCACCCCAATGAAGAAATAAACCCTTCCAGCCCCAGAAGCCCCCATGTGACCCCTGAGAGCACAACATCTTCCCACAAAGACCTCCGCTACCCTGACTTTTATAGGAATCACTTCTGCTTTCTGGTTTTACCCTCTAAGTATATATATATCACAATATCGTTGGGTCTGTTTTTAAATTTCATCTAAATGAAATCAGTCTTTTATATGCCTGGCTTCTTTCACTCAACGTTATCTTTTTTTATGATTTATCCATGTTGCCTGTCATGTGCGTTGCTGACCTTTTCTCCCTCTCTGTGGGTGTGTCTCTTCGCTCTTCAAGGCATCTTTTTTTTATTTTTTTTGCGGTACGCGTGCCTCTCACTGTTGTGGCCTCTCCCGTTGCGGAGCACAGGCTCCGGACGCGCAGGCTCAGTGGCCATGGCTCATTGTAGTTTTGATTTGCATTTCTCTAATAATTAGTGATGCTGAGCATTTTTTCACATGCCTACTGGCCATCTGTAGGTCTTCTTTGGAGAAATGTCTATTAAGGGCTTCTGCCCATTTTTTGATCAGGTTCTTTTTTTTTTGGTTGTTGAGTTGTATGAGCTGTTTGTATATTTTGGAGATTAAGCTCTTGTCGGACCAAGACCATTTAAAATTCAAGTTCAAAGTTTGAGGTTACCTGGGACACCCAAAAGACAGGAAGCTGAGTGAAGTCCATGTGACTTGGTTTATTTGCAATTCAGTCTTCTCCCAAAGTGCAGCTCTTTGGGGTCCTAGCCTAAGGTGATAAAAAATTACATATATACCAGATTTCTCACCCTTGGAGGGCCCCGCACTCCTAGCTCATCCCCTTAGTTGCTTCCTCTGAATCAGTAAATGCTCCCAAGGACAAAGGGACCTTGCCTACTCAGTTCATCTTTCTGGGGTTTTACTTGCAGACCTCAGCCGGGTAATCCTTCCCACTCTTGTTAGCTCTTCACTGCTTTTTTTAAAAATAAACTTTATGTTAGGGAATAATTTTAGATTTACAGAAAAGTTGCAAAATTAGTACAGAAAGTCTCTGAATACCCTTCACTCTGTCTGTTTCCCCTAATGTTAACATCTTACATAACCATGTACATTGGTCACGTCTAAGAAATTAACATTGGTATATTACTCTTAACTAAAATCCAGACTTTCTTAGTATTTCGCTAGTTTTTCTAATATCTTTTTTCTGTTCTGGGATCCAATCCAAGACACCACATTGCAGTTAGCCTTAAATGTTTTTGAGAATATTTTAAAATATATGTCTATTTCATCCAGCTTCTGAGGGAGGATGGTCCTATTTACTTCATCTTACATTGCTGCCCTCCCCCATTGTTTCACTGGCATTCCTAGAAATTAAAAAAAAAAATCCTTTAAACAGTCAACATAAAAATCTCGAAAGCAGTTTTTAGACTTGTATAGTGGAGGAAGTTGAACAATTGAGTTTGCCACTGGCTGGGGATGGGGGAGCTGTAAGTGGAATAGAAGATGAAATGTATGTGAGAAAACAAAAAACTTTGTGTTGGCTCAGGCTATGCCCCAGAAACAAACAAACTGCAAAATCTCAGTGGCTAGGGACTTCCCAGTTGGTCCAGTGGTAAAGAATCCGCTTTACAATGCAGAGGACGCAGGTTTGATCCCTGGTCAGGGAACTAAGATTCCACATGCTGCGGGGCAACTAAGCCCACACGTCACAACTATCGAGCTCGCATGCCCTGGAGCCTGCGTGCCACAACTAGAGAAGAGAAAACCTGCACACCACAGCTAGAGAGAAGCTCGCGCTCCGCAATGAAGGGCCCGTGTGCCACAACTAAGACCCGAAGCAGCCAAAATTATAAATAAATAAATAAATCTTTTAAAAAAATCTCAGTGGCTAAACACATAAAAGCCTCTCTTGCTCATAAAAGCAAGTCTGCCGCCGGCATGGAAGAGAGTCAGCTCTCTTCCAAGTGGTGACTCAAGGATCCAGGTTCTTTCCAGCTTTTGGCTCACCCATCTTTGCTGGGCGTAACACTCTTGCCCTCTCCCCACACCTTTACTTATCTGATAGATGAATTGCAAGGAGGGCAAGGCATGTGTCGCCCAGCCCTTTTTCCTTCCCCTCCTCCTGGGAGCTGGCTCGCCTGCAGAGACTGTGCTCTGCTCTGCCTGTGACTGCACAGTGCGCCCAGCTCTGAGGTTCAGGAGTAGAAAGCTCACTCTCCTACATCCAAAACCTGGTTACTGTACCTATGTAAACACAGCTGACACTGTTTTTTCCTCCAAAGTTTCATGCGTCATCTAAAGCAGTGGTTCTCAACCCAGAGTAATTTTGCCTCCCAGGGAAATATTTGACAACATCTAGAGAGACTTTTTCTTTTTTTTTTTTTTTGCGGTACGCGGGCCTCTCACTGTTGTGGCCTCTCCCGTTGCGGAGCACAGGCTCCGGACGCACAGGCTCAGCGGCCATGGCTCACGGGCCCAGCTGCTCCGCGGCATGTGGGATCTTCCCGGACCGGGGCACGAACCCGTGTCCCCTGCATCGGCAGGCGGACTCCCAACCACTGCACCACCAGGGAAGTCCCTGGAGGATCTATTTCTTACGGAGTCTTCAAACCTCACTCCTGGCTAGGTGTGGGGCTGGCGGGGGTGGAGGAAAAGGACCTCACAATACACATGAAGGCACCCCACACCCTCTTCCTAAAAATAGAAACTGGGGTAACGCTTCCTTTACTCTCCAGAAATGGCAATCATCAATAATATGCCTTCTCACATACTCAATTTTTAAAAATCACAATATAGTGCCTGAGCTGTAATAGAGGGGGAAAAAAATCGAAGGAAAACGATTTGTAACCAAATAACACATACTCAAAGTGTCGATGCTGAGGCCTCATGACACTAGAAAACACAATAAAGTGTCAGATGCTTGCCCCTGCTTATAACAAATAAGTTAGGATTTACGAAAGCAAGAAGATCAGAAATTATTCTGTATAAGAACCAAAAAATAAAAGACCAGAGATATACTATTAAACACTAGAATAAACATTATTTTAATCTGTGTTTTTAAAACTGTGATTACCGGGACTTCCCTGGTGGTGCAGTGGTTAAGAATCCGCCTGCCAATGCAGGGAACACAGGTTCGAGCCCTCGTCCGGGAAGATCCCACATGCCGTGGAGCAACTAAGCCCATGCGCCACAACTACTGAGCCTGCGCTCTAGAGCCAAAGAGCCACAACTACTGAGCCCATGTGCCACAGCTACTGAAGCCCGCGTGCCTGGAGTCTGTGCTCCGCAACAAGAGAAGCCACTGCAAGGAGAAGCCCGTGGGCCACAACGAAGAGTAGCCCCCGCTCGCCACAACTAGAGAAAGCCCGCGCGCAGCAACGAAGACCAAATGCAGCCTAAATTAATTTTTTTAAAAAAACTGTGATTACCTTTTGTAGTCTGAGGTGATAACAGAGTTTTCACCCATGTGAACCCCTGTCCCTGCCAACTGAATGCCAGCAGCGCCCCCCAAGCCACCAACATTGTGAAATTCAAACATATCTCCCACATCATTCACACACACACACACACACGCACACGCACACGCACACACACACAATCTCCCCTCCCAGAACCACTGAGTTAATGCTTCAAATATTAGCCCAGCAAGTGGGTAAAAATTCCACCTGTACATATGGAAGTATATATGCCAAAATATTAACAGTGGTTTTCTAAGAGAGGAGGAGAATAACAGGAAACGTTACCATTTTTTTTTAACATATCTGCACCGTGTAAAATTTTGCTTGCAACCGGTGTGACCTTTGCAATCAGAAAAAACAAACAGAACTATTTTGGAAAAACGGTATGTCAGGGCTCCCTCTAGTGTGAGTGTTTGTTCTATTCCTTTCCGGAAGGATTCAGTTCCGCGGTGGGAAGCCGCTAATTAACTTTTTAAAAGGCAAGACACCTCAGCGCGGCTCCCTAGCCTTTGTGTTCGGCCTGCTGGTGGCTCCAGGTACCCGGCTCAGCCCAGCCGGACAGCTTCCCTCACCCTCCGCCTGCACCGCCGCCCTGTGGCCCAGGGCGGTACTGCGCCCTCCGGGAGGCGATGGGGAGGAGAAGCAGTGGCGGCTGCCTGTGGACCCCCTAACTTCTGTACCATAGACCACGTGGCAGTCTGGTGAAGCTTATGCGCCACGCCTCAGAATAATGGTCTTTTTAAACATATAAAATACTATACACATGCTTGAAAGAAAGCCAATAATAAATGAAGTGGTTATCAAAATATAATTGTGTAATATTGTAATAAATGTGCTTTTTTTTTTTTTTTTTTTTTGCGGTACGCGGGCCCCTCACTGTTGCGGCCCCTCCCGCCGCGGAGCACAGGCCCCGGACGCGCAGAACCAGCGGCCACGGCTCACGGGCCCAGCCGCTACCGCGGCGTGCGGGATCCTCCCAGACCGGGACACGAACTTGTGTCCCCTGCGTCGGCAGGCGGACTCTCAACCACCACGCCACCGGGGAAGCCCAAATGTGCTTTTTAAAATTAGCACTTTAAATAACAACTCCAGTGGCAGATCTAATAACTAATGATTTTCCAAGTAGTGAGGTGCGTACACAGTATTTCAAGCTATCGGTGACAATTTGAACTCCTAGTGTCTGTGATTTTTTTTTTTTTTTTTTTTTTGCGGTACGCGGGCCTCTCACTGTTGTGGCCTCTCCCGTTGCGGAGCACAGGCTCCGGACGCGCAGGCTCAGCGGCCATGACTCACGGGCCCAGCCGCTCCGCGGCATGTGGGATCTTCCCGGACCGGGGCACGAACCCGTGTCCCCTGCATCGGCAGGCGGACTCTCAACCACTGCGCCACCCGGGAAGCCCCTAGTGTCTGTGATTTTTAATTGGTGACAGTCACGGCACTGCGAACACTACTCGTCATACAAGGAAAAATAAATATTACGTAAAGTTTAGTGAAAAGTCAAGATGTACTATTTCCCCACCCAGATTCATGGACTCCTTGAATTCTACACAGAGGCCCTCTGGGGTGCGCGGCCGGGGGCATGGTTAAGACCCCCTGAAAGGGCATGGGTTTGGGAGAAGCGCTCGGTGGGTTTTCGGGTGCGGGTCGCTGTGAACCAAGGGTAAGTACTGAAGGGATCAGCAGAGGCGCCTCCCCCGGTTGGGGGAGCCACACGGCCCCTCCCCTCCCTTCCTTCTCTCGATTTTGCCTCTGGAGGAAGTTAAAGCCCCGCGTGGCCCGGAGAGGAACTCCCAGCTCCCGGCGTGCACTCCCGCTTGGCCAGCGCTCACCATGCGGCCCCTCGTCCTGCTGTGGGCCTGCCTCGTGCTCCCAGGTGAGATGGGGGGTGGGGATGGTGAGATGCGGGACGGGGATGGAGGGATGTGGGGCTTATCCCCAACATCCTTATTGCTTGTTCTTATTGCCCGTTGGGTCTGCAAGAGAGGGACCTACTGAACCTACATTTCCTTGTGGGGGTGACCCAGCCCAGCTGCCTGATCCTCCCAGGTGTCACCCCTCCCCATTCGTCCTCAGCCCTCAGAGGGTGCGGGCTCTTGCTGTTTCTGGAACCCAGAGCCAGGTCTTCCCCCAGACCTGTGGGCTCCAGACCCTTCATGTCCAAGTGGCTGTGAGAGTACCTTTACCTCTTTTGTCTTCATTTCCTGACTCTGTGCCAGCCCGGAGACAGACAAGACACCCCTTATTTAATGTTGCCACATTAAACTCAGCAAATATTTCTTGAACCTCTGCTGTACCACTCACAAGAGCCCCGAGAGATAAATTATCCTGTTTCATCAATTCACAAGCCTGCTTTCCTTTTTTTTCTTTCTTTCGTTTTTAACCTTTTAACATAAAAAATTAGGATGCCTCTTATAACTGATGTCAGTTGTTCAAATGACAGTGTCTTTTTCTTAGTGTTTTATAAAATTACGGTGGCTCTTACATATGATAGCATCTTAATTCAATGAAATAGGACATTGTCATCATCTACAGGTGAGAAAACTCAGAGGGCTCAAGCAATTTCCCCAGGGTCACACAGCTAACTAAGTGGCAGTGCTGGGATTCAAACTCTGGGCTGTATGAATCTAGATCTTCCCCATCACCAGCCTTCAATATGCCAGGTGTAGGGAAACAGTAACAGTCCTGTCCCAAGATCCCTCGGTGGCAGAGTGGAGTACCAGCTCCTACCAGGGCTGCCCCAAGAAGGGAGTGACTGAGGAAAGCCTTCTGGTCCTGATCCTGGTACTTGAATCAGGGAATTCCAACCTTCATCCCTGCTGTGGTTTCAGGTTATGGAGCCCTGGAGGGCCCGAAGGAGATCAGCGGCTTTGAAGGTGACACTGTGTCCCTGCAGTGCACCTACGGGGAAGAGCTGAAGAAGTACAGGAAATACTGGTGCAGGGAGAGCGGGTTCTTGATCTCCCGCTGCTCTGGGACTGTCTACTCTGGAGAATATGGCCAGGAAGGCAGGGTGTCCGTCCACGACAACCCCCGGCAGCTCAGGTTTGAGGTCACCCTGAGGAACCTCACCCTGAAGGACGTGGGGCAGTACTGGTGTGGGGTCAAAAGAGTGGGCTTCGATAAGACTTTCTCGGTTTCTTTGCTCGTCTTTCCAGGTAACAAATGTCCCTCCTTCCCTGGGAGGGGTTCAGGGTCATGGAGGTGGGGGCTGGAGGATGGCACCTCCCCACAATAAAGGACAGGCTGCAGCTCAAATGGGGGGGAGCTGAGAGCCACGCACAGGTTTGGGGTGTTCCTGAGATATGACCTGCTTGCTCAAAATGGCTTCCTCAAGGCCTCTGTTTGAGGTGTAGCTGGGGAAGTTCTGAGAAATTGGTCCTGGGGAGATTAGGGTTCAGGGGTCAAGGGTCAGGGGTCTGGGAATCAAGGATCAGAGAAGGTGCTGAGGCATTGCTTTCGGACTTGTAACTTCTGCTGGTCTCCACCCGACAGCCACCACAGCCAAGCTGGGGAAGACAGGGGCAGAGGCCTCTCCATTCACAGGGACCTCCCCATCCGAGCATGCAGCAACCTCTCCGTATGCAGGGACCTCTCCTCACCCGGCAACCTCTCCATTTGCAAGGACCTCTCCTCACCCAGCAACCTCTCCTCCTGCAGGGATCTCCCGCCAAGCCACACGGCTAGACTCTACCTCAACAGAGGACACCGGTTTTGTCCCCATCAGAAGCAGCTCCAAGACCAGGTGAGCAGCTCCAACCAAGGCCACCTTTTCAGGTCATCACTGAACCATAAGGTGCCCCTGAGCAAATAAGAACACAATACTCCTTCCTCTGGGAGAACACAGCTTCTTGTCGTGGCCACAGACATGCAGAGAGGGCAGACTCAGCCCCCATCCCACCCCCTACCCAGCAGGGCCCTGGAGCAGTGAACGACCTACATTACGGGGGCCAGCAGCCCTTTTGCCTTGGACACGCAGGCCCGCCCAAGGTGAAGGGTCCGCCATGGCCCCAGTCCCCACCTCGCTCCCTGCCCGGCTTCAGGGACAGCCACCCCAGTTCAGTAGTTCTTGTTTGTGCACTTTACACTGGGCCCTGTGCTAAGCAGGAAACTGTAGAACCAAACAATGTGATGTTTTCTTACCCGACTGGAATCCCAGCCTGAAGGACTGGCTCTTGGGTCTTTATATATAACCGCCCTCCATTGCTGGTGGCCAGGTAACTACCCACAGGTTCAGACCCAGCTGGAAGCGCCCCCTAGGGCTGGCGATGGGGGCTGAGGCCCCTCCATTGGGACTAACCCCTGGCACCCTCTGACCTCCTTGGGAGAGACGAGGGATATGACTGGGACTCAGAATAAGAACGCCCAGTGTGCCGCCGACATCTGATGACAGCCACCAGTCTCCTTCCATCTCGTCCGCAGGGTGTCCATCCCGATGACCCGCATGTTGGCCCCGGTCCTGGTGCTGCTGGCCCTTCTGCTGGCCACAGGCCTGGCCGCCCTCGGCAGCTACATGCTCCCATGGAGGAAGAAAGGTGAGCAGTGTAGACAGGAGGGGTGAGAGGCTGTCAGCCAGGGGCCTCGCTGAGACCCACAGTCCCCACTACCGCCCCAGAGAGACCTCGTGGGCCTCGGCGTATGTGTCCGAGACGTGGGCATCAGGAGCCCTGCTCCTCTTTTCCGAGGGACCCGCAGGGCCGTCCACACCAGGCACAAGCAATTCAAATGGGGGAGCAAGAGGCTGGGGGGCTCTCATCTTGCTCTGGTCTGTCCGACCAACCTCATCAGCCACTTCTCTCCCAGTCGATCCCAGTGAATCCATGTCCAGTCCTGTAGGTTCTGCTTCTTGTACGAGGACTGACTACAGGGGGAAGTGCAGGCCTGAGCACTTGAACTTGAGCAGGATGTGTGTTATGGCCCCGCACCTGCCGCTGGGTCTCTAGAGGTGCTCAGCTCCTTTCAAGACTTGGCTTCAAATTCCAGCTCTGCCACTTTTTAGCTGTGTGACCTTGGGTAAGTCATCTAACTTCCCTGAGCCTCAGCTTCCTCAGATATATGCCCAACAGAAATAGAATAGAAGCCACACGCGTGATTTAAAATTCCCTAATAGTCACATGAGAAAAAGAAGAAACTAGTGAAGTTAATTCTAACGATACACTTTATTTAACATGATATATCCAAAACATTATCATTTCAACATGGAATCAATATAAAGATACTAATGAGGACTTCCCTGGTGGTGCAGTGGTTAAGAATCCGCCTGCCAATGCAGGGGACACGGGTTCGAGCCCTGGTCCAGGAAGATCCCACATGCCGCGGAGCAACTAAGCCCGTGTGCCACAACTACTGAGCCTGCACTCTAGAGCCTGCAAGCCACAACTACTGAGCCCACCTGCCACAACTACTGAAGCCCACGTGCCTAGAGCCCACGCTCCGCAACAAGAGAAGCCACCGCAATGAGAAACCTGCGCACCGCAACCAAGAGTAGCCCCCGCTCACCGCAGCTAGAGAAAGCCCGCGTGCAGCAACGAAGAACCAATGCAGCCAAAAATAAATAAATAAATGAATAAATGTATTTAAAAAAAAAAAGATACTAATGACACACATTCTACGTTCATTTTTTCCAATTGAGTCTTTCAACCCCAGTGTAATTCAGAGTAGTCACATTTCTGGTGCTCAGTGGCCGTGTGTAGCTCCCGTGGTGGATGGCACAGATTAAGAGGGTTTAACCGAAGCAACAGTAACGGGAGCTGCCTTGTGCCCAGCGCAGTGGTGTGGCTTATGTTCTTTTTATCTCCTTTAATCTCCTCAATGCTGTCGAGTTAGGAACTACTTATTCAACACCTACAAATACCCCCAATTTACAGGGCAGGAAACTGAGGCACAGAGTGGTTAAGCAACGTGCCCTGTGTTTGTATAGCTGGAAAGTGGTAGAACCAGGAAGCCAACTTTGCAAACTGGCAGTGTTGTCCCAGCACTGGTGGCCATGGTGGGGAACGCTGGGCTTGCTACGTGACTCCCCTCTGTGTGGCCCCCAGGAAGAAATGTCAGCTTTGCCCACATCCCTAGGCCCCCTCAGAGGAGTCGGGAGGAGCACACAGGGTGAGAACGTTCCCGTCACAACCTCAGAGCCTCTTAGCACTTTGCCTCTCCAATCGTGGTCCCCAGCTGGCAGCAGCAACATCCCCTGGTAGCCTGTTAGCAACTCAGACTCTCAGGCCCCAACCTCAGCCTACTGAATTAGAATCTGCATTTGAGTAAAATTTCCCAAGGTCCTATACACACACTGAGATTTAAGAAGCAATGACCTTGGCATACAGGATCACTTCCCTAGCCAGTTTCCGGCCCACGCGAGGGGATTTCCATGTACCAATCTCAAAAGTCCAGGTCATTGCCGGGGTGCTGGGGTTCTCGGCCCAATCTGCTTGCCAGCTCCCTCTGGGAAGCCCCAGGTGCAAGGAACCCAGTCCACCTATGTAGGAGCAGCTGCAGACTACTCCCAGCTACTCCTGGCTTCAAGGTGCTCCTTCTGTTGCAGGAAGGGGGACCCCATCCGGGGCCCGAGAGTGGGCTCTTGTCTAACACTCAGAAATGAATTGTCTGAGGAGACACACATGCTGACACAGCAAGAGGCTTTATTGGGAAGGGGCACCCGGGCGGAGGGCAGGAGGGTAAGGGAACCCGGGAGAACTGCTCTGCCACGTGGCTCGCAGTCTCGGGTTTTATGGGAATGGGGTTAGTTTCCGGGTTGTCTCTGGCCAATCATTCTGACTCAGGGTCCTTTCTGGTGGCCCACGCATCACTCACTCAAGATGGATTCCAGCGAGAAGGATTCTGGGAGGTTGGTAGGACATACGGACTGGAGTCTCCTCTCTCCTTCTGACCTTTCCTGAATTCTTCTAGTTGGTGGTAGCTTGTTAGTTCTGCATTCCTTACCAGGACCTCCTGTTTAAGATAACTCATGCAAGTGGTTACTAACAGGCCTGGCCAGGGTGGGCGGTTTCAGTCAATGGTTCCCTTAACACTTCTGGTCTCTTTCAGCTCAACTGGCCACGGAGACACAGAGGAAGGAGAAGGTCCATCTCTCCCACTTGGTAAGGAAGGAGGCAAGCCCAAGCTCAGATCCCTCTGCGTCCGACTCCCAGGCCCTGCCTCTCCGGCTCCCTGCCTGGTCCTCCACGGCTGACCTCAAGGCAGGACTTGCTTCCCACATCCAGGGAATCTGTGTGAGCCCCGAGATCAGCCCTTCATGCCCTCCTCACCCAGACTTCCCACCGGGTGCCAGCGGGGCTCTGCTCCAGGCCCAAGGCCCTCTTCCCATCTCCCCTTTTAGAATCAGAGAACATTGGAGCTGGCTCCACGGGGGGGCTTTGATATCAGCTAGTCCAGCCTTTCTCTAAATTTGGTGCAAAATCCCCTACGGAACACCTTGGGGTGTGTGTGGGCGGCTATTAGAAATACACTCTCCCGACATCGGTCCCAGCCAGAACGTCTTGGGGTGGGGGCCAGGAACCTGAAATTTAAACGTTGCCCTGGGGGATTCTGATAGCACACCAGAGTGTGACTACCAATAGACTCTAGTCTGCTTTTGCAGAAGGGAGAACTGAGGCCCAGAAAGGGAAAAAGTCTTGCCCGAGGTCACACAGCAGGCTGTGGCCCAGATACAGAGCAGGATCCAGAGCTCTCGACTCCCATCTCTCCTCTTTCCATAACACCCTTCTCTGAGCTTTCGTTGGCTCTGAGGCCAAGGTGGTGTAGCTACCTTGACACTCGGGTTGCGGGTGGTGCTCTGGAGACCGGGGGACAGACAGAATGGGGGTCCCTGTGCCCATCATCCTGGAGAGAGGAAGCTGCCCTGAGTCTACCTGCTGCTGGGCCCCTCCCTGACCCCTGCAAAGAGAGACCCTCTTCCCACACCAGCACTCCTACGGAGAGAGTCACTGCCTCATCTGCCTCACCAACACCCCCGCCCCCAGCCTCTCCTTCCTCAGCTGTTTACTGAGATGCCTCCACCCTGATTCCCTTAAACACTGGAGCAGGAAAGGGGGGCTGCCATTGCCTTCTTTCCTGGCGCCAGCAGGGACAAAACACTCAGGCCCGATCCCCCTAGGGAGGGGCTGCGGTGGGATGGGGTACTGGGCCTTCCTTCACTTAGGAAGCAGCTGTTGTTATCTCAGGAAGCTCAGCAAGACCAAAGGGGTGGACAGGAGTGAGGGAAAGGTCATGGAAACAGATGGAGGGGCTGCCACGGCCACTGCCAGGGCCCTCCTCCTGGCTAGGTGTCCTGAGGCTCACCCCTCCCCCAACTCCAGAAGAGGGGCTGGGCTCGGAGGGAGAACCTCCATGCCTTGCTACCGTTTTTTCTAGTGCCTAGAAGTAGAGGCTCTCGTATAGATCTCGTATAGTCAACAACCCAGAAAATGCCTCCACGCTCGCTGGAACAGCCCAGGGTCCACTGCGTGGGCAGAGGGACCATTGAGAGATGCAGACGCCCCCCTGGACAGAGGGTAGCGGTCCTGGCCACAGCCTACATGTGCGGTTTGCTCTCTGTCCCCTGAGGTTCTTTCCTCAAATTCTGTCACCCTCGAGAAGGTGACGCTTCTGCAGCTGTTGGTGGTCAGCGGTCAGCAGTGGCTGGGTTTCGACCAAATCAGAAAGCTGTCAGTATGGGATTCATGGGAAATGGACCTGATGTCAGGAGCTCTCTGGCCCAACCCCAGCTCTGCCATGTCCTCCCCACAGGCAGGGCTGGGACGCACGAGGGTCGTGAGTGACAGCATTTGTGAATTCTCCCTCCCCCTCCCCTATTCCTTCAGGCCCTCATCCCCCCAGTCACATCTCACCTGAGGGATCCTGTTCTGACTCTTACCTTGTCCCCGTAAAACTGAAGGTGTCACCAGAGGTGGCTCAAACATCTACCTCTGCCCCCATGTCCCCCACCTAGGGTATTGATAGAAGCAGGGGCCCAGTTAGTAGACAAGGGACACTGCCACAAAGAGAAGTGTGCAGGACGCCCTACCAGGAAAGAGTGTAGGTGTAGGAAAGAGTCTGAGACCAAAGAATCACGAAGACAAGGCCCAGCTCAGCCACTCACCAGCTGTGTGACATCTGGCAAGTTACATCACCACTCTGAGCCTCGGCTTCCCCATCTCACGAGACTGTGTTTAGGAACGAGTGAGATGAGACACCTCGTAGTTATCTAGAAAATGGGAGCTTCTTTCCTTGGCTTCGGTGCCTATCAGGCCAGGGGTTTGCTGGCCAGGCCACCTCCGGGCAGCTGTGCTGTTAGGAGACATGGCTGGGGGCCTTGGCCAGCTCCAGCCTCTGCTCTGCTCAGCTGCTGGGCAAGGGAGCAGGTGACGGAGGGGCCCGGCATTCTGACCTGAGGACCACGGGGGCAGCTGAGCCCAGGCCAGGAGACGGGCTTCCGCGCTCGCTCTGGACTACCCACCTCTCTTCCCTGGGCCTCGGTTTTCTCATCTGATCAGGGAGGGATTGCTCAGACCCATGATCCCTAAAGAATTCTTCCTGTGCTGTTTGTTATTTGGTGAATCTTTGAGGTGTCCAACTTTGCTCTCTCCAGGCCTATTACAAAGATCCTGCAGCCTGCACGTTCTTCCTGCTTCAAGGATAGAAATAATAATCATGGAAACAAATTAATCATTCCAGGAGTTCCCAGTTGTTGAGTGATAAAAGCATTATCAGAAATATTTATTATAACCCTAAGGGAAAACTTTCTATCCCCATTTTATAGCTTGGGAAGCTGGGCCTCAGAGAAGTTAGGTGGCTCACCTGAGGTCACACTGAGACATAGTGAACGGGCCGCAAGGACTCTGACTCTGCAAAATCCACCCCCTGCCTTTCCCTCCTCCTGCTCTGGCTTGCGGACCATCCCTGCTGCCAAGAACAGGCCGTTCTGACTGAGTCTGTGTTTCAGCCACTGGGGAACAGCGGGGTCCCAGAGTATGCTGTGATCGACCTTGCAGGGCCCACTGGGCCTCCTGCCAGCCCCAACGTGGAGATCCGGTGCCTGAGCCAGGTGTGGACAGAGGGCTCTGGGGGTCTGGAGCCACCTAGCCTGGCTCCACTCAGACAATGCAAGGAAGTGGGGGAGGTCTCTGCCCTGAGCATCCACCTACCTTCCGCATCACAACCAGAGCTTAGACCATTTCACCCAGGAAGCCAGGCCTCCTGACCTCACGTCCTCCTTTCTTCTGATCCAGAAAATTCTTGAATAGCATGGTGAGAGTGACAGCTTAAAGAGTTCTGAGCTGGCAGGATCCCCACGTCTGCAGCCACAACTGGGCCCGAGGCCATGAGGTTGATCTCCCAGGGAGTGGCGCCTGGTGTGTGCGGTGGTGGCGGGGGGAGGGGATGAATCAAAGCCTGGGGGTTCTGGGAAAAAGGAGTGGTTAGTCCTGTGACCCCCAGACGGACAGGCCCAGAATGTGCAGAAAAGGCTGGGCTGGACCCAGCAGCTACCTGGAGACCCCCCCAAGCCGGGCTCTGCTTTTCAACCCCTACTGTTGTCTTTACAGACTTCAAAGGAAGACGAAGCCTCGTGGCAGACCCCTGAGGGAGACATGACCCCAGGCCCTCCCCTCCCCGTGTCTGGGGACGAGCCAGACTTTTCTAAGTTCATCTCAGTCTAGCCGCCTAACGCCCTCCGTGAATCTCTGGAAGGGCTGAATTTGCACTGACTCGGATAAGTTTTCTGCTACGGCTTCAGAGTCCTCCTGCCAGAGTCCAGGGCTCTCCTCCACCCCCCCCAAGCTTTCCTCCTGCATGCCCCAGCTGACCCAGAAGGCTTCGTCTGCACTGGAGCCTGGAGTGGTGGCTTCACGGTTCCAGCTGGAGACGGGGACCTCCCCAAGATAGTCACATTCCTGGGCAAAGCGTGCAGCCGCTGGACCCTCAAGGGGCCAGGCAGGGCTCAGGGGGTCTGGTCCAAGTTTGTATCTGCTACGGGAACTCCCCTGGGCCTGGGTGCCCAGTCACAGGCCGCTCCTAACTCCCCCTCCAGATCCCACCTTCTCTTCCCTTCCTTCCATCCTCAGACGCAAGGTCAAGTTCTCCTGCATAAGCTGGTGAGGAGGAGGGAGACTGCTGGGTTAGACCGGATTCTGATTTCTCAAAGCCGGGCTGTGAACCTCCTGCATTCCAGTCCTCCAGGAAGCTGGTTAAAAAGATAATTCCTGGGCCCCATCAAGAACTACCAAAACGGAACTTCCCTGGCGGTGCAGTGGTTAAGAATCTGCCTGCCAACACAGGGGACACAGGTTAGATCCCTGGTCCGGGAAGATCACGCATGCCGTGGAGCAACTAAGCCCGTACGCCACAACTACTGAAGCCCATGCGCCTAGAGCCCGTGCTCCGCAACAAGAGAAGCCACTGCGATGAGAAGCCCATGCACCGCACCGAAGAGTAGCTCCCACTCGCCGCAACTAGAGAAAGCCCGCGCGCAGCAACGAAGCCAAAAATAAAAAAAAAAAAAAAAAAAAAAGAACTACGAAAACCATCTCTGAGGCTGGGCCCGGGACTCTGCATTTCTAAAAAGTGCACTGGTGATTCTAACTCTTGAGTTTGAGCACCAGTGGGCTGGTTGAGCTCTCAGGCCCCTCCAGTTTAGAGAGTCTACATTTGGTGTGTGGAGTCTCCCCCCTGCCCCCTATAGGGCCTGCTCTGCCCATGACACCATGACCCAGCTGGGGGCTTTCCTGGACCTGCCCGAGTCCAGTTCCAGGTCAAGTGCACATTGGAAGGGGTGAGCCCAGGACTGGCGGGGAGCGGTTGTCTTTCTGATCTCCCTACCTAGCCATGCATTCCAGGTTTTGGAAGGAGGATGGAAAAAAGCACGGCTCCTTCCTTGTCAAGAAAGGGTTGAGGGCTTCCCTGGTGGCGCAGTGGTTGAGAGTCCGCCTGCCGATGCAGGGGACACGGGTTCCTGCCCCAGTCCGGGAAGATCCCACATGCTGCGGAGCGGCTGGGCCCGTGAGCCATGGCCGCTGAGCCTGCGCGTCCGGAGCCTGTGCTCCGCAACGGGAGAGGCCACAACAGCCCGCATACCGAAAAAAAAAAAAAAGAAAGAGAAAGAAAGGGTTGACTACCTGTGGGTTCTGAGAGCTGGGGAGGGGGTAGGAAAACACAGGGTGCAGGTGGAGGTAGGTATCTAAAAGGGAGGAGGGAGGGGACAGGGCAGGACCCTAAGGGGAACCTGACGGTGACCTGGAGTTTGGTCCCCTGGAGTGGGCAGAGGGAAGGTAGAATAACAGAACGACTGGGTTTTTGAAAAATGAACCGGGGGCTGCTCAATATACAAAACCTAGAAAGATGGGGGGATAAAAGGAAGAACACATGTCACCCATCGTCTCCCCGCTACCCGGAGACAGAATGACTACAAATTGTTGTATTTCTTTCCAGTCTTTTTTCTCCACATCACTTGCTGATGTGCTTCTACAAATTATTTTGTACATATAACTTTATATCCTGCTTTTCCCACTTAATTATTATATCATAAGCATGTTTTTGCATAATGTTTTTACAAACCTTTTATAAATTAAATGTTGACCAGCAGCATAATATTTCAGATTGGTATGCTTCAGTTTATTTCAGTTCTCTCTCACTAGATATTTAATTTGTTTCTATTTTTGCTATAAATAACAGCATGTTGAATCTAGGCACATAGCTTTGCCTGCATCTGGAGATTTCTTTCAGAAGGATGTGCATATGTGGAAGTGCCAGGTCAGAGGGTGTGAACGGTTCTGAAGTTACTGATACCCATTGCTAAACAGCTTTGAGAAATGGCAGTACCAGTTTCACCCCCACCAGGGCCTAGCAGTCAGCATTTCTCAAAGTCCTCACCAGCCTCTGCACCCATCCCAGTGGGTGTGGGAGGAGAAACCACCCATAAGGCCTATGGAATGAGGGCCTAGGGGGCTGGGCAAGGTGGAGCCGGTCTGAAGATGCAAGGGAAACTCACCAGAAGGTGGCAGCCAGTTCCCCGGGAGGTGAAGTAGTGAGCACTTTTTACCTTCTCTGAATGGAAAGGGAGACCCGAGTCTGAGCTCTAGGGACTCTGCCCAGGATCTGGGCACAGTGTGTGCCCAGATGTTGGGGGAAGTAGGAATTAGCAAGTTTCAGGTGGTCTCAGAGACCCCAGAAGTTCCTCCAAAGCAGGCTTCCCCCATGAGAAATCCCTCAGCTGGAGGCTGGTGAGAACAGGGGCTTCTCAGAAGGGAAAGAAACTTCCTGTCCTCTCAGCCTGTCACCTACAGCAGCTTTTGGGGGGCCAGGAATGCTCAGCTGGGTCATCCCAGTCCCACCCCTTGCCTGATTTCAGACCATGTGCCTGCTAAAGAGATCTATGTCTTTTGTGAAGCAGAGCTCTCTCCAAGGCAGCCTAGGATTGGCATCCACTGGATTCCAAGTTTCCGTGGATTTATTAGATACTCAAGCATCCTTCATAGACCCTGGCACACTGTCCTAGCTCCCAGTGCTGCCACAGTGCTGGCCCAGTGCCACCCTCCTGGGCAGGGGAAGAAGTCTACTCCCTCGCCAGCTGCCACTCTGCAGTCCCCCATCTTGATACACCTTGGTTTTATATTTGTACACCCACATCTTCAGCTCTGTGATCTTGTGTACCTATGAGAGGCCCTTGAACAAAAGAATTGCAATAAGTCGCTGCTCACCCATCCCAAGAGCAAGGGTTTCCAGCCTGGGAACTTGCTGAGAGGTAAAAGCTAGGGGAACATCAGCATTGCTAAAGTTCTGTTTTGCCAAATTGGGATATTAGCTATAATAATAAACTACCCTTTATCCTCCCATTAGTTTCTTTTAAAGAAATATTTTAACACCAAAGAGAGTGTCGATGGGAAAATGAATGTTTTAAGATAGTCCTTCCCTAATCGACCCCTAGACAAAGAATTGGATGTTATGATCCTAATCCACTGAGGCCTATTGAAGAGAGATTTTCTACAATCTTTTGGTTACAAAAGGGGAAGAGTGGGGAAGGGATAAATTAGGAGTTTGGGATTAACAGATATGCACTACTACATAGAAAAGAGATAAACAAGGACCTACCATATAGCACAAGGAACTAGATTCAGTATCTTGTAATAACCTAGAATGGAACAAAAACTGAAAAAGAATATATATATGTGTGTGTGTGTGTATGTGTGTGTGTGTGTGTGTGTGTGTGTGTTTCATAGAGACCCTTTACCAGGTTGAGAAATTTCCCTTCTAGTCCTAGTTTACTGAGCTTTTTTAAATCAGAAATTGATGTTGATTTTATCAATGATTTTTCAACAACTATTGAGATGATTATATGTTTTTTCTTTTTTAGTCTGCAAATATGACTCTATTCTTTGATTTTCTAACATTAAGCCAACCTGGGATTAACTTGACTTGGTCAGTACCGGTATGTAGTTTTCTTTTCTTGTTAAGTTCTCTGCCTGGTTTTGGTATCAGGGTAAGCTGAGAAGTGATCCCTCCTCTTCAATTTTCTGGAAGAGTTTGTGTAGAATTGGTAATATTTCTTTTTCATATGTTTGGTAGACTTCGTCAGTGAAGGCATCTGGGCCTAGAATTTTCTGTGTAGGAATGTACAAACTAGACATTATTGTTAATTGCTATTTTACACAGACAATGTTTACTTAGATTCTTACATTTCAGATTTTCTGTTTAAAAAGTCATGTTAGTGGTAAAGTCTGTCAGTTTTTATCTGAAAAGCTCTACTTCATAAAAATTCTTGAAAGAGTTTTGCTGGGTATACAATTCTAGGTTTACAGCCATTCTCTCTCAGCATTTTGGAAATACTATTGTTTTGTCTTTTAGCTATAAGTGTTGCTGTTGGGAAGTCTGCTGTCAGACTGAGTGATGTGATCATTTTTCTCAGACTGCTTTCTACTTGTACTGGTGTTCTGCAGTTTTACTCCCGACCATGAGTAAATTTTTCTTGTTTGGTGTAAATCCTTACATCTGTGGATTCATGCCTTTCATCAGTTCTGGAACATTCTCTTCAAATATTTATCTATACTCCATTCTTTTTAATGTCTCCATTGACCAGGATAAAGTTTTTTTAGACCTTATCTTTATAACTGCCATATCTCTTACCCTCTCTTTCATATTTCCCTTCTCCTTATCTCTGTTCTTCCTTCTATATAATTTCTTCAGCTCTATCTTCTAGTTTAGTACTTCTTAAACTTGAAAATGCCTATTAATTACCAAGGAATCTTGTTAAACTGCAAGTCTGATGCAGTAGTTCTGGATGGGGCCTGAGAGCTGCATTTCTAACAAGCTCCCAGCCTGATGATGAGGCCAATCCGAGGACCATACTCAGGGGAGCACCTTTCTGGTTCACTCATCTCTTTTCAGTTGTGTTTGATTTGCTATTAACCCCCTCCAATCAGTTTTTGTTTTAATCTTTGTATTTTTATTTCTATAAGTTCTGGATGGTTCTCCTTCAACACTAACTGTCCATTCTAGTGTCTTCTTGCTGGTTAATTTTTGTAATGCCATCTTTTATGTCATTAAACATTTACACGCACATGGTTAGTTTACATTTTGTGCCTAATATCAGAAGTCCTTGGACATATAAATATGTTGTTGTTTATGTTGACTATTGCTCATGGTGGTCTGTTTCTCTGAATTTTGTGATCTCTTGTTGTGAGCTCATGTTTGGGTGAATCTATGGAAAATCTGGGGGCTTAAATTGAGGATACCTTCCTCCAGAAACGATTTGCATTTGCTTCTGTCAGGATGGGTCCAGGATAAAGAGACCAACTTGGAACAAGGTCCCTAACTTACCAGAATCTCAGGTTACCTTACCTTGACCCTGGCTTTATGTTTAACTTACCAACTAAGATGCTAATATTGGCATTTTCCTTTAGGACAACTCCACCTTTCCTGTCCACTCACCATGCCTAAGAGGGCTGTTTTCTTTTGTTTTGTGAGCTCTTTGAGATTTCCCTTCCCACAAGCCCAGCAATGCAATAAAAAAAAATGTTTCACATAGGATCTCATCGTTTAAGAGCACAAGGTACCTTGTTCGCTCTGTCTGCACTAAAACACTGACTCCCATTTTCCAGGCACCATGTAAGGCCCTTAGATTTTTATGTAACTCTAGGGAAGGGAAGAAGTCTTCCAAAACAGGATTGAGATATCATTTATTTCCACTCTGGTGAGCAGGCACTCAGGGAAAGATTTTATTCAAGTTAGAAAAATAATGGGGTGTTTCTTATACCGGCATGTGACGAAATAAAATTCACAGTCACCACATCAGAATAAAGGGTAATCCTTAAAATTAGATATATTCAGCTTAATTATAAACTATCTTCTTGTACTTAATTTTCTCACTTGATACAGATGAAATGGTCCACAGACCAACACTTGGGTACCAGTACTACACAGTATAAAGGCAGGTTTATGAGAAACTGCAGAGAGAGGAAGATCTGTTTCTGGAAGGAAAACCAAGCCCTGAAAAAAATGGGTGGAAACAGCCTTAAACACTTAGATAATTTCTGAAATTGTCAGGCACTGTGCCAAGACTTGCAAACATGAAATAAGAGAGGATACAAATATAAACATCCGGATGCTGCACTTTCTCCTCCTTAGGTGGGGATGGTGGTCAGAGGTGCGCACTCATGCCTCACACCTGGCACATCTGGTTCCCACAGTGCACTGTGGCTCCAGCATGGCCTTTTTCGAGGATATTTGGCTGCTCCCATGAGCTGGACTCCCACCAACTGAAAGATGTCCTTGGTTAAGTGGGTTCAATGAATTCTCTTAACCGTCAGCTCGATCTTCTGGCAACTCTGCATACACTCATGCTCAGGCCCAGTCTCACTTCCCAATAGCTTTTCTCCTTGATTCCTTAGCCTAAAATAATTTTCTAACTCACTCATGCCAGGAGTCCTGAAAATGTCTATCAATCTGTTATCCAGACCAATTACAGTCATTATTGAAATTAACAAGTAGATCGAAACATCCCTCTGGTTGACGGGACCCCTCCCAGGTGTGGGGCTGTAGCTGGGGTGTTTGTGTGTGTGTTTAAAGTTTGTCTCATTGGGGCCAAATTTACCTTTATCCTTTTGTGTTGTCCCGGAAAGCTCATACTTTAAGTTGTTTCTAGATCCTTCATCATGAATTTATGCTGACGTTTGACTAAGCTAGTGGTGATAAAGAGAATGAAGCTCCTAACCGGTTTCTGGGTTCAAAACTTACACACACAGGGTCCACTTCCTCCATGTAAAATGACATGACACTGCATCTTTTTTTTTTTTTTTTTTTCTTTTTTTCTGGTACGTGGGCCTCTCACTGTCGTGGCCTCTCCCGTTGCGGAGCACAGGCTCTGTTCGCGCAGGCTCAGCGGCCATGGGCCCAGCCACTCCGCGGCATGTGGGATCCTCCCGGACCGGGGCACGAACCCGTATCCCCTGCATCGGCAGGCGGACTCTCAACCACTGCGCCACCAGGGAAGCCCCGACACTGCATCTTATAAAGCTCTATCCTGTTCAGAAATTCAGAGGCCGTTGCCCAACTCATAACTTTTTAAGGGAAGAAAATGTCAACATGTCAGCTGACAGTATTCATTTGTTCAAAGAAATGGTTTTTGGTTGATAAAATTGTACTAAGCCTTGTGCCAAAGGACAAGAAAGCTTGGCCTCTGCCCTCTAGGAACTCCAGGTTATGGAGGGCGGGGAGCCACATAAACAATGACCACAGTGTCCCAAGGGGGTCCATGGGGTTCTTGGAGAGTCACATGGAAAGTGAACAGCAGGCACGTGCGACTGTGGCTTTGGGTCTTGGAAAATCTCTAAGAAGTCCATCCAGGTGGAGATATGTCTCATGAGCAGTTGAAAATAGGGTTTGGGAGTCTTAATGTGTACAAGGTAACAGACGCTGTGGACCCACTGGCCCGGGAGTCCGTGTAGCAGAGAAGAAACAAGAGCTAAAGACAGCATAACATTTCAGAGGTTGGCTTATTATATTCTCGTTTCCTCCCAGTCTTTTGTCCCTGTTTAGAGAACACAGCTTTATTTTCTGCATTAAGTACAGTATATGAGGACACACCTTAGCCCCCCAGTAGGCAAAAAAAGGGGCAATATTCTAATCTGGCAAGTCTGAGTATCTTAAGTCTGGCCCTAAGCCAAGGTAGCACGACAGACTAAGGGGAGGGATGCTCCCTTCCTAACTTGGAAATTTGTAAACGGAAGGTAGTGGGGAATTAGGTGATCTGTGCCTTAAGCAAAAACCCCACGACGACCACCTCCCCTCACACATGTGCACACACACTCATAGGCAGGATTCTAGAGTAGAAAAAGAAATTCAAGATCAAAAATATTACCAAAATACCAATTCCTTTTCAGTGTGCAACAAACATTTATTCATCCACTTAGCAAACATCCCCGTATGTTTGAGAATTCGTTCCGGCATCAGCACCTCTTGGAAATGCTTTTTGATGCTCCCACGGACTGACTGAGGAGCCATTTCTTGGTGCTGCCGTAACAGCTTCTCATTACAGAGTCCGGATCAGGACCCTCTTCCTATCTGCTCCCGTAAACTCTGGGCCTCTGGATGTAGGGACCCCGCCTTGTTCAAAGGTGCTCAGTAGATAATTGTTGAATGAATACAGTAGTCCCCACTTATCGGTGTTTTCAGTTACCCATGGGCAACCGCTGTCCAAAAATATTAAATGGAAAACTTCAGAAATAAACAACTTATAAGTTTCAAATTGCGTGCCATTTTTTTTTTTTTTTTGCGGTACGCGGGCCTCTCACTGTTGTGGCCTCTCCCGTTGCGGGGCACAGGCTCCGGACGCGCAGGCTCAGTGGCCATGGCTCACGGGCCCAGCCGCTCCGCGGCATGTGGTATCTTCCCAGACCGGGGCACGAACCTGTGTCCCCAGCATTGGCAGGCGGACTCTCAACCACTGAGCCACCAGGGAAGCCCCCGTGCCATTTTTTTAAAAAAAATAAATTTATTTAATTTTGGCTGAATTGGGTCTTCATTGCTGTGCCCGTGCTTTCTTTAGTTGCGGCGAACGGGGGCTACTCTTTGTGGTGGTGCACGGGCTCTAGCCACACGGGCTTCAGTAGTTGTGGCACACGGGCTTAGTTGCTCTGCAGCATGTGGGAACTTCCCGGACCAGGGCTCGAACCCGTGTCCCCTGCATTGGCAGGCAGATTCTTAACCGCTGCGCCACCAGGGAAGTCCCCAAATTGTGTGCCATTTTGAGTAGAGTGATGAAACCTCTCACTGTCCCACTCTGTCCTGCCCAGGACACACATCATTCCTTTGTCCAGCGTATTTCACCTGATAGTCACTTAGTAGCCCTCTAAGTTAGATCGACTGTCTTGCTACCACAGCGCTTTGCGTTCAAGTAACTTTTATTTTACTCAAAATCGCCCCCAAAGTACCAGAGAAGTGATGTTGGCAATTCGGATCTGCCACAGAGAAGCCGTAACGTGCTTCCTTTAAGGGAAAAGGTGAAAGTGCTCAACTTCAAAAGGAAAGAAAGGGAATTCCCTGGTGGTCCAATGGTTAGAACTCCGAGCTTTTGCTGCGGAGGGCCCCGTTCCATCCCTGGTCAGGGAACTAAGATCCCACAAGCCACACAGCCAAAAAACAAACAAACAAACAAACAAAAAACATCAAACGGTCTAAGAACAAATCTATCCAGGAGACTGTGAAGAAGGAAAAACATTTGTGCCAGCTTTGCTGTCACACCTCAAACTGCAAAAGTTACAGCCACAGGGACTTCCCTGGTGGTGCAGTGGTTGAGAATCCGCCTGCCAATGCAGGGGACACGGGTTCGAGCTCTGGTCTGATCCCACGTGCCGCGGAGCAACTAAGCCAGTGCGCCACGACTACTGAGCCTGTTCTCTAGAGCCTGAGAGCCACAACTACTGAGCCCGCATGCCACAACTACTGAGGCCCTCGCTCCTGGAGCTGGTGCTCCGCAACAAGAGAAGCCACTGCAGTGAGAAGCCCGCGCGCCGCAATGAACAGTAACCCCCGCTCACCACAACTAGAGAAAGCCCGTGAGCAGCAACGAAGACCCAACGCAGCCAAAAATATAAATTTATTTTAAAAATAATAAATTAAAAAAGAGAGTAATTGGAAACTTTTCTTACTAGATAGTAAAACAGAAGTCTCTAAAGAATTAAAACTCTGATCGTGGCAATTAGGCTAGATAAACAGATCAATGGAACAAGCTAGACGGCCCTCCTTACCAGCTGCCATGGCCTGCACTTGTCTCTCCCAGAACTCTGTGGTCCCCACCAAACCCAGCCCGGAGGAAGCCGGGCCAGTGAGCTTGTCTAAAGGTGATGCTCTCAACCCCCTGGGTCTCTTGAGGAGCTGAATCTGGGGATGGCAAGGGAGCCCACGCAATCCCTCGTGGTTCCCTTTCTTAGCCCATGTTTCTCCTCCAACAGTGCCTCCTTCCCCAAGCACAACCCTACCCCCATTTCTAATCAATCCCCCTCCATCTCTGGAAGGCAGCATGGCAGGGAAGCCTGGCTGGGAGCCAAGAGTCCAAGAGCCTGGTTCCAGCTCTGCGAACAATTTTCTGTGTGACATTAGACAAAGCCCTTGCCCCTCTAGGCCAGTCTTCCCAACTATAGTGTGATAAGAATCCTTTCTGCCCTACTAACCACATGCTACTGTGCCAAGAGGGAAAAAGGATTTTAAAAAAAACTGGCAGAATTCCTTTTAGAAATTTAACTGCCTTTATTAGGAAAAACTGATGCCAGTTTGGGACTAAAAGGAAATTCCCCACACCACAAAGTTACGTCCAAAATAGATGGGCAGTGGTTGGCAAACTTGGCTACACATTAGAATCATCTGGGGAGCTTTTATTTATTATTTATTTATTTATTTATTTATTTATTTAATGTGGGTTTTTTCAAATTTTTTTTTTCAATTTTTTTGGCAGTGTTGGGTCTCCGTTGCTGCGCACGGGCTTCCTCTTGTTGCAGTGAACTGGGCTGCTCTTGGTTCCAGCGCGTGGGTTTCTCTTTGCGGTGGCTTCTCTTGTTGCAGAGCACAGGCATGGGCTTCAGTAGTTGTGGCACATGGGCTCAGAAGTTGTGGCTCGCGGGCTCCAGAGCGTAGGCTCAGTAGTTGTGGTGCACAGGCTTAGTTCCTCCACGGCATGTGGGATCTTCCCGGACCAGGGCTCAAACCCATGTCCTGGTTAGATGCTGTTTCCTCTTCTGGAGCACCAAGAAAGACTACATTTCCCAGCTTCATTTGCAGTAATCCAGGGCCCCGTGACTAGGGAGACAGGATCCCTGAATCACTGCAAGGAGTGCCACCCAATCTCCATCAGTTGTGTTGTGAGAAAGAAATGAATAATAAAGTTGTTCAGTTGCTAAGATGTTATTCAGTTGTTCAGTTGCTAAGCTCTTAGCCTTTCCTGAACTTTGGATTTAATTGTTCTGGATTGGGGTCCAGGCAATTGTATTTTTTAACCCCACAGGCAATTTTAATGTGAGACCAGGGTTGAGAACCACTGGATTAGGACAGAATTACAAGTGTGGAGTTGCTAGGTATAGTAAAGAAATATTGAGTTTCCTGGGGTGCCCCAGGAGATGGGGAGAAAGTTGTCCAGAAATGAGAGAAAAAAGCAGGAGAGGGCCCAGAAACACGGAGGGAAGCAGGGGGACCCAAGAAGAAAAAGTTGGCCAGGAAAACATTCTACGTGCTGGGAATGGTCAAGGGACATTTCAGAATCGGGTGTTTAATATTCAGGTCTAAATTCTCATCAGGGCTGTCAGGTGGGTGATATAGACCCCTATGGCTGCCTCCAAATCACCAGTCAAATTAGCTCCACACTCGTCCCTGTGTGAACGGATGCTTGCGGGGAAGTCAAAGGAAAGGGGGCCAGTTCCACACCTGGTCATCACAGGGAGAAGGGAACAGCCAAAGCCCCCTCTTGAGAATCCTCAGTGAGCATTCTGGGCTCCCCTGAGGAACTCAGGTGGGAAGGAAGGCTGACCCCTCAACCACACACCCATAGTGACATCGGGGTGACATTTCAACCAGCTCTCTATGGCCCTTGTTGTTAAGCACCTAGAATCAATCCTAGCATTAGTCCTGGGAGAGGCCATGACACTTTACAGAGGATGAACTTGAGGGCCAGAGAAGCAGAGCAACCTGCCTAAGGCCACACAGCAAGTTCCAGGTGAAGCTGAGTGGATTAGCCATGGGGTCCCTGAGTCCCCTGGTCCCCGTGGATGCTCACAGACTCCTCGATACAAGCATTTAGCAAGAGCATCTTCTGGGGGTGGGGAGTGCGGAGTGGCGAGACGGGAAATTTCAGAAGACATCACAGAATGCAAGACATGTCACTCCAGCTTCCATTCCAGAATCATCTATGCTGTGCTCCCCTCTCTCAACCTTTCCCAAAGCCATCCACCCGACCCCAGTGAAAGACAAACAGAGCCCAGAAGCTTTGCTTTCACATTTAATCAAAGGAAAAGAAAGCCAATCAGAGAGAAAGCTCAAGAACTGGATGGCTGAGAGAGGGGACGGGAGAAGCACATCTGGGCTGGGACTGAGTGTGGACAGGGCGGCAGGGTCATATAATCCTGAGGTTCCTCAATACAAGTGTCCACAGTGGGAAGAGGGAGGCTGGAGCCTGAGGGCTAACGCGGTGGGCACACACACCCATTCCAACCCAGTACGGGTCCCTGGAGTACGGCTAAGGCAGGGGAGGTAGAATGCTGTTCAGAGAGGAATAGAGACGGGAAGGGAGGGGCCCAACCCACAGGCATCACCAGAAGTGAAGGTGCCAGACAGTAACTGGAGCTTCACCCTCAAGGGCCATGTGCCAACCCTTCAGCAAGGTGCCCAGCCCCACCTCCCATCAAAGAGAATGGTCTTCTAATCAGAGTGCTTTGGAGGTTAACCAAGGGGGAGGAGGTAGCTGCCTCTATCCCCAAGTCTCCTGGGTGACGTGGGTATGAACAAAGAACCCCATGGCCCTGGGCCAGCGCGAGAACACCCCGTTCTCCTCCCACTCCCAGTCCCCTTGGGTTGAGGGTGAGGGTGAAGCAAGAGAGAGCTGAATTGAGGATAAATTAAAAGAACACTGACTAAAGGGAAAAGAGGAACATAAAGCTGACTGCATAGTGGATGCAGAGCTATGCAAATGAGATGGAAGTAGACTTGACCTTTACATCTCATTTGCATATCCTAGGCAAATGCAAATGAGATCCCTAATATAATAAATATATTTCTGACTTTGTAATAAATATTCTGTCTCCTCTCCCTCCCCTTCCCTAGGAAATGGGCACACAGTGGTTCAGGGGCCAGCGTGGCTGACATTGCATCAAGGACTGATTAGACAGAAGAACTGGGGAGCACACAGGCTGGGGGTGGGGTCATGGGGGGGTCCCCTACAAGGACAGGTTCACCCCAGGAAGGGTCACAGGGATGTCTGGGGAAGTCAAGGACAGCAGACTTTTTAAAAAAGGGATTCTCCTATTTTACACAGCTGCCCTCCTCAAGGACTGGAGGGTGGCATTTAGGGTCGGGGGACAACAGGAGAGTGGAGGGAGACATCTGGGGAAGGCCGAGCCTCTGGAATCTGGGATAAGGGTCTCATAAGAAATGGGGGGCTGATGGGGAGCCCGAAAACGGGGCCCCAAAGAGTGACCTCCAAAGCTCAACAACCCTTTGCTTCCCCTCTCCAAAAACTAAGCCTGACACACACGCCAGTGGCAGAAACACAGACCAGGCACTGCAGCCTGCGGAACCATAAGCTGTGGAGACTCCAGTGTGGATGGGGCCCCATGGAGGTGTGCGGGGAGTCTGCTGGGGTGCAAACATCCTCCAAGGCCATGCCCCGTGGCCCAGCCCTCCCCTTTCCCCAGCCCCCAGGCCGCCTTCATGTGAGTGGGCACCTGGACCCGGCCACAGAGACCAAAATGGACACTGACCACGGACAGGGAGCCCAGACACGTCCCCACCACAGGCCACGGAGGGCTGGGAGCTTCCTGTCAGGCTCCTCGTCACAGGGCTCGGCCTCCAGCCCACCCCTGCCTGGGCTGAGCCCGCAGCCCCTGCCGCCCTTGACCTGCGGGGAGCAGAGCTGGCCTGTCAGGGGCACATCGGAGAAGTCTGTGGAGAGACTTCGGCAGTGAAAAGCTGTGCGTGAGGGAAGGACGTGAGCCAGCCCCGTTCTGAGGGGGCAGAGAACTGCGCTGCTCCCTGGCTGCGGCAACTGGCTAGTGTTTCGGCTCCTCCAGCCTTCGGGATGGCACCAGGCTGGCACCGCACCTGGGCTTGCCTAGCTGCCAGGGGGCCATGTAGCCCTCTGGCCACAGGGAACCAGCCTAAGGCCTGCTCCTAGGCTGCAGGGGCGAGAAGTAGGAGCAGCCCAGGAGTGGGGTCAGGGTGGCCAGTCCAGAGGAGAAAAACTGACTGGCGAGAGGGGTGGGGGCAGTGTACCTACTGACCACGTGGTCCCAAAGCAGCTTTTCTCTTCTCTGGACTGAGCATTATGGAGGCGACTCCGACACTCCAGGGCACGGCTCGGCCCTCAGCGAGGGACATCTGGTGGCCAATGAACGTCGGGAGTGGGTAGCACCTGGGCACAGACGTGCCCCACGAACACCTACCTCCCTGGCAGTGCACGCCTCCTGCGCTGAAGCCAGACTTAGGGCCATGACCCAGGGAGAGCCAGAGCGCCGGGAACGGGAGCTGAAGATCATGGCTGGGGCTCACGGTTGGGAAAGGGACGGATTCAGGGTTCTGGGTCCCAACCCAGAGGGCTGAGGTCCAGGAGAACAGGCTCAGTACACCCAGCTGACGGGCACCCACTGGGGCTCTGTGCGCAGCTTCTCCAGGGCGGCCTGGAGTTCACGGAAGGTCCTCTCCAGGTTCCTATTGACCAGACTGAGGTCGAAGTAATGCCCGTAGCCCCTCTGGATACGGCTGCTCTCCTCCACTGTCCGTCTCAGGTCCGCCTCCTGCCAGCACAAGGGGACCTCCCGCCCATCAGTATCCGCCTGGCACCCCCAGCGTCAGGGGGACCCACAGCCTGCCCCGTCTAGCCCCCTCCCCAAAGCCCAAAGTACCAACCATGGCAGGCACAGACCCCCTGGCTGGGGAGGCAGCAGCCCCTCCCTGCATGCCCCAAGGCAGCTCTCCTGTAACCGTGGACAGACAGATGGGTGGTGGGAAGGGAGGAAGGAAATAACCTTTAGGAAGTGCCAAGCACTGCACTAAACAACCAGCGTAATCCTCACTACAGCTCTGCAAGCAGGACTAATTATTCTCATTTACAACAGAGAAAACAGACGTACAAAGAGGCCACACAGCCAGCCAATGGCTGAACAGGGTCTGCCTGACTCCAAAGCCAGCGCCCCCTTCAGTCTGACTAGGCCCCCGTACCTAGACAGCCTGAAAGCAATTGCCACGCCTGGTCCTAGGGCCACCCACAAGGGCCCGAGGCAACCCCCTCTCCAGACACAGCCCAAGCTGGACCGGCAAGGGTGGGAAGGGAATACTGACTTACAGAAGCCGAGGCAGGAGCTCTAGGACTGACCCAGCTGTGTCCCGGGGGCTCCAGTAGGCTCTGTTTGTGGCCAGAGCAGGCTGCAGCAGTGGGGAGCCCAGCCCGGACCTTTCTCCTGGGTCTGAGCCCCTGACCGGGGCCTGAGAGCTGCAGTACCAAAAGTGGCCAGCAGAGGGACCCCTGAGTTCAGAGCTCTGCAAACCCTACACCTGCTGGGGAAGGCTGTTCCCAAGGGGTCCCTGGCGGGAGAAGGGTGCCCTGGAGTCCTGCAACACCTGCCTTGAAGCCTCTCCTCCCTGCACTGCCTCCTCCCTGATGCTAACTGGTCCCTCCAGGCAGCCTTCCAGCCTCCGGCCTCCTCCCTCCCTTCAGCCTTACCCCCAGCTGTAAACAGCCCACCTCTGCCCACAAATCGCCCACCGGCCCTCTGGGCTCCCCTGGAGCCCTGTTCCCACAGAATGGACTGAGCAGGGGGCCTGGCAGAAGCTCCCGTGCCCCGGGCCAGCTGTGTCCCTGACTCTACACTTCACTTCCTCGCTCAGACCTCCATTCCCACACCTATAAAGTGGCATTCGCAAGTCTAACCTCAGTGGTACCTCAGGTGGGCGCCTCTCCCCTTCCCGACACCACCTTCTTCTCTTCCTCGGCTCTGGCTGGCCCCCCACACCACCCCAATCAGCCATTAGACCCCCCCCACCACACCTTAGAGGCCCTCACCGTGAGCTGCTTGGTGGACAACCCACTCTCCAGCGCCGTCCGGTTCATGGCTCGCAGGGTCTCAAAGTCAGGGGCCTCAATGAATACCACATAAGGGACAAACTCAGCTGTTCTCAGGACCTTCACTGCCTGCAGAAGAGGAGGGTCAGGAGTTTATCCCCATGTACATCTGGGGTGATGGGGGTGAGAACAGGTACCTGGGAATAGATGAGAATGTGGACCTGGGGCTCTGGGACATGAGTCCTGGGGATGAATGGCAAAATAGCTGGCAGGTGGCTAGGGATGGGGTGACTGGGGGTCCAGGAGGCTGAGAAAGAGGTTCTAGGTGGGCTGGGTCCCTAGCAGTAGTTGAGGGGTTATAGGGGGGTACTTGGAAATATATGGGGTAATACTGGGGGGCAAGCAGAGTACCCAGAGAGGTATTGAGCAGGCTGGGAAGGAGCAGGCCAGGCAGTACCTGGGGGTTGACATCCAGCACACACACCCGGCCGGCAGCGACCACGCCCCGGATGGAGTCGATACGTGTGCCATACAGGTTGCCCTCGTATTCACCATGTTCCAGGTATCGCCCAGCACGGATGTCAGCCTCCATCTCCGCACGGGACACAAAGCTGTAACCCTGGCCTTCCCGTTCTGAGTCCTTGGGCCTCCGGGACGTGTCTAGGGGGAAGGAGGGGCCGAATGGGCACAGGCAGGCCACACCACCTCAGACACACGTGCTCGTGCTCTACCTGCACCAAGCAGCCCTGCTGCCTTCCCGCACACCTTGCCCTCGCCCTCACCATTGGCACCCACAGACTCGAGACGTCCATACTGAGGGGACCTTCAGAAATCACTATTGTAACCCAGTGCTTACAGATGGAGGCTGAAGCCCAGAGAGGGCAATATGCAGCCCAAAGCCACACAGCAAGGCCAAGCAGACCTGGGGTCAGCACTCAGGTTCCTGCCTCTGGTTCTGTCACCAGAAGCCCTCTTTTCCACAAGGCCACACACAGCTCATAGCCCTGTTTCACATGGGTTCCCAGCTGGGCTTTTAGCAAGTGAAACATGAGAGAAGGAAAGGTAAGGCTAGCACCACCCACGTGGCCAATGGTTCCTCGCCCTCCCCAGCCTGCAGTTCCCAAATCCACCCACAGAGGGCGCGCACCACACACCTCACA
Organism: Monodon monoceros; assembly: GCF_005190385.1. Classification (NCBI taxonomy): domain Eukaryota; kingdom Metazoa; phylum Chordata; class Mammalia; order Artiodactyla; family Monodontidae; genus Monodon; species Monodon monoceros. The sequence goes on from NW_021703786.1 coordinate 19,269,875, forward strand.
CCCAAAGGTATCACTTAACCTGGGGCCTACGCAGATGCCCATTCAGTGGACCCAGCCTTGGCCCCCAGGGCAGCCCCTGCTCCCTGCCTCCCACCCGGCAGGACCCAGCCCCCACTCACAGGGCACTGTGGTGCCATAGCGATCCGGATCCCACATGATGAGTTTGTTCTTCAGGCTGCGCCGGCCCACACCCTGAGCCCCGATCAGCACCAGGGTTTTCCGGCGGAAGGGGGGCATGCGGGCCACCTCCTCATAAATGAGCAACTCATGGCGGTCAAACTCTGGACACAGGGAGATGTCACTGCTCATCAGGTGAAGGGGGTGGGGCTGGGCTCTCAGGGAGGCCAAGGATAAGAGGGCTGGGGCCGAGGGCAGGAGGGAAAAACAGGGCAGGGCTTAGGGACAGGACTGGCAGCATCAGAACCAGGAGATGCACAAGTCATTGGTGGGGGACGGAGGGAGCACTGAAGGAGGATGGGGGAAGGGGGCCCCCAACACCCACCTGCATTCTTGGTGGTCAAATACATCATTCGCTTCTTTTTCTTTCCTGAAATGCTGCCGCACAGGGTCCCTGGCCATAAGGAGATGAGCAAGTGAGGCCAGGCAGGGCCACATCAGGTCCCAGATTAGAGGTCTGGGGGCAGGACTGTACCTGAGGTGGGTGTCAGCTCCAGGTCCCGCTTGACAAAGGCTTTCCTCTTCTCCTCCAGGAGCTGACTGGGGATGAGCCCAGCGCTGCCCCCTTCTACGTGGCACGCCTGAAATGACCGTGGGACAAAGATGTGCCTGAGTAAGCCCTCACTGCCTGCCGACACCATACCTGGAGAGACAGCATGGGTGCCCAGGGCTTACCTGCCACCAGTTGGCGTCGTCCTGGTTTACAATCTGAAGCAGGTCCCCAGCATTGAAGCGTAGGCCAGCTTCCTTGCAGGGGATAAGGCTGTCTCTGGCTGGGTCATAGTCAAAGTGGCATTTCACAAATACCTGGGCCAGGGATTTGGCAAAGGGTCAAGGGAAGAAGCAGGGGAAGGCTGGAGGGGGCGATGCCCATTCCTGTTGCCACCCCTACCCCGAGGGTGGGGGGATGGGAGTGTCACACAGTTCACCTTCTGCCCCCTCCCCTCACAAAGATGAAAGAGACCCTGGCACTGCCCATTTAAAGGCATGATGCCGCAGGCCTGCCTGGTCCACCTCCCTGGTACCAGCCTCCCTTTGCATCCAGAACAAAAGGACTCAGAAGGATGGGGGGTCCGCTCAGGCCTGGGGCCCTGGCCCTACCCACCAGGAAGGTGGGATCATCTGGTAAGGAACACGATCCTGGCACCTAATGCAAGATCCCTCCATCCCCCTACACCCTCCCTCGGAGGAGAGGGCTCTGGCAAAAGGCTAGACAGCCAATAGGAGAGGTGAGCAGAGCAGCGAGACCTCCACAATCCACCAACCTGAAGGCATCTGTATAGAACACATGATAACCCAATTCTGGGCACCCGTGCCTACACGCAGGCACACGGAGGGCTGCGCACGATGCAGGAATTCATTTGTACACTCAGGTACTCCAGGCTTTAGATGCGCACACATCCCTTACACGTGCGCGTGAGTGCCCAAGACTGGCAAACGCGTGGCCGCATTCGCCAGATGCCTCTTGCTTTGACTACACTGGCTGGCGAGGAGGGGCTCCCATCAGGAGGCCTGTGACCCTGGCCACCGGGAAGCTCAGCCACCCCTTGGGCCTTGCGCTGGGCGAGGGGCTTGGTGGAGGGGCCCACCTGGCGGGGCAGATGGGGCTCCTGGTAGCTGGGCAGGATTTTGAGGATAACGCTGCCGCTGGCGTTGCGCAGGAGCTCCTGCAGCGCGCGGGGGTCGCTGCCCACCGGCTGCCCGTTCACCTCCTTGATGATGTCGCCCACGTGTAGTAGGCCTTGCTGAGCCACCATGCCCCCGTGCAGAATGCGTGCGATCACCAACTCGCCACCCTCCACGCGGAATGTCACGCCCTGGGGGACGGAGGGAGGGTATGATGAGGCGCCAACTGCTCCAAGTCAGAATCTTCAAATGGGTCTCTTAAGAGCCCCTCCATTCTACCCTTCCACCCCCGCCCTCACAGCGACCTTCTCTGCCATCTTCTGCCCAAATTCTTTACTTACAGGGGCACCAGTGGACTGAAAGTGGGCAGAATGGAGAGAGTCACAATGTCTGCGGTCTCCTGGGTGTGCTGGCGCCCGACCCTGGGCAGAGCTGATCCCGTCTTCATCTTCAGCCCTCTCCTGATCAGACTTGATCCCCGCCGGTTACTCTCAACCCCCCCCCCCCGAGATTCCACCGCTGGTGCTGCCCAGCGCCCTCACCAGATGCTCTCCAGCCGTCTTGCGGACGCCCACCATGCGCACTGCATCAGGAGGCACGGGCTGGTTGCTGAACGTGGGGTCCAGGCCAGGGCTGGGGGGCGGTGTCTCATAGGTCTTTGAGGCCACAGAGTCGTGCGTCTCCAGGAGGGACTGGGGAGGTGGGGGGAAGAGGAGGGACCATGGGGCAGTGTCCCGAGGTCCCGTCCCACCCCAGTTCTAACTTCCTGCCGGCGCCACCCCCCCAGCAGCCCAGGAGAGGACCAAACCTGGAAGTGGGGCTCCTGGAGGATGCGGGCCAGCTCAGCCGCCGCGCTGCTCTGCTCGGCGAGCCGCGCCAGGTCCCGCAGGATCTCCCGCACCAGCTCCAGGTTGTTGTCCCGCACGGCCTCCAGCTTCGTCTCCTCCAGCCGCTCATGGGCCTGGGGGTGGGGGCGGGACAGGTGAAACTTGACGCTTCCCCAAGAGCCCTGGGGTACCAAACAGTGCCCCCCCACCAGCTCCCAGGCATCTTCCCACCCCCAAATGCTGACTTTAGACCCCATCCACAGCACTGCTCCTGGTATCAGTCTCAGAGCCTCACTCACTCAGACACAAGCACACTCACACGTGTGCACAGGTGCCTTGCTTTCTCCTTTCTCCCCCAAAACAGTGACTGGGACTCAGTTTAGGGAAGAGAGAATCCAAAGGATAAAATTTCATTTCCATCTCTTGCCACAGACGACCATTAACATCATCAAACCCCCCAGCCTCCAGAACCCTATAAGCATCTGAGTTCAAGGACAGCTTCTTCCAACCGACATCACGGCTGGGTGGGGCCTTGGACACCCCGTAGCCCAGATTAAGGAAGCCAGGGAAGTGGAGTAGCTTGCCCAAGGTCACAGGGACTCTAACTTGGGTCTCCAAGCCTTGAGCCCAGTGCTCCCAGTGAAGAAGGGGACAAGATATCAGTACATGGTACCAGGAGAAGGTCCTGCACCTCCTTGTTGCTCTACTGACTCTGGGCTCCATGACAATGAGCATGGGCTCCATGACAAGGTGCTCTGAAAAGGGAAAAGGAAGCCTTTGCTAGTGACGAGCCCAGCGGGGAGAGTTATGTTATGTTAAGTGGGAAGAAAGGAGTCCCATTTCAGGGATATACATGCAGACTTCTTTTTCCCTCTGAATCATCTGAAAGATAGTTGCAGACAAAAAGTACTTCACCAGGCTTCCCTGGTGGCGCAGTGGTTGAGAGTCCACCTGCCGATGCAGGGGACACGGGTTCGTGCCTCGGTCCGGGAAGATCCCACATGCCGTGGAGCGGCTGGGCCCGTGAGCCATGGCCGCTGGGCCTGCGCGTCCGGAGCCTGTGCTCCGCAACGGGAGAGGCCACAACAGTGAGAGGCCCACATACCCCCCCAAAAAAAAGTACTTCGCCTCAAAGTACTTCAGCATGAATCTCCTAAGAACAGGAGATCTGCTATATAAACTACAGTGCCATTATCACGTGCAAGAAATTCAGCACTGACACACTGATATAGTATTATCTAGTAGACAGTCCATGTCCATGTTCACTATTGTCTCAAAAATATTCTTTATAGCTTTATTTTTCTGATCTACAATGTAACCAAGATCACATGTTAAATTTGGTTGTCACATCTTTTTATTCTCCTTTAATCTAGAACAGACTCCAATGACTCTTAGTCTTTCAGGGCTTTTTTTTTTTTTTTTTCAGGTCAAGCAGGAAATACACATGTGGTTTTGTTAGATATTGACAAACTCCCCTCCATGGGGCTTGTGCCACTTTGCCATCCCACCAGCATTAGCTGAGAAACTTTCCTGAAGCCTTGCCACCAGAGTGTGTGATCAAACCTTTGAATGTCTGCCAATCACATGGATAAGAAACCATCTCTCAGCGGGGTTTGATTTGCATTTTGCTTATTATGAGTGAAACTGAGCAGCTCTTCGTATGTTTAAAGGCCATCTGTATATCTTTTTCTGTGAACTGTCTGTTCATGTCTTCTGCCAATTTTTCCATCAGATCTTGTTTCTTTCTTTTTCTCACTTTTTTAAACATTCTCTATATTAGGAAAATAAGCCCTTTATCTGTAATACGTCTTGCAAATATTTACCCCCAGTTTGTCATTTGTCGTTTGACTCAGCTTATGTTTTTTTGTCAATGCAAAAAATATATATTTAATGTAGTTAAATTTATTAACATTTTATGCATCTGAATTTTGAGGCATAGTTTTTTAAAAAGGCATTCCTTACACACAGATCCATGTTTCCTTCTAGAATGAGTATGGCTTGTTTTCTCAATCTCTGATCTTCTTGGAAGTTTATTTTCATGTACAGTATGAGGTATGGACCTACTCTGATATCTTTCCAAATGACTATCCAGGTATCCCAATACCATTTAATAAAAATCCATAAGAAAATTATTCCTTAATTTTCTATGTGTGATAATGATAGTGTGATTTTTTTTTAAGAATCTTTATCTTTGGGCTTCCCTGGTGGCGCAGTGGTTGAGAGTCTGCCTGCCGATGCAGGGGACACGGGTTCGTGCCCCGGTCCGGGAAGATCCCACATGCCGCGGAGCCGCTGGGTCCGTGAGCCATGGCCGCTGAGCCTGCGCGTCCGGAGCCTGTGCTCCGCAACGGGAGAGGCCACAACAGTGAGAGGCCTGCGTACCGCAAAAAAAAAAAAAAAAGAATCTATCTTTTATCTATACAAATTGAAATACAGATAAAATTATGTCTGAGATTTCCTTCAAAATAATTCAGGAGAGAGAGGAGGAGGAGGTGGAGGTATGCATAAAACAAGATTGTTCATGAGTTGTTAAATGTTGAAGTAGGATAATGGATGATGGGGGTTCAAGAAACATTTTTGAAAATTTCCATAATAGAAAGTTGTTCAAGCCCATGAGATGGGGAGATTTTAATAACATCTCATAAGGATACTCTGAGGATTTGGTGAGATGGACACAGTGCCTGGCACACAGCAGGTGCTCAATAAAGGCTCACTCCTTTCCTGTCTTCTCTTCCCCAAATGGGCCAGGGAAACAGCATCCCACACAGGGACGCATATTGGCCCCACGGTCACTAAATCATCCTCTGCTGGGGGAGCAGCATTTCAGCCTGACTCCTACAGTCTGGCTGGGCAGAGGGTTCCCTGCCGGGGACAAAGACAATTGAAGGGGCAAAGGAGTAGTACTCGGAGCCCCGTTATGCCTTGATGATCCTCAGAAGCCAGAGGGCAGAGACATGCCCCAGAAGGTTCCACCAAACCCTATGTGATCTTCACTCATTAAGCTCAGCACAGCCCACAGAGCTTGACTCCGTTACCAGTGTCTAGACAATGCTGAGAGCCCAAGGCCCCAGGAAATGTTTCAAGAATAAAGAAAGGCACTCAGGCTTGCAACCGTCTCACCATGGTGACCCTGGCCAGGCTCCTTCAGGTTAACGGGAGCTAGCTGTGGCCCAGGTTACGTGAGAAGCATAGAGGTTGCCCATTTTAGCTTTAGCATCTTCTGCTCCATGGATGAAGAGGACAAGTTTCCCCAGAAGCCCTCACTTAACCAAGCAGGAAGCCAGTGTGTCTCCCACGCCTTTTACCTCCCACCTTTGACTTAATGACCCCTCCCCCTAGGCCGATCCATTCCTCCGCCTGTGGCCCCCCCGGATGTCTTACCCACAGATGGAAGATCACAGCTCTCCAAGCTCAACCTTCATGGGCCAGAGGAAACTTTAAACATTTAATCATTCAAATACAAAAGAAGCACTACCAGCAGGCTGACCCAGACAGCTGATTGACCAATACTGAAAACACCCAACATGTGTCACGATTTGCAGCACACTCTTCAGGGACTTTGGGAACTCAGAATTGGATTAATCATATCTTTGGCTCATGATGTATTCTCATCATTGGTCTCTGCACGGCCTCCTTTTAGTTGGTTGGTATTAAATTAGGTACTTTTGTAATAATACAGCAAGGATCTAAGTAGCCACCACTTAAATCATAAAGGAGGATCTTGACCATATCCTACATCTAATCACATGCCCCGCGCACCCATCCACCCACCTCTCCCGCTCAGAAACCACCATCTTGATTCCCTGTGTTCATCAGGCCCTGGCTTCTCATTTTACATAGTTTTATTGTATCTATATGTATTCAGTATACTCCTAAAATAAATACTGTTTTTAGTTATTTTAACCTTTAAAAAAAGGGACTTGTGCTGTATATGATTCCTGGAGGCCTGATTTTTTTTTTCACTTAGTATTAAGTGAAAAATTGTTTCACTTACTATTTTTTTTGCAAAAATTTACTCTTATTTTTCATATTAGGTGAACACATATTCACTTAATATTAATTTTCATTTAATGTTATTTTGCTAAGATTCATTCTTTTTTCCCATATCACATTAGTTCATTCTTTTTTTTTTTTTTTGACCATGCCACACAGTATGCGGAATCTTAGTTCCCTGACCAGGGATTGAACCTGCGCCCCCTGCAGTGGAAGCGTGCAGTCTTAACCACTGGACAGCCAGGGAAGTCCTAGTTCATTCATTTTAATGGCTGTATTGTAGTCCATCGTGTGATATGCCATATCTGATTCATCTCCTCTCTCCTTGAAAGGCATCTGGGTCATTTCAGGTTTTTGCCATTCCAAACAGTACTACTATGAACATTCCAGTCTATGTCTCCTGGTGCACATGTGAGTTTCTCCCAGGAGCAGAATTGCTGGGCCAGGGGGTATATACATGTTTGAAGGTAAAATAACACACTTGACAGACATTCCACTTAAATGTCACAATGACCCTGTGAGATTAATAGTATCAAGGCCATTTTCCCAATAAAGTATCCGAGGCTCTAATGGGTAAAATGAATTCCTTTTCACAGCTCATGGGTGTACAGCAGGGACTCCTGTCAAAGCTTCCTGAGCGTCCCCACAGCTGTGATGACACTATCTGGGCGCCTGTTTTTAGAAAGCGTGCTCTTGTACAACACACACTACAGTATTAGAGGCACAAGGCCCCACAGCCAGGAGAGTGGTTTTGAATTTCTTTCGTAACCATTTGCTTAATTCGGCTCTGAAAAATCACCCTCAGCACAGCAGGGGCTTAAGCTCCTTATAGACCAGAAACTTGGGCCAGGTTCACACTTGGCTAATGGTAGAGCCGGCCCTTAAACCCAGATCTTTCAGCTCTTGATCCAGAGCCGGATGTAAACTGCAGATGCAGAAACGCCACACAGCCTTTCTTTGAAAATCTTTTTCCCTCTGCCTTCCCACTCCAACCTCTCTGATCAGGAGACAGAATTCTCATTTGAAGCCCAGGCTCATAATTAAGTAGTTCAAAATCTGAAAGTCCAGAGTGTGGTAAGCCAGAAAGTAAAGGGACTCTTCAACCTGGATTTGGCCATGTGACCTGCTTTGGACAATGGGACAATAGCAAATGTGATGCCAAACAGAGGCTTGGAAAGTGCCGGGGATTGGGGGCTGGTCTTCCACTGCTGCTGAGACCGCCATGTGAGGCAGCCTGGGCCACCCTCCTAGAGGACGAGAGACCACACCATCCTAAACATTGCAGTCTTCCCAGCTGAGACACCAGACATGTGACTGAGGCTATCCTAGACTACCCCATCCCAGCTGAGCAAGCTCAGTCCAGAAAAACCACCCAACCAATCCACAAAGTCATGAGACATAAATCAAAGTTGTTTTAAGCCACTGTGCTGTGGGGTGGTTTGTTACACAGCGAAAGCTAACTGATGCGCTGGGCTCCCCACCACTGTAGCCTCTGTTTGTCATGTCCCCTGGTCAGAGTCTCCATCTTAGTGACCCGCCTGGCCCCTCATTCTTGTAAGGTCCTGCCTTGCTTTGCCAGCTCTCTCACCTCCCCCTTGCCACAGGACTGGAGTCTTCCCTATGAACTCTAGTCCAGTGGCCAAGACTGCATTATAACAACTCTTTATGGTTTAAAAATGCTTCCACATCCATGACCTCTCCCATCCCAACCACAACTCTGAGAGGTAAGCATCGTTATCCCCGTTTCTCAGAAGAAATGACTGAAGCTCAGAGAGGTTCTCAGACCTACTAAAGTCACACAGCTGGCCAGTGAATCTTCTGACTCCAAACCCTGTGCTTTTTCTTCTTCATCTCACGTGGATTAGTTCACAGGCCCCCCAGCTGGCAGATGTCCCCACTGGTAACAGTTTACCTAAATTTCTGACTGTCATCTGCCTTTGATTTCTCGCCGTGGCCTTGTCCGTTGTTGGAACACCTGTTACTGGGTCCATGTCAGAGCTCCCAGATGTCACCCACCTGCCAGGGCTGCCACCTGCTGTCTGTAGCCAACCCTCTGGATTTGTGATCTGCCTGCCAAATTTGACTTCCTTCAGAACCTGTAACTCTCTGGGTTTGTCCCCTCAGGGACCTGCTCCCCCCTGGTCCCAGATCTACCCAGTGTAGCCCCTCCCACATCATCTACCACATCCCTGGAGACGAGAGTCATCAGGGTAAGGGAAGGAGGTGAATAGCTACCGCGTGGGGCTCCAACTGGACTCCGCTCCTGTGGGTTTCTGGGCCACCAAGCTTTCGCAGCTGGACCTTTGATCAAAGTACTTTGTCTAATAGGTTTGAAATTGATCTGTGTGTACATAATCATTAAAATAGGTGAGAAAGAGTAAGAAGTAGGTCCTGTTGTCCAAAGCGAGTCACTCAGTCAAGCCCAGACTGAAGAGTAGAAACTCTCCCTTTTGATGAGAGGACTGGCAAAGTTGCATTGTAAAGGGTCACGCATAAAGGGATCGGAAAGATTTCTACTGAGCTCAGATGGGCCTTTATGGAGATTCACTTCCTGTTTGTTTCACAGCTAGATGGAGAGAAGTCACTGGGTTCCCTTAGCCCCTGAGCCTCTTACGGGGGTCTCAGCATTGAAGACATGTCCACACTACCTTCTGTTGTGTTAATGCACAACTGGAACCATTCTAGGAATTTCTTGGGAGGAAATTCTGGCCGGCTTACCCCAAGAACACTTCTGGAGAAGGGAGTTTACTTACGGTCTGACACAGCACATTGGTAATTTCTCAATCAGGCAGGGGTCCCAGGACTGGGACATTGCAGGGCTCAGTAAGAAAATGACAGACTCGGGCTCCCTCGGGAGAAGAATAAACTTTCTGACAGTTCATTGCCATAGCCCTAGCTCTGTGCCTGGGACTTGGATATTTGTGCCATAGATATTGTGCCATAGATATTTGTTGAATAGAGGACGGATGACAATGGCTAAGTGAAGGACAGAGCCATCCAGCCAGCAATCCCATCTTTGGAGAGCTGTCAAATGGGTTCCACAAGGCCATCAGAGAGGAATGCTATGGGGGTGGGGGTGGGAGGGTCACACCTTGCAGGGTGCTGGCTACAGGATCTTCTAACCCAGAGGTTCTGCATCCCGAGAGCCCCTCCTTATTTCACTGGCTGTCCCGCTATAGAAGCAATAGCTAGAGTGACTCAGAGATGATGTGGTTTAATAAATCCAACCGTGAAGTCAGCTTTGGAAGGTTACAGATGTTGAGGTTCAAATGTGCATGCTCAGCAGCTCCGCTGCCAAGTGTCCACCCTAGAGAAACTCTCACGCATGTGCAGAAGCAGATGGATGCGAGGATGTTCACGGCAGCTCTGTGCTTTACAGAGGCAAGTCAGCGATAGTGTGCCTGTCTCTCAGCAGGGGAACCAGTAAATGAATGCACTGGGCTCTCTTCACCTATTGGAATACCACACAACAGTTCAAATGAATCTATATCTCTACGCATGTCAATAACTATATTACTTATACGAACTAGAAATCTCAAAAACCATAGCTGCTTACGCTATCATTCCATCACGCAAAGCTTAAAACCACATATAACAGGGGTGCGTTGTTTACATCTAAATACATGTGTAGGCAAGACAGGCACACATTCAGGGGAACAGCATCATCGACTCAAGCCAGGGGTCACCTGTGGGCAGGGGAAGCAGTGGAAATGAGGAAAAGGGGAGAGGCATTCACTGGATCACGCTTTTATTTCTTAAAAAGAAAGAGCAGGAACTAAAGCAAACATGGCCGGCATTCACATCCTGGAGGTGGGTACTCAGAGGTCTGTTATGTGCTTTTTCTACACACTCTCTTGTATTCACTCATTCAATAAATATTCAGTGAGCACCTACTATGTGCCAGGCACTGTTCCAGGCTCTGGGGATACAGTAGCAAATCAAGCAGACATCCCTGTCCTCAAGGAGCTCGTAATCTCTCTGTATGAAACATGCATAATTCCTTGTTTTGATTTTTAACACATGAATCCAATCCTTGACCACCGAATGAGAAGCAGCTTGCCTTTCTCCAGTCCCCTACAATCTGCTCAGTTTTCTCTTCCCCAGAACCTCCCACTAGCGACCCTCTCACACCTCTCATCTTCCATCGTTAACGACTGCCCTTGGTCTTCAGCCATTCCACAGATGATAACATACCAGGCTGTGTCCCCGGGACACAGCATCCCCCGTAGCAAGGGGGCCTAGTCCCCTTCCACGCCCCGTGTCAGGGCCGACCACAGCTGTCCTGTGACAGAGTCCCCGCCCTCACCCTGTGGAAGACCCATCACCTGATTGTACCACCCTCCCCCTCCCCGCCATCACTGTCATTGCCAACTTCCTGGTTACGCTCACCACCATTCACTGGAGACCCTGGAACTGCCTCTAGTCTCCCCCTCCCCGACAACACCTGTGTAGACACCCCATCCCACGAGCCCTCCATTCCTAGATGTCTCTTTTTTAAAAAAATATTTATTTGGCTGTTCCGGGTCTTAGTTTGCGGCATGCTGGATCTTTAGTTACGGCCTGGAGGCTCTTAGTTGCGGCATGCAGGATCTAGTCCCCTGACTAGGGATCGAACCCAGGCCCCCTGCACTGGGAGCACAGAGTCTTAGCCACTGGACCACCAGGGAAATCCCAATTCCTAGACTTCTTTAACATCGATGACCTTCCCGTCCACTGCAGCCACATCCTAGATTGTCATGTCACCCCCAGAACTGTCCTCCTTGGAAATCTTTCACTTCCCAACCCTCTCTCTGACCTCGGCCTTCATTTCTTCCAGCTATACACTCTATCCCCAAATCCGGAGAGCCCCCAGGCCTTCACCTCCGTTTTCTCCCTGCCCCTCTGTCTGCTACTGGCCACTCTCCCCTCCCCTCCCAACCTCGGCCCCAGAGGTGATGCTCTGGACCATTCTCACCTCTCCCTGCATCTCAGCCTCCCACAGCCCCCATCCAGCACAAGCCCTGGACCAAAGCCACCCTCTGTGTCTCTGGCCTGAGTCACCCCCACCCTGGGATTGACAGTCTGGAGCCCTGTCGATCCCGCTCCCCGGCTTTGGTGGGTTCCCTCTCTCCCCTTCAGTTATTAATTAGTTGAACCTTCACTTCCAAATCCCCCCCTCCGCCCCGCTCCACTCAACCCCTGACCCCTGATGGCCAGCTGAAGACTGCCCGCCTCCCCTGAGAAATCTGAGCCATTAGCATGACTCCCTGCGACTCCCAGCCTTGGGAGTCCTCCTCAGCCTCCGCAGTGAAGGATCGCCCCCTCCCCAGTCTATCCTTTCTTCTTATCTCACGTGAAGGCAGCACCAGCCTTACACTTGCCCTGTGCAGAATCCCAGGTGCGTGGCTACCCGCACCCCTCACCTTCCACACCCAAATATCAAGTACTGACAATTTACTTCCTAAATATTTCTTTCATCCTCCCCTCCCTCAAGCCCTGTTACCACAGGTCTAGTTCAGGGCCATCCCTGACACTGGCCTCTCCAACTCCAGCCATGACCCTCCAACCATCCTTCCTGTGGCTGCCAGAGTGATGCTCCTAAAACACCTGTGTGCCGTCATCACACCCATGCTTCAAACCCACAAAAGGCTCCAAGTTGCTCACAGGACATCACAGGACGATGCCCAAGCCCCAGGCATAGCCCCCAGGGCCCTTCACCAGCTGCCAACAGCTGCCAACATCTCCACAGCTCACACTCCCTGTCTCACACCTAAAGCTCCGGCCTCACGCTGACACTTGCAGCTCCTGTACACTTCTGGCTCTTTCTCACCCTGTTTCTGCTCAAGCAACATTCCATGGCATGGAATGCCCTGCCCCTCCTTCTCATACTTCAAGACTCAGCACAAATGGCCCTTCCTCCAGGAAGTCTTCCCTACCCGCCCCGGGCTGGGTCAGGCATCTGTCCCTTACACTCCCCAAACGCCTAGCGCATCTGCCTCTATCACTGCTGTTACCAAAGTGTTTTATAACTTTGTTTTAGTGAGTCTCTCCCCCACCTGATATGTGGCAGGTGACCTTAGATAGATGTCCGCACAAAATGCCCAAAGGCAGAAAGCTAAGCAGGATGAACTCTGGAGATTCCAAAGCACAGGCATGCTCACCCCTAACCAATCATACCCTCTACAAGTTGGCAGTCACCAAACACCCATCCATGTGGGCACATCTACACACTCACCAGTTAGGCGTGGGGGCAGCCTCCCTACCTGCAGTGTCTCAGATTCATCACCTGGGCATGGATGTCCATGCCTACCCCCCTCTGGGGGTCTCCGGTGCCACGTGCCCCATTCCCAGCACCCCTGTGGCTAACATCCCCCCACACACTATGCCTCCCCAGGCACAGTGCCCTTGTGCCAGCCTCCCTGGAGCACTCTACCTTGGCCAGGGATCTCACTATAGGACTTTCCATAATGCCTCGAAGGAAGATCAGGTCCAGTTCGGCTGCCCCTGTGGCATTGGGGAGGGATCCCAGGTTGTCCAGGACTTGCTGCATGGCTGGAGGGAAGGAGCAGGCAGTGAGACACACAAGTACCAGCTGAGCACAGGGGACCCAAACACACCATGGAAACCCTGCCCTTCTTACCCCACATCCCACAGAAGACAGCGCCTCCCCGGGAGCACACACTTCCCTGCCCGGCACTCCTGGGACTCCTTGAATGCCTGGGGCAGGGGCCCTAAGAAGGGAGGGGCAATTTCCTTGGCCCTAGGTAATGTTAGCCTGGGCAGGTGGAAGGCTCCAGGCACCAGGAAGTGGACTCCGAGGTGGGGGGAGGGGAGAAAAGAAAGCAGGTGTCAGGTTCCAGGTTCTGCCCTAAACCAGAGAACCACATCATTCAACCTCTGGATGGGCTGAAGCCACAGGACTCAGCCACCTGCACGTGGTGGGCTCAGGGATGAGAAACAGCGCTTGGAGCACGCCCCTGAGTGCAAGTCAAGCAGGCAGCCGTGCAGGAGGTCAGGGCCTACCCAGTATCCAGTACCAGCTGCGCCACTAATTCAGAGTGATTTTGCACTAGTCACTGTCCCTCACAGGCCTCAGTCTTTCCTTCCTGTAAAATGGGTGGATTAAACTGGTTGGTATCTACAGGCCCTTCAGCTCTGAAAGACAATGACCCAGAACTTAATACAGGTCATAGGAAGCCAGGGCTGAGGCCCGGAACACTGGTAGGAGCTGGGGAAACAGGCACCCTGGGGCTTGGGATGGTTGTGGACACCCAAGGGCAGAGGGCAGACCAAGTCATCCCAGGGATCAGCAAACCCTCAGCCTGGGATGGGACATAAGCAAGGGCGTGAGAACACCTGAAGCTGGGCCACTGCTGAGGTCTGAAGTGGGGGCTGTCTTCCCTCACCAGCAGAGGTGGGAGCTCCTGGCTGTGGCAGGTTCTGGGGGAAGGAAGGGAGAGGCAGAGTGTGCCCAGCTGGGGGCAGAGATGGGCAGGGGGTATCATTACTCTGCCACCCTGCTACCCACGCCTACGTCTGCATAACAGCACCCAAACTGGGGGGGAGGAGGGGTGGTGGGTACAGTCCCTGGCAACTCTCACGGCTCTCGGCAGTGCCCCCCTCCTCCAGGACGGAATGGGGGTGGGGCGCAGGAGGCTTTGAGACTGGGGCTGGCAGCTACTGTCCAGGGACTCTTGGCCTCCTAACCTCTTCCCCCTCATCCTTCCCACCTTCTCCAGAAAAGACACCCACACCTGCTCTCCAGACCCCTTCTGCTCAGGCCTGGGCTTGGCATTGGTCAGACACCTGCAAGGCCCTTAGTGGGCTCAGAAAGAGGCCAGGGCAGGGACCCTTCCCGCTCGGCCAGGATATCCTGGGACCCTCCCTCTCCAGTCATCCTCACACAGAGATTCTCCAGCCTGCCAGCCATCGGGAGGTCTGAGCCAGGGTAGTTGGTGCCCTCAGCCCAGGCCAGCGCTCCCGGAGGGCCGCGTCCCCAGACCCTTAGGCTCCCAGAGAGCCCGCTCCTAGGGACTCTCTCCAGATGCCCCAAAGCCCGCAGGACCAGCCCCCAGCCTCGCCACCCCGCCTTTCCCTACCTCCCCTCCGGAGCTCGGCCTCCTCAGAGGAGCCCAGGAATATACCCTCCAAAGAGGCCCCGCAGCCCGGGCTGCCGGCCATGGCTGCCCCCGACCCGGCCCAGGGTTCCCGGAGTAGCCTCCACGCCGCTGCCGCCGCCTTCCCAGTCAGAGGCTGGCAGCGCTGGAGGAGGCGGGACTCAGAGAGCGCCCGCTGCAGGGTCAGCCAATAGCAAGGCTCAGCTGTCTGACCGCCTTGCTGATTGGCCAAAGCCCCGACTGTAGCAGAGAGGCGGGGAAGGGGCGGTGGGAGGGTCCTTGTCCCACGGGCGGCAGGATCCCCCAGTTTTAGTACCTACCACTAAAAGGGAAGGAGGCGGCTGAGAGAAGGTTTGCAGGGGGAAGGGGTTAAGCATGCAGCCCCTTCAGGACGTGAGCGGTGCTCAGAGACCCTCCCCTCCCAGCCCAGCCGTGAGAAACCCAAGGTGGGTGGGGACTTGGCCCCATCTTGTTCCCGCCTCGCCTCCTGCAAGTCCCTCCTCTATTACACCCCATGCCACCTCCTCTTGAGCCTTCCGACCTCTCCTCTCAGTCCTCTCTCCAAGCCCAGTTTCCTTTACAATGACCCCCTCCGGATCTAAGGAAGCCACCAAGAACGACTCTCGGTCCTCCGCCAGGAGGCTGTGGCACCACTCTGGCATGGGACAAATACCTCAAGCCCCAAATGCCTCCCCCAGCTGCTAGCCATGAAGCGGTGAGGGGGAGAAGAAGGAGGGAAAGGGGTGACACCACTGTGGGCAGGGAAGGGCGCCCCAAGCCCTCTGACCCCACATCTCAGCAGCAGCTTCTCCCTCCCCATCTCCCAGTTGCGCTCCCCCTTGCTTAAGGGGGTGATGCCCGTGGGCAAGTCAGGCATCTTGGGGTTGGGGAAGGGAAAAGGTGAGGGAGCATTCACGCTGCAGAGACCAGGGGGTCCGGGGGGGAGGGGGTGGATGGGGATTTGAAAGTTACCCCAGCCCAGAGCCACCATTCATTCCTCTGAGACCCTGTACCCATGAGGCCACCACTAGGCGCTGCCGCTGCCACCAGACTGCCATTCTCTGAGGAGTGACACCAGGTCACAGCGCACCCATGGTTGCCATGGCAGCAAGCAGGATTACACACTAGGACACTAACCCAGAGATTTAAAGGGACAGCTCCAACTGAAAGCCCCACATCCTAGCCTTGATTCAAAGAAAGGAGGGAACCAGCTGAAGGGGGAAGAGAGGGCAGAGCTGATGGACTGGAGCCCAGCGGTAAGCTGTCTAAACTCTTAGCCCATGCCAACACCCGTGTATCTCCAACCCTCAGGAAAAGGACTCCTCCACCTTACTAGAAATAGAGTTGGGGTCTCTCTGCTAGAGGAATACACCCACACCATCTCCCTCTCTCCACAATGATAGTGGCCATATTGACACGTAGGTAAGGGTAGAAAGACCCTGCTAGCTTCACTGTCTGCAGAGCCCAAGGCAAGGACCTCTGGGGGAAGGCAGAGGGGACGGGGAGGGTGAACCTGACCTTAGAGGCATGGGCGCAGCTGTCTGTCAGGCCCATGGGAAGTGTAATGACCACCAAATGAGGAGGGGCAGAACCCACCATTAGATTTTCGAGGCCAGGAGCCAAGTCCAGCCCCAGGACAGGCACAGAGGGCCACCTGAGGGAAAGACAAGACTCCTATGCTTTGAGTCTCCCATCACCTCTTTACAGACACAGGCTCCAAGAGGTTAAGCAGCTTGCTCCTATCCTTCTTCCTTTGAATATGGAAAGGCAAAGCAGCCCATGGCACAACACCCAAGGCAGCAGGTGCCCCAGGAGTCCTCAGAGGAAGCAGGCCCTCACCCCCTCCACCGGGCTCAACTCCCTGCCCTGTCCCCCACCCCACCAGGGCTTATCAAGAGGCCTGCAGCAGGGAAACTAAATTGCTGGGCCTTCCCCTCCCTCTACACCCCTCCCAGGCACTATTAATGGGTTTACTGGACAGTCCCAGATTGAGAGGCCTTTAATCACAGGCTCAGGGATGGGCTTAATTAACCCCTAAGCAGCTTACACAGGGGCCCAGGGAGGCTGGAGCAGCAGGGGGAGGCACTGAGCCCTCCAAGACTGCAGAAGCTGGGGGACATTGGTACAGTCCCGCCACTGCATGGAGAACAGGCCCTTCCTGGGGGACAAGGGTGTCACAGATTAGGCTCTGGCCCACTCACAGCACCCTTCACTTTCCTAGTTCAGTTTGTCAGAGGAGAGGAACAGGCGACTCAATCTAACCAAACTGGGGGGGCTGAAACATCTTGCAGAGGCAGCAGCAGAGCCTAGAGAGAGGGAAGGGGCTACATGGGTAGGAGGCATGCAGGCAGGGGAAAATTCAGAGAAATCAGAGCAATACAAGAGCAGTTTACAATTGTTAGGGCCCTTAGAAAGCCTCTAGCACAGGGCACTTCACCTGGTGGGTCTCTGAATGCACTTAAGGGGGCATCCCTGAAGCCCTGGAGTAGAATGCAGATTTTGTGCATAGAAGACTTTGTCTGTGATGAGGACCCTCGGCTTTCATCAGATTCTCAGTGGGATTCAGGACCCATACAAGTTAAAAACACCGATCTTGTCCCATCACTTCATCTTCCAGATGGGGAAACCTAGGTCCTAAAAGGGAGGTGACTGGCTCAGGGCCACAGGTTAACAACTCAGCAGCACAGCATAATAACTGTGAATATTCTTAATGTGCTTTCTCTGTCATAGCCTTTACACCTCTTTACAGAAGAAGAGACGCAGGCTCCAAGAATTTAAGCAGCTTGTTCCTGAGGCTTCCTAGCTTGTCTCTGGGTGACCCACACCCTTGCCCTAAAACCTCCTATAGAACTAAGTCAAGGCTTCCTGACCTGGCATTCTCCACGCACAGCTTCCTGTGCCCCAGCACACACACACTCCCATCTTAGCACGTGACAGTCCACTCTACCCATCTGGTGGGCACAGAACCGTGGACTTCTCCAGAGCATGCATTCCCCTGGCCTCCCTGGAGGTGAGTTGTGCTGTGTCTCCAGCCCCACCCTGGGGCGGGTGCAGCAGGGTGATAGAAGTTGCCAAAGAAATGGCCAAGCGCTGCGGCAGGGGTAGTTTGTTCTTCCAGGGGAGCTGTGGGAGTGCCTGATTGCTGCTCCCCACCCTCTGAACCACTGATATGAACTGACATCCCCACTCCCTTCTTACCAGACTCAGAGTTGGTGGCGGCAACTGGCATGGTGAAATCAGCAAGGGCCCTGAAATGGCTCTCCTGGAGGAGGGGAGACAGGAGGTTGAGAAGGCATGAGGGCAAAGCAAGGGAAGTTATTAGGAAGGGCCTCGCCCTCAGGATCACCCAGCGAGGTAGGGGAGAGGGCATTGCCCTGACACTAAATGATCCCACAGTCCTGGGAGGCAGGAAGAGCAGATATTACATGCCCATTTCTCCAAGGAGGAGGAGACAGAGGATCAGAGAGGTTAGTTGATTTGCCCAAGGTCACAAAGCTAATAAAGAGAGCTACAATGAAAACCCAGGTTTTATGACTCAAAAAAATTTTTTCTGCCTACCATCTGTCTGGTTTTTTTTTTTTTTTTTTTTTTTTTTGAGAGAGAGAAAGGGTGGGAAAAAGTCCAGTTTGAGTCAAAAGCAGGAAAGATGGGTGTTCCCTGACTTGAAGCTCCATGGGTCAAGAACCGCATCAGTTTTATTTTGCCTCTGGATCCCAGACCTAGGGCGGTGTAAATGCTCCACAAATGTTTGTCCATCTGTCTGACAGAAATGATGTCATTCATCCCCAAGGCCTCTCTTGCTTCCTCTTTCTCCCCCTGCCCCTTCTTAGCTGGAGCTGGGACAAGGAGAGCAGGGGCTCTGGGCAGAACCAGCCATGGAGTTTACAGACCCAGTTCCCATCCCAGGTCCTCCCCAAGCTGGGGTTGGATCCCTCATTCTCCAGGGGAGGGTGCAGGTGGGTAACCCACCATTCTTCCTCACTTTGCCTTCCTGGGCCTGTGCTGCTGGAGAAAACCCTAATTCCTGGTTGCCTTGACAACAGGAGGCGGTGGCTCACAGCAGGGGTGGGGGAGTGCAGGGAAGCAGCTGGCAGTGCCCACTTTAGGACTGAATGCTACTGGGCCCTGGGGGTGGGGGAGCCACAACTTCACCTCCCCCACCAAAAGGTCCCTAGAGGGACCACTACCTGATTTTAATAAAATCTTCTCTCCTCCTATCACCTTCCCAGGCCTGAGCTGGTCATCTGAGCTCAAGTAGCAGAAATTACAAAAGTGGAAGGATGGCTCCCCTTCCTCCTGCATCTGCCCCTGAGAACAAGGAAGAAAGGAGCTTTCGGGGAGAGGAAGGGCACCCCCTGTCAGGCTAGCACCCAGGCTGGGAGCAATGCCCAGGATCCACTGTACCAGCTAGTGCGCCGGGCGCCAAACCCTGCTGTCCTATTCCTACACAGTATCGAGGAGGGCTCCCTTCCTGCCCCCTCCCAGGTCCCAAGGACCTGGAACCTGCAGCCCTCTCCTGGCTGGAGCTAATCTCCCTGACGGTTGCTGGCAAAGAGAACTCCCGATGTCCTCCTTCCCCCGAGGGTGGAAGGTGGGAAGAGGCAGGGAGGATCCTGTCCCCAGAAGTCTTGCCTAGCCTGCCTGGGTTTTCCCTCTGGGGAGTCGGTTCCCACGGCATCGGCTAGCTCTGCCCTCCCGCCACCCAAGCCTCCGAGCGGGCGGGGCCCGGCTGTGCCTACAGGAGAACAGCAGTGCCAGGCAAGCCAGCCTGGCTCTGAGCCAAGGTCCGGAGCCCAGGCATCTGGGAACCCGCACCTCAGCTTCCAAAACCTTGGGCCCAGGAGCCCTCTCACCCCTACGTCCAGGCTATCCACACTACCCAGGGTCGGTAGATGAGGTGGGCCCACCGAGAAAGGGGGAGGTTTCCTCCAAGCTCCGTCAATACCCGTACAAAGAGATGGAGAGGAGAAAGGTCTGACAAAGGCACTTTTAAGACCGACAGGTCGTGGGGAGGGGTAGACAGACTGGGTCTCGGTGGCCGGGCGGGTCTGCAAGCACCGACTATCAGAGCGCCCCCGCCCCCCGCCCCACCCCGCTCCAAGAGCCCAGCCCGAAAACGCTGGGCGCTAGGACCTGGGAGGAGGGGGGTGTGTTGCGAGCCATCAAAGTAGGCTCTTTGCTTGCACGCCCGCCGGAGACTAGGGGGATGAGGTCACTGAATGGCTGCGCCCCCACCCCCACCCCGTCCTCACTCTCCCCCCGCCCCCCGACCTTAGTTGACCTAACTTTCTGGCCCTGGCTCCTCGCTCCTGGCACCGATCCCTTCCCAGGTCTCCAGATCCTAGCCTTGGCCCCCGACCCAGACCCGCCCCCTCTACAACCTGGGAAGCGAAGAAGCATCACACCCCCTTCCCAGGACCCCCTCCCAGGAAAGATTAAGGTGTTGGCCTCCCAAGGTGGCGGGGGAGCCAAGGGAACCAACGCAACCTCTGTCTTGCGCCCCCAACCCCGGAAGAGCTAACAGCGCGGTTCTTACGTAATGCCTGGCTCCGAAGTCCCCAGAATCCGCACGGCCTCCAGAGAAGCCGCCCAGACGCCCGGGCCCCTCACAGCTCACCAGCTCTGTGCCTGACGTCACTTAGGAGCCCTCGCCGCGGGGGCGGGGGCCAGCGAAAATGGGCAGCGGGGTTTGGTCTCTCTCTAGGAGCACCCGAGAAAGGGGGGTGGGGGCGGGAGGGTGAGAGGGAGGGGACTGGCCTGAGGGAAGAGGCCAGGGGAGGTGGGACGCAGAGAAAGGGTCCCAAGTGCCGTGCCAGGACGAAGAGGGCCCTCGGGTGGGTGCTGGCTCGGGGGCTGGGGGGCGCCTACCTGCGCCCCGAGAGGCCCCTAGCTCGGGGTTGCTCCAGCGCAGCCCGGCGCTCCGCGTTTATTGCTTGTCAATAGCAACCCCCGGTCTTAAAGCGGCGAGGCCTTCTCTGCGCGAAGGGGCGGAGACCGAGAGAGGAGGGGAGGGGGATATGGATGCCGCGGGACCACTCCGAGGAAAGTAGCCTTTCCGAGCAGCTAGTGGGTAGGCCGGGAGGTGGTGGTCTGGGAGACACTGCACAGTCCAGGATCCACCCTCCTCCCCAACTTGCCTTCTACTCGGGGAAGCAAGGACTGGGACCTGTACCTACTCTCGGCGCCCAGCGATCCCTTAAAAGGGCGATGGTGAAAGATTACCCGCCCCCTTCTCTCAGCTTAGACCCGCGTTCCAGTTCCAAGCGTGCCTCACCTTTCCTCATTATCCTGCTTCCCAACTGGATAAGGGAGCAGGAGGAGTTTAGGGAAACCCCCAAAGAGCAAGAGACGCACCCCCGTAGGGCCTCGGGCTCAGGGGCAACTTTTAAGGATTCAGTGGTGGCTACCTGGATCCCAGATCCTCTCGGCGAATTTGCAAAAAAAAGGGGAAAACGACGAGACCCTATTTCAAGCCTGGACCGGAGAGCTGGTCCACACCTCTGTCTACGGAGTACAGAACGAGGTAACCCTTGCTCAGAGTGCCATCTCAAGAAATAAAGAAAGACTTAAATCCAGTTGCTCGCCTTCGCCCGGCTTCTGGCTCCACCCTAGACCTGCACTTAGTTCTGGCCTTGGAATACAGGAGGCTCAGCCCCAAGACCACCCTTCGCTAAGTGCGCGGAGCATTCGGGGCCAGCCGCGGTACTACTCTGGCCGTAGTATCCCCCAACCCCTCCAGCTGCCCTCTAGAACATGCAGGGCTCCTAAGATCAGAAATGAACTTCATCCTGGAAACTTGCTTGGAAATCTCAGAAGTGGGTTTGACTTGGAAATCCATCCTGGAAGAATGGGACTGATCCCCGGGTCCAGGAGACTCAACTCGCCCCTGAGCTCCGGAGAGCATAGGTTTGAGTATCGGTAAAAGGAAGAGGCACAGAACCAGGCCAAACTCGACTGAAAACCCTGATGTTTTTTGGTGCTCTCTGCCCTTGTTAACTGAGGAAGGAGAAGAACGTTGGTTAGCGACCCCAGATGGCGGGGACTGGAATTGCAGGCTTCTGTCTCCAACCAAAGAGCTTGCTGGAGCACGATGCTTCCAGCCCTCTCTTCTGCCTTCAAGCCAGAAGATCCTCCTAATTCAATTCAGGAAGAAGTCCCTTTCCCATTATGAAGGCTACTGTCCACTCTCACCTGTCCACCTCTGGGCAGTGAATCACTTGGCTATTTGCGTTTGGTTGGGAAGTGGAAGGATCTTGAATCTCTCCAAAATATTAATTACTTCTTCTCAGTCACGTGACTATTACCCCATAGCAACACACAGCAAACTTTCAGTTTCACTCAAGGTCACCAGGACAAGGTGGGATCCCAGATTTTGGCCCTCTAGGAAGGTGGAGCCCAGTTCGTTACCCTTACAAGCTGCCTCCCCCCATTAGTCAGTCAACAAGCATCTCTCTTATAAGGGCCTTATAGAATGCCAGCTCCTCACATCTGTTCAGAATCTTACAATTGATATATTGTTCGATTCTCACAACAGCCCCATGAGGTTACAGAGAAGGGAGAAACACTTCCTGATACAGAGTAGGACGCTCTTATTCTGTTCTAGATAGGGTGCCAGCTTCAGTGATAGTGAGTCAGATACCAGCTTCAGCGCCAGCATCAGTGATTCCTGAAGGTGGAGATCGGGGAGGGGTGGTGTCAGACACAAAAATCACTTTCTGGCTGTATAACTGAGTGTCATAACAGGGGTGCAGTAAGCGTTCTAAGCAGGGCCCCAAAGGAATGAGGGTGCTACTAGTGGGAAACAGAATTGCTGGGGCGGGAAGCAGGTTTGAGGGGTCCACAATGCATCCCTCTGGCCGAGGGATGGGGGAGTGGGGGGAGTAAGGGGGAGTGGGGGAGGTGGGTGGGGGGCATGGGGGGAGTGAGGGGAAAGAGTCCTCTCCCTCTGGGGTCTGTATTTAGCTCTGTCTTCCTCCCTGCCCCCGCCCCAGAGGTCACAATGGTGCAGGCAGTGTCTCTGCTTCCCCTGAAATCAAGGTTTTCCTCTGGTGGATATTCATTCCAAGGCTTTGGGATTCAAGGCACAGAAAGAAAGAAAACTCGGAGCGGGTGTTCTGAAGGGTACTGTATTGAGTGATGTTGCACTTCCGGTGATGACCAGCAGGGGCCGCCAACAGCTATCCCCAGTCTCTGTTTCTACTCCCACCCACTCCGATCTCTTTCCCCGACCCCTGCAAATCGCCAGTCTTGTTCTGGAAGCCTTTTCTATTGGCTGTAGCTCTCAGTAAAAAAATAAATAAATAAAGTTTGGAACCGTCACTGTATGTATATTTATGTTTATGTATTATATTTATGCTATTGAACTAATATGTATATTAAAAATCATTCACGCACCAAAAATTTTTCATGATTATTTTTTAAACTATGAATAGAAGTTCCAATATTTTCTTACCACACCCTAAAGGATCATCTGATGCACCCCTAGGTGCATTCCCCACTTTGGAAACCAAATTTCTAAAGAAAAAGCTGCGCCCCTACCCTCTCTTCAATCCCAGTCTCAACAGGGCATCTAGACAGGTAGCTTTGCCTCCTCTCCAGGACCAAACCAAAACCTCCCTGGAGGACCAAGTGTCCTGACCACTTGCTCCCGTCGCAACCTCAAGACAGCCTGAAACGTCCTCCACCATCACCACCACCACCACCAGACACACACCAACCTGCCCTGCACCCACGTTAGACTGCTGGTCTGGAGGTGCAAAACCTCTCCCGAAAGCAGCCTCCTGGCCCTCCTCTCCACTCCCCACCCCTGGCCCAACACTCACACTTTGCTCTGCCTCCTTGCTTTACTCTGCCACAACCCCATGGGGTGGGATGTTCTGGAACTAGACAGTTCTGTGCTGACATCCTGGCTCCGCCACGTGGTGTACGTGTCCTAGGCCAGTTACATAACATCTCTGAGCCTCAATTTCCTCATCTGCACAATAGAGATAACAGCCTCCGCCTTGGGAGAGGACACAGAGTGGCTGCCACAGCGCCGAGCACACAGAAAGTGCCCCATAAATGTGGTTCCTTGCTGGGAGTAGGTCTGAGTAGGCTCTCACTAGGTGCCAGCTGGGCAGTGGGTGGTTTGTCTCTGGCTGTCTGATGTACCCATAACTGGCCTCAGGTCCTCCTGGGGAAGGCGGTGGTCCACCCCAGGGCTTCTGAAGCCCCAGGTATCTGGTACAGAAAGCATGTCCTCTTCCTGCTGCCCACACACCCATTAGTGGCATCTTGCCGAGCCCTATCTGTGCCACCCACCTCTCTTATCCTCTTCCTCCAGTGCCCAACCAAGGTGCCAAGGGCTTTGCTGTGGGGACCATGTAAGGGGCCCAGGAATAAGTAGCTTATCACTAGAGTGGGGACGAGCTCGCAAAAGGCAGTGCAGACCCTGGGAGTGGGAGGAAGTCCTGCTAGCGAACCCAAAAACCCAGTATCCATTGCTGGAGACTCCCACAAGCCAACAGTGCCTTTGAGTGCCCCTATAGACCCTGGACAGGGCAGGAATGGGGGAGGGTCAAAGATGAAGGAGTGAAAGGAGGCTGGGGTTAGGATAAATGCAGGACATCTTTTCTTTCCCCTGAGTCCAGAGCATCTGCTTAGTCACAGTTCACCCCACTGGTTAGATTTGCATTCTTCGATTTTCAGAGACCTTGCTCATAGTTTAAATTTTTATCCTACAATTATGGGCTGATGCTCTGAGCTCTAAACATCATCCCCACCAGAGCCACCATTTGTAAGCACACTGCCAGGCACAGTTCCAGTCTCTTCACATGTATTAATTTCTTTGAGCCTCATAATTGCATGTTAAGGCGGGGAATACTATCACCTCATTTTACAGATAAAGAAACTGAGTGCAGAGAGGTTAAGCAATTTACCCAAAGGCATTACGCTAAGTGGTAGAGTTGGGATTTGACCCAAGGTCATCTGGCCTCGGGCTCTGCTACACATGCTGCACCTCACTTCATAGCTACTATTATTAGCTTCATTTTATAAATGAAGAAACTGAAAGCCAGAGAAGTTCAATGACTTGCCCAGGATCACCCAGCAAGCTAGTGGCAGAGCCAGGCTTAGTAGGTTTGGTTAGTAAAGAGATTTGCTTAGTTTTCCATCAATTATTCTTCAACTTACAAAAATATGATAACTCACAAAAACAGCTGAACTTAAATAACATGTAAATTTGACTTAGATTAAGTTTATGCATATAATCCTCAGCCTTAAAAGAAATAAATACCTAGAAACAATTTGTAACCTTTCTTGCTAATCTTTAGCTGTTATCCATCACAGCTTAATCTAATGTTGAATTTATCTAGACTTGATTAAAATACTTTTACTAATGCGCCCTAAATCTTTTATTCACTTGGCATCAGATACTGGATTGAGAACAGCTTAGCAGCTCTCAAGAGCACCTGGCGGGGGATGCCACAATGCAAGAGCCTTCTGGCTTTTGGAGACTGCTTTCCTCCTCCCACACAGAAAACTCAGCCTCTTGGCCTTGGTTTCCTCATCTGTAAAATGGGAGGTTGGGGCACAGGGACTAGTTAACTAAATTCCCTTCCAACTCCATCAACCTGTGTATCTCAGGAGACCACTTTCCGCTCTGCTCATAAAGGAGATAAAAACCTTCTTGCCAACAGGGATATCCAAGAGGTAACCTTTTGATAGATATTTCTTGAAATGTTCATTATTCCACTAAATAAATACCTATTTCCACACCTGTGAATTTCTTTGAAGATGGTGAATGTATCTTATTAACCGCTGTAACTCCAGCACCTAGCGCAGCGCTTGCCATCAAGTGGGTACTGGTTAACACGGGTGCAGGCTCTGGGTGCGGGGGCCACACAAAAGAAGTTTGAAAAGCTCCCCAGGGGATTCCAACGTACAGCCAAGGCTGGCAATAGGTGCATGTAAGGGATCGTCAGCAGGAGATGTGGCCTGAGGCCCTTGGTCATTAGACTGGGGCTGGGGTGTGGACAGGTGAGGACTGCCGGGCAGCTGGATGCAGAGACGACCCCCAAGGCCTCTTGCCTGAGAAGGTAGCTATGGACTCAGGGCAGCAGGAAGAGCTGAAGGAACCCAGAGGAGAGCAGATAAATGTGCCCCCAGACCGAAGGGAAGAGAAGAGGCCGCCAAGAACTGATGGCCCCATCTGAGCTCTCTAGTGCCCACCCTGTGAAGGGGGCTTCCTTTTGGTGTCTCAGGACGAGGAGGCCCAGAGAGGTCCATGACTGGCCCCTGGCCACACCCAGCTGGGGGCTCCAGGGTCTCTGGTCCTCGCTGTCCCTGGCACAGCCTCTGAGAGCAGGGGCAGAGCTGATGCCCTCAAGAGGAGTCAGCTCCGTCCCCTCACTCAGGGGAGAGACGGTCCTCTCCTTACACAGGGACATGGAAAAACAGCTGATCCGCATGATGAAAGATGTTTCTTTTTATGAATTTTAAGTTATATATATGTATATAATGTTTCATCAGACATTTTTTTTCTTTCTTTTCTTTAATCGAGGTACAGTTGATGTACAATGTTCTGTTAGTTTCTGGTGTACAGCAAAGTGATTCAGTTATATATATATTCTTTTTTTTTTTTGGCGGTACGCGGGCCTCTCACTGTTGTGGCCTCTCCCGTTGCGGTGCACCGGCTCCGGACGCGCAGGCTCAGCGGCCATGGCTCACGGGCCCAGCTGCTCCGCGGCATGTGGGATCTTCCCGGACCGGGGCACGAACCCGTGTCCCCTGCATCGGTAGGCGGACTCTCAACCATTGTGCCACCAGGGAAGCCCTATATGCATATTCTTTTCCATTATAGGTTATTACAAGATATTGAACATAGTTCCCTATAGAGTCGGTCCTTGTCATTTATCTATTCATCAGACACTTTTATTAAGTCAACGCCAAATTCCTTCCTGCTTCTCCTGGGTCTGATGTGAGGCTAACATCCCTCTTAGAGGCACCCCCATTTGGAGGGGGTAGCTGGGAAAGGGACACATTAGGCATTTGTTAGTTTGTGATACCACGATAAGGGAGCTGTCCTCCTTCTCCTCATGGGTCTGGGGATCACAGGACAGGGGGGAGTTCCCTGCCAGCAAAACTTCAGTCAAAACACCTCCTTCGGGCTTCCCTGGTGGCGCAGTGGTTGAAAGTCCGCCTGCCGATGCAGGGGACACGGGTTCGTGCCCCGGTCCGGGAGGATCCCATATGCCGCGGAGCGGCTGGGCCCGTGAGCCATGGCCGCTGAGCCTGCGCATCCGGAGCCTGTGCTCCGCAATGGGAGAGGCCACAACAGTGAGAGGCCCGTGTACTGCAAAAAAAAAAAAAAAAACCACCTCCTTCTCGTTCCCCTCTCCCTGCACGGGCCTCAGGAGTCTCCCACGACCGCATCTCGCCACTGCTCCGCTGATGACACAGCATTATCTTGAGATAATTGTTCAAGATCCTTCCTTGTTGAATGGTACAAAACATCTCTGAAATTAACAGAAGATATTTTTACGTAACTGGTATAACTTGCTGCTTTAATTAAATATTACCTCACCTCATTTTATTTTAACTAGGAGTTTAAAAGTATTATTTAAAGAGTCTTTGAAATGCTTGTAACTAAGAACCAACAGAAAAAATTAAATTTAGGATACGAATGATCTCCTTAATTTCACCTTTTTGTTTTTTGTTTGTTCTAAAACATTATTGAACTTTTGGTAAATATTTTGATTTAAGGTATCTTAGATCTTGTTATTTGGTCATCTAAGACTCATTATTTCAATACAGGGGGAAAAAAAGATTTAGCAATTTCTTTTTACCTTGCTAACATGTAAAGTTTGCCATCCAGTCATTTAAGTGTGATCCCTAGGTCCTTGGTAATATGTATTTGCATTCACGTTATTTCTGTTTTACTGCAGTTTTGAAAAGCATATAACGTGCCACCAATCGTCATGTAATTTTTAGATGATGTAACTATAGCTATCAAAATTGATATTAAGTAACGCCTAATACTGTGATATGTAAACTTCATGAGATCTTCATTTTCACATTAAACGTGAAAAAATAAACTTAAAAAAACAATTTATTATTATTTTTTAAATTCCCACCAACAGTGTATGAGGATTCCCTTTTCTCCACACCCTCTCCAGCACTCACCACCTGCAGCTTCCTCGACGATGGCCATTCCGACCGGTGCGAGATGACATCGCACTGTAGTTTTGATTCGCACCTTTCTAACGATTAATGATGTTGAGCATTCCCCCATATGCTTGTTGGCAATCTGCATATCCTCCTTGGAGAAATGTCTCTCTAGGTCCTCTGCCCATTCCTGGATTGGGTTGTTTGTTTCCTTGACATTGAGCTGCATGAGCTGCCTGTAAATTCTGGAGATCAACCCCTTGTCACTTGCTTCATCTGCAAATATTTTCTCCCACTCTGAGGGTTGTCTTTTCATCTTGTCCATGGTTTCCTTTGCTGTGCAAAATCTTCTAAGTTTCATTAGGTCCCATTTGTTTATTTTTGTTTTTATTTCCATTTCTCCAGGAGGTGGGTCAAAAAGGATCTTGCTGTGATTTATGTCATAGAGTGTTCTGCCTGTGTTTTCCTCCAAGAGTTTGACAGTGTCTGGCCTTACATTTAGGTCTTTAATCCATTCTGAGTTCACCTTTGTGTATGGTGTTAGGGAGTGATCCAATTTCATTCTTCTACATGTAGCTGTCCTGTTTTCCCAGCACTACCCATTGAAGAGGCCGTCTTTTCTCCATTGTACATTCTTGCCTCCTTTATCAAAGATAAGGTGACCAGGGCTTCCCTGGTGGCGCAGTGGTTGAGAGTCCACGCCTGCCGATGCAGGGGACACGGGTTCGTGCCCCGGTCGGGGAAGATCCCACATGCCGCAGAGTGGCTGGGCCCGTGAGCCATGGCTGCTGAGCCTGCGCGTCTGGAGCCTGTGCTCCTCAACGGGAGAGGCCACAACAGTGCGAGGCCCGCGTACCAAAAAAAAAAAAAAAAAAGATAAGGTGACCATATGTGTGTGGGTTTATCTCTGGGCTCTCCATCCTGTTCCATTGATCCATACCTCTGTTTCTGTGCCAGTACCATACTGTCTTGACCACTGTAGCTTTGCAGTATAGTCTGAAGTCCAGGAGTCCGACTCCTCCAGCTCCATTTCTCTTTCTCAAGATTGCTCTGGCCATTTGGGGTACCCTGTGTTTCCATACAAATTGCGAAATTTTTTGTTCTAATTCTGTGAAAAATGCCAGTGGCAGTTTGATGCTACTCTCTGATCTGATCTCCACTGATTAGTTTTGCCTATTTTATTTTAGTTTTGCCATTCATATAAATGGCATCAAACAGTGTGTTCTTTCTGTGTCTGACTTCTTTCACTCAGCATCACGTTTTTGACATTTCTCCATATTGTTAAGCATCTCAGCCGTTTGTTCTCTTTTCTTGCTGAGTGGTACTCTTCCTTTGTGAGATGTATCACAGTTTGTTTATCTTTCCCCTGTTCTGGCCATTTGCATTTCAATCCACTTTTTTCAGCCACATTTCCTGCTGTTCCTGCCTCATTGTACCTGTCCAACCCTCTACCTGTTTGACTCCAGTGGCCTCCTGGATAGTCTTGCACCCTCACATCCCCCCCCACCACACACACACCTTGCCTTTGCTTGTGCTGTTCCTTCTGTCTGGAATGAGCTGTTTTCTGCTCCTCTGCCCAGCAAAATCCCCCCTGGGGTCCAATTCTGGCAATTCCTCTTCTGTGAGGCCTCTCTGGTCCCATCCCTGCCCTGTCCTGGACTCCTGGGGCTCTTGTTCTGCTCAAGCGGCTGTGATGGCGTTTAGGGGTCTTCTGGCAGGTGATGCCCACGTCTGGCTCTTATGCTAGACTGAAATCCAGCAGAGGGAACAGTGCCTTACTCACTCCCTGTCCCATGGACACTGTCCAATGCGTGGAGGAGAACAGATGCCTGACGTTAGTTGAGTGAACACTTGATAACTATCTTGCCTGAGTAACAGAATATGAAGAATCAGGATGTGAATTTCACTTCCTTACACATTCCCAGGGGGATGAGGGAGGGCAGGCCAGGCCACCCCCCAGATGGGGCCAAAGCATCTGGGGAGGGATCAGAGAGTCTCAGAGAGAAATGGTGGGAGTCAATTCTTGAACCTGGCTCTTCCTGTCTGAGCTTGGTTGGAGCCTTCAATACCCTTTCCTCCAAGCCTGAGACTCCTTCCAAAGGAGACAGGCCTGGCTCTCTCCTCACAGCCCATGGATCTGAGAGCCTCAGACTCAAATCTTTCGTCCCAAGGAATCTCTTCGATGATGTGGGTATTTGGGTTAACCCATGGGAGGCTGGAGGGGCTGATCCCATGCCTGGGACACAGTATGTCAATCTTCTTGATGTCCCTCCCATCCTCTTTGTCTTGCCTTCACTCTTAGGCCACAGGCCTCAACGCAATCTGGCTAAGCCTTTTGGCTGGGTCCCAAAGCAGAGTGGAGGTACAGATGCTCTAAGAACAGCTCTTGTTTTTGCAAAGGGGAGTGGTCTGGAAAATTCCAGACTGGGAGTCCTCAGGGCCCTGCTTCAGTGCCAGGGGTCACTTGGCATATTTATTGCACAATATTTATTGAGCACCTGTCCTCCTGGAGGGGTTGCAGCCACTGGGACACACCAGTGAACACAGCAAATTCCCTTTTCTAGGAGCTTCAATTCCACTCACACTCTTTTTTGGGGGGTAAAATTTTTATTGAGATATAATTCATATACCATAAAATTCACCCATTTACTCTGTACAATTCAGTAGTTTCTGGTACATTCACAGAGCTGTGCAATTGACAACCATGATCAATTTTAGAGTATTTTTTATCACCCCCCCAAAAGAAACTTCATGCCCTTTAGCACTCACCTTCCATCCCCGACACCGCCCGGCCCTAGACAACCAGCAATCGACTTTGCAAGGTTCAGTTCTCTACTACATAATTCCGTTATAGCTGAATAACATTCCATTTCATGGCTGTACCACATTTTGTTTATCCATCCATCAGTTGATATATACTTGGGTTGTTTCCACTCTTTGGTTATAATGGATAATACTGCTATGTGTGGACATAGTTTTTCATTTCTTTTGAGTCCACACCTAGGAATGGAATTGCTGGTTCATATGGTAATTCTACGTTTAGCGTTTTGAGGAACAGCCAGACTGTTTCCCACAGGGGCTGCACCATCTGCTCTATGCACTCTTATTGAGGGAGGCCTCCCCTGGGCCAGACCAGAGTGGGAATTAGTAAGCTGACTGTCATTTTTCCTGTAAGGCAAAATACCAGTAATTTCCAGACCAGCATTTCTTTTACCAACCTCAATTTAAGATGATATTATTTGCATTCTTGTCATTTTAATATTTATTCTACTAATGAGGGCTCAATGTATAACCTACTTAATTTCTTAACACGATAGCTACATTTTCTCCTAAGTCACCACAGGCAACTGTTTCCTCCAGAACCTTCCATCCTGGGCCACATTCTCAGCCTGAGGGGATGCCTGGTTCTGGCCAGATGAGCTGGAAAGCAGCAGGAGGGAACTTGCTGGGGTGATGAAAATGTTCTGTATCTCGACTGTGGGGTTGATTACTTATTTGTCAAAAAGCATCCAATTGTACACTTAAAATGGGCGGAGTTTTGTGTTTAAACATTTCTATAAAGTTGTTTTTAAAGTTATTTTTTTTAAGTAGGCTGAGGTCAAATTGCGAAGGACTTTAGATGTCATGCTAAGAAGATTGGGCTTTATCCAGGAAGTAATGGGAGGCTTATTAATCAAAGGTTTTTCAGTTTGCTTTGGTTTGGTAGCAAGTAAAAGTCCAACTCAAGACAGCTTAAGCAAAAGAGGGAATTTCTCTGAAGGGTCCGGGGCAACTCACAGAATTCAAGGCAGATTTGGGGCTGAAAGCCTAAGGAGCCTTCTCTCAGCTTTGCCTCCCAATAACCCTGTGGCCGCCATAGCTGAGGACACCGTGCTCAGAGAAGCAAAGTGGCTTATCCAGGGATGCACAGCCAGCAGGCAGCATGGTGAGCTTGGAGCCCAGGTCAGTCTGATGCTGATGCCTGTGTCTTGACTGGAGCAGCAGAGAAGAGTTCACTCGAAAAGGTCCCTGGGAGAAACAGAGCCAAGCAGATGGAAGGAGACTGGGAGTGGGGGAGGGGCGCAGAGCACGGCCAGCACTCTTGCTTGAGTTAGGAGCAGTTGATGGACCAAAGGACTGGGAGGTGATGGAGGGGGACTCAGGACTGCAGATGGCCCGAGGCCTGAAGGACAGAGAGGCATGTAACTGGCTGGGGGTAGCTTTCCAAGAAGATGGGCCTGTTTCTCCAGATCCAAGAGGGTAGGTCTCAGAACTTCTCTGAGCCTGTTTCCTCAAATGAGGAGTTAACAATGCCTGCATGGGTCATCAATATTACAGATGCTGCAACAGAAAGCTTCTCCTGGTACCCAGCACTGAGCAACTGCGATGATTATCAGTTATCAACAATATATAACTCTATATTCATAGAGCTACTGTTATTGATAATAATATTGAGTCCTTTATGCCTCCTCCTGCAACCTGCTCACCCTATCGAGCATTTTCTCTTATTCTAGGCCAGGAAGGAGGGGAGCCGAGCACCATCCCTCAGAACTTGATGGTTCCTGGAATGAACTGAGCCCAGAAGAGTGAGGGACTGAGGGCCCTTGGCGCCGGAGGAGGAGCCCAGGGGTTTGTAAGGGCAGCCTGGGTTCTCACAGCCAAAGCTGCAAGAGGACACATATTCGAGCTCTTTCGGGGATGGGGGCATCAGCGCTGGGCTTGTGCCTAAGTAGGATAAATAATAGCCTATTTGTTGGGATTTGAGGTACACTGGCCCCTAGATCTCTCCTCCCGCCTTGTACTATGGAATTTTATCATAGGAATCTCATTGTTTTTCTGGAGATTCTCGGCTCCATGGAAATGTAGTCCTGGTCTCACTTGGCTACTGAGCCATCCTATAAACTTCTGTGACATTGACATTGAGTTTCTCACCCCTTCCCCTGAGGGAGAAGTGTGAATGGGGGTGGGGGGAAAGAGCACATCGGGGAGTAGAGGGGCTCACACACGCTAATCACTTATTTAGTGCCGGGAGCTGTCCAAGGGCTTCAGCTACAACATCTGACTCAATCCTCACAACAGCTCTGTGCTCTAGGTGTAACCAGCTCCATTGCACAGACAAGGCTGCGGAGACTCAGGGGAGATAATGTCCCTTAATCAAGGTCACACAGCCAGGAAGTAGTGAAGTCAGGATTCCTACCCAGAAGCCCCTGCTCTTCCTACTGTGCCCCTTCTGGGAGTGGGATGGGCATGAAAAAGCATCAGCCTACATTTCTCAACCTTACCCCAGAAAAGCAGTAATGTTGTGCAGTTACAGGGGCCCTGACAGGCCACACAGCCAAAACTCTCTGACCTGAGGCAGCCCAAGGCCTGAGTTCATCCCTCAAGCAGGCAGCCAACACCCACCACCCTTCAGAAGGCTCTGCAGGTCATCCATCAGGGGCTCCAGAGTGGCAGGGCAGGCCGGGAAAATACCCAGGACGAGCAGTGAGGTCTGCAGTCCTGAAGACAGAAACCTCACCTTCACCACCCCCCCACCCTCCCCACGCCAGAGGCCTAGAAGCCAGGAGCAGGGGCTCTGAGGCCTCACAGCAGCCCTGAAGGGAAAGGAGGCCCCCTGGAGCCAGCTGGATGGGAAGGAACACCTGGTCTCTCAACATAGCTCCCCTCCCAACCCTGAAAATAGCCTCTGGGAAAAGCACAGCTCCCTCTCAACCCCCGAGACAGTTCCTCTCTAGGATTTGTAGGCTTGGAGCGAAAAGTTACCCGACTCCTCAGTGCCTCTGCCTCTGCCACCCACACCTCTGGGCCTCTGGCAGGGACTGTGCCCTGGTCAGGACAGCTGGCAGCCCATGTGCTTCCACCCCCACCCTCTCCCTGTTACCAACTCCCAGGTTATGACACAGGGGCAGGAGAAGGAGGAGGTGGAGACTTAGAGGGAAAGGGGACATGGATGCCGAGGAATATAAAGGGGCTGGGAGGTCCTGACCAGAGACGCTTTTGCCGTGCCGCTCTGCACCTGCCCAGCACCATGGTAATGTCTGGTGGTCCCTGTCAACTGTGCTCTCCAGGAGCTTGGGATGGAGGCTGGCACCAAGCGCCCCTCCTCAGGCCATTAAGGTCATGAATGAGGCCAGGGAAGACCCCCTCTGCCTGTCTGATGGCCAGGACAGCTGCCAGCGCTTCCTGTCCCTGCTTTGGGTGGTGGGGAGGAGAGGCGTTCCTGGTCAAGAGAGGGTTGAGGGTCTCAGGGGCTCCGGTGGTATGTAGCATGTGTATGGCCATCAAAGTATGTGAATCACTGGGCGTGCCTGTGTGTTGCCAGCACGAAATTCTCTGTGCACGGCTGGGTGTGCGTGGGGATCCTTGGGCTAGCATTCCTGTACGCAACTGTGTTAGTCTTTCATTTAACACGCAGTATTGAGCACCTACTAAATGTCAGGCACTGTTCTAGGTGCTTGTGATACCTCAGTGAACAAAACAGGCAAAGAGCCCAGCTGTCATGGTGCTTACATTGGCGGAGCGGTGGAGGGGTTACCGCTGGGGATGAAGACAAGAAAAAATAAGCATAGAATATAGTAAGTTAGAAGGTGCGGTGAGGGGGCGGGGGGAGTAGAACAAGATGAAGGGATGAGTTGCAGTGTTAAATAAGGGCGTCAGAGTAGGGTCCATTTAGAAGGTGAATTTTGAGCTGACTCCTGAAGGCGAGGCGAGGAAGCTGGTCATACGGATATCTGGAAGGAGGCTTCCAGGCAGAGTGAACGGCATGTCTGGCATTGTTGAGGAACAGCAAAGAGGCAGGAGAGGCCAGAGTGGGGTGAGGAAGGAGTCACGGAAGTCAGTGAGATTAGGGAGCTGACCAATGGCTCTATGGCGTCCTGGTGTGTTCATCTCAGGGTGTGCCTCCCAGTCCATCGCCACGGTCCCCGTTTACCTGGTGCTTTGTGCTCATCACTGTGCACGGCCAGGTGTGCACCATTCGGCCTGGGCACCTGGAAGTCCTTTGTGGCAGTAGTGTACCTGTCTACGTCCCAGAGTCTGAGGGTCCCTGGGTCTGAGCGCCCGGGCACCCCAGCTTGCCCACCCCGCCACGCGTCGGAGGGCTGGGCGTCACGTGACCGCCCCGCCTCTTTCTGCCCCGCCCGCTCCAGACATCGGCTGTGCGCTGCGCCTGCGCATTCGCCCTGCTGTGCCTGCGCTGCTGCTGCTGAGACCTGACGGGGCCGTGGGGAAGTGCAAGTGCCGCAGCGTCTCAGGCCCAGGGCTGCCCGTTGGCTGCCCAACTTCGGCCAGTTCAAGTACATAGAGAAGCTCTTCAACAGCAGGTGGGCAGGGAGGAAGGGAGGGGGAGGGGAGGAAACAGACACCACCTGCCCCCGCTACCCAACCCTACCCCACCCCACTCCCTGCGCATCGCAGCCCGGAACCGGGCTCGGAGAGCAGGCGCATGGCCTCTGCAAAGACGTGTTCCCCAGCATGAAGTCCAAGAACGCTAGGAACTCTAATGACGCGAACAACCCTAAGAATACTCCACCGGCAAACGCTACGAAACCCCTATCAGCGAACGCCACGAAACTCCCCCGACAGAGCACCACGAACCCGCCACCCCGGAACGCCGCGAAACCCCGACCAGCAGCCTCCTCCCGGGGCCCCAGGTAGGAGAGCCTGGGCTCGGCTGGCACCAGTCAGGGGCCTCGGAACTGGGGGCAGGCTGGGCGGGAGCGAAAGGAAGCCCTGAGGGCTGGGGGGAATCCAGGGCTCCGGGGACTTCCTTCTCCAGGCTGGGCTTTGACTTCCAGAAGCCCAACTCAAGTCTCCCTGCCCACCGACCCTCTTTATATTCTGAGAGGGGCCCAACTCCTGCCCAGCCCGGCCCCGGTGAGAACAATAAAGAGAAACGGAGTCTCTGTTGCTTCCTTGACTTCTGTGGGCCCTGGGCAAGAAGGGACCTGTCCTTGGAGGGGGGAGAGGGGTTCCTGGAGCTGCTACAGTAGAAGGAAAAAGACCTCAGCTGTGGGGTCTTCCCTGCTTCCTCCCTGCGACCCATCCACCTTCCCCCACCTCAGACACTTACATCACTACGGGGGAGGGGCGGGGGCCCTAAACAAGAGGGAGAGCAGAGGTGAGAGAAGTGGGTCCCAGCAACCTCGGGGGAGGAGCTTCAGCCAGACCTCACCCCCCAAGTTTCTGCCCCGAGCAGGGCAGCTTTGATGCCAGCCTGGGAGGTCAGGGTTGGCACAGGAACAAGCAGACCCCCAGTGTGCAGAGCGTTAAGGTCCTGGCTTTGCCCCACCCCCGGGGACCCTCTCAGCCCCTCTGGCTGTGAGCAGAGCAGGGAGAGGGCAGGAGCTCAGCCAGGCCTGTCCCCGAGAAGCTGTCTCCCCTGGGGGCAGGGGCAGAGGCCCCTTCCTGATCCAAGTGTCACATTCAGGTATGTCCTGAGCAGAGTCCCAATTCCTGCTCCTGGGAAGTAAGTACACCTCTCCCAACCTAGAACCCATCCCCTTAGCTGCCAGGGAAAATTCTGAGACTTAAGGCTCCGTCATCCAAACTCAAGCTCTATTCTCCTGCTGAAACCAGCCCCCTCCCGGACACCCCCTTGGATGTAAGAATCAGCCTGAGCCATGCGCTTGCCCAGTGGCAGCATCCTCTCCAGCCCTTTGCCTTTCAGGGCCTAGTTCCACTTTCAAGTCGTTTGCACACACCAGACAGCCAAGACTTGAGGGGAACCACAGTGTGGTGTCGTTGCCATGGGGTCAGTGGGAGGTGCTGAGCCCAGAAAAGTGGACCCCCTCATCCACCGAACCCACAAGCCCCATCTCGTCAGGCAGGACATGTAGGGGAGGCAGAAGGAGCCATTCCAGGAACCAAGAAGGTTTGAATTCTCTCACTTCTCCCCCCACCCCTGCCATGACCCCTATCCACAGGTGCTCCCAGGCCAGGAAAAGAGGAGAGAGACGAGGTCACTCCCTCCCAGTCGCAGACACATCAGCCCATCCCCACCTATTCAGGATGCCTGAGAAGGGCGAGGGTTGGCAAGGGCCACTGGGACCCGTCGTCAGTGCAGGCCTCCCCGGGCAGGATCAGGGTCCTCACCCTCCCAGAGCTGGAGTGTGCAATCCACTGATTGGACTCCTGGAGGTGGCCGGAGAGCTCAGCCAATGCAGCCTCCTCCCTGGAAGGCCGAATTCCTCCCGCGGCCTCCCCTCCTGCGACTGCTTGAATAGCTCTTACATCCAGGAGTTCACTACCTCTCAGGGCAAGTCCTTTCCAGTTTTCTGGTTCTTCAAAGATGAAACTTATAGTCAAGGAAAGCCTGCCTTCCGGAGCCCATCCCTCTGCTCGTCTGTCCACCATGCTTTATGGAAGCATCTGGTTGGCTGCAAGTCTGCCCTGCAGAAGCTCCCGTCTGCTAGCACTTTTCTGGGTTAAGGGCCATGCTAAATGTTTTACATGCATTATTTCATGTCCTGCTCACTACAACCCTATCATTCAGGTTATGTCCTGGCCCAAAAGCACACAGGGAACATGGCACATCCTGGATTCTAACCCAGGTTCATCTGACTCTAAAGCCAATGCTGTATCCCTGTATTAGATTGCCATCTGCTGCTGGACCTTGGACAAGCTGCTGGACCTCTCTGAGCCTCGGTTTCCTCCTCTGTAGAGCGAGGATAACAGTTTCTCCCCCCTCACAGAGAGGGTTAAATGTCCCTGGCACACAGAGGCTCCTTTTCCCAACAACCTCACGTGACACCATCTCCAGACCCCTCCCCACCATGTCCCCCTCCTCCGGCCGTGCTTCTGCTGGGCACCGTGCCGTGAGGAGGCGCCCTTCGACCGAGCACGCACAGTGACACACCTCTGACTGCCCAGAGGAGGGCAGCTCCAATGCCACAGGTTTAGCCGGTGACTGTCTTAACCCCAGTCATTCCTCTGGGCTGGGCTGTCGCGCCCACCCCCATGCCAAGGACACTTTAGTATAAATGAGCACTTCACCTACTGCCTAGGCTATAGGAAAGCATTCAAGGGTGTGCATTTGGGGGCAGGGCTGCCATCAAGCCTATGATCAGGAGGGTCTAGGGTTGCTGAAATGGGATGATTCAAGCTTCACTGACTTGCTGAATGAATTTGGGGGAGTCCCTGCCTCCTCTTGGGCCGCAATTTGCCCCTCTGTGAAGTGGAGAGGTTGAGCTGGATGGCTCTGATGACCCTACAGACGTTCTGGATCATTCATAACACCCTTGTTTCCCTTCTTCTCCCCCTTGCCTCCCCCTTTCTTCCTGTGCATTTGGCCTGCTCCTGCCCCGACCTGGGGTCCCCAGAGACACAGAGAGAATGAGGCTATGACTTTGATGTGCTTTATTTAGCCTGCGTGGGAGCAGGGAGCAAGCTGCGGCCAGAGCAAAGGGTGCGGAAGGGCGAGCTGGGCCGGCACTGCCCTGGAGTCAGAGGGGCAGGAGGTGACTTTACGAGTCCCTCGGGCTGAGCTGCCTGTGCGGAGAGGGCAGAGCGTGGCAGCATGAGTGGGTAGTCCTCGTGCCCTCGGAAGACCTCAGGCCAGCCCTAGGCCCCTGTTCTCCCCCACCCCCGACACACACACCCATTTCTGCCCCAGGCATCTGGACACACAGGGCAGGGAACCAAGCCCACCTGGGGGCAGCTGCGTGGGGGGAGCCACATTCCGAGAAGTCCAGCACTCCTTCTTTGTCTCTTTTCCCATACCTGGGAGGGGAGAGGTAGCTGGGGCCAACGCTGTGCCGAGGTGCCAGCTCACCTGCCCCGTGCCTACCCCTCGGCACCATCCCGCCCGGGGCACAGGGGCCCAGGCCAGATCAGTAGAGATGCTCTGCTTTCCCAAGAGCGTGAAAGGGTCTAGGGCTGGGGTCTCTCGCCCTCTCTCGCACACACCTGGGCCTGGTCAGCATGTTGATGTATCTGCGGAGCTCCGCTGCGTACTGGGCCATCTGCTCCAGCGTGGCATTGTCCCCCGGGTATACTGGCTCCAGCGGGGTCCCCCGGGCACCCAGTGGCGGCTGCAGCAACAGAGCCACGCCCGTGGACAGAAGCAGCAGGAAGAGGCAGCGGCGAGAGGCGGCCATCTGAGGGGCAAGGAGCAGGGAGACAGAGGCAGCACGGAGCCCGTCGCCCGTCTCCAAGCCTGGGACGAAGAGCAAAGGGCTACTCAGACCTGACCACCCCTCCTCCTAGAGCCTGCCCTGGAGAGCACGACGGCCCCTCTCAGGAGCAGCGCAGCAGGCGGAGCTGAGCCAGGGCCCGGGCAGAGCAGAAAAGTGTAGCAGAGAAGGTGGGGCCGTGGGGCAAGAGACACAGGACTCATGACATCCAGGGCCTGATGGCTCTGAAGAGGCAGGTGCGGGGTGGGAGTTGGAGCAGAGGGGCTGCTGGGAAGTAGGGGCACGCCCGCTCCCCTGCAGGTTGGGGGCACACAGAATGAACTTGTGAACCAAAGGGCAGGAATCCATTGCCTGTTGGTGGGCTGCCCTCCCACCCTCCCCAGCCTCCCCGCCAGGGGTAGACATGCTGATGCGGGCCCTGGAGAGGACACCACAGCCCCTGTCGCTGTGAGCAAGAGGCCGGCCACA
The DNA here is from genome assembly GCF_005190385.1 of Monodon monoceros. Lineage (NCBI taxonomy): Eukaryota > Metazoa > Chordata > Mammalia > Artiodactyla > Monodontidae > Monodon > Monodon monoceros. The sequence goes on from NW_021703786.1 coordinate 19,309,316, forward strand.
CGCATGGATTTGTGTTCACAGCCACCATCCCCTGCCCCGTGCACATTTGCAGTCTTCTAGTCAGCGGCAGGCTGCTCTTCCAGGGTGCTGGATTTGTCCAGATGTAGAGCCGGACCCACGTAGGACCTCAGGCCTCCGGAGGCCCCCAGCCCTGCAAGGCACCGGCTCCTTCCCCACATCCCAGCCCGAGCCCCTCGGAGACCCCGACCCCGAGCTCAGGACAGGCTGAGCCCACTTACCCTGAATCCTGAGGGAGCGGGTGCTGGACCAAGCGGGTGCCTGCCTCAGGCCGGATGGATCCCCCTGCCCTTGGCCATAGCCCTTTTATAGTCCTCAGCCCCCCAGAGTCCCCGCCTCCTGTCAGCCTCTCTCACTCCCCAGCCCTCAGCCCCTCCTCCCACCGTCTCCCGGGTGCCCACAACGCCAGCGCGCTAGGGCCAGGTACAGGAGGGGAACAGGGAAGTGTTATGGGTGCCACACTAGCGCATAACGGGTAAAAGTTATGGACCACAATCAGTCTCCTGTAGGCCCCCCTCTGCCTTCGGGCACCAGAGCAGGCTTAGTTCAAGAAGGACGGGGTTCTGGAACATCAGGATAACTGGAAGGTTCTGATTACAGGCCTGGGAACAGCTCCACCTGCCTCCCAAGGATTAACCCAAATCCTCAAACAGATTCCCTCAGGGCAGAAGATTGAGGCTGTGGCTCAGAGACTCCAGGGATGAAGACTGGAGACTCAGGACTTCCTTTCCAGTTTGTGATTAGAACAAGATGGGAACGGGGGAGATGCTTCAGGTAACCAGGGAGTGTGGAAAGGAGTGGGGACCCAGGCAGGGAGAAACCCTCTCCCTGGCTGGTGTATAGGATGCAGAATGAGAACTGATGTGCCCCGGGGAGAGCGGGGTGCCAATATCTAGTAGCCGTTTCCCAGCACCCCCATTCCAGGGAAGTGATAAAAACCAGCATCATTTGGAAAGCCTTGAATTTTCCAAAGTGTTCCCAGCTCAGTCACCTCAGTGAGTTCCTTCAACAACCCATTTTACAGATTCAGAAACTAAGTCTCAGAGACATTAAGTAACTAGCCTCAGGCCACATAACTAGTCAGTGGGAGATACAGGGTTTGAAACAAAGTCTAACTCCAAAATCTGGACTCTTCTAAGTAGGGCTGTTAAAATATTGCTATAATTTCCTGATTTTTGGCTGAGAAACATGAGGCTCACAGAGGCGAAGACACTAGCCCAAGATCACACAGTTGTCCAGGACTCAAGTTCTGGCTTAGATTCCCAACCCCACCAGTACGAGCAGCCCCACCCCCACCCCGCCCCCAGGAACCTCTGAGTCTCCCCTACTCAGCGTCCCTTCCCCAGCCCACTGCCCCCTCCCCAGCTCAGGCCAAGGAGCACAAGTGACTGAATAACTCAATGAAGCCTGAGTAGGGAGCAAAGGACTTCTCACCCCTGAGGTTCTGCTGTCCCAGATCAGGACACCAAAAGAGTGTGTCAGGAGAGGATTTGGTTGTGAGGCGGGGGGGGGGTGGGGGGTGGGTAGGTAAGGACTGGAGGTGATGCTGCAGGGATCTGAGCTTTGCTTTTCCTCAAGATAATGAGGATTAAAGAAGCCTCAGGAAACACCAGTGTTCTGTCTTGTTCCTCTCAGTTCTGACTTCTGGCAACAAGAAGAACAATAATGCTTCACCCAACAACAACTTACATTCTGCAAAGCAAATATGGAGGTCGTTCGGTCTCCGCTAGCCCTGGCCCTTCTCTGGCCTCGGGATCCCACTTGGTAAAACAAGGGTGAATTAGTGGCTGGTCCCAGGAGGGCCTCTGGTGAAGCCAGCAGAGGCTGCAGGCTGCCACCAGGGGGCGCCAGGCTCCAACCCTAGTTCAACAGGTCTGGTCTCCCACAGGACTGTAGTGCTGTGGGACGGTTCTGGCCACCACCCCGGTCAGCTCCCAACCCCTGCAGACAGATGGTAGACCTGGGGATTGACTCAAGTGCTGGGGCCATCTATAGTTTTGGCCTGTCACAGAGGGGACATAGCTTTGTCATAGCTTTGTCAGTGCCTAAGAAATGACAGTTACTCTACAATGTCAGCTGAACCTACAGCTTTCGTTTTTCGCCTCTGCAAACAAGTGATTCCTCTTCTGGGTCCTCTCAGGGATGTTGTGACAACTGAGGAGGAAGGGGTAGTGGATGTGCTTTCTAAACCGTATGGCCGTGTCCAGACTGGCGATGCTTCTCACTCACCTTCGTATATTCCCAGGGCTTGCCATGGAGCCCTGCTTAGAGAAGCACCAAGGACTTACCTGCAGACAGAGTAAGTGAAGGCGGAAGTGATCTCTCTCCCCCTGCCAAACCTCATGCCCCTGGGACGGGGACGATGGCCATTGGGCAGCGTTGGGGATGGCGTAAGGGCTCAATGAGACGAGGAAAGGAAGACCCCAGAAACACCTGGGGTCACTAGGTGAAGATGAGTGGACAGTAGCAAGGGGCACGGGGGTCCCCACATATGAGACTGCAAGAGCAGGAATTGGACCAGCATTGCACCCTCCATACCCACCCCCTACAACAAGAGCTCCTCCAAAGCAGCCTGGGCCAACTCTTAGGCCAATGTCTTATTCCCACACTGGATGGCAGCAGGAGAGGTGGGGAAAGCTAAGCTGTGGCCACCCCCAGATACCAGGAACCCAGGGGGTCCCCCATTCCCTGGGGAAACCCCTTGGGCTGAGGATTCTCACACACACCTTGGGCCCCTATCCCACCCCCTTAGGACCAACTCAGGCCCAACTAAGGGCTCAGGTCACTGATTTGGAACCCGGGCTCTGTCCCCACTTCCCTCCGCCCTGGGGACTCCATCTGCCTCCAGGGTCCCCTGCAGGCTCAGGAGTGCTCAATAGCTCTCCCTGCCCCGAGTGCCTGCAAAAGCAAATCCTATCATTGTCAGCTCGAATTTTTCCTGAAGAGGAAGGCTTCTTTCTTGCTAAGAGAAAGGCTAAACCAATCCATATAATAAAGTGTTGGGGGAGAGGGATGGATGAATGGGGAGGAAAGAAAAACGTAGGGGCTGGCTGTGGAAGGAGGGGAGTTTTTCCTTTGGGGTGGAAGGGAGCGATGCCAGAGCAGTTTTGAGATGGGTTAGGAATGAGTAGGAGAAGAAAGGAAAAGAAGGGGGATACTCATAAGCATGTGCCAGGCTATGCCAAGCTGACCTGTAGATTCAGCTCTCCTACTCACCAGTTCTGCCATTCATTAGCTGTGTGACCTTTAGCAACTTACATCATCTCTCTGAGCCTTAAAGCAGCGAACTATTATTATTATTTAAGGTGTAAGGTGTATTATAATTTAAGGATCCCTGTTTAACCAGTGAAGGAATAAATGCAGTGAAATTAAGTGACTAGGCCAGTCACACAGCCAATGAATGGCAGAGATGGGACTCAAATCCAGATCTTTTTTTTTTTTTCACATCCAGATCTTTTGTCCCTGAGGCTATTGCACCAACCGTAGGGTCCCTGCCCTTGAAGAACTCCTGGTGTGAGAGCTCAGATTCGGGCTACAGATATACTCAGGGCAGACCAGGAAGGTTCTGAAGGAAATGAGGCTTGAGGTGGATGTGAGGAATGGTGAGGGGTGAGGGGATGCTATTTCACAGAAGCAGGGAGGTGGCAGCAGGACTGAGCGGCTCAGGGGTGCACATCAAGGAATCGTGGGAGATGCCACCAGAGGAGAAAGGGTGTGTATGGGGAGTCTTGCATTTCTGGCAGAAGCATTTAGATTTAACAGTTAATGGAATCAGAACAGGCACAGGGTGGGTTCTCTTACCTCTGTCCCTAACTCTATGGCCTCCTGTAAGTCTTTCCCCTTCTCTGGGCCTTGAAATTTCCATCTGCTCAATAAAGAGGTAAGACCAAGTGATTTCTAGATGATGTTCAAAGGAGATGGTGTTTGTCGCGGATTAGGCTAGCTGCCCCAATATCCACTCTCTCCTCCCTCCATCATAAAAAAGTGTAAAGCGAGTACATGGCCATTCAGCTGAAGACATCTCCTGGGCTGTTCTTGCAGTGAGGTAGGGCCATATGACTAAGTTTTAAGCAATGAGATGAGAATTTGAGTGATTTGTGCCGTTCTGTTTTTACAAGTGGATGTACCCCCCTGTGACAAATGGCACCAACAGTGACCACAAAAATACTTCCTATCCCACAAGTAGTTCTACGATGAGGTCTAAGTCCCCTCTTTTTGAATGCAGGTGAACCTGTGACCGCTTGGACCAGTAGAGTATAGTGGAAAATGCTGTGTGACTTCTGAGGCCAGGTCATAAAAGGCAATTGTTACGAGTTAAATTGTGTCCTGCTACCCCCCTTCCAATTCATATGTTGAAATCCTAACTCCCACTACCTCAGAATGTGACCTTATTTGGAAATAGCGTCATTGCAGATGTAATTAATTAAGATGAGGTCATACTGGAGTAGGGCAGGCCCCTAATCCAACATGACTATTGTTATTATAAAAAGGGAAAGGGGACATGGGTTCGTGCCCCGGTCCGGGAGGATCCCACATGCCGCGGAGCGGCTGGGTCCGTGAGCCATGCCACTGAGCCTGCGCGTCCGGAGCCTGTGCTCCGCAACGGGAGAGGCCACAGCAGTGAGAGGCCCGCGTACAGAAAAAAAAAAAAAGGGGAAATTTGGACACAGAAGCGGACACGCATAGAGGGAAAATGATGTGAAGAGGCACAGAGAGAAGACACCCATCTAGAAACCAAAGAGAGAGGCCTGGAACAGATCCTTCCCTCACAACCCTCAGAAGGAACCAACCCTGCCAAACACCTTGATCTGGCCTCCAGAACTGTTGTTAAACCACCCAGTTTGTGGTACTTTGTTACAGCAGCCTTAGCAAACTAATACAGCAATGTAGCCGCCTTCTGGTTCTCTTGGAGCATTCATTCTGGGGGAAACCAGCTACTGTGTAAGTCCAACTACCCCAAGGCATGATGCTGGAGAGGCCACATGTAGGTGCCGGGCTGGGATCCCAGACGACAGCCAGCAGCACCTGCCGGACCCAGCCAACCTCTGACAGCCACTGTATGAGAGGCTCCAAGGGACAACTGCCTAGTCAAGCCCTTCCCAGTCCTGACACACAAAATCATGAGTGAAAGACAGCGGTTATTTAAGCCACTAAGTTATAGGATAACTTGTTATACAGCGTAGTAACGAGCGCACCTCCTCTTTCTCCTTCCCTCCCTTCCCAGTGGCTAGAACACGGATGCGGTGGTGGTGGGCCATCTTCAGTCGTGTAGATGAGGGCGTGGGGAAGCCTCAGAATAGAAACCTGGGATGTTGGATGCCCCCGTGGAGCAGAGATGCCAACTCCCCAGATGCCACTCTTATTTTATGTAGGAGAAAACTAAACTTCTTTCTTGTTTAAGCCATTTTTAATTCTGTCTCTATTTTAAAAGCCACATCAATACCCTGGCAATATAATGTATGTAAAACAAATAGCTCAGTGTCTAGCACATAAGTAGGTGCTTTTTTTTTGTCCACCTGCGCAGCTTGCGGGATCTTAGTTCCATGACTAGGGATCGAACCTGGGCCCCTGCAGTGAAAGCACCGAGTCCTAACCACTGGACCACCAGGGAATTCCCAGTAAGCACTTAAAAAAAAAAAAAGTAGCTATTTATATTGTCGTCATTAATGTTACATCTAAGGTTCCCTCCAGCTCCGACACTGGTTGGGTTTGAGCAACAGTGGATTAACCACCTCTCAACACTCCCCCCAGTGGACGTGAGGCAAACCACGTCACTGATGTTGAACCAGACACGTCAAACTGGGCAAAAATTGTCCGTGGTCATATAATTTATACCAGGGTTCTCTTCTATTAGCCTCAAACTGACCACGGCTCTCCCAAGCAGACCAACACACAGGGGACCATGGACACCAACACAGATTCACATCCTCCCACTTCTCCAACCACAAAATGAACCAAAGCTTGTGGCAGCCGTTGCGTGCTCCCATCCCACCTCTCCTGGGGCGCGGGGTGGGAGGGGAACGGGATAGAGTAGAGGAGAGAAGACAGGGGGAATTGTGATGGGAAGTGGGTCTCAGATAATGGCAATACTGTAGGGAGAGGAAACCAGAGAAATGAACTAACTCAACCCCCCAAGCAATCAAGAAAGGCTTCTGGGATGAGGTAGCCACTACCCTGAAGCTGATCTCCAGACTGAAGAGAGGGAAAGGGATCTACAGGCAGGGGGAGTGGCCTGGGCAAGGGCTTAGAGCATTAGAGTCCACACAGCCTGTGACCTGACCAGGCCCTGGACCTGCTTTCATCTCCCCCTTCTGCCCTACCTTCAGGGAGGCCGGAGGGCAGCTCAGGGGAGGGTAGGTGTTAAAGCCCCAGGGACTCCAAGGCAGGTTGTGTCTGAGCAGGGGCCTCTTCTGCAACTATGGCAGAGCCAGCTTGAGGGTCCCCTCCCACAGCCACCTAATGAGGGTATCCTTGCCATGGCCTTGTCACAAGGAGGGCATGGTTAGTGACTTATCTACTGGGTGTAAATTCAGAAAGGGCAGGGCGGCTGCTGAGAGAAAGGGCAGCCTCCACACTCCCATCGCTCCTCCTGCCCAGGGAACAGAGGTGTTAGAAATGACCCCTTCCCCAGCACACACACCCACCTCACCCCCCAAATAACTCTCCCTCCACAGCCCCATCGTGGGTCCCATCTCCACCCCCAGCCACTACAGCCGGGGGGGTTAGTAATACACCTCCTCAGGGTAACCGGGGTGTTGGTGTCAAGCCCACGCTCCCAACCACCTTCATCTTTGGGGGATGGGGGCAACCCTGTCTCCACCTGCTCTGCTGGGCTGCCTAGCATGCTCCTTTCCACACTTTTCACCCTTCAGCAACAATTCTCGCTGCTCCTCTCTACCCCTTTTGAAGAACTTCCAACCTATCTCCACCCCACCGGACTAGAGAGTTCCAGAGGACCCTAGTCTGGATGCTATCCACCCCCCTCGCCGAGTGGCAGCGTTTTCTCTAAGCTCGGATCAGAGAGAGCCCCCCCACCACTCCACCCCAGCCCTGGCCTGGGGCGCCTTTTGTCTCACGTGCCGTCTTCTATCCTCGCAGTTCTCTCGTCTCCACCCTCCACTCCCACCTGGATGCCACCTCCACGAAGGAGAAGGGAAAGAAAATAGAAACGCACGCTTTGCACGTCAGTGAAATTTGCTCTTTATTTAGGGACCAAGGAAGGACCACACACAGCCCTCCAGCCCAGGGACGGGGGTACCGAGAAGTGGAATGAGGACCCCACCCCGAACCCTCCCCAGACGCAGCAAGCGGGAGAGGAATCCAGGTTCCGGGGTCAGGAGCAAACATGCAAATGAGGTTGGTGAATCAGCGTGTCTCTCAGGAGGCCTTGGGGGTCTTCACCACAGGTAGGCGCCTTCTGGCCTGTAGGAGGGAAAGGAAAAAGAATCACACGGAGCCCGGCGTCGGATCTGGGGAGGCGAGACTTGGGGAAAGTACTAGGTGGCGGTGCCAGGGTGGCAGTAGGACCAGGCCACGCTCCAGGAGACAGGGCGTGTGGTGGGGCGCTTTTACCGCGACTTGACGGGCCGGTCCTCGGGATCGGGGAAGAGCAGTTTGGAGAAGAGAGCTTCCGAGATGTCACGTTTCCCGTACCTGCGGGGCGGGGCCAGAGGTGGGCGGGGTCAGGCCCGGCCGCGCCCCTAGTGGCGACCCCGCCCCGCCCACCCCGCGCACGAGCTCACCGCTGCCGAGTGACCAGGTTGAGGAAGTGGCGCAGAGAGAGGTAGTAGCGCTTCAGCTCCTCCGGCGAGGCGAGTGCGCCGGGAGCCTCGGGTTTGGCGGGGTAGGCGTCGACCAGCGCCCCCAGGCAGAAGAGCAGGGCCAGCAGCACTGTGGCCATGGCGGGCCACGGCCTGCGCACCGTCACCATCTGGAGAAGGGGCACTGGAGTCAGCCCGAGCCTCTACCCCTGAGGCAGGAGGCTGAGGCTGCCGTGGGGCCCACGCTCCAGCGGCCTGTCTGGGGCTGGTACCCGACCAAGGGTCAGCCACCTGCTCGCTGTGTGTTCTCAGGCACTGCACCGTCTCTGGCCTCAGTCTCCTCATCTGTCAGAGGGGCGTAAGCCCTGCCTGCCTCCACTCGTGTTACCCAGAAGGGTAGATGGAGGAAGAAGGCTATGCTGGCAATGGGGGCTCCCCCGCCTCTCTCCTTCCCACGTCGGCTGGCCCCCTTCCAGTCCAGCTTCCCGCCACTCAGTCCCAGTTTCCCCCATCCTAGCCTCAGTTTCCCCACCAGATAGCCTGGGATCCCCAGCACCAGACCGTTCCTGGGTCCCAGGCCACTCACAGCGACAGCTCCAGAGGCAGAGATGATCAGGAGATGGAAGGCGAGAGGAGTCCCAAGGGCTGGGCTGCTGCAGGTCGGGCTGTGGCCTACTCAGCTCAGGGCTTTCCCTCCGGGGCTTATATCCAGGCCTGAAAAGGGAGGGGGAGCTGGAGGGGGGAGGGCTCTTCTTCCTTCCTCCCTCCACCCCAGACCAGATCGCTGAGCTTACACCCAGACAGTGCGTGATGTCTCCACCTCCAAGGAGCCGGGGAGGGGGGGAGCTCCCACACTCGGACTCAAGGTACCTCTGGATAGGGTGCCTAGCCGGAACCCCATCTTCACCCTACAGCCACCCAACAGCAGGTCTAGCCTTCGGAGGAAGTGAAGCATTTGGATCTAGGTTCCTGGGATGACCCCTAGGATCAGGGCTGAGATTCCATCTTTCCTAGCCTGTCCACGGGTGGGGGTGGGGGCTCGGGGGGGAAGGGGAGCAGGAAGCCAAACCTGCGGGACCTGTGACCACTCCTTCCAAAAGCCAGCCTTTTCAGCCCCTGCTCTGTAATATGTTGGAGGAGAGCCAAGGAGTGACAGGACCTGTGGGGAAAACTCTCTCTCTACTGGAGGCAGGGATGGGAGCTATGACCTTGGCTCTTGACCTCCTGTTTATGATGTCCTGGAGGAGAGGCCTCTCTGGACACCCCACTGTGTCTCCTCTCTGTTAAAGAGTTGGTGAGGGCTTCCGTGGTGGCGCAGTGGTTAAGAATCCGCCTGCCAATGCAGGGGACGCCGGTTCGAGCCCTGGTCTGGGAAGATCCCACATGCCACAGAGCAACTAAGCCCGTGCACCACAACTACTGAGCCTGTGCTCTAAAGCCCGCAAGCCACAACTACTGAGCCCTAGAGCCACAACTACTGAAGCCCGTGCGCCTAGAGCCCGTGCTCTGCAACAAGAGAAGCCACCCAATGAGAAGCCCACGCACCACAATGAAGAGTAGCCCCCGCTCGCCGCAACTAAAGAAAAGCCCACACGCGGCAGAGAGACCCAACGCAGCCAAAAATAAAAATAAATAAATTAAAATTAAAAAAAAAAGAGTTGGGGAGGGGGCGGGAGGAGGCAAAAGGCAGTCCCCTCCCCAGAAGCAGCTGAGTCAGCCACCTGTGCACCCAGCCTGACACATACAGACTCAGGTCCAGCAGGCCTGGCATAGAGATCCCTTGCAAGGCAGTGTGCCCCCATCTCCATCCAGGTATCACTCAGGGCACTGGTGTCTTATGGGATTGAGTGATGCCAGGGCTGCCCAAGAACATGCCACCATCCCCAGCCCATTGTAATCTCCACTGGGCTCAGGGGCAAATATTTCAGCCAGGGCCTTTGATGGAAACCGGAAAGGACTCCTGTTTATTAAGCACCTACTGTGTACTGGGCAGGACATGATTCAGGCCCCAAAACACAATGAGCTTAGTTTCTCCCCCATTTTACAGATGAGGAAACTAAAGCTCTAGGAGATAAGGAAACAAGAGCCAAGGTCACCCGGGATTCAAATAAGACAAAAGGGCTGAGGCAGACCCCAGGAAGAATCCCACTCAATCATGGTGGACAGAAAGGCTTACTACCTAGGATAACCATGGGCTTTAGGAGTCAGGCATGGGAGCCAGGGGAAGGAAGCTAAGTATGGGGTCTGCCAACCCCATCAGACCCACCTACCCCCAGCAGGAAAAGAGAGGGCTACTGGGGAGTCTCCCCATAAAGCCATTTCCAGCTCCCTTTCCCTGGCCTGGCTGGATCCTCCAGTGCTTCCAGGGATCCCATCAGCCCACACAAGCAGGAGGGGGCTGTCCAGGCCCCTAGTTCAGGGCCAGCCCCGCCACCCTCCAGGACAGATGGCCGTGGGTGTTATTTTTAGAGTTCTCTCTGGAGGTGGAGAGTCCAGGGCTCTCTCAATTACCTTTTTATGGGTTCAGTCACCTGCACTCTCCGGAAATGGCTGCTTATCAGCCACTTGGGCCCTATGGGTCCCACACATCCCAAGAAAGGCCAGGCCGGTGTGCCGAGCATGGAGGTGGAGGAAGACACCAGGACGAGGGGACGTGGACCCCGTCTTCAGAGAGCAGAGGAAAATCATTCTTCTTAGGGAGCTCTCATCTGAGGGGCAAGGCACAACCCTGTTCTCCAGGAACCCCAGGCCACATCCTTGGGTACTCCCAGTCTGTGGTGAGAGGAGCCCCAATCTGAGAGAGGAGGCACCATCCTTGTAGAGCCCCTGTCTGAGGAGTTCCAAGAACATAGCGACAGAGAAATACAGGGGAACAAGCCTGGGTCAGTTTGGAGAGGAAACAACAGAAATAAAAGAACTCCACTCCTCCAGAGGCCTTGGGAAGACAAAAGATAGCTGCTCACCCTAGAGATGGAGAGGGCAGCCGGGAGACTGGTGAGGACAGCTATACCCCCGGGGGTCAGGGCCTAGACAAGGAGCCTGCAGGATAAAGGGGGCAGGGACATCTGAGCGAGGGGCTGTTTACTAACACTGCAGCACCAGCTGGGGTTTCTAGCATGCTGATCCCAGGCAGAGAGATGACAGGTGTTATGAGATGCCCACAGGGAATTTGTGGCATTCCTGGAACCCCCTCACACGTTGGGGAGTGGGTGTCTGAGGATAGATGGGAGGAGAAGTTAGAGGGCATGGGGGAAGGCCCGGATTCAGGGTTCAACCTCTCAAGAAGTCGCTTCCCTGTTTACCTTTAGAGTGAAAGCAAAGGGGACCGGAAGAGGTCCCTCAGGGTGGGCCAGGAGCCAGGCTTCCACTTCACAGTGACAGGGCCAGCTGATCGGTTCATCAATCGCCAGCCACCGCCTCATTGAAGAGCCTATCAATTTGCTGAGGACACCTCAGCCCTCGATCACTGGGCTCAGCCACGCCCCCGACCCACACACCCATCACCATTATTGATCCATGATTCAGTCGCTTTGAGACATGTCTGGAGGGTGGGGGGCTGACATCTGTGAGGGGAGAAACTTCAAAATAGTTGTTATTGCAGACTTGGGACTAGCACCTGCCTCCAACTTGTCCTCAAAGGGAAGTGGGGACAGAATCCCTGGGGTTCCCTTGATCCCCATTCTCAGAACACCTAGCAAGGCCACCCCAGGGGTCAAGGAGGCCATGGGCTTGGACCCCAGTTGACCATTGCCCTTGCCCAGTGGGCTCAAGGCCTACTCATCAAGAGAGAGTAGCCCTTGGGGCTTCCCGGTGGCGCAGTGGTTGAGAGTCCACCTGCCGATGCAGGGGACACGGGTTCGTGCCCAGGACCGGGAAGATCCCACATGCCGTGGAGCGGCTGGGTCCGTGAGCCGTGGCCGCTGAGCCTGCACGTCCAGAGCCTGTGCTCCGCAACGGGAGAGGCCACAGCAGTGAGAGGCCCGCGTACCGCAAAAAAAAAAAAGAGAGAGAGAGGGAGTAGCCCAGAGGGTGAATTTCGTGTCCCCCCCAGCCCACCCTCCCCCACCTCCCCGGTACAAGGCCCCTCTCTGATATACCATCCACTGGGCAGTGCTATAGTCCACCCTCAGGCAAGGCCGCGTGCCCAAGGGTCTATACACAGCAGGTGGCCATGCAGCAAGAGTGATTCAATCCTTACTCAACAAGCACTTATGAGGCCCCTACTCTGTGCCGGACACTGTTCTAAGCACCAGGGACAGAGCAGTGAACAAACGGGCAAAATCCTTGCCCTCGTGGAGTTTACATTCTAGTGGCAGGTGTCATCTACAAATTGGGACTTGCCAGTGGCACTTGCCATCTCCCTCTGCAAGGATTGAATCATGCGTGCTGCACCTGCTGACTTTCAACACCCCCTGAAAGGAGCTCAGGGTGGAGAGCAGAAATGAGGCACTCTGTGCTCTGGGAAAAACTGGCAGAACAGGTCTTCAGAGAGTTAGATATTTTCAGGAGCCGATTTTATGAGTCCAATTCTTGTATCTCCTCATACTTAGAAAAACACTAAAATCCTTCATGGGGACATCTGCTCCTCGTGACTAGCAGAAACCTTCCGCAAAAGAAAATGTGCTTGATTGCATGTACTCCCCCTTCACCACAATCACATATATACTGACCTTCCCCCCTACCTCTTTGGAGCAGTTTCTCAGAGCTATCTGAAATGCTGCCTCCCAGGCTATAGTCCTCATTTTGCCCCAAATAAAACTTAACTTGCAACTCTCACATTATGCATGTTTTTAAGTCAGCACAGGAAATAGAAAATAAATGAATAAACAAGGAATCGTGTAGTATGTCTATTATGGTAAGTGCCATAGAAAAAACTCAAGGTAAGGAGGATAAAGATGCTGGGGTGCGGGGGACTTGTTTTATGTTGGATGGTCAGGGAAGAGCTCACCTATAAGATGACATTGGAAGGAACTGAAGAAGCAAACCACGAGGCTACCTTGGGAGGAATGTTCCAGGTGGGGGAAAGAGCAAGTGCAAAGGCCCTGAAGTGGGAGTACACTTGGCAGTTTGAGGAATGGCAAGGAGGCCTGTATGGCTGGAGTGGAGTGAGCAATGGGAAGAGTCAGAAGGAGCTGAGATCAGGGAGGCAGCAGGGGATCAGATCATGTAGGACCTGCCACTAGAATGTAAAGGTCCTACATCATGTAGGACCACGGGAGGAATAAGATGGCTTTGGCTCAGAATGAGATGAGAGCTTTGGTTGGAGGAGTGACATGAGCTGACTTATTATACTTTTTTACATAAGTCTGTGCATTTAAAGATAGCTTTATTGAGATATAATTTTAACTGAGATATAATTCATATACCATGTTATTCACCCATTTAATAGAACAATTCAGTGACTTTTGGAATATTCAGAGTGGTACAACCATCACCGCAATCTAATTTTTTAAAATTTTATTGGAGTATAGTAGACTTACAATGTTGTGTTAGTTTCCGGTGTACAGTAAAGAGATTCAGTTACACATATACATACATATATTTATTCTTTTTCAGATTCTTTTCCCATATAGGTTATCAGAATATTGAGTTGAGTTCCCTGTGCTATACAGTAGGTCCTTGTTGGTTATCTGTCTTATATATAGTAGTGCGTGTATCTTAATCACAATGACTTACATTTTTGTTTTGTTTTGTTTTGTTTTTTTGCGGTACGCGGGCCTCTCACTGCTGTGGCCTCTCCCGTTGCGGAGCACAGGCTCCGGACGCGCAGGCTCAGCGGCCATGGCTCACGGGCCTAGCCGCTCCGCGGCATGTGGGATCCTCCCGGACCGGGGCACGAACCCGTGTCCCCTGCATCGGCAGGCGGACCCTCAACCACTGCGCCACCAGGGAAGCCCATGACTTACATTTTTAAGAAGCATTCTGGCTGCTCTGTTGGGAACAGACTGAAGAGGGGCAAAATCAGAAGCAGGAGTCCAATTAGGAACCTGTTGTTATGATCCCGCCAAGAGATGTTGGTCGAGTGCGCACACGAGAGCACACACGCACACGCACACACACTCCTCACAGCTGCAAACGTCCCACACGTTTCACCCAAGAACAACTTCCATTTATGTCCGTACAGTACTGACAGCCTTTCATCTAGCTGACAAAATCCACTGGAGAAGATAGAGGAAAAATCAGAGGATATCTACAGTAGGGGCTGGATCTGTCAGTTCTCTGATTGTTAAGGCTACTCGTTTATTCGCCCATGTGAAACTCTCTTTGCCACCTTGATTAGTGGCTGCAGCCCAGGAAAACATTGGCTCCTGTGATGGTGCTTACAGAAGTGCAAGCTTGTTCGTTTTGTCATGAGTATAAATGTCCGTTCCTCTCCAAAGCGACACTACCCACAGTCCAGGAAGCTTTGTCATCTCCTGGGACAAACGGTAGGGAAGTGGGCAGAGGCACTCTCGATGTCCCATGATCCTCCATCCTGGACGAATCACTGTTGGAGGACAAGGGGGACCATGGTGAGTGAGTGGGGTGAACGGGAGTTGTCCAAACTATCACACTGTGGATGCTGGTTATATCTTGGGAGTAGGTTTGCGAGGCAGTAATGCCAAGAAAGAAAGAAAGGATTTTCACTTTTCATGCTAGTAGTTCTCCTGTGAGATCTCCCCTTCCCCAAAGTTGCAGGTCCTTCTGTAAAACACAGTGACCAGACACCTGTGGCATGGTACATACCCAAGGCTCAGGCTCCTCCCTAGAACAGATATCAGCAAAGTCTTTGGCAAAGGACAAAATATTAAATATTCTAGTCTCTGTTGCAGCTGTTCAACTTGGCTATTGTAGTGCAACAGCAGCCATAGAACTATGCAAAACATGAATAGATGTGACTGGGCTCCAATAAAACTTTGTGGACATAGAAGGTTGAATGTCATATAATTTTCACATGTCATGAAATATTATTCTTCTTTTGACTTTTTCAACCATTTAAAAATGTAAAGCCAAGGACCTACTGTATAACACAGGGAACTATACTCAATATCTTTTTTTTTTAATAGACATTTATTTATTTATTTAAAAGTTTATTTATTTATTTTTGGCTGCATTGGGTCTTTGTTGTTGCGCACAGGCTTTCTCTAGTCGCGGTGAGCGGGGGCTACTCTTTGCTGTGGTGCGCGGGCTTCTCATTGCGGTGGCTTCTCTTGTTGCGGAGCACGGGCTCTAGGCACACAGGCTTCAGTAGTTGTGGCATGAGGGCTCAGTAGTTGTGGTGCACAGGCATAGTTGCTCCGCAGCCTGTGGGATCTTCCTGGACCAGGGATCGAACCCGTGTCCCCTGCATTGGCAGGCGGATTCTTAACCACTGTGACACCAGGGAAGTCTCTATACTCAATATCTTGTAATAACCTATAAGGGAAAAGAATCTGAAAAAGAATATACACACACACACACACATGTATAACTGAATCACTTTGCTGTACACCTGAAGCTAACACAACATTGTAAGTCAACTAGACTTCAATTTTAAGAAGAAAAGAAAAATGTAGGGACTTCCCTGGTGGTCCAGTGGGTAAGACTTCACGCTCCCAATGCAGGGGGCCCGGGTTTGATCCCTCGTTGGGGAACTAGATCCCGCATGCATGCCACAACTAAGAAGTCCGCGTGCCACAGCTACGACCCGGCACAGCCAAAATAAATAATAAATAAATTTTAAAATATATATTTTTTTAATGAAAAGCCATTCTTGACTTACAGGATGTACCGAAACAGGTCCACAGGCCATAGTTTGCTAACCCCATGGTCTGAAAACACAAGGGCTTCCCCTCCCTCCGGGTTGAGTTTTCTGTTTACCAAGAGTGAGTTGAGTATGTTCTCTTGATACTTATGCCAGTTATACTTTCACTGTTATCACATAATTATATAATCCAATTAAATATTACACACACTGATGAAATATGAGTGCATAAAGAGTTGTTTCCTTGAAAACTAAGTTGAATGCTTTGGAAAGACTCAACGAAGGGAAAGGCTGAAACGTGAGATTAAATGTGAAGGAAAACTGTAAAATATTCAGGGAAAATCCTAAAAAATCAAGGCAGATCCTGCATAGGAGAGTTTTACACGCGTCTTTAAGTTCTTGGCCCATTTAGTGAAACTGGAAAGAGTAGGTGATAGATTGTGGGATTGTGGTTGTGATTTATGCAGGAAAGACAAGGCGAGCTGGACTCAGAAGACCCAAAGAGAGGTGGGTGCCTGAATGTGCATTTTTATGTTTCAAGTCCAGACAAAATGACTAAGGCATATATGTGTCTATTTTCATTATTGCCCAACTTTAACTCATTTTTTCAAAAGACTGGGCAATGAACCAGTCCTGCTTATCTCCAAATAAGAACTTCTCCAATACTTTATCCATTTCCTATATAGTTTGAATGTTTTTATAGAGTATATATACGTTATTTTAATAAGTTAAAGCACTATTAAAAGAAATTTTTAGGGGACTTCCCTGGTGGCATGGTGGATAGGACTCTGCGATCCCAATGCAGGGGGCCCCGATTCGATCCCTGGTAGGGGAGCTAGATCCCGCATTCATGCCGCAGCTAGGAGTCCGCATGCCATAACTGAGGAGTCGGCAAGCCGCAACTAAGGAGCCTGCCTGCTGCAACTAATACCGAGCACAACCAAATAAATAAATAATGTTTTTAAAAATAATTCTTTTTATTAAAATAATTTTTTAGTTAAAAAAATGTTTAATGCTGGTGTTTGCTGTGAATCCAGGAATGAGATACTGTGAGGGGGCCCTGGGCTCCACTCCCCCCGCCCCAGAGGTCCAGGCACATCCCCACCATGTAAGCACTCCTATTCTTAGGAGGTTATTACAAGATATTGAATATAGCTCCCTGTGCTATACAGTAAGTCCTTTTGTTGATTTTATATACGGTAGTGTGTACCTTGTATAACACATTTTTATCCCTAACTATAAGATGGGATAAAGTATATACTGTGTTTGCCTTACTCCAGGTAAGAAGGCGTAAGCCCACGCCACCCTGTCTCTCCTACTGAATGAAGCTATAAAACTTGGACAGAAGCGCACGGAGCAGTCATCTGAAGAGTCTAAAAAGTAACGAAAAGCAGGCAAACTGGGGAAGAGAGCCAGAATTTGAAGTCCCACTGGACTGGCAGTAAGTGTCTCATTTTTCCCTCTGGTATCCCCAGCATGGACACAAGACAGCCCCAGATCCAGAATGGGCACTGGGGAGAAGAGAAAGATCTCCAGCAGAAACTCTCTAGTTCTGCCTCAAGGAGTGGAAGAGGGAAGTCTAACATCAGAGAGGGTGGAAGAAACCTGGTTTTCCTCTTCTGCCTTCTCTCGTGCCCCAGACCCCAGGCAATTCCGCGGCAGTGGCAGTGGTGACAGTTACATCAGTGGCTGCAGGGGCCCCCAGGCACCGAAAACTCTGAGGGAGGGGAGTCTCCCCACTCTGATCAAAAGAGCTGTGGTCTCAAGTGGGTGGGGTGAACCTCACTGCTTTTTTCTTTGTCCTCCTGCCATGTGGCCCTGAACATGGGCACAGTCACAGGAAGTGTGCCACAGAGGAGGGTAACTCAAGCCCCAGTGTCCTCACTGGAGAACAAAAAAGCCCCAGAGAATCAGAAAGTATGAAGAAAATCGCAGAGAGGTACAAGCAACCCCTGAGAGCTCACCCCTCAGCTGCACCTGAGTGGATCTGGTCCTAAGCAGTAGACCTAAGGCTTTGAGAAATGGACTGGGGTAAGGTCACTCCCCAGGTCCCAGACTGACCACTGGATGCTACACACATGGCACAGATCTGAATAGCACTGCAAAAACTTTGACCTTGAACTGACATGGAAACTATAACCCACAGAAGTCTGGGTAGGACTTGCAGCTTGGACCCACCTGGGTCAGTCACCTGCTAAAACAAAACTACCGACATCCTCTGAAGAATTTGAACAGTAGTCAGATTCTTACAATAGTATTAACTATCCAGGATAAAGCTAGCATTATTTAGCCTATTAGTACCAGGAAAATCATCACCTCACACAGAGAGATGCAAATGCTGAGATGACACAGACTTTGGATACATCTGACAAACATTTCAAAGCAGTTATTTAAAATGCCCCAAGGAGTAACGGCAAATACTCTTAACATGGATGAAAGGATAGAAAGTCTCAGCTACTAACTAAAAGATATTAAAAAGAATAAAATAGAAATTTTAGCACTGAAAGAATAAACTAACCAAAACAGAAATTCACTGGATGGGCTCAAATAGCAGAATGGAGATAACTGAGGAAAGAACCAGTGAGCTCGAAGCTAGATCAATAAGTCCCGGAGAAAAAAACTAGTGAAAAAAAACTCGAACAGTCTCAGGGATATGAAAGGATAATACCAAATGGTTTAATAGTCAAGACATCAGAGTTCTGGAAGGAAAGGAGAAAGGGTGCAGTACAGAAAAAAAAAAGGTGTTTGAAGAAATAATGGCGGACTTCCCTGGTGGCGCAATGGTTGGGAGTCCGCCTGCCAACGCAGGGGATACGGGTTCGAGCCCTGGTCCAGCAAGATCCCACATGCCATGGAGCAACTAAGCCTTTGTGCCGCAACTAATGAGCATACGCTCTGGAGCCCGGGAGCCACAACTACTGAGGCCCGTGTGCCTAGAGCCTGTGCTCTGCAACAGGAGAGGCTACCGCAATGAGAAGCCTGCGCACCACAGCAAAGTGTAGCCCCCTCTTGCTGCAACTGGAGAGAGCCTGCGCGCAGCAACGAAGACCCAACACAGCCCAAAATAAAATTAGTTAATTAATTTTTTAAAAAAGAAAGAAAGAATGGCTGAAAACTTCCCTCATTTGGCAAAAAGACATAAGTTTACCAATTCAAGAAACTCAGCAAACCCAAGCAGGACAGATCACGATCATGATCGTACTGCTGTTTCCTTGGGACTCAGCCAAGGAAGAATAATGGGTTGCTTGTAAGAAAAAAACTATGTCACTGACCTCAGATTTCTCCCCAGAACCCGTGAGACCAAAAAGAAGTGGAACAACCTTTTTTTTTCTTTTTTTTTTTTTTTTGCGGTACGCGGGCCTCTCACTGTTGTGGACTCTCCCGTTGCGGAGCACAGGCTCCGGACACGCAGGCTCAGCGGCCATGGCGCACGGGCCCAGCCGCTCCGCGGCATGTGGGATCTTCCCGGACCGGGGCACAAACCCGTGTCCCCTGCATCGGCAGGCGGACTCTCAACCGCTGCACCACCAGGGAAGCCCGGAACAACCTTTTTTAAGGGCTATAAGAAAATACCTGTCAACCCAGAATCCTCTATCCAGTGAAAATATCTTTCAAGTATGAAAGCGAAATAAAATTCTCAGTGAAGGAAAACTACAAGAATTCGTCGCCAGCAAATCTGTGCTAAAAGAAGTGCTGAAGGAAGCGCTTCAGACAAATGTCTAAAGACATTGGCATTTTCTCCTAAAGTTAAACATACAGTTACATAGGACTCGGAAATCCCACTCCAAGGCATTTATCCCAGAGGAATGAATACAGATGTCCGTACAAAAATCTGTCCACGAATGTGTACAGCAGCTCTATTCATAATTATCCCAAACTGGAAACAACTCGAATTCCCTTCAATGAGTGACTGAATAAACAATGGTACATCCATATATTGGGATATTTACTACTCGGTAATTAAAAGGAATGAACTATTGATACATGGAACAAATTGGATTAATGTCAATGAGCATTAGGCTGAGTGAACAAAGCCAGTCTCCAAAGGTTACAGACTGTATAATTCCATTTATATGACATCCTTACAAAGATAAAACTATAGTGATGGAGAACAGATCAGTAGTTGCCAAAGGTTAGGGCTTGGAGGAGGCGTGACTACAAAGGGACAGCCTTAGGGAGCCCTTCAGAGTGATTTAATTAGCCTGTATCCTGATTACAGGAATCCATGCAGGCGTTAAAACTCAGGACTGGGGCTTCCCTGGTGGTGCAGTGGTTGAGAGTCTGCCTGCAGATGCAGGGGACGTGGGTTCGTGCCCCGGTCCGCGAAGATCCCACGTGCTGCGGAGAGGCTGGGCCCGTGAGCCATGGCCGCTGAGCCTGCGCGTCCGGAGCCTGTGCTCCGCGATGGGAGAGGCCACAGCAGTGAGAGGCCCGCGTACCGCAAAAAAAAACAACAACTCAGGACTGTACAACAACCAAAAAAGTCAATTTTACTGCATGTTAATTCTTTTAACCTTTTTTTTTAAGGTTACTATCTCTAAAGTGCTTAAAACAGCACCTGGCGAATAATAAGTTTTCTAAAACTGTTTTTTACTTCAAAAGAAAATAAATTCCTGGCTTTTCCAAGCCGAGGAAACTGCCTGTATAAGAAACATACGAGAAACACCCACTGGGGGGCTGCTTAAAGACCAGGAGAATCTCCAGCTTCACTGGGGTCCTTGCCTTCTACAAGGTCACATCCCAGGTGGTGTCTCCACCTGGGACACCACCTGTGTAAGCTAAAGGGAAGCAACATGAGGATTCATGACCATCCTGCACAAACAGCCCGCAGGAGGGGTGAGGTGGTAAGGGGTGGACTGTGGGGAGCGGGTCCTGACGTACTCATGGAGCATGCGGTCCCGTAGAAGCTCAGGGTTCAGCTCCGGAGTCTGACAAATCCCAGTTCAAGCCCTGCTCCAGCTGCTCGCTAGCCTCCGCGACCAAAGCAACTTATTTCATCTCTGAGCATCGGCTTTGTCATCTGTGAAAAGTAGATCACAAAATTGCCTGAAAAAGATTATGAGGACATAATGATATGAGGCCTGCAAGTTGCTCTGTACTATTGCCAACTCACTGTAAGTGCCCGATAAAATACTACTTTTTATGGCTATTACTTGCAATAGAGAGCGGCAGGATGCACCCTAAATGTGAACAGCAGGTAACCTTTTGTTGTGGGTTTTTAATCCCCAGCATCTTATTATGAAAATTTTCAAACTTACAGCAGGTTGAAAAGACTGTTCAGTGAGTGTTGGTAGTGAGATTTAGGATGCTTTTTCTTTCTTTTGACTTATCTATAGTGTATCTTTTTCTTTTATTTATTTTTTAAAATCAATTTATTTATTTTTTAAAATAAATTTATTTATTTGGGGCTGCTTTGGTTCTTCGTTGCTGTGCACGGCTTTCTCTAGTTGCAGTGAGCCGGGTCTACTCTTCCGTGTGGTGCGCAGGCTATCTCATTGTGGTGGCTTCTCTTGTTGCGGAGCACGGGCTCTAGGCACGCGGGCTCAGTAGTTGTGGCGCCCTGGCTTAGTTGCTCCGCAGCATGTGGGATCTTCCCCGGCCAGGGCTCGAACCCCTGTCCCCTGCATTGGCAGGTGGATTCTTAACCACTGCGCCACCAGGGAAGCCCCTAGTGTATCTTTTTCTACAGCAAATATAAACTACTTGGGTAATAAGCGTTAAATACAGGGGAAAAGGAAAAAATGTTAAGCACAACAGGACGAAGGACAGAACCCCATGGTCCAAAGTCACTGCCTCCAACTGATAGGTCGGTTCTGCCGGCAACTGTCTTTAGACATCTAATTAGATGTCTAAATTAGAAATGTCTAATTTAGACATCTAATTAGAAATTCTTCCAGCCAGTGAGCCATTTTGCCCACACGTCACCCTTGTGTCCACAGGATGTCAGGAGAGATTTTTTGGGTGCTTTGCCGAAGTCCAGGCACAAGGAGCCTGCAGCACCTCCACCCCGGAGCAAGTAAAATCCCATCAATGGGGCAAATCAGATCAACCCAGAGTAATCTGTTCTTAGTGGTTTCTGATCCCGCCTTCTGCTTCCACATACTTGCAAATCAGGAGTAGTGGAAAGGGCCTGGACTCTGGAGTCACCCTGCTCCAGGCTTGAATTTCACTTGCATTTCTCAGCTGTGTGACTTTGAGAAAGTTGCCTGACCTCTCTGACCCTCACTGTAAAAAAGGAATAATAAAGCCAGTGTCACCAGCTTCTTTTTTTTTTTTGCAGTACACAGGCCTCTCACTGTTGCGGCCTCTCCCGTTGCAGAGCACAGGCTCCGGACGCGCAGGCTCAGCGGCCATGGCTCACGGGCCCAGCCGCTCTGCAGCACGTGGGATCTTCCCGGACTGGGGTACGAACCCATGTCCCCCGCATCAGCAGGCGGACTCTCAACCACTGCGCCACCAGGGAAGCCCCACCAGCTTCTTTTGATAACTAAAATGATGGCTATATCTGTCTCCCTCCCCATCCCAACTGTGATCTCCTCAAGGCCAAGGCCTGGGGCCTCCAATCTTTGTACCCCAGTGCCTGGTAGGAAGGAGGACCCTCACTCCACCTACCCCACATATCCCTTCCCCTCCCTTCTCTTCATCCCTGCCACCTGCATCTCCCCATCTCTCCCCACAGTTCTCACCAACTCCCTTTCTACCTATTTTCCTCTCCTCCTTCACCCAGCATCTCTCCCTTCTCTCCCCCCACTCCACCTCCTTGCCCAGCCCAAGTAACAGGTTCCATCCACCACTCTATCCTATGTTCCCAGTATCCATGAGCCACTGTGCAGCCTGTGACCTGCTCCTCAGCCCGCCCCCTCCAACCCCAACATGGGGAGAGCTGTTGCAGGGGGAGTGATAAAGCGGTGTCGACTCATTTACTCGATCACTTGTTAGCAGCTTCATTAGTTCTGAGGGCTCTGTGTGTGGAAAAAAAAACCATTAGTGTGACTCAGTCTGGGCCATCCATCAGGGGTGGGGGGTGGAGGGTGACAGCAGAGAGAAGAGAAAACAAGAAAACAACCCACCACCCGCCCTCATGGCGCCTCCAAGGAAGACTGAGGCCCAGGCAGCTGCAAGAAAATTAGGGTTCCCGGGGCCTTTCCTTGACAACCCCTCCACCAGGATTTTTCACCTCTTACGGGATACAGGGGTGTGCTGACCCCAGCCAGAGGATGCTGACCTGAAGCCTGTTCTGATGCCCACCCATCCCCGCTGCAGGCACCACAGGCCTGCCTGTTCCCCTGCGGGATGCATTCATGGTCCTCCGCTTCTGCCCTCCTCCATCCTCTGTCCACTTTCTCCTGCTCCCCTCTGCCCTGCTCTGTTCTGTCTCCTCTGCCCAGCTCTGGGATCCCTTGCAAGTGCAGCCGGGTCTCAGAGCCACCTCTGCCACTGCCACAGCGGTCTTCCTGCTTAAAGTCCCGGCTCCAGAATTGGGGCTATTCAGGAAAACCTCTTGAAACTGCTGTCCCAGAGCCTGGGGCTCCTAAAAACCACCACTAGCCAAAAGACGAAGATATTCTCTATGATCAGAGTTCTTAAATGGGGCCCTTCAATAAGTTTCAGGGGTCTCTGAACGCCTTGACGTTGTGTGGCAAAATTTGTGTGAAAGTACATCTTTCTGGGGGAAGAGAGTTCCCAGTTTCCATCCACTCTTAAAGCTTCCACCACCCTCTCCCAGATCACCTCTCCTATTGGCAAGGCTTGGCGGCACTGGGAATTCCACCCCATATACCCAGTTTGGGCCCATGTCTCAGAGAGAAAAACAACAAGCCATGCTCACATCCATTGTTTCCATTTGATCCTACAACAAAACTAAAGGTAGGAGGAAGCTGATTGTAAGGGTCAACCCCACTCCCACTCCGCAGCTGGGTCAGGGCCCCTCCCTGCATTCCACACAGTATAACCCTCAATGCCCTGCATCGGGAGGACAGAGGTATTTGTCCATCTGGATCCTCCACTGTGGGCACCTTGTTTACAGTGCCCTGGACTTATTCCTCTCCATCCTGGCCCCCAGCCCAGTACCAGGCCAGGGAAGAGCGTCAATAAATGTGTGTCAGATGAGGACATGAATGAGTCCCCGTTTCACAGACACATGAAGGTAAGGTGACTTGCCTTACCTGAGGTCACCTAATCTTAGCCTGATGACCCTGGGTTCCCTAGCCCTGGGCAAATGGAGTGGGGTGTGCTCTTTGGCACTTCCTTGTTGCCCCCAATATCTATTCTTCCCTTCTTCATTAGTCAGAGAGCTCCTGACTTAGCTGGCACCTGGCCATCCAGAATAAAAAAGCACTGTCCAACCTCCCTTGCCATTAGTTTTGTATATGTGACTAAGTTCTGGCCAATCAATTGCAAATGGAAGTGCTGTTTATAATTTCCAGGAAGTGTCTTTAAAGGCACTTTAAGGCACCATAACACTATGGGTTTGTTTTCCTGCTTCTTCCTCCTTCCTGTTTGCTGGAGGAAGACCTAATGGCTGGAGCTCAAGCAGCCATATTGGACCATGAGGCAAATGACACATGAGGCAGCCAGAATGAAAAGCTTGAAGGACCCTGGATCCCTGACAATTCAGTGCCACACCAACCCTGGGCTGCCAACCTCTGGGCTTTTCACATGAGAAAATAAAACCCTGTGTGTTTATGGAAGTCATTCTCAAAGTAAGGTCTCCAGATCAATAGCAACATTATCACCTGGCAACTTGTTAAAATTACACAGTCTCAAGCCCCATCTTAGTCCTACTGAACTAGAATCTGGGAAGCAATATGGTTGTTTGTTTTTTTAAGTTCATACTGTTTATTTTATTGTTTTAACTTTTTTTTTTTTAGATGTAGTTGATTTACAATAGGTTATCTGTGTTTTAACAAATCCTCTGTGTGATTCTGACGCATGCTCAAGTTTAAGGACCACTGGTTTAAGGCCTTGTTGATTTGAGTTTATCTTCACTCAAAGCTGAACCTAGGGCTTTCCTGGTGGCACAGTCGTTAAGAATCCGCCTGCCGGGCTTCCCTGGTGGCGCAGTGGTTGAGAGTCCGCCTGCTGATGCAGGGGGCACAGGTTCGTGCCCCAGTCCGGGCAGATCCCACATGCCGCAAAGTGGCTGGGCCCGTGAGCCATGGCCGCTGAGCCTGTGCATCCGGAGCCTGGGCTCCACAACGTGAGAGGCCACAACAGTGAGAGGCCCGCGTACCGCAAAAAAAAAAAATCCGCCTGCTAATGCAGGGGACACGGGTTCGAGCCCTGGTCCGGGAAGATCCCACATGCCACAGAGCAGCTAAGCCCTGTGTGCCACAACTACTGAGCCTGCGCTCTAGAGACCATGAGCCACAACTACTGAAGCCCGCACACCTAGAGCCCATGCTCCGCAACAAGAGAAGCCACTGCAGTGAGAAGCCCCCCCACCACAACGAAGAGTAGCCCCCACTCGACACAACTAGAGAAAGCCCGTGCACAGCAACGAAGACCCAACGCAGCCAAAAATAAATAAATTATTTTTTTTAATTATTAAAAAAAAAAAACAGTTGAACCTAATTCCAACTGATAAAACATCAAATGAGAAACAAGGCTTCCAGGCAAGGACTGCACTTGTCTATACAGCATCTTTGTGAAACACAAATTTATAGCATTCATTCCTCTAACAAAAATTTCTTTAAATATATTTGAATATAACTACATGACCTGAGCAACCAGAAGCAGGCCAGCCCTGGGAAAATGAGAATGTTGGCATCTAGATGAGGACCAGGAATAGAAGAGGGGGGAGAGGAGAGGGGGGAGGAACAGGAGGACAGAGAGAGTTTAACCAGTGGCATAGAGCTTAAATTCATCCCAATGGGTGCCCCATAAATGTTAAAAAAATTTTTTTCATCTTTTTATTTGCGAATAGCACCTGTACATTAATATGCACAAATTGTAAACGTTCAGTTCGATGGGTTTTCGCAAACTAAACACACCAGTGTAACGAGCACCCAGCACAAGAAACAGAGCACGTTATCAACCCTCACCCAGAGGTCCTACTAGCTGCCCCCTTCCCATCACTTCCCTGCCTAATCACTTATCTTTACTTCTAAAGTCTCAATGGAATCACATAATAAGTATTCTTTTATGTCCAGCTTTCACTCAACATTATGCTTGTGAAATTTGTCCTTGTGTGTAGTTATAGTTTGTTCATTCTCATCTCTGTATGATAGTCTGTGAATATTGTGTGACTATGTCACAATTTATTTCTTTTTAAAAAAAAAATAAATTTATTTATTTATTTATGGCTGTGTTGGGTCTTCGTTGCTGCTCACGGGCTTTTTCTAGTTGCGGTGAGCGGGGGCTACTCTTCATCGCGGTGCACGGGCTTCTCATTGCAGTGGCTTCTCTTGTTGCGGAGCACAGACTCTAGGCTCGTGGGCTCAGCAATTGTGGCTCGCAGGCTCTAGAGAGCAGGGTCAGTAGTTGCGGTGCACGGGCTTAATTGCTCTGCGGCATGTAGGATCTTCCCGGACCAGGGATCGAACCCGTGTCCCCTGCATTGGCAGGTGGATTTTTAACCACTGCGTCACCAGAGAAGTCCCTATTTCTTCGTTCTACTGTTGATGGACATTTGGGTAGTTTCAGGTTTGGGGATATTATGAATACTGAGGCTATGAACATCCTTGGAAGTGTCTTTTGGTGACTACGTGTACACATTTCGGTTGAGTATATATCCTTGGGTGGAACTGCTGGATTATAGGGTGTATATGTTAAGCTTTAGTAGATAGAGACAGTTTCCCAAAGTGGTTGTACCAGTTTACACTCCCACCAGCAGGATAAGAGCTCTGGTTGCTCCACATCCTTGTCAACACACGGCATTATCTCCCTTTTGCATTTTAGCTATTCTGATGGATGTGTAGTGGTAGCTCATTGTGGATTTGTTTGGGTTTTTTAAAAAAATTTTTTGGCCATGTTGCGTGACATGTGAGACCTTAGTTCCCCAACCGGGAATCAAACTCATGCCTTCTGCATTGGAAGCATGGAGTCTTAACCATTAGACTGCCAGGGGAGTCCCTTATTGCGGTTTTAATTTGCATTTGCCTGATGACAAATAAAGTTGGGCATCTTTTCATATGTTTATTGACTTCTTTTGTGAATTTCCTTTTAAGCCTTCTATCCAATTGTTTATCAAATTGTCTACCTTTTTCTTATTGATTTGTACAAGTTCTTTATATACTTTGGATATGAGTCCTATACAAATCTCTTCTTCCACTCTGTGGCTTGCCTTTCCAATCTCTTAGTGGTATGATCACTACAGTCCAATGTATCAATTTGCATAAACATTTTAAATTGGCAGCCAGAGAACATATGCATTCTTTCAGGTACTGGATGAAATTATCACTGCGCAGACACACCTCCAGCTCTGTCCAGCTCTGCCTGGACAGGGACAGGGGACTCCAGAACCCCAGACGATGGAAGCCCTAGCCACATTCACACTTGAACCCACATTCTCACCCACACACATCTCCCCAACCCTGTATCTGAATGGCAGGTCCACACTAATTGGCAAGCATCCCCACTTCAGAGTGAATGGGCTGGGAAGCACATCCCACGTGGCAGGCTGTCAGGAAAAGCTGGAGGACTCTGGAGCATGGATTGGATGGGGTCAAACCACTTGCACATCTGGGAGTCAGTGAGTGTGTTTTCCCATACATGGCCCTGGGTGCCTGTGTAGGCTCCCCTCTCAATCAAGGACTTGACGAGGAAGCCACCGCATGCTCAAATATATTACTCTATGTCTACGATGTGAACGATGCCTCTGAGATTCAATGCTCTAGTGCAGTGCACAACCTGGATCCTAGTACTTGGCAGCCTTGCTTTCAAGCAGGAATGAGTCAAAATCAGAGAAAGTTTAGCCAAGGTTCTGGCCAAAGTAGGAAAAAAATGTAGATTTAAGCATGTGGCAGGAACAGGCATGACTGCACAGGACTGGACAGTCTTTCAAGCTAATCAGATGTCAGTAAGGCTTACACTTGAACTTGGGCCAAGCTGGATTCTGCTCTCAACTGGGAGTCTGGGCCATACGCCTATGACCAGTCTATGTTCGGCAGGCTTTCCTGGTCTGAGCAGTTGCTCATTTTTTCCTAGATAAGACAGTTTCTCCCTCAGGCTACCTTGAGCATGGGGTATCCTAAGGAGGAGGAGAAGGGTGGTGGCCCCAAGTCTGCAGCCTCCAGTAGTATGTTGAGGTCCTGAAGGCGCTAGGAGTGGAAGATGGGGGCCAAAGGAGGGAGGTGGGGACAGAGCTGACAGCCCTGGGATAGAGCAGGCAGTGGGGCGGGGGGTGTTTCCCTCCAGGGGCTCTCTGGCCCTGACCCCTGCCTGGTGCTGTCCCCAGCTCTGGGGTTTGCTCAGTGTCCCACAGTCCCAGCCCTGCTGGGACACAGGCAGCCTGAGTCTCCCACTTCTGGGAACCCAGGGGTGTGGGTGCCTGTCCCCAAGGGGAGGAAGGTGAGGCTTGTTAGGGAGCAGTGGACAAGTAGGTCCCTGAGGCCTGGCTGGAGGAGACGCTGCAGGATGTAAGGGCTGTGCCCTGGAGGCTCACACATCACAGGATGGCACAGTCCCTCTGATACCTACTAGCGCCCACTGCCAACACCCCACAAGCTCAGGCACCCAACTGTCACCTTCAGGGATGTAGACACTTCACACATGCTTCCATTCAGACCCACACGGACTCCCACCGGCTCAGGGGCGCACCCTCCAGAAACTGACAACGCCCCGCATCAGCACCCCACACCCCCCACGTGCCCACTCCCCACGCGCTCCCACCCTTCACCCCATACTTCGCAGCTCTGGCCGGGAAGTCGCCGTCGCACCCGCCCCGCCCGCCAGCCCGGGGGTCCTGAGCGTCCCGAGGCAAGCGGCGCCTGTTTGCGCAGCTAAGAGGCATCTGTGTACAGAGCTGCGCGCTTATCTCAGCAAACACGGCGCCCGCCGCCCGCCTGCATTAGCCCCGGCCCGGAACCCTTCCCCACCGCGCGCTCATCCGGCCACCTCTGATAAGGAGCCGGGGGGGGGAGGCACCGCCACTCCCCGACACCCCACCACCTCCGATCGCTCCGCGGAACCAGGAAAAGTGACGGGATCCCTGTCAGTGGAGCTCCAACCCAGGCGAGGCCAGAGCCCCTCCAGCGCCTCTCCCGTTGCTGCCCACTGCTGCTCGGTCAGCCCTGCTTCCTTCCTCTCCCCACCGCCCGGACCGTGGCCATCAGCCTGGCTGCCGCAAGAACACCTGGCTGTCCCGGCCTCCTTCCCCTTGTGGGATCCACGTCTTGACCTGGATTCCCCATGGATGTAAGCAAGAGACTCAACAGGAATTCCTGAATATCACCGCTGCTGCTGCGGCTACTACTACTAGTAATAAAAATAATCAAAATAATATCAACCTGACCAAGGCTTAGCTGGGGCACAGGGCTGCCTGAGAAGCATCCTTATCATCTGATCTCATTCTTCCAGCAATTGAGTGAGGGAGGCATTGTTATTAGCCCCGGTTTACAGAGGTGGAAACTGCTGACTCAGAGAAGTTGAAAACCTTAGCACATGGATTTGAACCTGGTGCTGCCTGAACCCAGAGCCTGCACTGGCCTCCTCATAAGACACCAGCTGGTTAGTCCAGCCTCCTCGGTTTACCGATGGAGAAACTGAGGCACAGCCAGGAAGGCAGCTCCCAGACCGGCCTCGGCACTGCCACATCTGTCTGGGTGTCAGGCACCAAGTCGGCTCTGAGGTTACCGATACTGATGATCTAAGTCTAGTCTCAACTGGCAAGGTCGTTAAATCTCGATTTTGCTCTTAATTAAATCCAGTCGGGTTACATAAGTCGGTGAGAATCACAGAGACGCCTATTTTAAAAAGTAAGGAAGGGCAATGCACAAATGACTCACAAATGTGAATTGATTCAATTCCACTATTAATCAAAGAAATGCAAATTAAAACAGATACTTTTTTTTTCTATTAAAAAATTTTGGCAGGGGTTCCTTGGTGGCGCAGTGGTTGAGAATCCGCCTGCTAATGCAGGGGACACGGGTTCGAGGCCTGGTCTGGGAGGATCCCACATGCCGCAGAGCAACTAAGCCCGTGCGCCACAACTACTGAGCCTGTGCGTCTGGAGCCTCTGCTCCGCAACAAGAGAGGCCGCGACAGTGAGAGGCCCACGCACCGCGATGAAGAGTGGCCCCCGCTCGCCGCAACTGGAGAAAGCCCTCGCACAGAAACGAAGACCCAACACAGCAAAAATTAATATAAAATAAATAAATTTAAAAAAAAAATTTTTGGCAAAGATTTTTTTAATGATAATGCCCAGTGCTGCCCAGGCCCCTTTGCAAACACCAGAGATAAGACTATAAAAGAGGGACTTCCCTGGTGGCACAGTGGTTAAGAATCCACCTGCCAATGCAGGGGTTGTGGGTTCGAGCCCTGGTCAGGGAAGATCCCACATGCCACGGGAGCAGCTAAGCCTGCGAGCCACAACTACTGAGCCCATGCACCACAACTACTGAAGCCCGCTCGCCTAGAGCCCGTGCTCCACAACAAAAGCCACCACAATGAGAAGCACACGCACCGCAATGAAGAGTAGCCCCCACTCGCTGCAGCTAGAGAGGGCCCGTGCACAGCAACGAAGACCCAACACAGCCAAAAATAAATAAATAAATTTATCAAAAAAAAAAAAAGACTGTAAGAGAACTTTCAGAAGGCTGGTAATGTGTATAACCTTTCAACCAGAGTTTCCATTTCCAAGAATGTAAACAATGGACACATCCAGAGATAAGCACCAGGATACTCATCATAGCTGCAATTAACAATAGCACACACACAATAAGGGAAACAACCCAAATCCCCAAAATGGTAAATATAGTATACAGAAAAGATGTACTATTTTAATGGAACCATTAAAATCACGTTTTAGAAAAATGTTAAATGATATGGAAATGTTTATGACATATGCTTACATGGGGGGAAGCAGAGTACAAAAATAATTCATATAGAATGATTCTGAGTCTGTAAATATATATATATTTATAGGAAGAAATATTTCTAGGAAGAAATTCTGTAGGGATATTCTATACATTAAAATGTCAATATATGTCAACTGATACACTTTGCTGTATACCTGAAACTAACACAGCATCATAAATCAACTATACTCCAATAAAAAAATTTTTTTTAATTAAAATTAAAACAAATGTTAAGAGCATTATCTCTTGGGATGGGATTACAGGTGGTTCTTTTCTTTGTGCTTCTCTGTAATTTTTCTAGTTTAGAATGAATATGTATTTATAATCAGAAAAGTTCTAATTGAAAAAATCAAGAACAAACAAAAGAAATGAGAATAAAAGATGTATAATCGACCACCACCTCCCTGGCCCAGTGTCAAAGTCCAGCCCGCCTCTCCCACCCCTTCCAGCCTCTGGCCACGAGTGAGGGCCCAAGTTAGGACCAGAGCCCAGTGGGGCTGTGGCCTCAGCAGGGAAAAAGCAGAGGCCAGACTCAGGACCTGAGAGGAGCAGAGACCCACGATTCGCCAGGATTAGGTAACGAGGTGGAGACACCCCCTTGGCCCATAAAGAGAGAGGTGAGTGTCCAGCAATTTCTCCCCTGAAGACACATGCCCAAGTGTATGTCCAGGGAGGATGGCCTGTGGGGTGTCTGAGGAGGAGGTTGGGTGCCCCATCGCTCCCATGGTTCACCCCAGGATGGGGTCACTTGGTTTCCTGTGACTTGTGTACCCCAAGTTTCTGTAACCTTGCAGACTAAAGGAAAGGGTCATTTGAGGACTGTGGCACGAGGCAGGCTTAAACTAGAATCCCAGCTCTACAACCCACTGTTTTTCAGCAAGCCATTTTGCCTCTCTGAGCCTCAGTTTCCTCATCTGTAAATGGGCATAAGAACACCCTTACAAGGGTCATTGTAAGGACCACAAATAATGGAAAAAATGTACAGAGTGTCTGTTAAACGATGACCGAGGCTGTTTTGCCTGCCCCAGGACTCAGAACCACGGGACCCCGTCAGGAAAGCCTGCATGTTCTGGACTCCCCACCCGGTCATCTGCTCCCATGTGGATTCTCACACCCAGCTGCCACAAACTACTTTTTGAATCCCAACTCTACATGTGTTTGCTGCACGCTAGATGCACTGCTAAGCATTTTACATTTAATCCCCAGAGCAATCCTGTGAGATCCGTGTTATTAGTGCCATTCTACTGATAAGGAAACTAAGGCTCAGAGAGGTTAAGCAACTTGCCCCAGGCCCCACAGCAGGTAAATGGCAATACCGGGGCTGTGGGTCGGGCCAGTCTAGCCCTGGCCTGAGCTCTTTCTTCTGTCTCAGGCTGCCTCATGGAACCAGATGCCATCACATTCCTTGGGCCCCGGCTGTTCTGGTGGTCAGCACGGATGTGGGTGACTGAGGCTGTGAAGCCACGTTTCTATTATCGATATTCCCAGACTGTGCAGAGCTCTGCCTTCCTCTGCCCTGATTAATTACACCAGGAGCCTACTGAGAAAATCAGGTCCCTCTCCCCCAACCCCTGCTGCTCTCTGGCTTAATTACTTCTCCTCCTGGCTGTAATGAATGTCTCAGGAAGCTTCCTCAGGAGCAGCCACCTCCATAACTCAGCCCATGCCTCCCATAGCCCTGTCCCTTTGGGCTCAGACACCGGCCCAGCCTCTGCCCCTGTCTCCTACCCCTGCCTCTGTGCCCCGGCTTCAGCTACAGAGAACATCTGTGGGAGGGAGACTCCCAGCCCCTCAGCCTCCCTGCCCCCCATGGAATGCAGACCAGAAAACCAGACACAACAGGTCTGCCCCAGACTGGAGGGTCTGGATCCTCAGTCCCTCGCCCAGCAATCTGCCCACAGGCTTTGGAGCAGATGCTCGGAATGGCAGTTACTCCTGGATCCCTACCTGCTTACAGCCCCACGGGGCCAGCTCAAAGAGGCCATTCTTTCCTTTCCTTCATTCACCCAATATTCCCGGCACTGGGAATACAACAGAGAGCAAGAAAGACAAGGCGTGCGTCCTCCAGCAGCTTACAGTCTAGCAGGAGCACAGATCCAAACAAGCAAACAAACAGATACATAAAATTATTTATAAGGAGGGGGCGAGTGGGAGCAGAGAGTGACAGCTTGGGTGGCAGGGGATGGGCAGGGAGAGATGGCACATACTCCTCCATCCCATCCTGTTTAATCCCTATGCTGGAAGTCCTTACAGCAGTCTGCTCTGCATCCCTCATACTTCAAGGCCAACGTGGTCTTACTGGATCATCACCTCCAATGACCCAGGGCTTCGGTCACACACACACACACCAGCCATCACCTAAAAGAACCACAGGGAGGAGAGAGGGTGATGAGCAATGAAGGCAGGGTTCCTGGTAGCCACCCAGCCTCCCCTTCTGCCTCTTTGCCTTTCCATTGGGGTCCTTTATCCCCCCATCAATCACCAAAATAATTTCCAGGTAGATCAAAGAGTTAAATGTAAAAATAGACTGGACCACTGGAAACCAGGAAGAAACAGAACGATCAGACCTCTTGAGGGAAAAGCTCTTTATGAGCATAAAACCACTGGAAGAAATCACAGAGAAAGGTCAACAACAGCCTTGCCCACGGAAGCGTTAAGCGCGTGTGCGTGTCATAAAAGCATAGCCGAAATTGCGACTCAGACCTCCTCCCTCTGCCAGACTAACGCCTAAGCTGTTCCAGCTTTACTTACACAAGGAACTTGACCCCCACCCCACCACTCACTCACTCTGGGTCAGCTGTCACCCCTGACTGCTCCCTGAACCCCGGCTGCTCGACCCTCTATCAAAGCAGACATGAAACTGCATTGGGACGGTGCTTTCTACTTCGATCTTCATGGTGCTCGGGTACCTTGATGTCTTCCTGTTTTTATAATCTCCGTGCCCAGCATACAAAAATACTTCACACAGAACTCAATAACTTTTTTAGTGTTATATTTTCTGCTTCCCTAGGTTTTGTGTTTTTTATAATTATAGTAATATACACATAACATAAAATTTCCCGTCTTAATTTTTTTGAGGAACTGCCATATTGTTTCTATAGTGGCTACACCATTTTGCATTCCCACCAACAGTGCACAAAGATTCCAATTTCTCCACACCCTCACCAACACTTGCTATTTTCTTGGGGTTTTGATAGTAGCCATCCTGATGGGTGTAAGGTGGCATCTCACTCTTGTTTTGATTTGCATTTCTCGGTAACTATTTTTTTTCAAATGAAAGTCAACAGACTAAAAAAGAAATCATCCTTATGGTCGTTATGACAAAAGGTTAGTATATTTTATGTGTAAAATGAATGTACAAATCTCTAAGTAAAACAGTAGAATGCCCAAAAGATAAATGGCCGTGAACAGACAACTCCAAAAGAGGAAAAGCAACATTAGAACAAATAGTTTAGCATCACTGGTTACAAAAAAGACAAAATGGGACAATATTTTACCTGGTAAGATTTCAAAACTTAAAAAAAAAGATAAAACTCACTGCTGACAAGAGTGCTGACAAATAGACACTCCTTCATGGCTGATGAGGGTGTATATTGGTACAACCCTTTCGAAAAGCAACTTCCAGGGACTTCCCTGGTGGTCCAGTTGTAAAGAATCCGCCTTGCAATGCAGGGGATGCCGGTTTGATCCCTAGTCGGGCAACTAAGTCCGAGCGCAGCAACTACGGAGCCCGCGCCTCCTAGAGCCCCTGCCCCACACCTCACTAGAGAGAGAAAACCGGAATGCCACAACTAGAGAGGAGCCTGCACGCTGCGAGGAAAGATCCCGCATGTGGCAACTAAGACCCAACTCAGCCAAAAATAAATAAATAAACATATTTTGAAAATGTTGATCACTGTATTGTACAACTGTAACTTATATGATATTGTACATCAATTATATTTTCATCGGAAATAAAAAGAAAAGCAACTTCCAAGGACTGAAGAGCATTAAAATTATTCACGTACTTGACCCAGAAATTCCATTTCTGGGCACTGACTGAAATAAACTCAATTTAGAAATCTAAGCACAGGGACTTCCCTGGTGGTGCAGTGGTTAAGAATCCGCCTGCCAATGCAGGGGACACGGGTTCAGTCACTGGTCCGGGAAGATCCCACATGCCTCGGAGCCCGTGCACCACAGCTACTGAGGCCACGTGCTGCAACTACTGATGCTCGCGCACCTAGAGCCCGTGCTCTGCAACAAGGGAAGCCACCGCAATGAGAAGCCGGCGCACCACAACGAAGAGTAGCCCCTGCTCGTGGCAACTAGAGAAAGCCCATGCGCACTGACGAAGACGCAACGCAGCCGAAATAAATAAATAAAAGAAATCTAAGCACAAAAAATGTGTACCACGGTTTATTTATAATAATAAAAGCTTGGAGGCATTATAAATATCTAATAATAGCATATTCAATATTAAATTTTAAAATATTCCTATTGCATAACATCATGCAATCACCCAAAACATGGTTATGAAGTCTATGGGATGAGAAGCTGTCTAGGATCTAATGTCAAGTGGGAAAATCAGGATCCGAAATGTTACCTGCAATAACGTCTAAACTAGGGAAAAAATTAAGGGTAGTAAGTGTATATGAAAATATACGGCAGGCTGGTGGAAACTATCTCGGGCTGATGGACCTATGCGTAATTCTTCTTTTCTTCATTTTGCTTCTCTTTGCTTCCTCTCTCCACACCAGACCTCTCCCCAAACCAATAACATAATTAAAACATTTCCTAAACTTTTCTGAATATTGATCCTTAAAAAATGTCATTCAACAATATGAGGGAATTTTAATGCGTAAAGTGCTAATCAGGACGTTGTTTATAATCATATAGAAACTGGACGCAAATCAAGTGTTTAATAATAGAAAATTAATTAAGTAAGTGAGGGAATTTTACCCTTGTTGAAATCTTAGGCAGTCACTACAAGGCCGAGTTAGGAAGTGTTATCGGTTGAATTGTGTCCCCAAAAAGATACGTTGAAATTCTAACCCCTGTACCCCAGAATGTGACCTTATTGGGAAATAGGATCGTTGTAGATGTGATTCGTTAAGATGAGGTCATACGGGAGTAGGGTGGCACTTAATCCAATAGGACTGGGACTTCCCCAGTGGTCCAGTGGGTAAGACTCCACGCTCTCAATGCAGGGGGCCTGGGTTCAATCCCTGGTTGGGGAACTAGATCCCGCATGCATGCCGCAACTAAGAGCCCGCATGCTACAACTAAAGATCCAGCATGCTGCAAGGAAGATCCCGTGTGCCACAACTAAGACCCAGTGCAGCTTAAATAAATAAACAATTTTTTAAAAAATCCAGTAGGACTGGTGTCCTTATAAGAAGAGGAGACATACAGGGAGAAGATTGTCAGGTGACGGTGGAAGCAGAGATTGGAGGGATGCATCTATTGATACAAGGCAAAGAATGCCAAGGATCGCCAGGAAACACCAAAAGTTAGAAGAGGCAAGGAAGGCTTCTTCCCTACCAGTTTCAGAGAGAGCATGGCCTGCTGACACCTTGATCGATTTCTAGCCTTCAGAACTGTGAGACAATAAGTTTCTGCAGTTTTAAGCCACCCAGTTTGTGGTCCTTTGTTAAGGCAACCCTAGGAAATGAATGCAGGAAGTAATATGAAAAATGTTCGTGACATCCTGATAAATGAAAACTCAGGAAAATTAATATGTACCCAATAACACAGCCATGTTTTAGAAATATATAAAAAAAAGCCTGGAAGGAGACAGACCAAATGCAAACAGCAGCTGTATTACTAGACTAGGTGGGTTTTGTTTATCCAGTTGTTTCCCTAAATTACTTTTATAATGAAAAAAAGTTTTATTTTTTAAAAAAAGTATATGCTAATTATAACCACCAGCTCCTCTTTCCATTCCCACTGTCAGGACCCTGGCCTCTCTGCCTGGGATCCACCACTCCCACTCCTCCCACCCCATCCCACATCCCTTCCTTCTTCCAAGAACCCGGCTGGGATCTGGCCACTCTCCTCCTCAATATCCCTCAGTGGCTCCCCAGGTCTGTTTAATCCTCACCCACGGTACTGGCCTCAACCCACCCTGGGCTGTGCCCTTCCCTCCCCTTCGCCTGCCCACCACACTAACAGTCCAGTCGAGGAACATTTGTACTTTCCCTGAGGTTTCTCAGTCGGAGGCAAAACAACCGGTAAGGTAGTGAGGGAAGCGAGTTTTCTCCCTGCTGGGAAGACGGAAACAGAGGATCCATCCCTGCGTGGGAGGGAGCGAAAATCCTATTCAAAGCCAGCCCGAGGCCAGTCTCTGAGGCTGGGACCGGAACCCGCGCGTCTGAGCCCAGATCAAGGCAAGGACCGTGCCCGATCCCCGTCTCTACTCGCCCAGCGCCCTACCGGGTACCCAGTGGGAGCTCCATTAATGCGTCCCGTCCCGACTGAGGATGCCTGAGACCCCTCCTCCCATCTTTGCCCCAAATAATACCCCCACTCCTTTCAATGCCTTGGCCCCTGCCTCCCCTCTTTGACTGTACCCTCACTCCCTGACCTGCGGGCTGGGTTTTCAGGGAAGAGGGTTGGAGTAAGGGATCCGAGAGAGGCACGCGAAGATGGGGTGGCTCTGGGAGGGTGCTGGCTGGGGGTGGGGGTGGCCAGAGCTCGGGGGGAGGGGCGTAAGTCTTGGCACGAGAGAGCCGGGAGTACCCCGCCCCCAGACCCACCGCCCAGGGTGCGTTCCCACCGGCCCCTCGCGCGGATCTCTTTACTTCGAGGATGCGGGCACTGCGGCCGGACTGGACGCGGCCAGGCCTGGACTCACCAGGATCTCGTACCGCGTGGCCGGGCCGGCGTTGCCCTCTCGTGGCACTAGTGTGTAATTACAGCCTGCGGGCACACAGCGGAATCCGTCTCCGCCAGCCACTGAGGACCAGAAAAGTATTTTGGGGTGTGGACCTACGCCCTGAGTTCCCTGAGCCCCGGAGCCTGACTATTCATCCTTAGGACAGTTTCCTGAGCCCTAAGGCCCCACAATCCCCTACCTACACATTAACCTCACCTCTGGACATGCACATCTTCGGATGAACCGTATGAAATTTCCATTAGTTGACCTTTCTGATGTATAAAAAACACACATACTGTCCCACATCTCACCTTCACACATGCCACCACACACATACACACACACACACACACACACACACACACACTCCTCTCTCCTCTGGAGAACACACAGAGCTTTCAGCCACGCGACATGGAAATACTGTCCCACTTAGCACCACACTACCTTAGCCATGAGTCCCACACAACACCTAACCCCTGCCCAGCCATAAACGCACACCCAACAAGCCTCAGTCCTCACCCCAGTGTCTTCACCTCTCCCTCTTCACCTCCTCAAACTCACTAGGGACATCCCCATATAGAAAGCCACCTTTCCTGACCTCTAGGGACCAGCCCACATCTCTGCTCCACTACTTTTCAGACTTTAATGCCCATAAAATCTCCTGGGGATCTCATTAAAATGCAGATTCTCACTCAGTAGGCCTAGAGTGGGCCCCAGATAGGGCATCTCTAACCATCTCCCAGGTGATGCCACAGACCATACTTTGAGTACTGTAGCCCTGCTTCTTTCTCCAGCCTCAATTTCCCCAGGAGTTCCATGCTATGGTCTCATCCCACACCTCTCCCCAACCCTCTGCCACCTGGTTCCCCCACCCTACCTCCCCATCACCCCACTGAAACAGAAAACTCACTAATGAGTGAAGCCAGTGGCCTTTTTTTTTTTTTTTTTTTTTTTTTGCGGTACGCGGGCCTCTCACTGTTGTGGCCTCTCCCGTTGCAGAGCACAGGCTCCAGACGCGCAGGCTCAGTGGCCATGGCTCACGGGCCCAGTGGCTCCGCGGCATGTGGGATCTTCCCGGACTGGGGCACGAACCTGTGTCCCCTGCATCGGCAGGCGGACTCTCAACCACTGTGCCACCAGGGAAGCCCAAAGCCAATGGCCTTTTCTCAGGCTTTGGGGCATCTACAGTGTGAGCTGCCCTTTCCTTCTTCAAACATCACCACCTGTGGATTCTTGGTGACTCCTGACTGGCCTCCTACTCTGGACCCCCTCCAACCTCTCCCCTTTCTACAGCCCTCCCTGGCAGCTCATGCCCAGGATCAGGGGTCTCATCCACCACCCTCTCCATACCTCTCCTGCCCAGACCTCTCTCCTGAGCTCCAGGCCCCTTTTCCAGTTGTCTGCTAGGAAGCCCTGCCTATACCCTGAAAGCACCTTACCTCCACTTGTCTGAAACCAGCCTCCTAGGATCTCTGTAATAATGGTGGGAATTCCGTGGTGGCCTAGTGGTTAGGACTCCACTTTTACTTCCGAGGGCGCAGGTTCGATCCCTGGTTGGGGAACTAAGATCTGTAAGCTGCGTGGGGCAGCCAAAAACAAAAAAAGGTAAAGCCTCACTTCATGGCATTATGTGAGAATTAAGTAAGTTAATACATATCGTGTGCTTATGGCAATGAAAGCACTGAGTCCTAACCACTGCACCACCAGGGAATTCCCAGAATTTGCTATTATTATAGTAGCCCTTCCTAAATATCCCCAATACCTAGAGATTATAAACTTAAGGAAGACCCTTCCTCTCATAGAGTTATGGACAAATCCTGCTTTTTCTCTCCCTCTGTTTCCTTCTATCATCTCAGAGAAAATGTCCCTATCAGGTGCTAACATGCCTGCCTGTGTGCATCAGTGCATCATCTTTCTTACACTGCTGATAATCTAGTCCTTTTTTTTTTTTTTAATTTATTTTGGCTGTGTTGGGTCTTCATTGCTGTACGGGGGCTTTCTCTATTTGTGGCGAGCAGGGACTACTCTTCGTTGCTGTGCGCAGGCTTCTCATTGCAGTGGTTTCTCTTGTTGTGGAGCACGGGCTCTAGGCACACGGGTTTCAGTAGTTGCAGCACGTGGGCTCAGTAGTTGTGACTCGCGGGCTCTAGAGCGCAGGCTCAGTAGTTGTGGCGCCCCGGCTTAGTTGCTCCACAGCATGTGGGATCTTCCCGGACCAGGGCTCGAACCCGTGTCCTCTGCATTGGCAGGCGGATTCTTAACCACTGTGCCAGCAGGGAAGTCCCTCTTTATTGGCTTTTGAGCGGCAAGCAGCCAGACCCCGTTTTCGGTTACAGATCCCTGTATAGCACAGGGAACCATACTCAATATCTTGTAATAACCTATAATGGAAGAGAATCTGAAAAAGAATATGTACATATAACTGAATGATGTAAGAATATATAATATATACAACTGAATCACTCTGTTGTACACCTGAAACCAACACAACATTGTAAAGCAACTATACTTCAATAACAAAATAAAAATTTAAATTTTTTTAAAAAAAGTACATCTCAATTCAAACCAGCCACATTTCAAGTAATGAACAGACACATGTGGTTAATGGCTGTTGTACCGAACCCCTCAGAGTCAGAGAATTAAAAATAAAGGGGAACAATAATCGAAGGACAGCAGTGTTCAGAAAAGAGGCTGCCTGCCTGTTGCAATAGGGGAAGAGGCCACCACAAGTATTAATGGAAACATTGTCATCATCTTCGTGGTCTCCACAGAGCTTGTTCCATCTTCACCCTTACCTTGTGAACTAAGGATTACTCTCTCCTGATTAACGATAAGGAAACGGGTTCAGTAGTCTAAGGGCTGGTCCAAGGTCACACCGTGAAGGAGAATTGGATGCGGGATTCAAGCCCAGGGCTCGTGACTCCTCGTGTTGGCCATACCGTGCTCTGGAAGAACCCGGAACGATTCCTGAAACTCCAAGGGACTCTCATGGCTTCGTTCTGTCCCCAGACCTCTCTCAGCTCCCGGAGGCCCCGTAGTACACTGCGAGCACTGCTCTCCGGTTAAATGATGGGGTGTGCTAACGTGCTAGACTCGGGGACACCACTGAGGTCACAACAGGGGCCTCCGGGAGGGACACCTAGACCTTACATAACAAAGGAAGAAGGAACGGAGACCGAGGACAGCACGGTGGGCAGGAGAGATGAAGACATGAATGTAAAAGGGAGGCTTGGCGCCATCTTCCAAGCAGATCAGACTAAAGACCGGAGAATGGGTCGGATACCACCTCTGAGTGCTCATTTTTGTTTCCGGTAACATCAACGTAACTTGATGAATGGTGATTCCTGATAAGGAAAGTGTGCCCGAGCAAAGCAGGTCCGTTGGCCAACGCACAGCAAACCAAATGCTGAGATGCCATGGTTCGCAGCCGAGAAAGAGTTTACTCACAAGGCAGCCAAGTAAAGAGATGGGAGAACAAGTCTCAGATTACCTCCCTGAAGCCCGGTTGTCTATTCCTTTTAACAAACCCCCGGGGCAACAGCGAGAGAGAGGCAGAGAGTAGGGAGCCCCCTGCTGGACAAGAGGTTCATGGCACATTTGGAACTGAAAATCTTATAGCCATAAATCTGTGGGTTTCCTCCTCCACGTTGTACTATGTATTTGTGGAGTATTTAGTATTTCACACATTTATACCTTGGAGGAAAACTATGCCTGGAAGGAGAAAACTAGCTTTTACTAAGTGTTTACATTATGTCAGACTGGGAACATGCACGTATGGGAATTCATTGAATCTTTTATTTTGCAAACATTCAAGTCTAAGCATTCATAAAAGTTGGGAGATTGTATAGTGAATCCCCTGTATCCATCATCCAGCTTCAACAAGTAGCAACTCCTAACTCATTGTGGCTCTGTTCCCCCACCTTGCTTTCCCTTCTCCTGGGTTATTTTGAAGAAAATTCAAGGCATCTTATCTTTTCATGTATAAATATTCAGTACGTATACTAAAAATATGGAATCAGTGAGAGAGAGGCATGGACATGTATACACTACCAAATGTAAGGTAGATAGCTAGTGGGAAGCAGCCGCATAGCACAGGGAGATCAGCTCAGTGCTTTGTGACCGCCTGGAGGGGTGGGATGGGGAGGGTGGGAGGGAGGGAGACGCAAGAGGGAGGAGATATGGGAACATGTGTATATGTATGGCTGATTCACTTTGTTGTAAAGCAGAAACTAACACACCATTGTAAAGCAATTATACCCCAATAAAGGTGTTAAAAACAAAAAAAAGATATGGAATCATCTTTAAAACATTATCATATCACATCTAAAAAATTAATATGTCAAGTATTTTTGCGCTCAAATTTTCCTGATCGTCTAATATTTTATGGTTTGTTTAAATCAGAATCCAAATAAGGATGAAAAGAGGCTTTTAAAATGCTTCTTTTGATCTATAGTTTCATCCTTCCCTTCCTACTCTTTCCTTGCAACTTATTTGTTGAAGAAACCAGGTTGTTTGTCCTATAATGTTTGCGAGGATTTGGCTGACTGCATGCCCACAGAGAACTTTACATCCTCACCACGATTCAATGAGATTAAGTTTTCTTTCCCCCATTTTACAGGTGAGAAAACTGAGGCTCATAGAAGTTAAAAGCCTTGCCCAAACCTTTGCATCCTAGGAAGTGGCAGACCCCAGGCCTCCTGACTTCCAGCCAAAAAAAAAAAAAGGGACAGCTTCCTCAGAGCACCTAGTTCAGTACCTGGCACATACTGTGTGCTCCTCACTGGTGGAGAGGGCCGCCTTGGGGCTGCCTGGGCAATCCTAGGACCAAGCCCACGAACACAGATTCCACAGACCCCACAAACCATGAAGCCAGCCTTTTCTTTCCACAGGCTCTGCTTCTTTCTCTCTGTCCTCTCTTCATTAATTTATCCAATAAATAACTACTGGGCACCTCTCACATGCCAGATGCCATCCGAGCATATGAATGAGTATGGCTGTGCGCCTCTGTACATGGGTAGATGGGTATGGTCTCGGGGAGAAGTGGGTTCTGCTTCTAACTCTGTATGTAGTGTGTGTGTGTACACAAGTCTGTGTACATTTGTATCTCCAGATCTAAATATCCCTGTGGTTGTCAATGACTACAATTGGCTATATAGTTTTGTGTTCTCAGTATCCTTCCATGTAAACGTGCGTGTGTTTCTATGTATGACACAGTCACTGAGAAAGCCTCCACAAATGTACACAATTCTGTATGCATATGTGTGTCTGAGTGGACCTGTGTCTCTCTGTATACCTGTGTGTCTACACATGTGTATCTGTCTATGTTCACATATGTATCTGTGTGACTATGGATGCTAGAGCTCTCCATGTTATATACTCTGTGTATCTCTGTACACTTGTGTGTCTACACACCTGTGTATCTGTGTGCATCTCAA
Organism: Monodon monoceros; assembly: GCF_005190385.1. NCBI lineage: Eukaryota > Metazoa > Chordata > Mammalia > Artiodactyla > Monodontidae > Monodon > Monodon monoceros. The sequence continues at coordinate 19,352,125 of NW_021703786.1, forward strand.
AGGGTGGCGTGGGTCTCTACTTTTGTGTACTTTGTGTATCTGTGTGTATGTCCCCTCTGGTGCTGTGATTGGGACGGTCAGCTATCAACCCTCACCTGCCCAGATTCCTGTCACCTCCATGCCCACCTATACTAAGTGGCAGTCAAGGAGGACTCTCATGGGAGGGAAAACCTTGGTCCTTCAAACCAGCCCCTGTGCCCAGGGCTGAGGCCCCTGCTGAGGGGAGTGTCTAGAGGGGTTGGAAGGTTGTGTCTGCTCCCAGCATCTCGAGGACCCGAGGCCTGATTAGAAGATAGGAGCCTGATTCTGGGCCCATTGACAATAGGCTTTGCTCTGAAAAACGAAACATCAGCCAGCTTCAGAGGGGAAAACATAAAATTCAAGCAGGAACCATAGGCCAACAATGATCCTGTAGGCCTTCAGTTCAGACGGGTGGGTCAGGTAGGGGTGTTGACCCCATACCCGCAGCCATCTCCTCCAGAAAGCCGGGCCAATTCCCCAACCACGGGCTGGCCTTCTCCAGGGAGAGTGACCCCAGGGTCACCCGGCCTGGAGTTAATCATCTACTCGGGGTATCCCTGGGCCCCATTGGCTGCCTGGGGACACGGCCCTCTGGGCTGAAACCCAAAGGAGAGGAAAGGAGTTCCCCAGCCATTATCTGCCCCACCGGCCCAGGGGAAATGGGGAGGATGCTGTTGGCTACTGGACCTGGTGGGCCCTCAGGAAGCCCCCAGTCTGGGAAGGAGACAGCAGCCCCCCGCTCAGGAAGCCCCAGTCTGAAGGGAGAGGCCATCCTTGCCCTCACGGGGGCCCCAACCTGGCAAGAAGCAGGACTCAGCCGCAGCTGGGAGGAAAGGACCTAAAAGGGGTGTACGCTTTAGTTGGAAGAAGCAAGGAGGGGCCAGGGTAGGGGCAGAGACCCAGAGCAGCAAAAGCGGGAGAGACCCACAAAGAGGAAATCTGAGTAAAGCGTGGCCCGGAGGGTGGGCGCTCTGACGAGGGGTTTGGATGGAGAGACCAGGAAGCGGAAGCACATTTGAGGTTGAGGGTCTCTGAGAGCAGAAAGAAGGAAAATGATTTGGGCTCCAAGGGTTAAGACCACCTCCTCTAGTGGATTCTGGGAAGTGTGGGGATCGGAGGGGCAGCAGTAAAGAGAGAAGAGAACGAAGGCCCTGGAGGTGGCCCCTCAGGGCAAGGGGTACACACCCTCCCTGCCATTGCTTCACTCTGTTGGAACTCAGGATTTCTAAGTAGGAAAACGGAAAAGTCAATGGAGGAGATCACAGAGGTCAGCTCCCGTCTCCTCCTGCCAGGAGCCTCCTGCCCAGGACGGTGCGTGCATGTGCTGTGCTGTGTGTGTGTATGTGCCTGCTCGTGTACGTGTGCACGTGTTCACGCGAACGTGTGTTTTGGTGGGGGATCCTTGGCAGGGTCAGTGCACTCACGCAGCATCCTCTGGGATACCCAGGAGAGAAGAGCCCAGACCGCTGCTCCCCATTCAGGCAGAGCCTGACACCCAGCACAGGGAACACAGAGCTGTACGAAAGGAAGGAAAGAGCAGGGGCTAGGAACTCAGGATGTCAAGGGTCCAGCCATGACACTAACAAGCTGTGTGACCTCGGCCAAATCACCTCCCCTCTACAGTTGATTTCACCGCCCTCTGTAAAGACAGAGGGTGGGACCCCACCGGGATAGAGTGTACCCGAGGGCAGGATATGTACAACTGTTAGCACACCAGGTGTTTTTAGGCAGCACAGGGGATACAGTATTAAGCAACAATGAATCACATCCTGTGAAAGTTTTCAAGTCCTTTTCAAATCTTGCTTAAGAGCATGGATCGGGAGCAAAACTGCTTTGCTTCAAAGACCAGCTCCACTGCTTATGAACTCAATGACCTTGTCCCTCACATATTTTTGTGCCTCAACTTCCTCGTCTATAAAATGGATGTAATAATAATACCGATTCTGGAGTCACTGTAAGGATTAAATGAGTCACTAGGTGTGAAGTGCTTTGCACAGCGCCTGGCGTTCTGCATGTGTCAGCAGCTATATTCTACCTTGGAGAAAGTCTCACAGTGTGCTAGGGGACCTCTACCACCTGGTGCTTGCTAACATTCTTTGTTCCCAAGAGAAGCAGACGACACTAACCAGCTGGAATTTATAACATTTTGTTCTCTCTTTATTTGTAAGACTTTCTTTTGAGTGATAATGGCCTTCTAGTTACAATCCTGATGTGGATAAATTTTAAAATTAAGAAGTTCATTTTTTTTTAAAGTCTTTATTGAATTTGTTACAATACTGCTTCTGGTTTTTATATTTTGTTTTTTTGGCCCCGAGACATGTGGGATCTTAGCTCCCCGACCAGGGATTGAACCCGCACCCCCTGCATTGGAAGGGGGAGTCTTAACCGCTTGACTGCCAGGTCACAGGATTAATTCTAGCCGCTCATTGAAGAGTCGACTGAAGGGGCAAGGGTGGAAGCAGGAAGTCTAATTAGCAGAGGACTGAGATAACAGAAGTGGGAGGTGATGGAGGCTTGCACTGGGGGGGATGGGGGATGGGGGGGTTGCTAGAGGAAGTAAGAAGGCATATGTCATATTTTTTCATAATTCAGAATGTTAATTTCATTATACCATATTATAACATTTGGTTTCTCTGGCAAAAAAAAAAAAAGTTTAAAGAAAAACTTGAACACTAATAAGGGGTGATTTGAAGATATGACAAAATTCTTCAAGGTGGGACCCAATGGCTGGCGTTTGGCAAACTCTGGTAACCTCGTGATTCCATCTTCTTTGAACTCCAACAGGACAGAGGCATCCCCGCCCTCCACGCTTTCACTCTTCCCCCACGTCTCCCTCCAGTCTCCTCCCTCAGCCAGGCGTCAACTGCAACCTGCTCTCCCCTCTTGCCCTAATCAGACTCCCCCTTAATCATTCAAGACCCCGCAGAGCGCCAAATCCACCTGTGGGTCCCCTGAGCCCTTCCTGGAACCGGCCTTGGCAGCAAATTAAAGACACCCAGCCACCGTTTATCTCTGCCTCGTGACTCTCGCTAGTGGGTTCCATCCCCCCACCCCAGGGGCGGGGATCCTGTCGGCGCCGCCTTCTGACCCATGGCCTGACCCTCCTCAAACGCACCCGGAGGCGACTCCGCGGCCCCCGTCGGCGCCCCGCCCCGGCAGTCCCAGCCCCGCCCCGCCGTAGGTTAAGAGGCCCCCAGAGCCAGGAGCTCTGGACAGACGGTCATTTGTGGGGGGGCGAGCTGGTTTGGTTGTCATGGCGACGGCGCGGTTGGCCTGGGCCCTGCGGGCCGCCCCTGCGGGCGGGAGGCTGCGCGGCCCCCAAGGCACTGGGGGCGCCCGGAGGCTCAGCGGCAGCACGTGGCGGCGGGCGGCCAGGGGTACCAGCCCGGGACGCCGGCTCAGCACCGCCTGGGCGCCGGCCCAGCCCGCCCAAGAGGAGGCCGAGGGCGCCGTGTACGACATCTACTCGCCTGCAGCGGAGGAGCCGTCGTGGACACTGCCCCCCGCGCCCCCGGTGTCCCCCGACTCCCCCGGGCCCCCGGCCGGCCGCTCGCTGGTGCAGCGGGACATCCAGGCCTTCCTGAACCAGTGTGGGGCCAGCCCCGGGGAGGCGCGCCACTGGCTCACGCAGTTCCAGACCTGCCACCACTCCGCGGACAGGCCCTTTGCCGTCATCGAGGTGAGAGAGCCCGGCGTCGGCCGGGTCACAGACAGGGGACGGGGGTTGTGTAGCGACGTTTCGCCAGGCATGGCAGGACGGGCTGCGGACTCTGCGCAGCGGAGCCAGGAAGGGGCTCGACGGAGCCCAGACGAGCGCCTGGGACTGCGCGAGGCTGTGCGCTCCTCGAAAAGTCTCGCGCCCAGCCCGGGTGAGGAGCCTCGGGTCCCCAGCCCGTCAAACGTGATGCACCAGAGAAGTCCTCCCAACCTGGGCGCAGTTAGGGGTTCAGTTGGCAGTTAGGGAACCTGGATAGAAGCCGCCTGCGTCACCCCTCCCCCTAAGGTGTCCTACAGTCCAAGGTCGCAGGGAGGAGCGGAGGGAGGAACACTAGTGTGAGATAAGAGGATGGCAAGACCCAACGGGGCAAAGGGCGAAGCAGGTGGGCGCAGGTGGCCAGAAATGGAGCCTGACAGCTCCTGGGCAGGGTGGGGGCCCCGAGAGGGCCTTGAGGACCCGGCTGTAGGAGCAAGCGGGTGCAGCAGGAGTCAGGGCTGGTGTCGTGCCCGTTGAACGCCCACTCCTCCGCAGGTGGACGAGGAGGTGCTCAAGTGCCCTAAGGCCGTATCCAGCCTGGCCTTCGCCCTGGCCTTCCTGCAGCGCATGGACATGAAGCCCCTGGTGGTCCTGGGGCTGCCCGCTCCCACGGCGCCCTCGGGCTGTCTTTCCTTCTGGGAGGCCAAGGCACAGCTTGCCCAGAGATGCAAGGTGCTGGTGGACGCCCTGCGGCATAATGCCGCCACTGCCGTGCCTTTTTTTGGCGGCGGGTCGGTGCTGGGCGCTGCTGAGCCAGCCCCTCATGCCAGGTTAGTGCTGACCCTGCGTGCCCCTGCGTCCTCAGATCACGCTACTCCACCCGCCCAGCCCCAGACCCGCGGGTCCTGGAGGCAACCTCCTTGAGCACCACGTCTGGCCCCCAGCTATGGCGGCATCGTCTCGGTGGAGACCGACCTACTACAGTGGTGCCTGGAGTCGAGCAGCATCCCCATCCTGTGCCCCATCGGGGAGACGGCCGCCCGCCGCTCCGTGCTCCTGGACTCACTGGAGGTGACCGCGTCCCTGGCCAAGGCGCTGCGGCCCACCAAAATCATCTTCCTCAATACCACGGGCGGTCTGCACGACAGCAGTAACAAGGTGTGTCTCCTCCTTTTGGACCCCACTCCCCGCGACTCTGCGCCAGGCTGAGCCCCTCTCTTAGGTCCCCTGCACGCCTCCCAGACGGGCCCCAGAGTCAGTCTCTCTCCAGCCGCATGGGTCGGAAATGGAGTGTCAGGGAAGGACTCAGCCTATGGTGCTCAGATCTGAGCCCCTCACTGGCCAAGGACTTCGGGAGGAAGTAAGGGAAAAGGGGTCAGTGAGGAGAGGTCCGTGGGGCGGGGGCACAGTCCCTGTCCGGCTGCAGGTCGGAGGCTCACCCCCTCGTCCTGGACACAGGTCCTGAGTAACGTGAACTTGCCCGCCGACCTGGACCTAGTGACCAACGCCGAGTGGGTGAGCACCAAAGAACGGCAGCAGATTCGGCTCATCGTAGACGTGCTCAGCCGCCTGCCTCACCACTCCTCGGCCGTCATCACCGACGCCAGCACGCTGCTCACCGAGCTCTTCAGCAACAAGGGTGAGGGCCGGGGCGGGGGGTGCGTCGGGGTTTGGGGAGCCAGGAGAAGCGGCTTCCTCTCCAGACAGTAAAGGCTTCCTGCTCTTGTCAAACCTGGGGGAGGTGAGCAAGGAGGTGGACGGCCCTGGGCTAGAACTTGGGTGGAACTAGACAGATGGGAGGGACTTGGGTGGGTGGGAGGAACCACAGACCCAGCGGAACCAAGTGGAATGGACAGAGCTAGGAAATGTGGGCGGGGTTTGGATGGGTGGGCGGGACCAGGGGCGGGGGAGGGCAAGGGTAGGCGGGACTAGGAGAGGTAGGTGGGACTACAGGCGATAGGCGGAACTTGAGGGACAAACTGCCTGGGGAAAAAGCAAATCCCTGAGTGAAAATCGCGCATAAATCTATGCAGATCTTAGGAAGCGTCTCACTATGGAGAGCTCCCAAAGAGAGTAATTGCCCCACCAGCCCCTGTCCTATCTGGAATCCCCACCAGGCTGCGCAAAGGGAGGAGCGGAGGGGACCTGGATCTCGGGCCGAACTCACCCTTCCTCCTCCATCCCACCCCCAGGGTCCGGGACGCTGTTCAAGAACGCCGAGCGGATGCTGCGAGTGCGCAGCCTGGACAGCCTGGACCAGGGCCTCCTAGTGAACCTGGTCAACGTCAGCTTCGGCAAAAAGCTCCGGGACGACTACTTGGCCTCGCTTCGCCCGAGGTTGCACTCTGTCTACGTCTCTGAGGGGTGAGCCTGCGGGCCCCAGAGGGCAGGGACCAAGGGACAGAGCCGGGGAGCTTTGGACCAAGGAGAGGTCCCAGCCTGCCTCTCCCCCGCTGCGCCAGGTACAACGCGGCTGCCATTCTGACCACGGAGCCTGTACTTGGGGGCACCCCGTATCTAGACAAGTTTGTGGTGAGCTCCAGCCGCCAGGGCCAAGGCTCCGGCCAGATGCTGTGGGAGCGCCTGCGGCGGGACCTGCAGACGCTTTTCTGGCGCTCCCGGGTCACCAACCCCATCAATCCCTGGTAGGTCCCACCCCTCCCGGCTCTGGGCTGGGCCGCACCCCCACTCTCCTCTCCAGCTCTGGCCAGCTACGCCCCGGGGACCACCAGCCAGGAAGGCTGGGCCTCCCTTCTTTCATTAGCCATTCTTCCCCAAGGGAAATGGCCCGCTCAGTGTGGCCCCACATTCCCCAGGGAGTGGACCACACACGGAGCCTGAGATTTCCCTAGAGGCAGAGCACACTTAACCCGGCTCTGCCCCGGCTAGGGTAGATTCCTTGAAGACAGTCTCCACCCGGGAAGCAGCCTGCCTCTCCCAGGGTCTGCAGAAATCCAGCACCTCAGGGCTCTATTCCAGGCCGAGTTGCCAAGCTCTGACCCCAGGCCCACTGCATCTCCAGTGGAACACTCCCTCCTCTCTTTCCTTCTGCAGTTATCACCTCATCCCCCACTACTCTGCTCTTTGGGCACCAAGAAGTGAACAGGAACCCCTCCCCGGGCTGCACAGCCAAGGCAGTGTGGAGAGAGCAAAAGAGGGCCTCACTCTAACCCTCCTAGCTGTGTGACTCTGGCTAAAGAGGGCCTCACTCTAACCCTCCTAGCTGTGTGACTCTGGCTAGTTAGCTAACTTCTCTGAGCCTTAGCTGCTTCTCTGTGAAAAAAGCATAACAACACCAGGCTATTGGCTAATGCTATAAGGATAAAATCAGATTACACACCACAGGTCCTAGCAGAGTGTCCAGCATGTACAGGCATACCCCAGAGATATTGCCAGTTTGGTTCCAGACCTCCACAATAAAGTGAATATTGCAATAAAGTAAATCACATGAATTTTTTGGTTTCCGAGTATATATAAAAGTTATGTTTATACTGTAGTCTATTAAGTGTGCAATAGCATTATGTCTAAAAAAAAGTGTATATACCTTAATTTTAAAATACTTTTATTGCTAAAAACTGCTAACCATCACTTGAGCCTTCAGTGAATAATCATCTATTTGCTGGTGAAGGGTTTGAAATATTGCAAGAATTACCAAAATGCAACAGAGACGAATGCAACGAAGTGAGCAAATGCTGTTGGAAAAATTATCCTGATAGACTTGCTCCACACAGGGTTTCCACAAACCTTTAATTTGTAAAAAACGTAGTACCTGCAAAGCAGAATAAAGTGAAGCGCAATAAAACGAGGTGCGCTTGTAGTAGGTCCTCAGTAAATGAACCAGTGAGCAGTGAGCACTGGCCTTGCCTAAAACCTGTCTCCCACCTCCACCAGGTACTTCAAACACAGCGATGGCAGCTTCTCCAACAAGCAGTGGATCTTCTTCTGGTTTGGCCTAGCCGACATCCGGGACTCTTACGAGCTGGTCAACCACGCCAAGGGGCTGCCAGACTCCTTCTGCAAGCCAGCTTCTGACCCAGGCAGCTGACCCTCTCTACCAGCCCTGCAGGCCCTGGGACAGCCAGGGTGGACCAAAAGCCATGCCTGCTGAAGGTGACCCGAGGCAGCCACAGGCCGGACCAGGCTTGTTGGCTGAGTGAGGCAGCAGCCGCTACTCTACCCTGCCCAAAGGGGGGCACCCAAGTGAGGACAAGTGCAGGCAGGAGAAGGGCCTGCCCAAGACCCCCTACTTGCTCCAAAGCCACAACCAGATGGCCTTGAATTTTCAGTCTAGGGATTTGGGGGGAGGAGGGCTTGCCTTTGAGGGCTCTACTCAAGGCTTAAGGGTGGGCCAGTGTCTGTGGTCTCTGTGCTGTTTTGAGGCTCCCTTGCCCAAAATATCACCCACATCTGCCTGATATTCCACCATTCGTTTTAGTTCCTTCGGGTCTTGCAACTTTTCAGGAGACCTTGATTAAAATGCAAATACTTGTCTGAAAGTCAGCTCACACTTGAAAGGAAATTAGCAGTGACCCTCTGGAAACAAGATCTTGAGGGCTGGGGAACCTCTTCCTAGAGGGAAGAGAGGAGCTAAATGAGGCCGAGGCCCCCAAATGAATGCTGCCACCACCTCCCTCCCCCAGCTGTCAGCAGTCCCCAGAGAGACTCCCCTACCCCTTAGTTAGGAAACATCTTCCATGCCACAGACCAGACTGACAGCAGCCCCAGCTCCCTTTCCAGGCAAGGCTCCGGGCCAAGCCCAGACTTGGATGTTTTCCCCTGGGCCCCCCTGGAGGTTGTGTCTCCATCTTTGCAGGAAGAGAACATCTCAGATGGGTAGGAGTCCAAAGCCTGAGGTTTCATTTCACATTTTTGTCCTCCACCATGTGCCAGGAACCATACTGGCTGCTGGGGCTACTTTCTGTCAGGAGGTGTGCAGACGAGTAGGGAGAGGGTCACCATGGCACACACACGGGGCTGCTGTGACACAACCAACCCCCAGGAGAGGGCTGGTGTCCCGTACATATCTGGGCGTGGGCATCAGACAGACCTGACCTGGAATCCAGCTCTGTGGCCTGAGGCAAGCTGCTCACCTTCTCTGAGCCTCCATTTCCTCACCTGTGAAATGAAAACTCCTCAGCCTCATAGTGACACTTAACATCAATTCTCTCCCTCTAGCTGCCCTCACCAAAGATTTCTTCGAAAGGAGCTGGCACCAAATGGGGAGGAAAAGATAAGCCACAAGAGGGACTGAAGTGAAAGGTCAAAGCATATACTACAGGGAGCATTTGGAGACTCTTGAAAAGAGAGCCAAAGGACTGTGGGAACTCTCAGAACAGGGGGAAGATCATGGGCGGATCAAGGTGGGGCTTAACCAGATATGGTATTTCAAGAAACCCAAGATCAATCCCAGCCAATGGCTAAGTGCCCCGTGGGGAGAACAGAGAAGCAAAGCCAAATGTCTATATAAAATGTTTATTTTTGGAGGACTGTGTGGTCTGGTGTTTGGGAGGGCACTCACCCCCACCAGGCCAACCACGGAGCTAGAAACAGAAGGCCAGAGGCAGGAAGCTGGCTGCTGCCTGTCCCACCCCTGCAAACCCCAGAGTAAACTGGGGCCTGCTCTACCCTCAAGGTGGGTGACAGCTAGTGCTGTTTCTGCCCCTGGCACACCCTGACAGTCCACATGACTTCCGTGGTGCCCAGCCCCTCTGCTCCTCCTGGGCCTGAGCCACGTGTCAACGTGCACACTCACTCGCTCTCAGTCTCAGAAAAGCACTGCGGAGCCTAGCTGCATCTGCCAGGTTGAAAAAGGACTGTTTCACATTGGCTCACTTCCGGTTCTCCTCTGTCTCCCGCTCTCAGTACCCCACCCTAGCCCTGCCTTACTCCCTTCCCTGGGACAGGAGACCCAAGGGAGCAGCTGGCCTCAGCTCTCCTCGTAACAAACAGGAAAAAGAAACCTGTAAGGCAGAGTCATCAGGGCTCCCACCTCACCAAGGCCCAAGCCCAGGAACTGGGGAAGAGACCTGCCTCTTACCAACACACGCACACACATGCACACAACGCAAGTGATCAAACAGACCAAAAAGCATAAGTAAACATAACTGGGCCAGCAAGGAAGAAGGTAGGGTAGCCCTCAGTGGCTCCCTGCACCCATCTCAGACTCCCGCTGTGCAACTCAGCCGTCGGTGGCCAGGATGACAGCGGCCCCAAAGATGCCCACACTCTCTCCAAGGAGCTTCATCTGGTTCCAGAACTCAACACGCCGCGTGTTATGCCAGTAGGCAACGTTGCCATCAATGAGCAGCATAACCGGGGGCAGTAGAACAGCCAAGATCTGGGCAGCCAGGGTCACGTAGTAGCCTGACAGGAAAGCCAGGGCCAGGACGCCATACAGCACGAAGAAGAGCTGGATCATCAGCTCCCCGCCTGGGAGATGGTTCAGATACGCCAGCCGGTCCTCCTTGCTGTGCTGCAGCGAGTAGGCCTAGAAACACACCATCCTCTAAGGCTCTCCAACAGGCTGAGGAGCCTGTCTGGGTAAGGCCACCCCTGGCATGCAAGCAGCCCCTACAAGGTGGGCTTCTGACTCCCCTCTCAGACTTGGGGCTTTCTGAAAGTAAAGCCTGTGTCTCCCCATCTGACTAGGGAGCTCCATGGGGTTAGGACCTCTGTCTCTCCTTACTCTGGGGTCTCAGAAGGGAGGAGGTTCCACAGTCAGACCGGGGCTCTCACCTCTGAATTCAGAGCTCTGCACATGGGAGATGGTGCCCAGCAACTAAGATGAAGCCAAGTGACTTGGGGCCTGCTCACATCCGCATCCACAATGGCCTCCCCGAGCACCAGGGAGGACATAACTGGCTACCCATAATAGGCAGCCCCATCAGCTCTAAGTGGCAGAGTCCCATCTGGGACCTGAACTCTACCAAACCTCTCCTTTGTCCCCTCTCCCAGTCCTCTGGGGGCTGAAGCCATGAGAGGACCCGTCCCGCTTGTTCTTCTGGCTCTCAGGCTTGGGACTGAAGGGTCAACCCATCCTCTTCTCTCCCCAGTGGCAATAATGCCGGAAGAAGGGACTCTCGGCCAGGTCTCAGGCACTTGAAGGGCCCCCGAGGCCCAGAATTTGGCAGGGGCCACTGCCGGGAGCCAGGCACGGGCTCACTTCTCACTCCCAGTCAGGCACCTCCAGCCCACAGTCCCCCAACCTACCACGCAGATGAGGTAGATGCCCAGGAAGACCTGGCCGGTGGACTGGAGGGAACGGCTGCGGGGTTTCCGACGGTACAGCTCCCCAGCACCGCTGGCCAGCACAAGAAAGCCACCGATGATGGCAACTGTGCGAGAGTACATACGGACCTAGGCCGAGGCGAGGGGACCCCAGTCAGGACCTGAAGCCACCACACTTCTCCTGGCTTCCCGGAGCGCAGAACTGCCCATCTCTATACATCCCATTCCACCTGATGAACCCTCTTACCACTTCCAAGTGTGGTGGGCAGGTAGAGCAGAGATAGGTAATTTTTTTTACCAGAAGCAGAAACGGAGGCCCAGAGGGGTTAATAAAATTGTCCAAGGTCCTACAGAAAGTAAGTGGCAGAACCCAGATACCAAGCGTTGCCCCCCTCCCCACCCCCAGGTCTGCACACTCGAAGCCCAATGTTCTTTTTGCTATATAGTATACACTGTTCCATAACTAACCGTTGATCTCACTGTCCTATGGCTATTCACACATCTGCCTCCCCTACTGGACTGACAGTCCGCTCCTTGCGGGTAATGCCTTGGTCCAGGCTTATCTCCAAGACTGTAGTGCCTGGCACAGGTCCTGGCATCTACAGGCTTAAATGCTGCCCTAGGATTAAATTTCATAAAATCGGTTGGGTGGACCAGGTACTCTCTAAGGTCCCTTTTGCCCTATGAGTCTGAGATAACTAATGGTTTAAAGGGTTCTGGGAACCAGGTGACCTGGGTTCTGGTCACACCTGTAATGCTAACTGTGGTGTAACTTTGGGAAAGTCTGGTTTGCATCTCTGGACCTCAGTTTCCACACTCTGAAGGGGAGGTTTGCGTGGTGTCTAAGGTCCTTCCATTCTCGCCGTCTGTAATAACCTCTACACGCCTGGGGGTTCAGCCTTTCCAGGCTTCGCACTGTGCTCCTGGATAGCACCAGGCATCGCCCAACTGTCCCGGGCATTGGCTCCCCAACACCCCAGCGAAGTCCCACTTAGGGCCGAGGCGCTCACCTTCAGCCAGTCCCCGTAGTGGACGTAGCCCCCGATGTAGGCGGCGTAGGTACTAACGGCCAGCTGGAGTGCGGCCCCCAGAGCGAACCAGCGCCGCTTCACTCCAAAGGACATGAAGCTAGCGCACAGCACGGCCGCCCCCATGTCGAAGTACAGGTAGGGCACTGGGATGTCGGGCTTCCTGCGAGCCGGGAGGGGGGAAGGAACGAGGACAGAATGAAGCACAGAATGAAGCGGGGAAAAGAGCCTTGAGACCCCTTAGGTTCCCGCAAGCTCCACTGCTTCCCCAAACCGGCGGCCCCTCTCATAGCTAGGACCCCCACCCTACGCTCCATGCCCACCATGCTCCGGACCAGAGTCCCTAACAAGTCCAAGGTCCCAATTCCTCCCAGTCCAAGGGTCCCAACTTCTGGGCCGCAACTTCTTCCCCACCTCACCGCACCCTCGTTGCTGGGACAGGCCGGACCGCCCCCACCGCGTTCGGCGGCCGCGCGGGCCTGCTCACCGGCGCGCCTCGGCCCTCTCAGCGTACAGCATGAGCTGGCTGAAGCAGCCCCAGAACGGGCAGCGTGTGAGCAACACCGAACCCAACTGCATGATCAGCTGCAGCATCCACCGTCGCGAACCTATCTTCGGCGCCATCTTGAGGAAGGGCAGTCCGCCGCCGCCTCACCCCGCGGCCAAGGAGGCCGGCGCGAGGACGCGACGCACAACTTCCGGCTCTCGCGGGGTTTTTCCCCCCCACTTCCGTCAGGAAACAAAGCTCTCGCTCTCTAGTTCTGGACCGAAGGAAGTGTTCTAGCTGCAGGGTTGTCTTTCCTTCTGACCATGGAGGCTCAAGGGTCCCTTCTTGTAGCTGCAAAGTTGAAAACTAGAGTAGAGGAAGGAACAGTAAGCGAACTAGCCTTTGAATGCAGCTAAACTTAGGCTGCAACCCCTAATGCAACCCTGTGACTTTGGGCATATCGCTACACTTTCCAAGATTCATCTGGGAAACGGAGATGACACCTATCTCACAGGGTTGTTGTGAGGTTTAAATGTGACAGTGTTGGTTCGAGCACATAGTAGGGGTTCAATAAATGGTGTACACAACACACACCCCAGAGGAAATCCCTCTGCTTCTGTTTAAGCTGAAAGTAAAAGGTTTTCCCCATAATTCAGAAAGACACATGCACCCCAATGTTCACTGCAGCACTACTTACAGTAGCCAGGACATGGAAGCAACCTAGCCAGGACATGTCCATCAACAGAGGAATGGATAAAGAAGATGTGGTACATATATACAATGGAATATTACTCAGCCATAAAAAGGAACAAAATTGGGTCATTTGTAGACACATGGGTGGACCGAGAAACTGTAAGAGTCTTTACAGAATGAAGTAAGTCAGAAAAACAAATATCATATATTAACGCATATATGTGGAATCTGAAAAAATTGGTATAGATGATCTTATTTACAAAGCAGAAATAGAGACACAGATGTACAGAACAAACATATGGATACCAAGGCGGAAAGGAGGGGGTATGATGAATTGGAAGACTGAGATTGACATATATACACTATTGATACTACGTATAAAACAGATAACTAATGAGAACCTACTGTATAGCACAGGGAACTCTACTCAATGCTCTGTGGTGACCTAAATGAGAAGGAAAACCAAAAAAGAGGGGATATATGTATACATATAGCTGATTCACTTTGCTGTACAGTAGAAACTAACACAATATTGTAAAGCAACTATACTCCAATAAAAGTTAAAAAAAAAAAAAAGAGCTTTTCCTAAGAGCCACTTGTAGAGAAGTGTGATCTTGGTCTGCCTTCCTTCTGTCCCCTGAGAGAAGACAGATCTGATGTGGACATATGGGACAACTCAGGCAGTCCATTTCTCCAGCTCCGACGCTCCCACTCTAGCCCAAACTACCACCTTTTGTCAGTTTAGCTGCACCAGGTTTCCAACTGGTCTTCCCCACTTCTCCTTTGGTGCTGTTTGTTCTTAGTTCCTCTATTTTATGTTCTCATAACCAAAAGGCACCCTTCCTTTGAATCAGCACACTGGCAATTATATATTTGTGATTTTTTTGTTGTCATTGATGACTAGGTTAACACTAGACTGTGAGCTCCATGAGGGCAAGGACAGTGTCTGGTTTCTGTTTACAATTATATTCTCAGGGCCTAGTAGACAGGATGCATTCAGGAAACATGTGCCGAATAGATAAATAAATGAAAAGGTGTTACCGCTATTTCTTGCCTCAGGAATCATTTGTTGAATAAGTAAATGAGCAAAAGTTCTGGACACTCTGGGACTGCCACCACAAAGCCACCCCCACCTATCTTCCTGCACACCCCACCACCACCCTGCAACATACAAATTCATCTTCTGATATTCAAGTTAAGACTCTACAAGCACTTCCACAAGCCCATTTAACTCAGGAGGTCTGTTTTCATTTCCCTGGGAAAGGGGCCTTCTGCCCAAGAAACATTTCTGACAATATGAATTTAAAATTCCCAATCAGCCAGTGAAAGCTTGGGACAACAAAACACCTTTTCACATCTAATTTTTTACAGTCACTAGGACAAAGCCTGGGTATGTGAGAAAGGGATGTATCCAGGCAGAAAACTAGGGAATGAGATTGTGTGATTGCTGGGTGGGAAGACGCCAGTCAAGGGGAATGAGAAAAAGACTGGGTTAAAGGTCATTTTGCCTTCCCCTCCCACCCCTCCCACCCCCCACCACATGAGGCAAGTTTTCTTCACCAAAACGCAGGCACATACTACAGAATCAACTTTCCAACTGATTTTCTTTTTCCAATCTCCTCACCCAACCCCGATTCAAACGGGACAAGATGCACAGCCATCGGGAAGGAGCTAAGGTGTTGAGAACTGGGATAGTGTACATCCACAAAATAGTTCTAGGAGCCTGCCTGGGTTGTGCCCACGGGAACAGTACCCTTACCCCACCTCCATCATAACTTTAGCAACCAGTTTCTGATCAAGTCCCCAACAGCAGAGGCCAGGGACATGTGTGAGGAAGGGGAAGGAGATGAGGATTAATGCTTTCCTTGTACCCATCCCACCCCAGTTCCCTCTGGTCTTCAGTTTCTACCTTGTAGTGTCCTCTTCCCCAAAGAAGTGTTGAGGACTAGGGGCCAGATCCCTCTTTTTCTAGGGCTGGAAAAGATGGCATTGTGCTAGATCGGGGGAAATATGTGAGGAGGGTGGTTGGCCCTAGGCCCTGAGAGATGAACACAGCCATTTCTCTCTCCCCTCCCACCACTCCTCCCACCCTGCCTGGGCAGACAACTGAGCCCCGAAGACTTCTAAGGACCATCCCTTTTCCTCTCTCACAGCTTCATCTTCTCCCCCTCCTCCAGCTGCCTCTCTAGAGGGCTCCCCTGCTCTCCAGTTCTCCTGGGGCCCCACCTGCACTTGCACTCAACCATGACCGCAGCCGCATTGACTAGAATGGTGCCCGATACCTAGCCAAGGCAGAGCTGGGGCTCCACACTGCTTAGCACCGCCCCGCCAGCCGCCCAGGGCCATCACAAGTCATGCTACCCAGGTCAGCCACACACAAGTGCCACAGGTGGTCCAGCTTCCCAAAGGCCCACTGCAGGTCAGTCGCAGACCCAGGCGTTGCTGGTCAGCAGCAGCAGCATGCCTGCTGTCCGGATGCCCGCCACATCTTGAACTTGACATGCTGCAGCAGGCTGCCTACAATAGAGAGCAGGCCCAGCGCCTGCAGGGCTGCAAAGGCCTCAGCCTCCTGCTTGCTGACGTCGGTCCCAGCCAGAGAGCACCTCCAGGCTGGCGCCCCTAACTCGCTGTGCCGGTTCCCAGCCAGCCCTGCCCGCACAGGTGGAAGAGGCCCCTGGCTCCAGCAGTGCCCAGCTCAGCCCGGCTGTGTGGCTCAGGTCCAGCTGCCCCAAGTTTCCCAGGCCCCACAGGCTGCAGGGCTCCAGGGTAGCAAGCAGGTTGTGAGAGGTCTAGACAGAGCAGAGAGCACAGGGTGATGGAAAAGTCTGGGCACAGGTGAGCCAGCTGGTGTGGCTGAGGGCCAGATGCTCCAGGAAACCCAGGCCCCTCACCCAGGGCTCCACCAGCCAGATCCCATGGGACACTGTGAGAAAGCAGCGGCACCACAGTCCCCACAGGCCCTGGAAGGAGCCACCTGCCAGGTGGCTGAGACTACTGTGGCTCAGCTCCAAGAGCTAAACGGTCAGGGAGCCTGGGAGGGGGCTGAGCAAGTGGAGGCCCCCACAGTCTACACAGTGCCCAAGGCTGGGTAGGTACATGGCGCTGGCCACACTGCTGCCAGACTCCCAGCAAGGCCAATGCCACCATTGTGGCCATGGTCACCGTAAGGAAGGAGCGGCCACACCTGCCCCATCCTTGCCCCATGAGGGGCTGGAGTGAGGATGGCACCAGGCCGTCATGGATGCTGAGAGCCCACGCCACACTCCTCCACCCAGGAGCCTGGGGAAGCACGGTGATGCTAGGAAAGAAAAATAAACGCAAACACCATTCAGAGGTCTCACCATGTTGCCAGGTCCCCCAACATGGTCTCAAGGTCACCTTCCCTCCATCTCCCAAGATTTTACCTGCTACCTAGGCTTCTGGCAAAAGCCATTTCAGCGTGAGACCCCAGCAACCAGATACCCCAGCCCCAGACACCCGCCCCCATTCCATTATTCCTACTAGGATGAAAGGCAATCGAGGAAGATGGCCTTTTTAATCCTCTCGACCTTTTTTACTCACACTCCACACCCCACCTCACTTATTTCCCACACGATCGCAGGAGAAACGCTGCCTTCTCCTACAAGAAGAGCTTCAGCTAGATCCTGGCCTAATCTGGCCACTGAGGCCAGGGCCTCAGGCGGAAGCCCTGGGCACTCACATATATTCCTGGCACTACTTGCTGAGTGCAATCCCAGCCCAGGAATGGCAGAGGAAGCTCAGCTCTAGTTACCTGCCTTGCTGGCCTCCTGCCAGAGCCCCACCCCCCAAAGCAGGAGCAATCAGCTCTCAGGAAGCCATAATCCTGAGGGTGGGGATGGAGGACAGGTTGAGGAAATCTCCAAGGCCTTTTGGCCTTATATCCAGGGGAGCAGGACCCTGCCCTGCTTTTCTAAGAGCAGGTGTTCCCCCCTCCACCTCTTTCTCCCTTCTGGAGACCCAGGCCCTCCTCTACTTCTTGTCAGGATGGCAGCTGGAGGCCCCTTGGAGCCCTCCCTCAAGTGAGGAAGCAGCCAGGTGTCTCTTCTTTCATTCTTACTTCCTGCCTAAGACATCTGGACGCAAAGGAAGGGAATGCTCGCTCTTGCTCTCACTAGGCCAAAGGTCAAAGTACTCCACTCTGGCCTTCCAGGAGTACCCAGTATCTCCTTCTGAAACAGAGGGGTCTGGGGCCAGGGTACCCCGTGCTTCTGCCTTGCCCTGGGAGGCTAAACAAGTTACTTTCTCTCTAGGTTCCTGAGTGTGCTCACGAGCCCCACCCAGCAAACTCTTAAAGAGAATAATAATAATGGCCGTATGGAAGAGATGGTTACCAAGGGCCAGGCATCTCATTAAAGGCTTCATTTAATTCTCAACCAAGACACTCATTTCACAGATGAGGGAACTGATCCTTGGCAAGGCAAGGTAAGTTGCCAAGTCATACTGCTAACTAGTGGCAGAGGTGAAATCTGACACGGCTTCTTTGAATCCAGGCAAGCGCCTAACCACTAAGCTACAAGGCCCCAAAGAGTGGGCCACTGTTTCCCATGCCAGCCAAACATCCCCCTAAGAAGTCAAGGTCACAGGTGAATAATACAGATGATGCCCAGAATGGTAAGAGCAGCTGAGCCACCACCAACATGGGAAATTAGTCTCGGCTTGTGGTTGATCAGACTTGAGCCCCTTTGAATTAATTCAAGTGTGATCTGGTTCAAGCAAATTATACCGGAAAAACTTGAGGAATCACTGTCAATAATCTTTGAGAAAACATTACACACAGAGGGTTGCCAGAGACTAGAACGCAGCACAAGTTCCAATTTTCAAAAGTCAGATAAGTGTAACAACAGTTAACAAAATTCAAAAAGGGCTCACGAAACAGGCAGTCTCATCATTACCGAAAACATGATGGCACTAGGTGCCCACGTGAGTCTACCCACACAAGCTTACTTCCCTTTCTGATAAGAGTTATGTGGCTATCACAGACAAACATCTGGATCTTATTAAAGTCTCTCATGATATCCCTTTAGATAATATGAAAAGACAGTTTATAAAAACTGGAACACAACATTGGGATGGATAACTAGTATATTACATTATAGCACCAAAATTTTTTAAAAGCTCTTAAGAGGCTGGAATAGTTGGCTAAAAATAAGCCATTTCCCTGGAGAAGACAAGACAGCTCCCAGTCATATCTGCCTGTTTAGCTACTTCAGTGACCCTCACTCAAGGACATAAAGAGCAAGGACTAGAGTGCAGGAGACTGGAGCTCTAGCCTCAGTTCTAGAGCTGCTGCGTGGAGGACCAAACGGCGAGGTACAGCTATCACATGTTGCTTTTCAAAGTAATGAGCTCCCCATCAATGGAAGTGTTCGAGTAGGGGCAGCCTGTCAAGGATGCTATAAGAGTGGATATTTAAACTGGGAGGCAGTTTAAATATCCATACAAGCTCCAAGATCGTTGGCATTTCTCAGTGCTAGGATACCTGTGCTGAGCTTCGGATACCACACCTGGGCCACCCCTGGAACTAGAAGCATCCTGTCTAGAAGCCCACTGCTCACACACTGCCTTCTGGAGTTACATGGCTGCATATCCTTCCCTTAGCCAGTGCATGTGAATGACGGCAAGACACTTTCATAAAGGTTAATCTGAACAAGAACTGAACTGTATTTGACAGCAGCATGCATTGTAGGGGTCAAGGGACCACCGCTATAATCACTCCCCCTTGCAAACATTCTCAGCTGAATTCCCTTCTCCCACCACAGCACAGACCTGATAAACCTCCCATCCTGCTTATACCCAACTATCCACTCTCTGTGTCTACACCAAGTCACTCAATATGACTCACACAGTGGCCACGCGGTTACACCCTAATGCATGAGCAAGCACCTCTGAAGAGCACTCAGCAATCTTAAGGTAGTTCCCTCGCGTGTTTACTGAGCCACTGGCCACATACTCCTTCACCCCCATCTCCCTGCCAAATCTACAAACTCACCTGCAACGGTACTATCTTCTCCTTCCTTCCGCTTTATTATGGAGGAAGAGCCCCCTTCAGTCAGAGGCCAAAACCCCTACTGTGGCCATGGATCCTCATCCGTTTCTCGGCATTCAGGACGAGGTCACAACTCCTAAAAGTCTAGCTCCAGCCCACTCCTCTCCTCTGAACTCCAAGCTCGTTATCCAGCTGCCCATTTGCCATCTGCTCTCCAGCTTTTCATGGGCGAGACAAAATAACAGAACTCCACTTTCCCACAAACCTCTTCCTCTCCCACTGTTGGCCATCCACTCAGATGTCATTCTTAGTTCCTCTTTCTCTGACCACCTTGCCCTCACATCCAATCTATTAGCCAGTCCAATCAGTCCTGCAATGTTTCTGCCACCACCATCTCTTGTCTGAACCACTGCAACAGGCTCTTAATGCCAACAGTCTTTCTGCTTCCACTGCTGCCATCTAACATCAGCCTACATTCCCTGACAGCTTAAAACCCTCTAACAGCTTCCCACTGTGTCGAGAGCGGAGATTCCAGTCCCTGCGACAATGGCTACAAGGCCCTGCGTGATCTGGCTCCTGCCAAGTTCTCCATCTTGCTCACTAGGTTTCAGCCTCCTACATTCTAGCAGTTCCTAAACATCCCTAAGCTCCTGTCAACCTCAACTTTACCTCCTGCTGGTCCCTCTAACCAAGCACCCTTTGCTGACGCCTTGTTCTTCAGATTTCAGCTTAAATTACATCTCAGGAGCCATCCCAGAATATTCTCTTTAGAGCAGTACACGTACCTCCCCACAGTAAGCATAAGCAACTACTTTAAGCTACGAGACAGACCAGAACGGGGGCCAGATCAGAAGAAGCAGCCACCACTTTAGTCCCTCCACTGAAGACTAACTGTTGCAGTCAGCATCAGGATTAGCTGGGAGAAAGGGAAGAGAGGTTGGTTGAGAAGTCACTAGAGAATTGCTTTACCTTGCCAGTTCAGGAACTTAGTTTTTTAGTCTTTTCAACAAAACTGGAAATTTGGGAGGCCACAATCTGACCTACCTTGGTCCTAGCTGCCAAAGTCTGCTCTGGAGAAGCCTGGGGGAGGGCCCCGGTGCTGTTCAAGCTGGAACCCGGTAAACCCTCCTCCCCAGCTCCTCCCATGTTCTTTACTGGTCCCTCATCCTTTTTCCAAACTTGACTTCAAGCTTTCCTCAAAACTCAGTCAGCCTGGACCACTTTTCATCTTGGCTCAGGCAACTCATCCAGTTATTAAACTGATGACTTTCAAAACTCTACCTTCAGTCTTACCTTGATGGCTGGATGCTAGGGAATAATACATTATCCTTGCCTTAGGGCCTCAAAATTCCTCATCAGACCATTTAAGATAAACCCAAATAACTATAATGCAGGTTATACATGCCACATGGTATGAGTGATATAAACAAATTGTAGGAATCCCTTTCCATTTTCACTGTCAAAGATGGCTTCACAGGTGGCACTGAAGCAAGATATTGTAGGAAAAGACAGAGAAGATAAAATAAAATAGAACAGATTATTGAGCTTGGAAGTAATCTTAGAGATCACCTAGCCCCCATACATTTTACATGTATCAATTCTAAGGTGCCAACTGATTAAAGAGTGCACTCTGTGGGCTGGGGATGAGGGAACTGGTGGGCAAGTTTCTTTTGACATGGTGAAGCACGCTGCATTTTCAGAAATGCAAGAGTCAGGGAGAAGGGTGTTAACATCTAGAGGATATGAAAGATGTCAATAATGTTTTGGGGGGTGGTAGATGGAAAATATTTGCCTTGCTTTCTCATTTTCCTGTAACAAGCCATGTAAGGCTTTTATAATAAAGAAGAACAAACCCATTCTGAAACTTCATTGCCCAGCAGCAGTCTATCACCAGTGGATGGCAGCCCAACAGCACCCCTTTTTCACCTGTAAAGTACTTCATTCCGTTATGTTAAACCCCTGAAGTTTAGGCAGTACATGACAATTTCACGTTTCTTAAAGGGGAACGTTCTGGCACCGGCGGCCTCCAGCAGGGATGGGAAAGCAAATCTGCCATGTAAACAATGACTATCCTCCAACCCAGATGACCAATCCCAGTTCCCAAACTCTTGTCCCCAGCCTGTCCCCACAACACATCCCGTACAATGCAGCTTCTAAGCTAGTATTACACATTCTCAGTATCCTCCACATCAGCAGGACAGATTCTATTTCTGTGCATGACTGAAAGCCCTCTACATCTTCCTTTACCAGTATGTCTTATGGGAAAACAGATTTTTGACACACACATTCTTACCTTCAAAAATGTCAAGGAGGGCTTCCCTGGTGGCACAGTGGTTGGGAATCTGCCTGCCAATGCAGGGGACGCGGGTTCGAGCCCTGGTCCAGGAGGATCCCACATGCCGCAGAGCAACTAAGCCCGTGCACCACAGCTGCTGAGCCTGCGCTCTGGAGCCCGCGAGCCACAACTACTGAAGCCCGCACGCCTAGAGCCCGTGCTCCGCAACGGGAGGCCACTGCAATGAGAAGCCCGTACACCGCAATGAGGAGTGGCCCCCGCTCGCCGTAGCTGGAGAGGGCCCACGCCCAGCAACAAGGACCCAACTCAGCCAAAAATAAATAAATAAAATTAATTATTAAAAAAAAAATGTCAAGGAGCCTTTACCGTGAATCAGTGGTTCCTAGGCTGCAGCCCCTTAACTAATATTGAAGTGCTTGAGCAATATTCAATACACCAAACATAAATCAGCAATGAGCTGTTCAGACTTACAACAGCACAGATTCAGTATCAACTCACCGTGGTAAGGCTGTTTTACCATACTGACCAGACGCTCTAAATAGCAGTAAACCCAAAGGCATGTATGTGGTAGTGCGGTGGTGACCGGGTGCTGGGGTGTAAAGGTATGTGTGTTTCAGGAGAAAGGAGAATGCCTCAAAACTAAGGAAACACTGCAAAACCCCCTGTACGTGTTCCACCATAGATGCAAGCCCTCTGCACCACATTCAATAGTTCAATGTTCTTTCCATCCAGGGCACAACTCCTGCCCCTCTCACCAAGCTCCTCTGTGTTCCACCCCAAACCTGGCTAACAAAGTGAACAATACACACACCATCAGTTCATAAAGTCACAGGGAAGCACTAGGAGCCCACAAGTGCATAAAGCCTGGGGTTTGTTCCAGCACTGCCACTGTGGGCAGTGGCAGTATTCTAAACAAGTCACTTAGCCCTGGTGGAACCCACTCACCTTCTGTAAAATGAGTGGTTTTCAAATTATAATCAAAGAAACTTCTCAGAGACTTCAGGGAAGAGGTAGGGATGAGATCTGTAAGAGACTGAGAGGGCAGGGCTCCGAGGCCCCTATCTCTGCCCAAATGTTTTACATATTAGCCTCACTTAAAATGGCATCTAAACAAAGACTTCTAAAACAAAGCTGGAGCTTCTGAAAACCAGGTAATTCAATCTCATCTCCAGATTTAACAACCCCAGGACCAAGCTAACATGTATACTAACATTTACAGAGTACCTTCTAAGTATTAAGCATTTTAAATATCTTATTTAACCCTTCACATCAGTTCTAGGAGACGAGCATTAGTTTCATGTTTACAGGTGAGGAAACTAAAGCTTGGACAAATAAAATGACTTATCCACAGTCACAGAGGGAGGAAATGGAAGTGTGAGAATTTGAAGCTAACTATTTATGTCTCCAAAGCCTTTGTTCTTCCTTCCACACTGCATGTCTTTCCCACCATGCTAACTCCACCTCTTGAATTGCTCAAAGTTCCCCCACACCATTTCATGAAATAAAACCAAAGAGTCAAAAGTGCTTCCTACCAGAAACAGTTGGTACCCACTGTCTCCCATTCACAGACCTAGAGACCAATGGGGAGAAAGTGATGATGTGGGACACGTGACACAGAGCTTCCTTCCAGGACTGCCATTTCCCATTAACCACGTTCACTTCTTTAATCACATCTCTCAGGTTTTCTAGACCTTGCAAGGGCGCCTCTCTTCTCCCTCTTTTATCTTCTCCAGAAGTCTACATTTCCACGCGGACTAAATCAAAGGCTTGGTACTTTAAATCAAGTTTTGGCCAATGGCAGGTGATATGAAAGTATACTTCTCAGTCTTCTCTCATTTTTCCTCCAACCAGTCCTGTAACAAATGGTCTCATGTATGTACCCACCCCCTTTATTTCCTCTACTCCACTTACATGCAGCTCCCAACCCTGGATCCCCTTCTTAACTTATATACCTGGCACTGTTTTCTAGATGAGTTCTCAGTGGTAGAAGGAGAGAGGGTAAAGAGTAGGAAGCCAGAGAGTTTAAAGGGAAAGCTTAAACCAAACACACACATCCTCAGACCCCTCCCTCTGGGGCCTCTAAAGCACGCACAAACCCGAGACATGAGTGATGGTTAAAAAAATTTGGGTTTTATTGTTTTTGCTAAACAATACTAAAAAAAAAAAAATTTCATTTTGAAGGCAGGGCTTGAATTATTTAATTTTGATCCATTTATTTAATTAAAAAAAAAAGGAAGGGGAAAGAGATCATGGCCAAAGCAATAGTAGTTAACCCCCACCCCACCCCCAAAGCTCTAGCCAGTCACATGAGCATCACCCACCTCCCACGCCACAGTGCCTGATATTCAGATGGTGGCACACTCTACCCACTGGACCGCCTTGCAAGCACAGAGGCAGTGGGTGCCAGTTTAACTCTCGGCAGGTTAGTCAAACCAGACAAACGGGTGGGCTAAAGTCCAGAAATTCTTCCCAGGTTTTCTGCCCATCGGCTGAGCACATACAAACTGTCATAAGCTTGTAAAACTTAAGGGGGGTAGGGAAGGGCATAAGAGCAGGAGGTTGGCAGAAGAGAAATGATAGGTCACCCAAGCTTTCTCCTGGGCTAGTGGCTCTGGATACAGACTTAAAGAGAGGTCGGAATAGGCAGACTCCAGGTTTCTCATGAAAGAAAACCATCCTTCGAGAAGGAGCTGAGATGTGCCGTGCAAAATAGTTCTTCCTGCAGAGGGCACGGAGAAAGGGCAGTGGACGCTCCCATCTAGGAGACAGGAGAGTGGTGAGGAAGTTCTTCTAGTACCGTGAAGTAAGACAAAGGCAGAGGGAGAATCCTGAGGTTTTTGCCAAATGGGAGACTGGTACACATACAGTTAAAGACTAAAAAGCTACCAGGAACCCTCAAAGCCAGATCCCATCTGCATACACTGGCTCTACAAAGTGCTGCAGAAGATTCTTGCTGTGAACTAAGTCAAGTTAGTTGCCTGGCTATGGGTGGTAGGGAGGACAATACACTTTTATTTTCAGAGGGATGAGGTGGGAAGAGTGGCCATGATCTAGTAAAAAGAGACCTGCAAGAAGCAGAAAATATTTAGAGAACATTTTAATATATATTTTCATATATATATTTAAAGTTAAGAAAAATAAAACTAATTCAAGCCATGCCCTGTGCAAAAAAAGAAAAACAAAACAAAAACAAAAAAAAAAAAGAAAAATTTAAAGTGAGACCTCTGTCTGCTGCTCTAGTCTCAACTTAAGTATCACAGTCAGCTTGTTACTTTTATTTTGGAAGAGAAGATGTAAAAGTTTCTTTCAATCACTCAGAAGGCAAGTGTAGCCACTTATAAAAACAGAATGGCAGAGACAGACTGGGAAAGGAAAGTCAGAGGTGAAAGGGCAGAGCAGGAAAGGAATTTTCAAAAATAAAATTAACAAGGTGACTGTTCCAGAAGGGGGCTGTGAAAAGGACATGGTGGACCGAAGTCTGTTAGTCAAGTAATGATTCAACTTTTAAATTATTCTCTTGTTCTTTTCTGTTGGGTGTTTTGTTTGTTCAAGTCTAAGATTTGGAAATGCTGACCCTTTGTTGACAAGAGCCAACAGGAAATATAGAATCCCTTCCCTCCCCCGGCCTGCCTCCGCTGAAGCCACCACCATCGCCTCCTTGGCTGGATGCTGGAAGAGTCCTCTGTATGTGTGGACTCAGGATGACAGGGCAGCCTCCTTCTGTGGTTGCTGGGCTTGTGAACGCTGCAGTATCTTTTGGCTTTCCACGTCTCTAAAATGTTTTTCAACCTGAAAGAGACCAGTCAGCCTAGATCAGAAAAAGAGATGGGCACACAAGGCCTCCCAAACAGTTCACTCTAGACGTCAACAGCCCGTCCTGGCTGTCTAGCTCATGGATTATTCAGCACCTTTGCCCTTGCTGTCTGCTGGCCTTCCCAACAAGATAGCTGGGGGGGTCCTCTTGTTTCAGCCACATTTTTTTGCAGCTTCAGCTAAGACTGTCTAAAAGAAGGGGAATCTATAAAGTAGAGTATGAAGGGAGATTATTATGACCCAAACTCCCTCTCCCCTCCTTACACAAGTGCAGAATGAAAAGCTGGTGGGGAATTACAGTCTTAAAACTTTTTACATCCACAATGTTGGTCTCTCAATGCTCAGTTTGTTTTTACAAATGCTGCAACTCAATCTAGAAAGTCAGATGACACATGAAGGGTCACAGACTCCAACAGCCACTGATGTACACCACCAGCCCTTCTCGAGAAGAACCCTGCCTGGGTTCAGACGCAATATCATAGGATGGTCTGGATAATTCCAAAAAGCCACACTGCAGAGGACACGGGGTTGACCACTCGCTTTATTCTGCACCGCCCGGTGGTTCCACACCCCCCAAGTGTCCAAGCCATGGCTGCAGAGCACCATGGTGCAGGGAGGCAGGGTGATCAGGCAGGGCTGCTCGCAGGCTGGCTGTGTCAAAAGGGGCAGGGACTGTGGCGTAATGTCTTGCCCTGGGGCTGGGGGGGAGAAGGCTGAGGAATCATCCTCTCCCTAAGGTTTCACGGCTCCTTTACTTACTATTTTGCGTACATGGCTCAGTGCACTCCCCTCTTTGCCTTTACAGTTTTCCACTTGATATGGGGGTGTAATAACAACTTCTTCCATGACTACGATGTTTTTTTCTTGCCATTTACAGTCTTTAATGCTGGAAGGAGAAGAGAGCAGGTGAAAGTTACCTCTTGCGGGGCATCCCACACCTCCTGCCTGATGAATAAATAACTCCAGAAAGCTAACCCCAAGTTCCTAGCTCACCACTCAGCCAATAACTGGTTGCCATCAGCCCACAGGGAGAAGTAGCCAAGAAACATTTCCTGGGCACCACTGGCTAGGAAAAGCAATGAAACCAATGCACACTTATTCCAAGGATGGTCCAGAAGAGTTACTCTGAAGCATTAGGGACCTGAAAAACCACAGAAAACTTGGTGGCAGCCTCAGAAGTCCAAACTAATTTGACTTACAAATAAATAGCTAGGCTCAGGCCACTAGATTCAATTTAAATAGCAGCCTAGGGCAGGGGTTGGCACATTTTTTCTGTAAAGGGTCGGACAGCAAGTATTTCTGGCTTTGCAGGCCATACAATCTCTGTCACAACTACTCTGCTGCTGTACCTCAAAAGCAGTCACAGATGATACATAAACAAATGAGTAGATCTGGCCCACTGGCTGCAGTTTGCCAACCTTTGGCCTAGGGGGAAATGGTACCTTTAAAAAGACAGAAAAAACTCCCCATCTTATTGCAATCTGTACTCTGCTCCCCACCACCCGAAATGATAGCTGCTCCTCAAACTGGCCCTTCTCAATTATAAGACAGCTGGGTAACTTGCCAGACTGGGAAAATCCATCCCAGTTCACACTTCGGGGAACCTAGGGCAGCTGCCACTGCTAAGAGAGTTCCTTCACATACCTGTAAATGCTTAGATACTCACACCATGGCCTCAAACAGCTCTGATGCCAGCTACCATCTGTGCACCAGACTCAGGTGGTTAAATAGGGTAACAGAAGGCAGCAGGAGGAAGGGGGAGTGTCAAATGTTTCCATTTTTCAGCAGCTAGGGAAGCTAGTGGAGAGTCAAATGACTTCTGCTGTGACAAAATGTCTTTTATGAGGTGGTAATAAGGTGGCCTTCTGCTCTCCCTAACTCCCTATGTTCACCCCAATATATAATTGGGAAGAGGGAGACAGATATAACTTTCCCTTAATAAAACTGCGTCAGCTTTTACAGAAAGGTACAAGATCAAAATAATAAAAGAGAAAGAAATCACTAGTTCTAAATTATGGAATACTAGGTCCGGAAGGGACGCTTAGGGATACTCTAATCCAAAACTAAGTTCTACAGATGAAGAAACTGAAGCCCAGAGCAGACAACTTGTTGGAGATTACACCATTCTACCATATAGAAAGGCAACAAGCACCGCACCCCTGGAAGCCGAGGTACTGCTAACACACTACCCAGCTTCCCTTGTGACATTCATAAACACAACTACCCCAAAATCATCCACCAGACAGCACAGCCAGGCAGCATCACCCCCGGGGCAAGGGACCCCTATGCTCCCCCCAACTCACGTCTTGTGTATGGTCTGGAAGAGCTGCTGGCCCTCTAGGGAGACACCAGCGCTGATTGCATAGGCCTGGCTCAGCTTCTCCTCCTTCTCTGTCCGTGCTTTGCTGGCAAGCTAGGGTGGGGGAAAGGAAAGAGACTCAGAAAAGCGTTCACCTTCATCCTTCCTTCAGGACCTAAGTTGAGGAAAAGGTGCTGGAAAAGACTGATTTGGGTAGATTCAGTTTTCTCAGAGATCAAAAGTGAAACAAACAAAAACACACACAATATACCTCAACAGTTTCTGCTATTCCTGGCAAACATGCGTTCCTTCCAGTACTTACTGAATGCCTACCGTGTGCCAGACATTCACTGTACTGAGCCAGAGATACAGCACAGAAGGGGGCAGGGGAGACCGACTATAAACAAAACAAACAAGACAACTTCAGACAGGGCTAAGTGCTAGGAAGAAAATAGAGCAGGACAAGGTTATAGAGTATGACTGGGGGGCGGGGGGGGCCCTACCTGATGGAAAGTGATGGTCAGACATAAAAGGTAATGCATACATTTCTACGAAAGGAAAGAATTAAGAATTTTTATCAGCTACTGTGCTAGAGCCTCAGGTTTAGAAATAAATGCCTACCACACCTTCAAAGACCAGGATTTGAAGTTCTAAAGACTCAAGCATTCTAGTACCATTATCTGTACTCACATGGGGAGCCAGGACTCCAGGAAACCTAACCGTGGATACCGTCCACCTTCAACTTGGGCTGTAGATACCATGCTCTTTAAAAAAAAGGAATGGTCTGCATTCTACCGCGTGTCTGTTCCTTAACTGCCCTCTAGTGGAACAACCATAAACTGATCAAGAATTGTAGTAAAATCTAGTAGGTCTACTCAAATCTAGTAAATCGCTCCCAGCAGGGGTGGGTATCCTGTCTATCCCTACTGCCCCTCTAATACATTTCTGGCTGCTAGACTACAGAAGTACAAATTCGAGTGGAAGACAAGACAAGTACACTGATGGTTTACACGAGAGGCAGATAATGCATCTGAAAGTCAAACAAACGACTCGGAGATTTTCAGATCCACGAACAAGAACATGTACTTAGTATACTGACGCTGCAGCATGCTAAAGACATACGCACAAACACACACATGAGAACACCCAACCTGTCCCCAAATACCAGCTCCTTAAATGCAAAGAGAGATCACACCTCCAGCACATTCCCAAAGTACCTAGACGCTTGGAATTCTTAAACATTCATATTCTGCTTTAACAGTGACCTTTCAAACCATAAGCCAAACATAGTTCTACAGCAGGAAAAATAAGCAAAGTGTCTAATTGTTGGAAAGTGAAGCACTTTCTTAAGTGTGGGTTTGACTATGAAGAAGAGAAAAGGAGGCCTTCAATCAGGTTAGGGTAACTGAGGAGTCTCAACTGCCTCTGAGTTTCAAAGACTGTCTGAGGGAGGAGGGGGTATGAGCACAGCTCATACATGCTGTCACTTCGGACTCCCTAGGTAAAAGGGGGAAGAAAGGCCAAAACTCTGCAGTGATTTAAAGCCAGAGCTCCCTTTTCACTTGGTCCCCAGGACAGGGAAAGAGACAAATACAGCAGCAGTAAATAAATGATCTTTCAAGCCAGGTTCTGCCATTGTGGCCCCACCAGGCTCCAACTTTACAGAGAAGGAAATGCACAGGGCTGACTCCCCCGAGCACTGGCAACCCCAACTGCAGCAAGGAAGCCTCGTGGCTTGAAAGCACTCAGCTTCTATGGAACGAGAACTGCTAAGGGTGTGTTTTAAGCAGCAACAAGCAAAGCTTACTTGGTCACCAAGAAAACCCTAGTAACAAGGAGTTTCCTTGAGTCTCACTTTCCAAACAATCCTGAAGAAAATCTGAAGTCTCCAAGGAAAGAAAGGAAAACTGGAGGGAAGCAGCGCTCCCTTGGATTCACCAAGCTCCTGCAGAGCTCCTGAGAAGTGGCTAGTGGTCAGGCAGATGTCTACCCCATGAGCAGGCAGAAGGGTCTCACTTTGAGGTCTTTTTAAAAATATTTATCCCTGAAGACCAAAAACATCTCCCAATGTTGGGTCAGACAAAGCTGCTTCTATAAAGCTTATGTTGCCTAGATAGTAACAGCACCCATTCAGGAAGACAAGAGTTGGCTCAGAAAAAGCAGGCATCCATGCAGAATATTTAAGAATGGAACTGACAAATTAAGCTGGGGTTGGGGAGGGGCAGGAAGGCTGGAAGAAGAACCACTTTTGAATTTCTGCCAGAGGCAGAGTAAAATGGATATAAATCTCAGCCACAAGTGATTTGTTTAGACAGCCTGAGTCAAATCAACACAATGGTTATAGAACAATGATTTCAAAATACGCCCTAGCCACTCCCACCCCCGACCTCCGCCAAATACCTGTTGTACGATCTCTTCTAAAGGGTCTGAAAGCAAAGGAGAATGGACTAGATGACTCTCCATCTCAACCCATAGTGCAGACTGATCCCAAATGCTAAATGATACAAGGGAGAGCCTTGGAAAAGTCAGCAGAAGTCAGTGTAAGCTGACTATTTCAATTTGCCCCAATAGCCTCAACTACTCTACCTGTACCTGCAATTGTGCTTTGGGGATTTGGATTCACAGCAAACCCTGAAGCCTCCAGCTGCCAGTTTATGAACTGTATTTTCATGGCTATCTGAAAATGCTTAAACCTAATATTCAGCTACACAGATCTGCTTTCACTAAGAAGCTGTATAAATGGGGTAGATTTCTGCCACAGAGAACTGCATCAATTAGGCAGGAGGAAGATTACCTTCACAAAAAGAATCTAGAAATGTTTCTTCTCAAAATTGGGGTGAGAAGGGAAGGGAGATTACCCTGCTCTTTTCACACATGTTCCTGAAAACCCATAACAAATGTGGATAAGCCTCCTTTTGTAAAGCAAGTGACTATCACTCTACCCTCAAGTTAGCTGTAGCTCTACATTTCCCCACATCATATTTTTGTAAACTAATGCATATCTATAAATGGTCCAGTTACTCCAAGTTCATAAGTTTATGGTTACTGTCAAATCGCCAGACAGAACCAATAAAAGCTGTCCCCAATAGAGAAGGTGTAGGGTGTGCCTTTTAGGCTTCGGAGGGTCATCAGGACTGCAGTTTTTAAATTCAGTAACTATCACCATACTACATTCATCTTCAATGCAAGCATGCTAACTGCTGGCCTCTCTTCCAATCAAAACTGAAGCACTAACTGGTTAGAATCATAAAGAATGTTAAAGGCACCAACTCTAAGAATACACTGGGTTCAGGCAAACTGAGAAGCACAAACCTACAAATACATGTTACTAATGTACATGTGACCTAATTGAAATAACTGCACAAGACAACCTGCATTTATCTACCCCTCCTTTTATTTTGCACAATTCCCTGTGAAAACATTCATTCCTTGTCTACTAACCAGTTCTTCCTCTCTTGGCCATTTTATATATAGCATCTTGATGTGGGCAAAACAAAGAAAAGTGCATGAACGTGACTCCAAAGCACATCAATATTAAAAGGCTTCTAGTCATGCCCGCTGCTGGGTAACCCTCGAGCGAGTGAATCAGTGAACAGCGGCAACACATCTCTCCTCCTGCACTCAGTGACATGGAGAAGAGGAAGCAGCCACAACAACATAATCCAAGCATCTTGTTATAACCTCATCTTGTCACTTGGTAACCAGCTGGGCCATCTTATTTCCACATACCCAGACCAGGAAAGCACAGGTGCTGTGAGGAATCCAGAGGGACTCCTACTGCAAGTATTTAACAGGCTGTGACAGCTGATCCAACAAGGGAAGCAAAGTCCAGAGAGGAACCTGCTGGATGTGACCTACTGACTCCACTGAGCCACTCTTGGTTTGTCTTCCCTCTGTATTCGGGCCTTCCAACCAGCTGCCCTCACTGAGGGGTTAGGAGGCACTGCAGCTGCTGCTCAGAACTGGCAGTGCTGCCTCCAAGGCCTGATGGAGGCTGAGGGACGGCAGACCAAAGCAGCCAAGAACCACTGTCATCTTAAGGGCCCACGCTTGCTCCTGCTGTTTCAATTCTGGGGTGCACTCCTGGAAAGCCCTCATTCTTGGCTAGCAACAAGAAGGCTCAAAAATATTTCTTCTGGGGCTTCCCTGGTGGCGCAGTGGTTAAGAATTCGCCTGCCAATGCAGGGGACACGGGTTCGAGCCCTGGTCCGGGAAGATCCCACATGCCGCGGAGCCACTAAGCCCGTGCGTCACAACTACTGAGCCTGTGCTCTAGAGCCCGTGAGCCACAACTACTGAACCCGCATGCCTAGAGCCCGTGCTCCGCAGCAAGAGAAGCCACTGCACTGAGAAGCCCAGGCACAGCAACGAGGAGCTGCCCCCGCTCGCTGCAACTAGAGAAAGCCCGCGCACAGCAGCGAACACCCAACGCAACCAAAAATAAATACATAATATAAATAAATTTTTAAAAAAGTAACCTGAGATAGATGAATAATATGAAAACCCCAAAATAACCCAAATATTCATCAATATGAGATTCATTAAATAAAGTTATTTTAAAATATATATATATATTTCTTCCAACTATCAATATCCCCAAGTCTTCCTGCTCCCTGGCTGAAAGCTCCTGTCTGAAAGTTTCTAATAGAATACTGTTCTTTACAACCTCAGATAGCTGGGAACTCAAATAGAGAACCCTGCTTGAAGTCATGTCCCAGAATACATAACAATGAACCAAAACACTGAATCAAACAGGGGAACAGTAGAGTCCAAGAGGCCTGGCAGTGAACACTAAAATCCTAAGAGCTAATTTGTTGAGTGAGAAATTACTCCACGCAATGCATGGAACAACACGCTTTACATGTATTAAATGTTTAATCTTCCCAACAATTCTGTGAAATAGGGACTAAAATTACTCCAACTTAACAGATGGACTTGCCCAAGTTTACCAAGTCACAAGTGGGAGAGTCTGGATTTGAACCCAGACAGTCTGACTCCAGAGATTGCATTCTGAACTCTGCACTATACTCAAATAGTTCCACCTAAGAGAAATGTTGAAAATACACTTATAAATTTGAATGTAAAAGAAAATGTTTTATAAAAGAGAAAACGTTTTAAGCCTCAGCTGCCATCTTCTTTTTATCAGTGAATTCTGACATTTCCATCAATGTCCTCTGTACAGAACACAATTGTCTGCCTTTTAATGAAGGGCCTCTGTTTTCTGAAAAGGGTCCCAGTCTCACCCTAAACCTCAAGGACATCCTTTATTTCTTTGGTTGAAGGTAATTCATAGGAATGCATTTAAGAAAACAGATCCTATGTGAGAAAGCATTTCAGGCCGATAATAATGGGTATTCCCTGAACCCATCATTTTCTGATGTGCCAAGACTAGAGAGGGTAAGTCAAGCAAGTCTTCTGCACTAGAAAGTTAAGGTACATTGAGAGTGTTGAGCTCTGATGAAAAACACCCTGCAGCAATTAAGCTCCAATAAAGATGTTTAAAAAAAAAAAAAAAAAGGAAAAACACCCTTGCAAATCCAGGGGCCACAGTGCCACCTCAGTCTCCAGGCTCTGACCACCATATTGCTGTCGTACAATACAGGCCAGCCTCAAGTCAGTCAGTACACGCTATAAGCAAAATTTTATACTTCACCTGGCTTAGAATAAAAACTAGTTGCCAGCAAAGTCAATAGTTTTTCTTAGTTATTTGTAATTATGTCAACAAACACTATTCATAGCTACAAAAGACAGCTAAACCTCCTGGACACCAACAGAGTAACTTCCTAGTCCCAAGACCCTGACACCAGCCCTGCTGTGGAACCTCCACAGGACCCTGCCAGGAAAAAAAACTGGCGCAGATATAAACTGAAATTTGACCTCAGCAACCTATCTGTGAGAGTACACGCTCAAATTAGCCATCTCACACATGGCCGTGAGGATTAAGGGAGATAACATGGGTGAAAGCACTAGGTGAGTTGTAAAGCACTGTACAAATATTAGCTGTTAACATTTTTATTATAATAACATCATTATTATTAGCACAGAGAAGGTGGCTTGTGGGTTATTTCAAAAAAATTCATATAATCCAACCTTCCTTTAGCCAATGAGCTCAGGGCTCTCTCTCTTCTGCTTTCTGTAAGAGCTGCTAGAGAGGCTATAAATCCTTAACAGAATAACTTCCAAAATATAACTGGAATAGTAAGTTGGAAAATGCACTTTATGTGCCAAAATGGGGGCTTTTGGCAATAAAGAGTTTTAGAATAAAGAGTTGATTTTATTCAGAGATAGTGAAAGAACCATGTGCTGTCGTTTCCTGGGCTCTGAAGAGGGCAGAAAAAGTAAAAATGAAAAGCCACCCCCTTGCCACCCCACCCCAAACAAAAGAGATTCCAGATCACACCCCCACCTACCACTCACTAGCTACATGAATCTGAGCAAGATGCATAACCGCTCTTGAGCCTTAGTCCATTCATGGGGGCCCGTCCTAAAGGGTTGTTATTGGGGTTCAGTAAGATACACATCTAACACCAATACTGGCACTTAACTAGTCCCTTCCTTCATTTCTAAGAACTGCCACCAGTTTAGCTCACTGACAGAACAGCAAAAGTTTTTAAAACTGCAAAGATGGACAAACTGAAGTCAATCCAAATCAGCTTGATTCCATTTAACTTCCCTCCCTTTACCTAATGAACTGTGATTTATTCTTCAGGACCCTACTCCACTGTTACATCTGAGAAGGCTTTCCTAAAATGTTCACTACTCTAAGCCAAGGATTGGCAAACTACAGCCTGTGGGCCAAATTCAGACAACCACCTGTTTTAGTTAAGTTTTATTGGAACGACCATGACCATTTGTTTACATATCACCCACGGCTGCTTTTGCGGCAAAGGCAAAGTTGATAGTTGTGACAGAGAATGTATAGCCCACAAAGCCTAAAATATTTACTATTGGGCCCTTTACAGAAAAGGTTTGCTGCCCCCCCTGCAAAAAGTTAAATGCTGCTGTCTCTCACCACTCCCAAACATGAGATTTTTGAGGGCAAAAGCAATATCTTAATCTTCCTGACATTCCCAGCACCAGGAAGGGAGGGGGAGAGAGAGGGAAGTCAGATCAAAGGAAAAGAAACCTTGACTATTAGAGATTCACAGAACAGTTCCCAATGGTTAAGTGGCTAACACACAGTCATACAACAATTCATTAGCAGCCCAGCTGTGAAAAGAACCCAGTTCTTCAAACTCCCCACATTCTACCACACTATACTGTTAGCTTTTGGCATGGTATATAGATCCTTTAACTTTCTAGTTCATGTACAATTTGCTTCTCTCTCCAGGGTAGTTTCTGGTATTTATCTAAGCTAGCCTTAAATTCCAATGCTAGAACTTGACTGCACCACTTGTTTTTTTCTTCCCCCCAAGCCTGATCTCTGCCAGGAAAATTAAACCAGTTAGAATACCCCTTTCTTAACACTGTAAGAGATACTACCACTGAGCTATCAATAAAGTGCTTATTTTGAATCGTCTCTGTGTCAAAGAGATAGAATGCAGAGGTGGCTGCAACAACACACCTATGGCACATCTCTGCCAGTCACTTGGGCCGAGCAATCTGTCTTTTCACGTAGACGATTCTCCCCACACCCCTGTGATGTCAGGAAAGCCCCCCTTCAGAACCAAACTCTTGACCTGAGGAGGGCTCCACCAAGTCAGCTGGCTGCCATGCACTATAGCCTGAAGTGAGTCATGAGCTCTAGCCTGGAACGCCGCACCCTCTATTATGGTTATCAGGTTGACCCCAATGTTTTAATGCCACCAAATGTGACCTCTTTCAAAGGTTAGTGATTTTTAAAATGGCAGTCAATCACCTACCTCTCTGACTTCAGCTCACACCACTCACTACTTACTGTGTCCCTGTTACTCAGCAATGATGGGTTCTTCCTCTTCACCCCACAATTGCTTGCATCTTCATGACACTTCTGTGAGGAAGCAGCTGTCTGCTCAGAGTCAGGTGCAAAACTTACTGGTGGACTCTAACCTGGGACTGTGGCCTTGACAACATATTTTAATCAAGTGAGCCAGTAGGTTACACGTAGCTTCAAGAAGCCAGAAAAATTTTATCTGACAAAAAAGTCTTGCCTTCCCTAGACAAGTTATTTTCCTTCCACTTTCACAATATGAACACATTCTACCTTTTACTAATATATACATACCTAAACATAGGGTGGCCAAGTCGTCTGATTCTACTTGGTGATAACTCCATACCTCAACACATTAGGGTCAACATATGGTCAAGGTCTCAGCTAACAGGATACGTCCATGAACACAGGCCACAATGCAGTAGCTACCAACGACCCCAGGAATTTTCTCACACTTGAGGATTATCCCTCACATCAACAAAAAGCCGTAAGGTTATGCTAAATCTTAGCTTTCAAGCTGGTTAGAA
Source organism: Monodon monoceros (assembly GCF_005190385.1). Lineage (NCBI taxonomy): Eukaryota > Metazoa > Chordata > Mammalia > Artiodactyla > Monodontidae > Monodon > Monodon monoceros. Next base: position 19,388,126 of record NW_021703786.1, read on the forward strand.
ATCAAAACAAAAACCAAGTCAGTTCTTCCCTGTGTGACATCATACCTAAAGGTAAGCAATGACGTCAGTTCCTTTCAAAAGTGAACTTTGTGACTCTTCCATTTTCTCAGCCTTCCCAGGCCCTTCCACTCCCAGACCAATCTCCCAAGTATCATTTTTATCCAAAGGCAGCAAACTCATTCTTCACTACCAGGTGCTGATGAAAAGCTCTTTGAATCTCTTCTTCCTGGTTCTTCTTCCATTTAATCACTCAGTGCTGGTACAAATGGGTAATAAATACGCAAAACAGGCTGATCAATCAGTCAGTGGTAAGGGAGGTAGATGCCTTATCTGTGGAGTTCTCTTTTCCATGCTTTGTCCCTTTTCCTGCCTCCTGCACAACATACGAGCATCTCCTCCAGAAAGTCTTCTCCAAATCAGCAAAGTGAAAAGAAGACTTACATATCATTCGATGCACTGGAGGCATTTATCCAAACAAATGAATACCTAACACTTGCCTTGGCTGTCTCAGTGAGTTTTTTCCTAAGAGTCTCAGGAGTTGAAAGCACAACCTCTTAGGTTCTGTGACTGCTCACACTAACCTCCAGTACTCAGGCAAGTGTTCACTTAATTATGCCCCTTGATAACACTGCCCTGGAAACTCACGTTAATTCTGGTCACAACAAGAGGTATCCAATATAATTTTGATTTTCCCCAGTCTTGGGTTGGCAAGTTCTGATATCTGAGTGAATGTCAGATCCAGTATCAGGAAAGACTGACATAGGAACAGTGCCAATGTTCTTGGCTGCTTCCCTTTGTCATACTGTCCCTCTCCCCCCATCCTGCTCCTACACCATAATTCAAGGAACATCAACTGGCTGCACATAGCTAATGCGGGAGGATAGGACTAACATCTGCCAGCTCTGGTCAACTTGACCGAATCCTCCAAACAACTCTATGAGATAGGCACTAACATGATCCCATCTCCACAGTGAGAAAGCTGATGCCTAGCAAGGTTAAGAGGCAGAGGAGTGACTCTAACGACTTATCCACTTGGTTCCAATGTTCTTTCTACTAGACCATTCTGCTCCTGACCACATAACACAGACGTTTCTCTTTACTCAGAAATATTACTTAGGATTATAGATATCTGCATACTCATTTCATGTCACCAACCTACTCTATAAGTTCCTTGGGTAAGCACACAGAAGCAGAAAAAACGCGGGACTTTGCCATCAAAACATCAGACCTGAGTTCAAATCCCAGCTCGATCACTTACTAGTTGAATGACCTTAAGCTAGTGACTCATCCTCTCTGAGACTCAGTTTACTCTTCTGTAAGATGGTGATGGTACGCACACCATAAGAACTATTGTTAGGATTAAACGAGATGTCTACCGATTACTAGTTCAGAGGGTGGCATGTAAAAATATTAGTTCCCACACTACTTGCCATATAACCTAGAACGAGTCACTTAAACTGATAAGCCTATCTTCCCATCTCTTAAACTAAAAGGAAAAGAATACACTCTAAAGATCACAAAGCATGGTTTTGAGAATGAACCAAGATGTGTCAAAGGTCTTTGTAAACTGTAAAGCCCTAGAAAAATGTAAGGTGTGGTCCCCAACAGAGCTTACCACAATGCCTTGCACAAAATAATTTTCAGTAAATGTTTGATAAATGCTACATAAAAGAGAACTCTGTTAATACTGACATGTCCCAAATCATCTGAGAGCACTGCTAACTCATGGACAATCTCTATCCCCAGAGAACAAAATGTGGAGTCAACTCAAAGGAACTCGCTAAGAAACACTTTACTTCACCCTACCAGGCAGACCCTGGGCTCTCATCCTCATGCAAGATTTAAACCTTCCTCGTGACAGAAAACTAATAAGCCACATGGTGAATAACCTGAACCTCACTTATGATTGGCTTTGGTGTGCTTTTGTACTTTTACAGTCAGGAAATTCGGAACAATTTTACAGGGTACAATGTTACTGTGGAGAAGATAAAATGACATTCAAAACTTCCACCTTCTGCGACCCCACTGTCGTCTTCCAAGCTTCCTCTTACATCTCACTGCTGTGGACAGACATAGGACATCTTAGCCTGCAGTAAAAGTGCCAACCAAAAACTAAACAAGCTCATCTCCAAGAACTGCTAGTTCATACCATCTCTAGTTGGGCTGGAATTAAATATTTCCTTTAAAAGGCCTCTATTCCATTTCCTGCTGGGTCGGAGTAAATATCCGGTTTATATCAACAGGTTTAATTAAACAGAGCACTTACTATGTCAGCAAGATGAGCCATCATGTGATGTTATCTTCCACTGCAAGTGGAGTACACAGGTAGCACTCCCTAGACTGCAAGTATCAACAGTTTTCTTCCAGGGATTTCAAGGCACTTTAGTTCCCTTCTAAAATGCTTAAACAATCCTCCATCCTAAAAAAAAAAAACTCAAGCTCATGCTCTTAAATGAGATGAACTTTTCATGTCATTCAAGCAACATGTAGTTGCCCAGATTAGCTGTTTTCAGTAACAGTAAGAGCCCTCAGGAAGAATCACAAAGCATCCTCAAAGGTTGGTTTCAAGGGAAAACCAATATAGCTTATTCATAAACAACTCTACGAATGAAGAATGAATAAATGAAACCCAAAGATAGCCCTCCAACCTAATTTTAGTCTTCAGTTTCTGACTCCTTTTTCAAGACTTGGCTAGCAGGCCACAAAGCAAGAAAAGTAAAGATTTCTGGTATTCCACAACCTATTACTTCTGGCTGCTTTCTTGAAAGAGTGGGTAAACAACTAGTTTACAATAACGCTAGTAGACAACTGACCAGCAGAAAGCAAAACCCTAAAGGCAAAGATAATCCGCAAACTAATAACCAAGAACCATTTATACTTGAAGTCAAATGTAAGAAAAGAATTGCTTCTCAACAGCTCCCACTTAACAGTCCCACCCACACCACTCCAGCCCCTCTCAGATAAATGGTGGCACTTGGTGGTCATAAGAGCAGAATCCTGTATCTTTTAAATTTGAGAAAATCATCCCTCTTTCAGATAACCTTTCCTTGACTACTCACTAAAGGTTGTTGACAAACTTCTCATACCCTACAAACACTAAAGGATAACTTAGAGCCCTTTTCACCCTCAACATAGCAGGCATAAATTATTTTATTTGAAACTTTTAAAATCTCTTCTGGGGACTTCCCTGATGGCACAGTGGTTAAGAATCCGCCTGCCAATGCAGGGGACACGGGTTCGAGCCCTGGTCCGGGAAGATCCCACATGCCACGGAGCCACTAAGCCCTAGCACCATAACTACTGAGCCTGCACTCTAGAGCCCGCGCGCCACTACTGAGCCTGCGCTCTAGAGCCCACGAGCCACAACTACTGAGCCTGCGCTCTAGAGCCCGCGCTCTAGAGCCCGCGAGCCACAACTACTGAAGCCGTGCGCCTAGAGCCCGTGCTCCGCAACAAGAGAAGGCACCGCAACAAGAAGCCTGCGCACCGCAATGAAGAGTAGCCCCCGTTCACAACTAGAGAAAGCCCGCACGCAGCAACGAAGACCCAACGCAGCCAAAAATAAGATAAATAAATAATCTCTTCTGCTAACAGAAGATCATCCAAAGACGACCTATACTTTAATAGGAGGACTGAGCCAGTGTTCCAAAAATCTGTAAGTCTAAGAATGGGACATTCTGTACGCAACAGCCTTTAATATGAAACCCAAGACCCTTGTGAATCTGTCCTCAGACATCAGTAAAACAAAAAAGTGTGGCACTTCCCTGGAATCTAGTAAGAAGGGAGCTCCAGATCTGAGGTAACTGCATTCTGCCAGCCTCAGTCACTCTCCTTTGTTTCAGCTGCCTGCGTGTCTCCCTGCTTTGCTGAATTGTAGCAAACACACTACATTCCCAAGAGAGGCAAGAGAATATACATTATTACAATACTCATATACAGGGAAAAAAACTTCCACCACACTAACTCAAGAGACTTAAGGCAACAGTTATGAAAATTGAAGGCCTAACTTACTCATTCAACAAGTACTTACGAAGCACCTACTCTGTGCAAGGCTCTGTATATTTAGTGATGAACAAAACAGGTATAGCTCCAATCCCCACAAAACAAATTTTGGTTAGATAGAAAAGTAAACAAATGATATACAATTATAATTACAAAAAAGCTATGAAGAGGGTAACCTTAAGTCGCAATTTGCCCAGGACACACCAATCTATACTTGGTGTAAAACAAAAGCACCACCCACCCCTTTACTCTCGAAAATGTCCCAGGTTGGACTGTAAATGATATGTCACCTTATCTCTGAAGGCTAAGGTACTGTAAGAGAGAATGGGGGCAAATCACTTTAGCCTGAATGATCAGAGAAGACTTCTTGAAAGAGGTGCCATTAAACTGAGTCCTGATGGATACGACTCCAGTCATTCTGAAAGGGTGTTCCAAGTACAGGGGACAGCAAAGGCTACAACAGGGCTTGGGGTATTACTATTATTGATCAACATGAACTTTGGCTAACAGAACTAAAGAATCAGGAAAGTTATTTGAGGGTTCCCAGAGACCAATTTGTACATCCAAGATTAAAATATCCTAAAACTCTAATTTTGTTAGACCTCGAAATTCAAACATAAAGACAAAAACAAAGCTCTAAGGCAGTGGTTCTCAAATTTTTGTAGGTCATTAATCCCTCTGAGAATAAAAACATATTCCAAATCTTCACCCAGGAAACATATATTCTCATGTGCACACATACACAATTTCAGGAGGTTCAGAAGCAACGTCCCTACCCAACCCTCCCAACACTGGAAGTTCACACATGGACTGCAGGTTGGGGGGGGGGGGCGGGGAAGCCCTCTTTCACAAAGGACAAAAGCCAGCTCTCAACTCTATTTCTCTATTTGGGCATTAAGACATTTCTTAAAATCTTCTGAAGATACCCAGGAATAAAGAGAAAAGTTAAACTGATATATTTTTTTTAAAAATATATCAAAACAAGCAATTGTAAATCACTGAAAAAAATGAAAAACAAACAATGGACAATGTATGTACCACCAAGAGTCAATGAGACTCAAATTTCCCATCATTTTGGAGAACCAGAACTGCCCTCAAGTCCTTACCTTACTAACATTGAGTGAAGCTAGGGGAGGAGGGGTTTCTGTTCGGTCATTAATTATTTCCACTTCTGAAACATACTGTAAGTTTATGAGCAAGATGTCTGCGTGGTTGGGCTTTCCACTGGAAGAGGGACATTCTGGTGAAAAAATAAAGTTAAGGAAAATAGGGGCAAGCAGAGAACTGACACATCCCAAAGGGGCATGGAAAACACAATTCACCCAAGGCTTGTGTAAAAGGTGTGCCACAAGCAAGAGAGGGAGCCTCACAAGAATCACACCTCTCCTCAGGAAATCTCTGCCTGTCACTTTCCTGCCGCACAACCCCATAACCAAAAGATCTCAAGCTTTTCAAAGCCAGACACAATCCAAAATTGGAAGCCTCAACAGTGTTTCTGTCACCTTCTCTTTACCGGTTTTATGAAGAGGCTTAATACAGTTTTAATGCCGTTATGTATACTGTTTGTCTTGAACCTAATGAACCACACTGAAGAGCAAGTACTTTCTGTTCTTGGTATAATACTCCCTATATCCAAACAGTGCTCTTTTCTCTTTTTCAGATTTGAGATTTCCCATTTTGCACAGGAAAACTACAACACTGGAAAGGAAGCTCACTCAAGGTGACCCAGCTAGCTAACCCATTCATTCATTAATTCATTCATTCACTCACTCACTCATTCACTCATTCTCCAACCATTTCTCAAAAGCATACTGTATGTCAAATAAAGGTAGAGTAATCCTTCATTCCGAAACCCTTCCAACTAAACCACTAATGTAAAAGGTCTTACTTGGTCCAGGTATGAAGTCTTGTGTTCAAAAAACAAAAACAAAAATTTAAAAAAACCTGCAACTCCTCTTGCTGTAATTAGTTTCAAAGGACATCTTCCTAAACTACAAATCCACAACCAGTAGTTAAATGAATTAAAATACTTGCCAGTCAAAGGCAGCAGCAGACTCAGTAAGAAACTTCCTTTTGAAAGGTGCCATAAGAGATTACTTAAAAAAAAAAAATCCAAATAAACCCACCTGTGGCTCAAATAAAAGGGGAAGGGGTGGCACATTTATTACAACCAGGTAGTATTCCATTTCCACGACTGAGTTTCCTGGAGTAATTCAGAAATCACTTCCACCCCAAAGAAAGAGACCACCTTTTCCATTCTGTTAAACACTGACACATTCAAAAGGGAAGGCTACTGCTATGGAGAAGTCAGGACTCCATGTGCTGAGCTGACAAGAGAAGACAGTTTACTCTTTCACCTGTAACCCACACGTCCATACATAAGCCCCTGAAAAACGTGGTCCTCTCTCTAGACCAGGTTTCCAATACAAACATCCCCAAAACAGCAACTTACAAATCACTGAGAAGCCGAAAATTCAGCACTCCCTGCCCCCAGCGGCACCACGCATACACAAGCACCAGCAAAACAAGCCCCTATCCCCAGTTCTGCTACAAACTCTGTCCTGCAGTTACTCTCCCCCCAAACAGGCGAGGCCCATTTGGTCACTACCCCACCGCCCTTTCTTGGACCAAATCCCATCAGTGGACAACCCCTCCTGAACTCCATACCCTTGTACCACTCACTAGCAGTTCCTTACTCTACACACCCCTTCCCCACATGATTTTACCCGTCCCCCTCCCATCCGGGCTCCAATCACCAGCCCCCTCCCACGACCACCCCTCTCCGGATTACTGTGTCCCCTCTCCTAGCGTTCCCCCCGAAAAGCAATCAGCGTGTCAAGCCCCCCTCCACCCACCCACCCTCGATCGGGGCCCAGCTCCCACAAGGGGTGGGAGACAAGGGTCCCCAAGGCGGACCGAGGGACCCACGAGAGGGGGAGGGGAGCTCAGGGCCGTGCGCATGCGCTCCGGGCGCCGCGGTAGCCGGTCGCCCCTAGGCCCGGAGAGGGCCCCAGCCACCGCCGTCGTCCCCCGCCCCCCCACGGCCGCACATACACGCCGGCCCGGCCTCGGGCTCCGCGCAGGGAAGGATACTTAAAGCCAGCATCTTGGACTGGTAGTCGAAGGCTACCACCTCGCCCTGCAGCCGCTGCTCCTGGCACGTCCGGCACGACACCTGGCTCCCAACGCTGAAGTACTCGCCCGGAGGAGCCGCCATCTTGGGAGAGCAGCCGCGGCCGGCGGCGGCGGCGGCAGCAGCGGGCGAAAGCCGGGCCCCCAGTGAGCGCCGCGCCGCGACGCACGGGGCGTGCTGACGTCACACGCTAGGGCGTGGCCTGGACTGGGTGGGGCGGGAGCCTAGGTGGATGAGGAGAAAAGAGGAAATAAAGAGGAATGTGAATAATTACGTTTGTGCGGCTGCGCCCGGTTTGTAACAGGCTTGCAAGGTCCATTTTAGAAGTTAAAGATAAATGACCTACGTGGAATGAAAAGGGGAGGGAGGAGGGAACTGCAGTCTCCCTTAGGTGCACACCTTGACACAAGAGTCTGATGAATGAACTCTATATTTTACAAATGAGGAATCCGAGGCCCAGAAGACTTAACTAAACTTGCTCAAAACGGTTACACCTAACTACAAAGTGGTAGTGGAAAGAACATTGGCTGTAGAGTTAGCTAAAACGGAATCGGAATTCCACTGAGTTATGTGACCTTGAGCAAATTACTAAGCCTGATTCTTTTCTTTATTCCTTCTGTATTACCACTGTTGAGCATCCAGCAACCCTTCGATGTAGGAATCAATATCCTCATTTTACAGAGGAAGTAACTAAGTCTTAGACTAAACTTTGTCCAGGGTCGCACAACTAGCAAGGATCCGGTCTACCTGTTTCCAAAGACGGTGCTATTTACTGCTATGCTATATTAGATAATACCTCACAGAGTAGTTAGGAGGAGCGGGAGATAATGAGATAATGTGTACAAATGCATGGCACGTAGTAGATCCTCAATAAATGGTAGTTCCTCCGTGATCACCCATCACTGTTGGAATTCAAGATGCTTCCCCATCTCCCATCTTGCCCTCTCCTCTAGAAAACCGGGCAAAGAGCCAGAATGAGGAGCAATGGTATTGACAAAGGGAGCCTTGGGGCAGGAGTTTTGGGCCCCCCATTAATGACTGTGTAATATACGAAACAGTTTTCTTAACATGTAAGTACGATGCAGATGCATTTTCAAGCCCTACCATCACCAGTTGCCATCCCTAACCCACCTACCCTTCCACTAAAGAAATTCTAGAGCCTCATGTATGAGTAACAACAGGCAAAGAGAGGGAGGCAAAGGGCCAGTCCTGGCACTACTTAACCTGAACATGTTTCAAAAGTGTTTCCTTGCCTTGCAAGAGACATCAACTTCCTAAAGTTGGGCCCATATTAGTACAATCATTGTAATAGAAATAAACATACTGCTCCCTCATACTTGGGTTTTTCCAGAGAACTTTCACATCTACCCCATAACAAGTCATACATAACTGCCACTCCACCTTTTATATAACATTGTGATTATAGGTTCTCATGAATGACTGCCAGGCACTGTAAGGAAAAGCTTCCTGGAAGAAGTGGAAAAATCTGAGACCTGAAAGACAAGCAGGGAAAGAGTGGCCACGTTCTAAGCAGAGGTAACTGCAGACGTCAGGACCCCTAAAAGGAGAGAGCTTGGTGATTTCAGGGAGCATAAAGTAGCTCAGAAATATCATGAAACAGAATGTGGGACTGGGCTGGTAAAGGTTGTCTTGGCTAGAGGCCAAGCAAACTTTCAAAGACTAAGAAAATTTAGGCTTTTTCCTTGGGGCAATTGAAAAACATTTAGCAAGGGAGCAAAATGAGATTTGTATCCAGCTTCCTTTCCCCACACCCTTTTAATTAGTGAAATTAATCTCTTTCCAAGAAGAACCCAAATTTACATTCTCATTTTTACCCCTCAAAAACTCTCCAAGAACAAAGTTGCTTGAGGTAGGAAGGAACCACTTCACCAGTCTCCTCCCACCTCACCTCTGCCTCTAGGCAAGACCTCACCTAGAATTGCTGAGATTTCTATTTTCTGTGTGTTCCTCCAAGGGATTATTCCAATTTTTGTCGTGGGTGTGTGCCTCTCCTCTTCCTTTACCAACCCAGCTACTATCTCGTGGTTTATCTGCCCAGCGGGGTTTTGGAAGGCAAGATGACAAGATGACGAAAGGAGAGGGGCAAGGCAAGCACAGAACCGGGAGGAAGGGTGATTTAGACTGTGCTATGCGTAACAACTGTCAAGCCGTTAGGGATGACCCCTCAAAATCAAGAGGCTGATCTGTCAGCCTCCAAATCAACAGCAGAGGAATTCAAGCAGGAGAGTCTTGGGCTGGGGGAGGAAGGCGTGTACCGATTAGCCAGCTGTGTGTGCAAACGTAGGGGCCCGCTTCAGCACCAACCAGGGATGCCTGGCTCCCCGGAGCAGGGGTTGTCCCTAGCCTTCTCTCCAAGAGATCTCGAAATATTTTTGGAGGGTAGCTGTACTGGAGGAGAAAGGTCTGGTCTGGAAGGAATCCTGGCCCGGGATATTACATATCCATCTTCACAGAAGTAAAGGAGGGACCCTGGACGCACCGCCGACCCTCAGGTTAGTCTGTCCGATGACCCGGAACAGCAGCTGGAGCCGCCTCTACGCCCTCTGCCCACGTGCCGGCAATAGCAGCCACGTGGGGCTCTGCGGAAACGCCTTCGAAGAGATTTGTCCCCTGCGCTGCCCAGTAGAGAGGGAGGCCCGGGAAGAGCGCAGGAGGAGGAAACGGTACCGGCAGGAGGCCTGGCTCGCGCGAGCCTGAGGCTGCAGGGGGCGGGGCAGGAGGCGGGGCTTTCCCGGCCACCAACAGGGGGCGGGGCCTCGGATCCGAAGGGTGGGCTTTGGAGGGCTGTGAGGAGCTGCTTCCTGGTCGCCTGGACTCCTCGGCTTCCGCCTTAGCTCAAACCCTGGCCGGGCCGGCCCCGGGGTCAACATGGAGTCCACGCTGGGCGCGGGCATCGCGATGGCCGAGGCGCTGCAGAACCAGCTGCCCTGGTTGGAGAACGTGTGGCTCTGGGTCACCTTTCTGGGCGACCCCAAGAGCCTCTTTCTGTTCTACTTCCCCGTGGCTTACTACGCCTCTCGCCGGGTGGGCATCGCAGTGCTCTGGATCAGCCTCATCACCGAGTGGCTCAACCTCGTCTTCAAGTGGTGAGACAGCGAAGCCCTCCCGCGTCCTGGTCCCCCACCCCCAAAGGCCCTGAGCCCTGTGCAGTCCTTGATCTCTCTCGTCAGCTGCCTCAAAGGCCTGGCTTCCCACCCCCACCCCCCCGACAGTGAACCCATGGCCTTAAGACCTCCCACCCCTACCCCGTGGCCACTGACTTTTCCCCTATGAGCATCTTTGTGCATCTTGGACCTCAGAGTCCCCATCCTAATCATTAAACTGGTGTTTAACGGGCCTGATCAGAGAAATCACCTAAGGGGGCGTATTTAAAATGCAAATACCCCATTCCACCTCACACAGACAGATTTTGAAACTCCAGGGGAGGGGCTGGGAATCTGTATTTTAACAGGCATCTGTGGTGACTTAAGTAGCAGAAAGTCCTGCTTCTCAACTCACTCTTTGATTCATTTATTCATTCGTTTATTTGACATAGTTTTTAAGAAGCATGCTTTGTGCCAGGCTTCACACTAGTGGCTAAGGACAGAAAAGGCTTGCAGATTAAGGTGTGGTCCCCCAGACCATGGCCAGCAGCATAAGGAGCATTTGAAAACTTGCTAGAAATGCAGAATCTCAGGCCCCACGCCAGAGCTACTGAATCAGAATCTGCATTTTTAGCAAGGACCCCAGGCGATTTGTGTGCACAGTAAATTTCAAAAAGCACTGGGCTAAAGCATTGCCTTCCGGGGAACACTTTCTCTTCTCCCTTTTCCCCTTCATTCACTAGTAGGCTCTGCACACAGACTTAGAAGCCAGGAACCCCAGGCAAGTGGGTGGGGCCCTTGGGGTGTATCTCTTTGTGCCACCTGTTCTCTCTTGGGTGCAGAAGGGAGCATACTTTCCGCCGGGCATGCAGCTGCACCTCCCCTCACCCCTCACCACTGTCTCTGTTGCCAGATTGCCAGCCTGGGGGAGGGAAGGGAGGTTCATAGGAGACACTTGAATGGATGGGCTGGAATGACTTGCTGAAAAACAAAATACCTTCCCTTCCACTCTTCTCAGCCAGGGCTTCATCCCTGCTGTAAACGGAAAGCAATTGTCTGATCATTTCCTTCCTACTGAATTGCTCTTTGCTTTGTGCTCTCCTTCCTCAGAGTCTGTATAAGCCTTCCTCTCTAGTCCTGTTTCCCTAAGACCACCCCCTTGGGTAGACACTCTTAATGCCCCCCACATGGCAGAGCCCCTATTCATTTCCTAAGTATGTGTTGAGCATCTGGTGCATGATCCAGGCTCACTTTTTGGCAGGGAGAGGCAAGTCCCTTCCACACCTCCCTCCCCAGCACTTGGCTTCCTGCCGGCATCTCTTCTGCTCTCCCACCTTTTCTCTTTCTGGCCACAGCAGCCTCTGCAGTGTGTTTCCCAGGGTCCAGTGAAGCACCTGGCTAAGCCAGTGGATTTTGAATTTTTTTGTCTTCCTTATTCTCTCTCAGCCTCTTTGTCCATTCCCCACTCCCATTTTCAAAGACCAGAGGCTTACCTAAGTAACTCAGGCTGGAATTTGGGAAATGGAGAGAGGAGAAGCAGGAGGGTCAGTGAGGGTCTGGGGAGGGAGGGCATGGGGCAGGTCCTGGGCTCTCTATAGATGGCAAGAGCAGAGCCGGCCCTGTAGCGGGAGGGCTAAGGATGGGACTTCTGAGCATCTCAGAGCACACACACGCACACACCACAATCTCTTGCCTCCTTATCACTTTAAAAAAAATAGCATGCTTTCTCCTGTTCCAAGGTAAAAAACCCTGGCAAGGCAATGGCACAGAATTGGACACCCTTTCTGACTCCAGCCTGTAAGCCCTCCAGAGTACTCCAGGTGTCCTGCCTCAGCCCCCGTTCCCCTGGCTGTGTGTGCGTGTAATGGCATCTTGCATCTGTTCTCTTCTAGGTTTCTGTTTGGAGATAGGCCCTTTTGGTGGGTCCATGAGTCTGGGTACTACAGCCAGGCTCCAGCCCAGGTTCACCAGTTCCCCTCTTCTTGTGAAACTGGTCCAGGTGAGAAGCCTCAAACTTCCCTCTCCCAATGTGGTTAGGGTTCAGTGAGTGTTTGGTCGTACTTTTCAGCTGGGGCAACCTAATCAGAGGCCCAGCCTCTCAGTTACTGGGCCAGAGAACAAAGAAACCCAGGGAAGACCATGTTGAATTATAGGAGAAGAGCACCCGTGCCGCTTCAGGGCAGAGGGAGCTAAGGGTCAGTGCTGGAGGAAGGCTCTCCCCTCGGCCACGGGGAGGCAGCTGGGTTGAGCAATCACCAGGGGCACCTGGGTTCCACCAGCATCCTCTCACCACAAGCTTCTGAATCCCCTGGCAGGCAGCCCTTCCGGACACTGTATGATCACAGGAGCAGCCCTTTGGCCCATAATGACGGCCATCTCTTCCCAAGTGGCCACTCGGACCCACAGGTACACCTTGGCATTGCCCACCAACGGGGGCAGAGGTTATGGTACCCTGGACCCAAAAGACCCAGCAGCAGGGCAGCCTGGGAGCTGGAGTTCTGCAGACGCCGGGGCATCTGGTCAAACTGTGAGGTGCCTGGGTGCTGAGGGAAGCCCAGCTGTGCGTGGACACCTCCTGAACCATTTGCCTCTCTTCTTTTTAGCCGCTGGGTGAGGGTGATACCTAGCTTGGCTTATTGCACCTTCCTGCTGGCGGTCGGCTTGTCCCGGGTCTTCCTCTTAGCACATTTCCCTCACCAGGTGTTGGCTGGCCTAATAACTGGTGAGCAACTGGGGCAACAGGGTGGACCCAGAGGGTGCCGTTGGCAGTGGGAGGACCAGTGTATGATCTTCCCATTGTACAGCCAACCCCAAGGGCCCCCTTCTCCTGCCAAACTACCCTGCGGCTCGGGGTGGGGGTCGTATCCCCAAACTCCTTGAAGCTGCTGTCACCCCACTTCCCTAGGTGCTGCCCTGGGCTGGCTGATGACCCCCCGGGTGCCCGCGGAGCGGGAGCTAAGCTTCTACGGGTTGACCTCACTGGCCCTCTTGCTGGGTGCCAGCCTCATCTATTGGACGCTCTTTACACTGGGCCTGGATCTTTCTTGGTAAGTCCTGCTTTGAAGCTTGGGCAAGTTGGGGTCTGTCCTGCCTCACCTATACCTGGCCTGGTGGGTCTCTGGTTGGTTGTAGCTAAAACGGGACACATTAGCTGTTCACAAACATTGAGTCTCCTGGGGTCACGGCAGAACATGGCGGTAGGCCCCAAAGGGGTGGAGAGCCGTCAGCCCTCTAGGACCCAGGGGAATCTCTCTCCTGGCAAAGACTCTCGCTCCCTACAGGTCCATCAACCTAGCCTCTAAGTGGTGTGAACGGCCTGAGTGGGTGCACTTGGACAGCCGGCCCTTTGCCTCTCTGAGCCGCGACTCAGGGGCCGCCCTGGGTCTGGGCATCGCCCTTCACTCCCCCTGCTATGCCCAGGTGCGGCGGGCATACCTGGGACATGGCCAGAAGCTAGCCTGCCTTGTGTTGGCCATGGGGCTGCTGGGCCCCCTGGACTGGCTGGGCTACCCCCCTCAGATCAGCCTTTTCTACATCTTCAATTTCCTCAAGCACACCCTCTGGCCATGCCTGGTCCTGGCCCTCGTGCCCTGGCTGGTGCACACATTCAGTGCCCAGGAAGCACCACCCATCCGCTCTTCCTGACTCTAGGTGCCTCCTACTGCCACTTTCCCTCTCACAAAGCCCACACACTCCGTGACCTCCACACTCCGGGGAGGCAGCCCCGTCCCCTTCCAGCCCCCAACAGGCCCTGCTCATGGTGAATTTTCTACTTCTCCCACCACCTGGTCTCAGCCCCAAAGAAGGGCCTTCTCTCTCCCAGGAAGGCTGGTCCTCCTCCTGCCTTCCCTCCCATGTCCCCAAAGGGCAAAGGCAACAGTGAGACCAGTGGGTTCCTGTAACACTGTGAGGGGCTCAGAGCAGCCCCAATAAAGCCCTTCCACACCTCTGGACTCCTCTCTTGACTCTGTGCACATCTCCACTGGACTTGCCCGTGCGGCTGCAGGTGGAACCCTTGCCAGGCCACCTGTTCTGCACCCGCTTCAACCCTGTGCCCCCAGAGACTGAGAGTCAAAAGGAACAGGGAGACCTTCAGCCCGGGCCCTCTCCCCACCATCACCACGTAGGCCACACAGAGGTTCCAGGAGATGCTGTGGCTACGTTCAGTGAAACCTTGTTCTTAACCCACAGGACAGAGATCCCACTCCCTCCCACCCCAGCCTCTTGTTTCCTAAATTGGCTAGTCCAGGGGCTGGAGAAAAGTAGTGTTTTTTTGGCCAGGAGGGGGAATGAGACCCTCAACTCCATTTGAGAGCCCAGAGAACAGAGACATTGGCCCCAGAAGGCACTGCCAGAAACAAGTTTATTTACACAAGGACACACAGTGTAACAGGTTACACAATACTTAACTGAAATCCATGTCCAAGGAGACAAAGCAAGGAGTGGGTTTACATGAGAACCAGACCGGCCGTGGGGAGAGGGAGGGTAAGCGGCCCGGAGCTGGGGCTCAGCATGGGGAGGCCTGGTACCCTGGGCCCAGCCCCATCCCCATCCCCCAGGAGGATCTAGAACACACTAACAACACACAAGACACAAGCGCACAATGAACCAATGGTGGTGGGACTCCTGCCCCTCCCCTGGCTCCCTCAACCCTGCTCAGGCCCCTGTTAGGATAATAAATATGTAAACAGATTGGTGGAGCCCTGGGGACGGGAGGAAAGAAAGTATATGCGGTGTTGGGGAGAAGGAGGGAGTAAGACTCAGCCCCCTAGGAGCTGCTTCCCATCTTTGGTTTCCCACAGGCTGGAGGGCATTCGCTAGAAGCCTTGTGGGCTCCTAGCCCTGGAAGCAAGAAGGCTAGCAGGGCTTCTGGGAAAGAGAAAGGGCAGTGCCCAGCCCCATCCTGGTCTTAGTTCCCTTGGGCTGGTGGCCCACAAAGGAAGCCCAGGAGGAAGGCAAGCTACAGCTGAGGGCAGACTCCTGAGTTCTGGCCCTGCCCCTTCTAGAACTCCCACTCACCATCCCCAGGCTTCAAAGCCAAAGGCCCCAGGAGAGAGGTGGGCCACTGACCCTTCTGCTTGCAGCGTGCTGGATGGCTGGGGAAATCTGGTCCTGAACAGCAGGGGGGCTCTCACCAGCCTGGAGCCCCCCTGCAGGGACCACCTTCTCCCCGCTCCCCAGACTGTGCCAGCAGAGGGGCAGGGAGGCCGACAGAGTAAGAGGGAGAGCAGGCCCGGTTCTGCGCCTCCTCTTGGCCCCTCAGAACCCAGGAGTGCAGCTCCAAACCTCCCCCCACGCTTTCACCCTCTCCAGCCCCTGAGAAGGGGAAATAGGCCCTGAGGAGGGTAAGGCAAGACAGCCCTGCCCACGGACCTCAGGCCCACGTCCGACAGCACAAAGCTTTCCTTCGGCGCTGAGGCCAGGAGAAAGGAGGAGGAGAGAGGGGTCTGTGTGGAGATGGTGAGGACACTGGGGGAAAAGAGTGAGAATCGCAGGGCGGGAGCCCACCTCCCCTCCACTCTACATCTTAAGACTGTAGAGGGACCCTCCGGATCCTCCCCTGGGGCTGGAGAGGGGAGGAGGGTGAAATTAAGGCATTTCCCCCTAAGTCAGCTGAAGCCAAGGCACCAAACTTACTGTTCCCTCCTCACTCAGGGGGACCCCAGAACCGGAAGGTGCTATCTGGGCCCCAGGCCCACCTTGAGCTGGCCCAAGCTCCAAGGGGGACAAAGACAGAATGCAGGAAGTGGGTGTGCGAAACAACGTGAGGGAAGGGCTGGAAAGGGTACCCCTGGCCCTACAGAGGGTGCAAACTTCTAGAGCTGAGACATGGGCCACGGGGGGCGGGGGAAAGGGGGGGCCTGAGGCAGCTAAGAGGAGCAGGAGGGGCGAGGCTGAGAGACCCACACGGCAGACGTTGTTGAATGTGTGACTTTTTGTTTTTTAATAGAAAAAATAAACAAAATCACAATGAAGAAGCCCAGAGGGGTGGGGGCCAGGGCGTCACAGGGCAGGTTCCTGCTCCATGGGCTCCTCTGCTGGCCTGTGGGCACAAGAACAGGGAAGGGCACTGAAGCACTGTGGGGTGGGGGGGAGCAGTCTGGGCGAGGGCAGGGAGGTGGGGGGCACCTCACCTGGGGCTGTGCTCCCGGCCTGCAGCAGCCTGGGCCTGCTCGGCCCCCACCGACAGCAAGGCCATGGCACTCACAGTCTCAGCCTCCTCTGTCTCACCGGCCTGGGCCTCCCGCAGGGAACGGCCTAGACCAGCAGCGAACCTCTGCACACAGCTCCAGTGTTTGCCTGTGGATGAGGGATGGGCCGGGGGTCAGGGAGAGCCAGAAACCCCCAAACGTACGGCCACCCCCAGCCCTAGCCCTGGCGTCACGCAAGCTCCGCCCCCTTGGCAAGCTGGGCCCTGAGTCCCTCTGCCTGTGCCCACGCACTCTGGATCTCGATGACTTTCTCTAGCGTGGCCACTGCGTTGACGTTGGGCTTTTGTTGCAAGACTGCCTCGTCCAAGGGCTGCAGCTGGCAGGGGAAAGAAGAGAAGGCTTAGAGTGGCTGCCCCTCTAACCATCCCGCCGTTCAGCCCCATGACAGGGGCAAGCATAGCCTTTCCGGGGAAACCTCTATTTAGAAAGCCTTCCCTTTCCTGGTCACCACCTGTCCTCAGGAATCAGGAAAACCTCCCCAAGGGCCCTCGGTGCTGCCTGACCCAGGAAAGGGACCCTCCCTCGCTGGCCCCTTCCCCCTGGCCTACTGGCCCACCTCCCCCAGTCCCGCCGTGCACCCCTCACCTCCACGCTGAGCAGAGCGGAGACACAGGCCTCAGAGGCATCACAGATGGCGGTCAAGTCATGGCCTCCCTCGAGGGCCAGCACCACCCGGCCCCCTGCCAGCGCCATCAGCTGCCTGGTCAAGTGGCCGAAACCTTCAGGGACGCGTGAAGGGGGGGAGAGGAGACGCTTAAAGAAAAACTCAATCCAGGAGCAAGTCAGGAAGGAGAGAAAGGAGACGAGATGGGACAAACAGCACCGAAGAAGACGGTGGATTTAAACCCAAATCGATATCCATAATAAAACTCAGTGTCAGTGCACTAAATGCTCCATAAAACACAAAACGTAAGAGGCTAAAAAGATCCAATTACGCGTCTCCTAAGGAGCACCGTGAAAAACCACCACTGAAACATGAGGGATCAGCGAGCTCCATCCCTACAACTCCTGGAGGAGATGCTCCCCCCCCACCTGCTTGCCCCTCAAGGCCAGGGTTGGCAGAGGGAGAGTGGGAGGATGCTGCCAGGATGATTCCAAGTCTTAGACCTGCCTTCAACCCTCCTCCCAACCTCCCACTCGACCCCATCTTCACTGCTCCATAGCCTCCCTCGATCCCCCCACAGGCTCACATCTGGCGGTGACAGAGTAGCCACCCAGCGGAGACAGGTGTCCCTCGACAGCATCAAACCCGGCGGAGACCAGGACCACGTCAGGTGAGAACTCGTGGGCAATGGGCATCACCACTGTCCTGCAAAGGGAGGGCCCAAGCTGACCCTGGCAGGTGGCTCAGCCAGGCCTCCCCAGGCTCTGCCCCCCACAGAGCCGACCCCCTCCACCCATGCGGAACTGAGTGCCTTCTGCCCCTCCCATGGCAGGGCCCGGGGGTTCCCACCCCTCCCTCGGCTCTTCTCAGTCCCCACCTGAAGGCCGTTAGGTACTCCACGTCTCCGATGGGGGGATCCACACCTCCCGTCCATGCCACGTTCACATTGTACCCCACGCCCGGCCCTCCGCCAACCTGGCAGCATGGTGGGGGAGGGGTTACTCTCACTGCCTGGGGATCCCAGACGTTGCCCCGCCCTCAGCCCTGCCTCCAGCCCTCACTCCACTGACCTCTGTTCTGCATGGAGGGGCAGTTGGCTGGCGTGGTCCTCCCACTAGGAGCCCAGACTCCCCAGGTACCAGCACCACCACGGGCCTCCATGGCTCCCTGCCAGGTCCCATTCTGCTATCTCCCCGAGGGCCCCACGTTTGAGCCCAGGAGCTGTACCTCTTCAGGAGCCCCAGAGCCCGGAAAGAAGTTCCCATTGTCATAGCGATGCAGGGAGATGTAGAGCACGGAGGGGTCGTTGTAGAATGCTTGCTGGGTGCCATTGCCGTGGTGAATGTCCTAGTGGGAAGGGGTGGGAGCATCAGGGAAGAGGCCCAGGGTCTGACCCAAAGGTCAAAATTCTGCTTGGCCCACCCCGACCCTGTGGTGGGCTCTGGGGGTGCAGCCCACCACTAGCTACAGGGCATCTGTGTTCTGTCCGCCACGGAATCACCCCACGCTTTTCTAACCAGGGTCTGCGGGCCGGGACATGGCACTGCACAGAGGAGACACAAAGCCAGGGGACGAATGTGGTGGATCTCCCTGCGAGCCCACTCAGCTCAGCAGTGTGGAGGGAAACAGTACGGCTAGTCAGGAATTGAAAGCAAACAGATGCATTCTGAAGGAGAACCCAACGTCATGAACTCTGAAGCCCAAGCTGGGCTTCGAAGAGATTAGATCCCTCCTTGCTGAGGCTTGCTCCTCACAGGGAGCGGTAGGGGCCTTTCCCTCTGCTGTGAGAGGCAGAGGCGGAGAAGCACAGCGTGGCAGCAGGAGCAGAAATGCCGGGGCCCACAGGCCTGATCTGAAACCCAGTACCCAACATCCTACGCTAAGTAACCTTGGTTGGGTAAGTCCCCCAACAGCCCAGTGTCTCTGTTTATCGAAATGGACATCCTACTACTTAGGAAGCAAGGCGGCCACGAAGCAGCACCACGTGTCTGGCACACAGTCAGGCCCCAGTCAACAGGGACTCCAGCAACGGCAGGAGCTGTCTCTACCACTCAAGGCAGAAAACCTCCTCGGCTGCTCAAGGCTGCGGGCTGGGGGCCAAGGTGGACCAGGGGCTAAAAGCATTTCGAGTCTCCACTAGTGAGGAGGGGGGCCCCATGGGACTGTGAAGGCTGGGCTAAGAGCCCCAGCACGGGCACCTGAGGACGAGGGCGTGGGGCTGGGGTGGAGGCTTCCTGAAGGCTGACCCTGGTCCCCCCAGCCGACTGCCTACCCAGTCCACGATGAGAACCTTGCCCACATTCAGCTTCTGCTGCAGGAGTTTGGTTGTGATGGCTACAGAGTTGAAAAAGCAGAATCCCCTGCGGGGGTGAGCGGAGAAGAGGGCAGGTCGTCAGCCTTAGTGGATGTTTGCTCACAGATACACGCGCATCAGCTCTGCTGAGAGGCAGATGGTGTGAGGGCAGTGGGTCTGGGGCAGGGCTGCGGTGGCACTCACATGGCTGTGGATTCCTCCGCGTGGTGTCCTGGGGGCCGGATGATGGCAAAACCATTCTGGAGAGGTACAGACGGAGGAACAGAAACAAGAGGCAGACAGGCGGGCAAGGTGGCCACGAAGTGGGTGGACACAGAAGGAGAGAAGCATAAGCCAGGACGAGAACATACGTCATAAGCATCAATCCCACAACCTTTAGGAAAGCCAGCCGAGGGCCACGTGAGACCCATGACAGCACAGACCTTAGTGCCTCTTGGTCATTCCCTCTTTACCCCTCACCCCCCAGCTGGCCTGGAGCTGGCACCTCCTCCCCACATCTGCACCTGAAGGTTGAGATTACAGAGGATGGTGCCTTACTGACAGGAAAGCCACAGCTGCCCCCATCACCCGCTCCTGAGGCAACAGGACCAAGGCCCCACACACACTCACCTTGAGCTCCCCCGTCGCCACCTTGAAAGCCAGCTCCACCAGGCAGCCCACCGCCATGCGCACGGCACTGGAGGAGTGCATCTCATTCCACACGGTGTCACTGTCTACCTGCGGGGGCAGGAGAGCAGGCTTCAGCGTGCCCCCTGCAGGGGGAGGGCGAGAATGGGGGTGCAGCTGTGGTGGGCAGGAAGGGAGGGGCTGGAGCTGGGAGCACCACCCACCCATCCCCACTGGCAGGTGCCCTACTCACCCCGATGCCCCCACAAGGCAGCATGGCGTACATCTTCTGGCTGATGGGGCCTGCAGGGAAGAGGAACAGAGCTACTCTGGAAGTTGCCTCGACTGCCGAAGCCGCAGGTTGGGGTGTGCAGAGGGCAGTAAACTCAGCCACAGAAGAAGAAGGCCAGGCCCCAGCACACGACAGGCCTCTGCAGCCCACGCCAGCTGGGAGATGTCTGTCCCCCGTCCCGGGGGGGGGGGGGGCATCCTACCTCTGGGGCAAATGGCAGGGAGAAAAAGGGGCCTGACAGGTTAGGGTGAAGGGCAAAGCCCATCACCAGGCCTGACCTGTCACCTCCCATCCTCCTGCACACATCCCACCAGCATGTTGTAGTCTGTGTGAATGGCGCCCTCTGGAGGCGTGCAATGTAGCAACTGCGCCCGCGGGAACCCACCTGCCTACCCCAGTCCCACCGGGGCAGAAGACCTGGCCTGGCCCACGCCCCCCCATCGGCCGGCCAGCTCACCGAGCAGCTTCTTGCTGTCCAGCTTCTGTCGGTTGAGGGGGCTGGTCCCATAGAGCAGGGTGTGGTATTCGGAGTGCACCGTCTGGATCTCGTCCAGCGTGGCTTTGCGACCCCGGATCCGCTGCCAGGGGAGAGCAGGAAGAGAGGCCGGTGAGAGGGATGGCACCGCAGGCTCAGCTCCCCCGAGGTCCAGCCCCTCTCTCTGCCCCACAGCCTGGGGCACATGGAGCCACTTTCTAGCCTCGGGAGATCAAAGGTTGTTGAGGAAGTATGCCCTGGTCCCCCAGGGACCCCAGTCCAGGACCCTCCCCCATTCAGCTGGAGATCATGGGGGAACCAGGCTACAAGGGATGGAACTGGCAGGTGCCTGCGGGGCCTGGCCCTGAAGTCAGGGGTTGAAGAGAGAATGAGGAAGAGACCCAGACAGAGGCTTCCCCGACAGGGGCAACACAAAGGCTTTCGCTGGGTTTGAGGTGGAAGCTGGAAGGAGGGGCTCCCTTACCTCACACTTGCTGAGCAGGCCTGTCTCCTGCAGCCGAGACCAGATGCTCTGGATCCGGCCAGCATGCTCAGGGTGCACGTGTGTGTTGCCGCACATGCACTGGTGCTTCAGCATGAACGTGTCATAGACCACACCTGGGCCAGAGACACACCTGTCAGCCAGCACTGCTCTGGGCCGTGTGACAGCCTGGCCCCCGCCATCCTCAGCAGAGCAGAGCTCACTGAGCTTTTCCCCAGCCCACCCTGGTCCCAGCACCTCCTCACAGGCACCCCAGCTGCCCTCCCACACACCTGCCCCTCTTCTTTTCATGAAATTCTTTTCCCCCATCACCGCCTGTCAAAAGCCTCCCTGCTCCTCGAGGCTCCAGCAGGCCGCCCTTGACACCCCCATCGGTTTTGACCTCATGGCACATCCTCCTTTCCCCCTCCTGTCACAGCCCCTGTGTGCTGCCCCTCTACCCCCCAACACACCCCACTGGTGAGTCGGGACCGTCCTCAAGCATCTGTGCCCCCTCAGAGCCCAGCACAGAGCAGTTTCACATGGAAGAGCCTTCTGGAATGGACTGAGGCCTCATATTTAACCTCACAGGGCAGAGAGGGAGCTAGAACAGCAGGACCAAGCTGAGACAGCGGGCTCCCTCCACCTAGGCCTCCAGGGCTTGTGTGGCGAGGGCACAAAACTGGTGGTCCCTCAGCAGTGGTGGGGTGGGCTCCTGAAAGAAGACGCTGCCCCAGTGGGCAGGGACACTCACCGCCCTCCCACCGAGGCAGAGGCTGCCATCACTACCACAGGTGGCTGTAGTGCGGAGGGAGGGGGCCAAGGCCTGTCTTCCCTCCCTTCGGGATGCTCTGAGGGGCCCTGGCCATCTCTGCGGGGCAGGGGCTGTATCTTATCTCTTCACGATGCCCAAGGCTGGATGCCATGCACAGGCCCCCTGGCAGACGATGTGAGGACAGCTCGTGCGGGCGCGGGGCTCACCTGTGGTGAAGAGGTGCTTGGTGGGCTGGTCCGGGGGGCTCCTCATGCCCCCAGGGGCAGCTGGTGAGGACTGGGTGCGGCCCAGGGCCTGATGAGGCACAGCGGCCAGGCTGAGGGGCGCCTGGTACACCTGCAGAGGCTGCAGCTGCTGGGCATCTGCAAACACCTGGGAAGGAGGAGAGTGGGAGGGAGCCTGGGTGAGGCTTAGTCTGAAATGGAAGTGAGGACAGGTGGCCTCCCAGGGGGTGGGGGCCTGAATCCAGCCCTTCTCTTCTGTATTGCCTCCTCCCCCCACCCTCCTCTCTCCAGGGACAGGAGACACTCCAGCCTTAGCCATCTTCATCTCCATCTCCGAGGAGATGGGGAGAGATGGGGGGGGGGGGGGACGACGGACGTGATGAGTCATGCTACCGGAGTAGCATTGAGGTAAGAGGCTGGGAGGGACGGGGGTGTGAGAGGGGGTGGGATGAGTCAGGCCCGGAGGGCTCAGCTGTGTCCGCAATGAATGGAGTGCGTGCTAGGCACCAGGGCAGACTGTAGTAACAGCGGGGGCGTGTGTGTACACACGCACGCAGAGACCGACGCACAACCGGCCCTACGCAGGCAGAAACGCAGATATACACAGACCACGTGCATGTGCACACGTGCGCGCACGGGCGCGCACACACACACACACACACACACACACACACACTGAAGCAGACAGGCGGGGGCAGTCACAGACGCAGGGAGGGGCTGGCAGACGGGGCACAGACAGCTCTGAGACTGACACAAGCAGCTCCCTCCCTTCCACAGCCCCTTGTCTCTTTCCTGCTCCCCTTTCACTCTTAAAAAGTTGTTCCTGCACAGCCTGGAAACTGCAGACGGGGGAGAGGGAAGGGTAAAGGTGGAAAGATAGCGGGGAGGACGCAGGGGTGGTGATCAAGGGCTGGGGCAGAGGGGGCACCTTTTTGTAACCAGCACTGGACTCCTCCAAGTCGGGCCCCTCCTCAGCACCACTCTCGCCCTCCTCATCCTTGACCTGGATGCAGTCCTCCTCCTCCTCCTCCTCCTCCTCCTCCTCCTCCTCTCCCTCCTCCTCCTCCTCCTCCTCTTCCTCCTCCTCCAGGTCTTCCTGTGTGCTCTCACTCTCCGTGGAGCCTTCTCGGGGTATGGCCAGGGCCCCCTCCCCCAGGAAGGCCTCCTGCTGCTCTGTCAGCTCCTCCTCTGTCTCCTCGGGGTGGGTGGTGGGCTGCCGTGGCAGCTCCCCAGTCTTGGTGAGGATCTAGGAGCAGAGCAAGGAGGCGCGTCAGCTGGGAGGGGGCGCAGCTGTGCAGCCTGTGGCCCAGGAGGTTCTATCCTTCCCTCCTCTCTCCCCGGCAGACAGCGGCCCAGCCCATACAGACCTTTGATGTGAATTAGAAAAAGGCAAGGCGGCTCCTCTGATGCAGCCTGGGGAGTGGCCCGGGTGTCGCCAGCCCGGCACCCTCTGTGTCCTGACCCCAGCACGGCCCGGATGTTTGCTCCTCCCGGCTCACCTTGCCCAGCTGCAGCTGCTGCTGCTTCTGCTTCTCTAGGAACTGCTGGTGCTGCTGCTGCATGACCAGCTGCTGCAGGGCCTGGGGGCTCTGGGGCAGCGGCGAGGACTGCGTGCGGCTCAGGGGCCGGTGCCGAGGGAGCTTGCCCACCGTCCGCATGCTGGTGGCCACGCGCTCACCCGTCACCAGCGGGGACTGCCCGTGGAGCGGCACTGTGGAGGTGGTGCGGGGAGGGAAGCAACCATCACTGTCAGGGCACCAGGCTCCCACTCCCATCCCGAGACTCTCCCGCTTCTGGAGCAGCGCCGCCTCCATACTCAGGAGAAACCCGCGAGGGGCCTGGAGCACCCTGCCCCCAAACCTGAACCCCATTCTTCCTCCTCCCCACAACTGAACAGTCTCGCAGCTCAGAGCCACCACCTCTGGCAAAACGTCCTGGATTCACTTACGAGCACGTATAGTCTCGGGCCCTCCGTGTGCATGAACAATGACTAGTTCTCCCCAACTGCAAGACCTCCCTGATCATGGACGTGGATCCCACCCAGCTGGGAAGCCTGGAGGCCAGGATCACGTGTCTTTTAAGCAGAACCTCTTCTGATGCCACCAGCTACTTATGGGCTGACTGTCCAATCCCATAGCTGCCAGACACACGTGACCACTGAGCACCTGAAACATGGCCTGTCTCAACTGAGATGTACTCTAAGTGTGAAATACGCACCAGATTTCAAAGACGGCATGAAACAAAGTAAAACATTTCATTCTAACGCTTCATATTACGCTCAGATGATAGTATCCTAGATACGCTGAGTTACGTATATGTTATTAAAACTAATTTCACCTGTTCCTTTTCACATTTTGTAACGTGGCCACTAGAACACTTTAAAGTACACATATGGCTTGTATTATATTTCTACTGGACAGCACTGCTCTGGAATGTGAGCTCCATTACGACGGCAGAGTTCGGGAACAGTGCCTGGCCGGCTGTAGGTACTCAATCACGTCTGTAGAATATGGAAGAAATCAATGATGCCGTGGAGGGGAGCTGTGACAGGGCTGGTGAGGATCCCTGGCTACTTCTCCCTGGCAGTTGGTCCTTCCCTGAGCCCTCAGAATGGGGGGGGAGGGCCTGACACCCCCTCCTCGGACAGCTGCCCACCCACTCACCAGCAATGAGGGCGGTCTGCTGCCGGGCCTGCTCCAGCAGTAGCACGTGCTGCAGCAGGGAGGCGTGCCCGTGGGCGCTGGTGTCGCCCTCCAGTGCCACGCCCAGCAGGCAGCCGGGGATAGAGGATGTGCTCATGAACTTGCCCGTCAGTGCACCACCCTGCCGCAGGGACTGGAGGGCCTGCCTCTCGGCCTCCTGCTGCGTCGAAAGCTTCGGGGAGGCCTGGGGAGAGGAGATGGAGATGAGGGAGGGGTTTATACTGCCCCCAGTCCTGCCGACTTTGGACCAGCATCCCTCACCTACCCTCTGCCCACCCCCAGCTCTGGGGGAGGGCCATCTGATCTCCATCAGGACCCTGGGAGGACAACAGCCCCAGCCGGGGACATCCAGGACCGAAGACCTCAACACCAGAGGGAGGACGGGGTACGTGCCCCGTACTTACGGTGAGGTGCGAGTTGGTGACAGTGACCGTGGCCTGCAGCCCTAGGGAGATGTTGGGCAGAGAGGGAGACGTGTAGAGGCTGAACTGGTTGGGGGAGCTGTCCAGAGGGAGGGCCCGGTGCTGGGGGAGCATCTGGGGAGCAGTTGGGAGAGACAAGCATGAGAGCAGGCCAAGGGGGGCCACCTGGGGCCAAGGCTGAGGGCTCTGAATGGCGCCCCGCTTCCTGCACCAAGCCCCACCTTGGGGGGGCTGAGAGATAAGAGCCATCCAGAGGCCCGTGGGACAGATCCCACTTCGGGGCAATAGGTCCCTCTAGCCTGTCCACGCAGGCAGAGGGTCCCTGCTGGGCACGCTCAGCCAGACAGACCGGACGGGACAGAAAGCAGCGCTGGCCCACCCGCCCAGCCCTTGGCAGGCCTGTACCTCGGTGGGGATGTTGGGGACTGAGCCAGTAAAGCCATTCTCGGCGATGGTGCTGTGGGAGCTGTTAGGAGAGCTGGGGCCGGAGCCTGGCGCGCTGTTGCACACGGCTGCCGCTATGGGAGAAGTGGCTGTCACCTGGGCCTGCTCGGAGCCACCCCCCACTCCCCGGCCCTCAGAACAGGGACAGGAGAGGAGCCCTTACCTCCAGGCCCGGCACCTGTGATCTCAACAGCTCTCTTCTTAAAGGTGCTAATGACAGTCCCGTCCTTGCGACGCAGGAGGGGACTGCTCCTCCGCTCGGCCACCTTCTGCTTTAGCCTCGAACGTACTTTTAAGTTGGGTTCGGAGGCTGGGGAGAAGGCAGCCGGGGCTCAGACACACGCACACAAACGGACACACCTGCGGCCTAGCCTGGCCCCTCCACATTCCCACCTCTGCCCACCCGCCCCCACCCATACCCTGGGAGGCCAGGTTGTACTCACTCACCTGTTTTGCGGAGGGGGAAGTCATCGCGGCTGTCGTAGGGCCCAAGCAAAGGCAGTTTGTAGGAGGGAGGCGTCCCAGGGGGGCCGCTCTGGGGAGGGGAACTCTGGTCCAAAGAAGCATGGTGGGCTCCCCTGCAGGGTGGAGGGAGGGGATGGAAACAGATGTAGGTTATCACCCAGGCAGCTGGACCGGCCACCAAGCAATCTACATTTATGAAACATCCACTGCATATGGGGACAGAAAATGGATCCTGGGGAGGGCAGCGAGGAGACAAACAGGGGTGGGAGTCTCGTCTCCTAGGAGAGATTACAGGGCCCCTATATGGCTTCAGGCCAGGAGCCCCTT
The DNA here is from genome assembly GCF_005190385.1 of Monodon monoceros. Classification (NCBI taxonomy): domain Eukaryota; kingdom Metazoa; phylum Chordata; class Mammalia; order Artiodactyla; family Monodontidae; genus Monodon; species Monodon monoceros. The sequence continues at coordinate 19,414,708 of NW_021703786.1, forward strand.
GCCATCCTGCAGCCAAGCAGCCCCTGAGCAGGACACCTGTGCAACCCATGCCTGCCAAGGGCCATTACCAGCATTTGGGATGCTGTGGGAGGGAATGGTTGAGGCCGCCTGGTGTGGGCTCCTTTGACTTCGACAGGAGGAATTCCTGGAGCCTCAGCTTCACCTCAGTGCTGGCGATGGCACCTGCGGGACAGGGCACAGCTGACCCGGGAGCTTGGGGCCAGGTGCCCACAGCCGGGAGGCGTGGGGCGGGGCAGGAGTCCCAGCTGGCCCCGGGCGGCCCCAGGCCTTACTCTCTTTGCTCTTCTCCTTGTTTCGCAGGATGAGCAGCTGCTGCTCCAGCCGCTGCTTCTCCAGCTCCTCCTGCCGTTGCTGCTCCCGCTGCCGCTGCTGCTCCAGCTCCTGCTGCCTCTTGGCTGCCAGCATCTCCTGCTGCTGCTGCAGGGGCGCAGGGGGAGCGAGGCTGGGTGAGCCGGGTCCGGGCGGGGGTCAGAGGTCTGGGTGGCCCCCCCACCCCCGCGCCCTCCCTCGCTCACCTTGAGGTGCTTCTGCAGCTGGACCTCATGCTGCCGGGTCAGGTGGTCGTGCTGTTTCTGGAACTCAGCGAACAGGAGCTGCTTCTGCAGCTGCTGCTGCTGCTTGAGCGCCAGGAGCTCCTGTTGTAGCTGCTGCTCCCGCAGCGCGGGGTCCACGGGGCCTGCCAGCGCACCCCGCAGCTCCACGGGGCTGGGGCTGCCTCCTCCCCCGCCCCCCATGGAGCTGGGCATGGCTCCTGGCAGCACCGGCTTCACCTCCACTGCGGGGAGAAGAGACAGGAAGGGGTCAGTGGGCCATCCCAGACCCCACCGGGCCCTGGCTGCTATGCCTGGGGCCCCGCAAGCTACCAGGCAGGACTACTAGAGCCAAAGAGAATGGGGGAGGGGGGAGTCAAATCCCTCTGCTCTGTGGATACAACCTTCTGCCTTAATTAAATGAGATCGAAGCCATGAACTTCACTAAGAAAACGTGCAGGGCTTCCCTGGTGGCGCAGTGGTTAAGAATCCACCTGCCGATGCAGGGCACACGGGTTCGAGCCCTGGTCCGGGAAAATCCCACACGCCGCAGAGCAACTAAGCCCGTGCGCCACAACTACTGAAGCCCGCGTGCCTAGAGCCTGTGCTCCGCAACAAGAGAAGCCACCGCAATGAGAAGCCCACGCACTGCAATGAAGAGCAGCCCCTGCTCACCGCAACTAGAGAAAGCTCGCATGCAGCAACGAAGACCCAACACAGCCAAAATTAAATAAATAAATCTATTAAAAAAAGAAAAAAGAGAGAAAACATGCATAAGCAAAGCAGGGTACCTGGAAGATCACGAGTGTTCAACGAAGAATATCGTCACTGATAGTTAAGGCCACTGGGCATTTTATGTGAGTTACTTTAGTGATAAGGAAACTGAGGTTTAGAGAGGTGTAAGTAACATGACCAAAGACATACAGCCAGGTGATCAATGAACCAAGATGTGATTCCAAACCCTATACTTTTTTTGTTTGTTTGTTTGTTTGTCTGCGGTACGCGGGCATCTCACTATTGTGGCCTCTCCCGTTGCGGAGCACAGGCTCCGGACGCGCAGGCTCAGCGGCCATGGCTCACGGGCCCAGCCGCTCCGCGGCACGTGGGATCTTCCCGGACCGGGGCACGAACCCGTGTCCCCCGCGTCGGCAGGCAGACTCCCAACCACTGCGCCACCAGGGAAGCCCCAAATCCTATACTTTTAACCACCGTCCTTCCTGTGCCTCCTCCCCCACCTCTCAACACCACACAATCCCTGCCAAGAGGCCTATATACTACAGGAGAAACCGAGGCACAGACGTTAGTTCTAGAACTAACGTGGCTAGCAGCCAGGGACCTCACTAAGCCCAGGAGAGGCCTGTGGAGACCCTCTGGGCATCCCTATTCGTTCCCCTTTTCTCTGCCCCACACTCAGCTAGGGCAGATGGGGCGGGCAGGAGAGGCTATGGGAATACGGGGTGGGGTGGGAGCAGGAGGCCGCAGGAAAAGGGGGGGGGTGCGGGGCTGCACCAAACCAGGGACAGGAGGGGGCTGGGAGTCAGACTCGCTTCCTTTGCTGGATTATCTCCTTTCAACAGTTTTATTGTAATTACCCTGAAAATGCCGCTATATATAGAGTGAGCCAAACAGCAGCTGTGCCTGGGGGGAGGGGGGAAAGAGAGAGAGAATGGGCGGGCAGGCGCAGGGAGGAGGTGGGAGGAGGAGACAGGAAAGGAAAGGGAATCAGACAGGAAGAAGGGTAATGGCAGGGGGGGCTGGCTGGAGCCAAGGCAGAGATCTCAGAACTCCAGTCCCAGGGAGAACCCGCGGGGAAAGGGGAAAGGGGTGGAGGGAACTGCTGGGTCCCAAGACCTTGCGTCCAGGCCCCCATGTGGACCATGGACCAAGGGGCCCCAGGAAGTGGCAAAAGATTCCAATGGGCTTATGGGAAAGATGGGTCTCGACCTCTCGATGCCTGTATACTGTCCTCTGGTCACTGAATGTCACTCTCCACCACTGCCCTACGGTTGCCAGGGCAACCGGGCAAACACCACGCCAGCAGGGAGCCCCAAGCCCAGCCCACACCCCACAAAGCCTCCTGACGCCTGCAGGAAAGGGAAGGCAAGCTACCCACTGCCTGGAAAGGAGGAAGTGAGAGAGGCAGGGCCAGACCGTCTTGTTTCTTTTCCACTTCTTTCTCCAAAGACAGCCCTCACTTTCCCCACTCCAGCCCAGGGAGGCCACAGGGAGCTGGGCAGACTTTCCGGTGGCAAGGAGGCCCACTCCAGCCCAGGCCTGCAGAAGGAGAGACCCCACCATCCTGATGGCTGCCGGCGTCCCCTGCCCTCGCGAGCAGGCCTCTGCCCAGGCCCCCACTGCCATCTCTTATCAGGAGTGGAGAGGGAGCCGGGAGGGGGGCTAAAGGCTGAGCTAAGAAAGGCTCCCACACCCACTGCAGTCTGTGAGCCTGGATCTCTCCAGGGAGCCTGCACTGAATGAGTGTCCCCCCAAGGCAGGGACAAGGCCTGCTGAAGGCCAAGGCCATGCTACCCTCATGGCTGAACATGGCTCCTGGGACCCACTAGAGATGGGAGAGGGAAGGTGGCCTGAGCATAGTATCTTTCATGCTCCCCATTAGCCCTTCTTCCCCCAGCACTGCCGGGCACATTCCTCTGTGGTTTGCCCGCCAGCCACACTGACGACTCTGCGGCCACAAGGCCAGAGCCACATCTGCAGGAGTGGCCAGATGTGACCAGGAGGGTGGGGTTACACACACACACACACACACACTCACTTACTTTCCCTCCTAACCCATGTCCTGCCCCAGCACCAGGAGGAAAGGCCCTGGGAAACTACAGAGGCCCTTTCTGGAGGTGGCCGGCCCTGTCCAGGGTGCAAAAGTAGGGTGGCAGCAAGGAACCAGCAGCCAGCCTCAGGTGTCCCCAGCCCTGGAAACACTCAGCAAGGTCCCAGGCTGGCCGGAGTGTTATCTGTTCCTAGGCAAGGCTGTCTTGGCCCATGGCACTCTGATCACTCAGCCAAGAGGTGGACAGGCTTCAACCTGCTGCTCCCGGCAGTGCCGGGGCTGTGGGAGCCGGATGCCAGCCCGCCCGCCCGCCCGCCCAGGGAAGGGCAGGGGTCCAAGTGCTCCTGGCTCCCAGCAGATAACCCTGCTTGGGCTGGAACTGCCGCCAGCAGTGCTGGCTTCCCTTGCAGGAGCCCTGCAGAGAGGGCACGGGCTCAGGCGAGGGGACTCTCCCACCAGGGCTCCCGCACAGCCGCTGCCGCCGCTGCCACCGCGGCAGAGATGCTAGGTCCTGTGCTGCGGTCACAGCCTCAGTCCCATTGGTATGCAGGTGGCGGGGCGGTCGGCGGGCTCTGCCACACAGCCTTGTTCCCACACAAGCAGGAAGCACGAGCGACTGGGAATGTTACTCTGCAGGCCCTGTGGGGCCTGGACAGGATGCAGCAGCCCGTGGGTCTGCAGGTAGTAGCCCGGCTCCATCCAAGGTGGAAGGGGCTGCGGCTGGACAGCTGGAGTCAGGGAAAGGGTGGGGGGAGGCACAGAGCGCCCCAAAGGCAGTTTTCTGGGCATGACACCTAGAGTGCGGCTGGCCTTGCTCCCCCTCCAGGATCTGTGCCCTCTGCAAGCTTAGCATGAGCAGAGCTGGTGGCAGTGGCTGCCTTGAGAACCAAGCACCTGGAAGGGGAAATGGGAGTGTCATGATAGGAGGAGGCTCTCGACCACCTCCTGGTGGACTGAGAAAGGTGGCAGGACCTCTGGAAAGGGAAGAAAGTAGATGGAGGAACACTGGTCCCTAAGAGGACAGGCTGGGGACTCTGGCCAGCAAAGGCCTGGGAAGGGGTCACATGGGAGGGCACGGCCTCCTACCCCAGGCCTCCTCCTGACAGAGAGCTGCAGAAGTGGAGAGGAAGCCGGTAACTGACCCAGGGACCTCCTGCAGAGGCAGACAGAAGGGTTCAGGTCTGCCCGCTCCATACTCCTCCCCTTCCGGGGACTCTGACCCTGCCTCCTGGGAGCTGTGGCCTTAGGCACTGGCAGCAAGAGCATCCTGTCCTCCAGCCTTCGGAAGGACTAACCAACACTGCCTCCCTGGAGAAGCCCCGGCCCAGGCAGCTGGGTGGGCAGCCATCAGAAGGGCCCCGCACACACCAGGCTCTGGCTTAGAGCAGACCACTCTGCCCAGCTCATGCGTACAACTGAGCAGCGCCAGTGATACTTTAGCGACACTTCCTTCCCATCTAGCTGGGCTTCCGATCTCTCCATGAGCCCCATTGCGCCATCAGCCCAGCGGGGGCTCCCACAGCAGATTCTCTGGGCAGTACAGCCAGGGATACCCTGACTCCTCGGGGCGGGGGCGGGGCCGGGGGGGGGGGGGAAGGATGACGCAGGTGCTGACAGCGTAACCTCTGGGATGACTGCCAGCACAGGCTTAGACTAAAAAGAGAGTGTCCAGGCAAAGGGACACTGCCCCCGAGCAGACAAGGGGTTCTAGGACACCAAGAGCAGGTTTTTAGCAGCACCTTTGGGAAAAGGGTTCAAAATAAAAACCAAGGTCAAGCCTTCCTCCTGCTCTGAACACACCACAGGCCATGCCCCAGCTCCCAGCCTTCTCTTGGAGAAGTCACCAACTCCAGTATCCCTGTGACCCAAACCCTAGCAGCAAGGAAATGGTACCTTGAGTTCCCCCTGGAGAAGCACCACAGTGGGTAGACTGACCTGGTAGACCTAAGAAGCTGAACAATTGGCTCTAAAAAGACCCTGCTCCCAGAAGCCACCAGCCACAGAAGGCCGGGGGGAGGAGGGGAGCCAGGGTACACAGAGTTTGAGGGAGGGGTGAATTAAGCGGTTTGGAATGTCTACACAGGATGAAAATGAGGCCTCTGCAGAGAAGCCCTGGATCTGAAGAGCTACTACCCCCAACAAAAAGAGCGAAGAGGGAGAAAGGGGAGGGTTCATCTGCTTCAGCTGCCTCGTGTCACAGACAAGGAAACCAAGCCTCTCAGGCTGCTGTGCAGGAGATCTCACCATTTAAGTCGCAGGGACTCAAACCCAGGTGTCCCGGCTCCCAGCTCAGGCGGGCTCCGTCTGAACACTAACCTACGCAGTGCTAACTCCAGTGCGGGGCATCCCAGGTGCTCGGCAAGAGCCAGCCCTAGAGAACTGGCCCCTCTGGAGAGGCAACAGGCTGGCAGCCCACCCTAGAGGGCAGTGCCTTCCACCAGCACCCAGGCCCTCAGGAGCTCCCTCAGCAGTCTGGGGTGTCAGCAGCTTCCTTAAATGTCACATGACCTCGTTCTGTTCCTCTGGAGAATGGGAAAAGGCTCTTGTCCCCTTGCTGGCCTTGAGGGATCTTGGAAGGAGGCAGGGAACAGCATTTCACACTCCTCCCCATGACGCCGATGACCCCTCCCCACCAAGGACGGTTTCCCATGATCTATTTCTGTGCTCTTACGTGACTAGGGAGGCCAATTTAGGCTCGACAGGTTCTACCACAACGCAGACAGTATTTCCACATGTGCGAGCTGGGGATGACGCTCACCTAGCAATTTTCCCAACTCCCCATGCAGCGCGAGCCAACACACATCACGTAATGGTTAAGAGCGAGGGCTCTGGAATAAGAGAAGACCAGGGTTCAAGTCAGCCTCTGCCACTTCCCAGGGCAAGACACCAAGCCCCTCCTTGTGCTGCGTGCGGGCATCTGTGAAATGGGAGGAAGAACAGCACCCACCTCCCAGAGCTGCTAGGGCTCCGGAGAGATAACACGTGCAGTGGGGCTTGGCGCAGAGCCTGGGAAAATCTCAGGAGGTACTAGTAGAGGCTATTAATGGCTGACATTTGTGTGTGTCCTGGACCCCTCTGGCGGTCTAGTGAAGCCTAAGCTCTCTTAGCGCTCTCTTTTCAGACCGTCCCAAGGTCACTCTGTGGTCCTGTCCCAATCAAAGGCCTTCCAGTGGGCCCCACGCAAGCTGGAGCAGCCGGCAGCTGGATCCCAGCGCAGGAGGAGGCATCCCTGGGAAGAGCCTCCTCCCGATGGCAGCGCTTCCTAGCCTGTCTCTCCGGCCTCCCCTGCCTTGTTAGCTCCAAGAAGGGCCACCCTGTCCTCTGAGGCTCAGCCCACAGCGGTGGGATCCCTCAGTCCCTTAAAAGCATTACTTAACACAGCTGAACACAAGCTTTGGTCCCTGCTCTGGGGCCCCAGCTCCCGGCACTCAGAAAGCCTTTCCAGGTATCTGGAAACTTTGCTGTGCCTGCTACAGGCAACACCCCTCTTCCCCAGGACCATTCTACATCCACCTGGGGCCAGGACTCGGGTGACCCGAAGCCCCTCTTAGGCGGAAGCAACGTGAAACTGATGTTAAAGACTTAGAATGTCACTGAAGGAAGTGCCAGCCGGATCAGCCACTCAACTCCCCCAGTTGACAGAGGAGGAAAGGAAAGCCAGAGATGGAAGAAATTCATCCAAAGTCACCTGGAAAGGAGGCAGAGGAGCCGGGGCTTAACCCTGGGTCTTCTGGTTCTCTCTTGCCCCCCACCAAAACCCAGGAGAAATCTTGAAGGCTGTTCCTGAACTTAATGACAGCAGGGAGTCAAACTCCGTATGAAGGATCCAGGGATCTAGATGGGAGACCTGGTTGGCCCCAGAACCCCAGAGCCGAGAGTGCCGGGGAAAAGGGGGCCAAGTGAACGGAACCCCCAGAAACCTTGAGGTAGACTGTGCCTCTCAAGGACCTTAAGCTTAAGGGATGCAGAGCCCTGGTGGAAGGCACAAAGCATCTCTCACCGGCAAAAACAGAGTTAAGTCACTGGTCTTGAGCAGCTCTCTGGAGGAGAAGTAGACTCACTTCTCCCAGCCCAGCCATTTCCAGGAAACACTTGGGCACTAAGCTAGAAGCAATTAAAAGGCACACTAACCGTTCAAAGTCTGCAAATGTTGCTGGGACTGCTCGCTCCACACCTGGGGTGGACAGCAGGGGCTCCAGGGCAGGAGCTCTGCCTGCACTACTCCCCGAACACAGCCCAGCCCGGAGCGTCCAGCAGAGCGCCCTGTCCCCCTGGCCACTTGTCATAATCCCCTGCCCCGCTGGGATTTAGACACCTGCTCCCCAGTGTCTTAAGACATCCTCCGTCTCCAGACTGCCAGGCTGCTGGGAGCTGGATTTGAATCTGACTGAGGCAACAGCCTCCCTCTCTCTGCAGCTGGCCTTCTCCCAAGAGTCCCAAAGCCCATCGAGGCCTTCTAGGGAGACTGGTGACATCCACGGGCAGGCTGCTAGGCCCCATGACCCCTGTCCATAGGACCCCTGCCCATACTCCAAGCACGGTCTGAGCCTACTCACATCAAAATCATCTGAGATGTGTTAAAAATGCTGGTTCCTGGGCTGCCCTACGGAATCCGAACCTTGGGGTGGGGGGGGGGTAAGGCTTGGGAATCCGCATTTTAATAGCTCCCCTCGGTAATTCTGTGGCAACTGAAAGTTTGAGAACTACTTTCTCACAGTGTCCCCCGCTGGCCGCATTTCTGCTGCCAACCTGACAGCTGTTACAGCTGTGTGCGTGGACACGGTTAATCTGATTTCCTGTCTGGCAGCTGTGCAGCAGGGAAGGGACAGCTGAGGGTCTCAAAAACAAGAAAAGGGGGGGGGGGGGGGGGGGGGGGGGCAGGGGAGGCTGTCTGAATGGGACAGGGTGTTCAACTTTGTTCCTGAGCCCCCTTCTCCCCCCTTGGGCCAAAATCCCTACAGGGAGGGAAACAGCTGATCCAGCGGCCCCCAGTATTGGTAGAAAACAGTCTCCTCCCAGAAACTTCAGGAGCCCCCCAAGACCAGAATGGTCTCTCTGGTCGAGGAGCACAAACTTTGGAAGCAACAGAGGCAGACCCACCACATAAGGCTGTGCAGGCTGTGTACTGCACAAGGGCACCCAACTGAAGGGGCAAGTTGGGGGCTGAAGTCTAGCCCATGCTCCCAGTGCTAAGCCATGCACTCTGGCTTGAGGATACAGCCACCTGGAAGAAGGGCCGCCTTTAAGACATTTGTACAGGGAAGCTCTTGTATGGGTTAGACGTCGCCCTACACAAAGCCCTGAGTCGGAAGCCCAGCCGTCATTTACTCTGGGACCTTGCGCAAGTTCCTCAACTTCTCAGATCCTCCTCAATTGTAAAACATAGCTATTAATACCTTTCCGAGGGAGATAAGGTAAGGAAAGCACCCTAATACCCATCATTTAGTAGATTATAATATTAATTCCCCTCCCACCCCAGTCTCGCACTTCCGACCTACCCACACCCCTATGCCTACACACCCACCTACCTAGCCAAGCTTGGAATGGTATGAAGAACATGAAGAAGAATATCCAGGGGGAAACCTCAATACCAAAACCAAACCCCATGGCACTTCCCAACATCCATAGCATCCCTTCCTGGCATAAGCGGGATTCACACCCTCCCTCACTGGGGAAAGAAGACTCCTCCTCCACGCCTGCTTTTAACATCCTACACGTTGCCCAAGCAGCAGCGCGCTGCCCAGTCCAGGCCAGAAGGAAATCCAAGGCCCAACAGAAGCGAGGCAGGGGATCCCCCAGCACTGCATCCCTGGGAAGCCCTCACCAGAGTTCAAGCTCCTGGGCTCCCCGAGCCGGGACCGAGCCTGTACGAGAGGGGTGTCCACTGTGTGCTGGGCTGTTGCGGGAGGAGCCAGGCAGAGACCCCATCTATCAAGGAAGACCTGACAGCACTAGCAGAAGCTGTGTTTTGTCCCCGTCCTCAAGCAGGAACAGAGGAGAGCCCCCACATCCTTCGTGGGCTCGCCTGCCAAGACTCTGGCTCACCCACCAGGGCAACTTACCATATCTGTCTATTCACCTAGAGGACCAAGCCTCAGAATAGAGCCCAGGAACCCTGCTGTGAACCCTGGATGCCAGGCCCCTCAAGCAACACCCCTCAAGCAACATTCATTCATCCATGTGCCCGGCACTGTGCTAAGTGCGCACAAGACAGTCCAGAGAGCCAAGGATGCCCCTAAAATAGGGCTCCAAAGACTTACTGCTGGAGTGGGCAGAGAGTTCAGGGCAGACACCCACCCTGGAAAGCCCCTTTTCCTCAAGCCCTCGGGCTGGGGAGGCCTGGCAACACACACTGCCCAAGAAGCGTCCCTGGACACCTGCTTTTTTAGCCACAGGCTTTTGCATCCTGTCTGGAGACTGATCAAGAGATGGAGAGAGGAGGTGGCGGGGGAGGGTTGGGGGGGGAACACCAGGCTGCCTGGCCCTCATGGCCGTGTTTATCCGGGGTGGATTTTTTTTTAACCCAAAGGTTAAAGCGTTTCTATTTGAAACATCTATTTACATTCCAGAGTCCAAAAAAAAAAAACAAGGCAGCCGAGCTCCAGGCCTATATCTGTCCCCAGCCGCGTCACAGACACAGCATCAGAGCTGCGCAGGGGGAACATTCTTAGCCCTCTCCCCGAGCCGCTGAGGTGACTCACGCCTCCCTCCTGCCAGCATGGACCACGCCACCGCTCAGAAGGCTAGGCAGTGTGCATGTGTCGGGGTGGGGGGAGGGACTGGCTGGGGGGGGTCTATGCAGGGACAGGGAGCCTTAGGGAAGGGATGGGATCAGCAGGGTTCCAGCCTGCAAGGACTCTGGGGCCCAACTAGAAAGAGGATGAGAGAACGTGCTGAGGAGGAAACTTCAGGCCAAGCGCCAACTGCTTCTGGGAGGCAAGGGGCAGTGGGGACAGGATGGGTGGACTGCTATGGCATCTGCCGAATGGGGTAGAACCACCCCCCAGGCAGATGCTCTGCACAGTCAGCCCTTTGCTTGGCAAGGGACCACCTTGACTCGCAGAGGCTTCAGGATAGGAGTGAGCAGGCAGGTCTTTAGCTAGAGCTGTGAGCTCCACTAGACCAGGGCTAGAACGGCCCTCTGCGTTTACACCCCTCCCAGGGGACTGTGCAGAGACTCTGCACGGCTGGCCCCAAGGTTCCACCCCCCCCATCCCAGGGGCCTGCACGGGGACTCTCAGGGCTGGTCCCCAGGGTTATGCCATGACCTGAGGAGACTACATGGGCATCCCTGCTCAGGCAGATGGTAGGCTTGAAGGCTTTTCCAAATGTTCCCCAAACCTCCATCCTCTCACACATCCCAGTCCAGCTGCAACCTTATCCCTGGACAGCTTAGAGTCAAATCACTGGCACTTGCACAGGCACATGGCTCCCACCTTCCAGTTCAAAGCCTGGGACCCACACCCACACATCCAGAGGCAAAGACTCCCCATACATACACACACAGACGCCCACACCCAAGTGCCAAGCCACTGCCAGGAGGGGCCAAGCGGGCATGGGTCCAGCAGGCCCCTCCCTAGAGGAAGCATCTTGTGGTACCGGCCTGGTGGGGAGGCTGTGCCAGGAAGGCCTGATGCTGCCAACAGGTTCCCGGGAGGGAGGGAAGGAGTGGCTCGGCTCTGGGGGACACCACCCCCAGCCAAGAGCCAAAAAGGTCCCCGCTGAGAAGGTGGGAGGGCTAGGGAGTCCTCAAGCCCTATGAGCCTGAGTAACATTCCTTCATCCTCATGGGCTGAGAATAAACCAAAGCTTGGGGGTAGGAGAGGTATGGTGGAGCCAGAAGCCAAGGCAGCCAAGACCCCCAACATCCCAGCTGCCGGCCTCTGCCTACCTCCACCACAACTGCATCAAGCCTCCTCCCCAGGTGTGTGATTCCCAGGGCACTCCTGACTGAGCACCGGCAGAAATCACTGCACTGGACCCTCTGACCCTAAGAACCCAGCCAGAGGAGTGGGGGTAGCCTTTATTCTTATGGACACTCGGGCTATGGGTTCCTCCCTTGTCCAGACCCGGGGAGCAGGCAGCCTGGAGGCAGGTCACTGACCCACTTCCTCCCCTCTGACCATGGTGCCAACTAGGCCAGGATCCTCTAGTAATCCACAGCCCCCAGCAGCTGATGTCGACCCTGCCTGAGGCCGAAGGGACTCGAGGAGACTCAGCAGAGCGCAGCTGGAGGGCATGGTGGGGGGGCAGGTTTCGGCCCAGGGACAGCAGGGAAGCCCATCCCAGTAAGCACACCTCCCCTGACTGCACGTATCCTCAACAAAGACCTCCAGGAAGATCTAAGCAGGACCCCGTCTGGGCGAGACTTGGAGCCAGACGCTCAGCCCCAGAGACAAGGATGCCCAATGGCAGAGGGCAGGCGGGGACACCGAGGCACTTACCTGCCACAGGGAGGCCATGTAGAGGGGTCCGAGGCAGGATTTCCAAGGATGGTTCCCGGCCTGGCATCCCATCTGCTGAGAAACAGGATTCCGTCTCATAGATGGTCTGCAGCATCTCCACAAGCCCCTGAGCCTTGGGCACCAACAGCATGCCCGGCAGGGGGCCGCCTGAGGCGGGAGTCGGCCAAAGGGAAGGTGGCTGGGCGGGGCCCTCGCTGCTCAGGGGCTCCCTCAGGCCACTGCTGCTGGGACCCGCGCTGTGGGGAGGTGCCTCATCCGGCCTGGGCACTGCAGGCGGCAGGAGGAGCCAGGAGCCCCAGAGCCACAGGCCCAGCTCCCTGCTAGAGGGGCATCCAACCACTGGCCCTTCCAGAGCTCCCAGAAGCGAGTATGGCTGAGCACTCAGGGGACAGGAAGGGGAGCTGAGCAGGCAGGCGGGCTCTCTGCGTTCCCTCCCAGCCCTGGGTGACAGCTCTGGGCCCGGCTCCCTGCTCCTCCTTCCCGAATGAGCCGCCGGCAGCTGGCAGGAGACTGAAATAGCAGTTGGGGGAGGGCCCTGTCTATAAATAGGTGGAGCATGCTCAGGGAGCCGCCGGCCGGCTGCCAGGAGCCCGGGCCTGGCGGAGGCCCCAAGTGGGGGAGGGGGAGGCGCGTTCCACCCCAGGAGGAAGCGCCAGGCAGGGGGATGGGGACAGGGGAGGGCCTGCATTCAGGGCCAACGCCACAGAGCCGGGTGGCCAGAGCCTGCGCTGGGTAAGGGCACACGCTGGAATACCCACGCATCTGGGAGCAGCTCTGGCGCTGCTCTTGGCAGGCGAGGGGCTTAGAGACCCAAAAGCCAGATTTCCTCCTCTATCTGCCCTCTCGCCATCCAGAGCAAGTAAAGGAGCTGGAAGGGTCTGGGAGAGGGTGGCAGACAGGGCCACCTGGCCTAAACTTGCATCTTCCCTGGAGTCCCTCTAACAGCCGACGGATGGGAGTTGATTTAATTTCTGCCCTTTTTCCGAGCTGGGGGGTGGCTCCCCCACCCCCTCGATCAGCAGGGAGACCCCCGAGCAGCAGCTAAAGGGCAGCTCCCGCCTACCCATTAGGGGTGTCACCTCCAGAGGCTGCTCGGCTTCCTTCCAGGGGGCAGGGAGACTCTTCCTGGACAGGCCTCACCCCACCCAGGGAAGGGCACCTGGGAGCACCTGCCCATTCTCAGAGCACAGGTAGCTCTTCCTGTGGCAGTGTGCCAGGTGTAATGCTAAGAGCAGCACATACATCACCTCGTTTATTCTGCACGATGACCTCAGAAGAGAGGTGCAGACGGGGAAACCGAGGCACAGAGAGATGAAGTTGCTCACCCTAGGTCATACAGCTGTTTCAGTGGTAGGTCTGGGATGTCTGAAGTTCAAGTCTGAGCTCTAACCACCACAGCCCACTGCCTCCTGCACAGGGAGCACACGAAGCTGCCCCAGGGTTTCCATTAACAGGTATAATGACCCCCAGTACCCAGGCAGGAAGAGACTTGAGGTTGGAGCCCCTTCAAGAAGAGTCAAGGGGCTGCCAGCATCCAGCCCTTCCCCACCAGCCACCAGCCCCAGGCCTGGCAGAGCAGCCCTGGCTCCTGGGGCCCTGCTGGCACCTAAGGCTAGAGCGCCATGAGGACTGGTGACACCCGCCTACCCAGCCCACTGCTGGCCCATCCCTCCTCCTGAGGCTGTGCCTCCCACTCGGCCCCCTGACCTCACTGGAGCCTTTTAATAGCCTGGTTATTCCTGGGTCTGTGTCCCCCTCCCCCTTCCTGACGTCACAGTGGCTATTTTGGAGCCCCCTCCTGGCCCCCTTTGCCCCCAACTCTAGGCATGGAGCCAGGGACACCTGTCCTCTCCCTGGACTGGATGACCTCACCCTCCTGTCGGGAGCCCAGGAGGAGCTGGCCAACCAAGGACACAGTAGCTGTGGCTCCTGCCAGCTGGGGATGGCAAAGGGGCCTCCTGCCCTCAGGTGGGGGGGATCACATGGATGGGTAAGTGGCAGAGGTGGGCTTTCCCAGGCCCTAGACTGGCTGGCAAGATGTATATTGAGGGAGTTGGAGGTCAACAGGAACGAAACAAAGCTCTGGAGCCTCAGCTTCTCAGTCAGGGCAGACTCCAGAAAACTGGTGATGGAGCAATGCTCCCCACAGGGCTCTGGAGTTGGTGGACATTTCAGGGTAGGTCTGGGGACTTTGCTCAGCACCCCTTGCCCCAATCTCATCCTAGCCAACCAGGCTCTCTCAAGAGCAAGGGAAGGGAAGGTCAAGGTCTCCTTAACAGGTGACAGGCAGCAGACTCAAGGGAACCCAGAAAGCTGGGGGCAGCAGCCCCTCCCAGCCAGGACTCCACCCACCCACGCTGAAAGCAACCAGAAGGGCTGGCTAGCCCTGTCCTGACTCTCTCTGCCTGCCCCAGGCACAGAAGGGTATGGTAGGGCAGCCCTGTTCTGGAAGAGAGGAAATCATCAGTTACAGTGACTCAAAAGCAGGGGCCCCAGAACGTGGAGCAGTCAGAAACCTAAGGAAACACAACTCCCTGTTTAGGAAAGCTGGGAGCACCCAGGAGACTGGGCACCCAGAGGTGGCCAGAGCCGGGGACTCGGGGCAGTTCCCAGCGCTACTATGACTTCCAGTAACAGCTTGAAGTGGGAAGTGAAGTGTCAGACACAGCCAGACAATCCTCAGTGTAGTTCCCAGAATCCTCCAGGGGAATAAGACAGGAGGCCTGGGATGGGGACGTGTCTTTTTTTTTCTTCGGAGATTCAAGTCATGCAACAAAGTCTTCCTAATGTCTAATCTCAATCCTTCTCGCTTTATAGCCCCTCTCCTTGTGGTTCATGTCTCTTCTCCATCCCCACGCATCTAGCTCTCCCATGTGTCATCCCACAAACCTTACAGAGCACCCACAAAGCGTGGGTTACAGGAGCCTCATTAGGAACAGGCACCGACCTCTCCCTGGTGCCGCAATGACCTTGCTCACTCTGCTCCCTCCCCTGGAGGCTGGGCTCAGGCCTCCTAACCCTCTAAATCTGGAGGAGGAGAACCTAATGTGGCTCCTTGAGCTCTTGAAGGCTCCCACTTCCTGGGCTCAAGAGGCTGGAGTGGGGGCCTGACCGAAAAGAAAAAAGCAAAGTCTGCTCTGTGCACAGTAAAAAAGCCAAGGGCTGGCCGGGGAGCACCCCAGATGGAGTGTGGGGTGCCAGCTGCCCTGGGGTCCTGGAGATATAGGGCCTGCCTGCCCTCCGGTTCTCCCCGGCCCTTGGAGCCCAGTCATGCTGGAGCCCGTCAGCATCGCCCAGGAGCTGCCATGCGCCAGGTCCCATGCTAGGTGCTGGCCGAACCGTCTCATTTGAGACCAAGTCTGGGAAAAATGTGAATACCTACTTTGGCATCTTGCACATCCCCTCAGGGTTGACCCTGCCTCCTCCGGACATCCCGTGCTAAGCCTTCAATCCCTCTGGAATGATGGGACAGGGGAGGGGAGAGTGGGGCAGATCCTGATCTATAGTGAGCACAGAGGTGTGCCAGGGGGGCATCTAAGTGGAGAAGGGACACCAGAGTCCACTTCCCAGACCCCCCGCCCCACGCCGACTCTGACCCACTTTCTCCACCTTCCCTGGGGGCTCAGAGGCAGAGCCCAAGGCTGGGAGGCGGGACGCCAAGGTTCCTGGCTCCACCCCACGCCTATGCCCCAGTTTCTCTGGTCACCCAGAAAGGAGGGGGCAGCCAGGAAAGGGAAGGAGAGAAAGTGTGCAGCGAGCTGGGAGGTGCTGGGCAGGCAGGTGTTGTCGTGAAGCTTCTCTCCCTCCCAAGCTGGGGCTAAGGAACCTGGCCACCTTCTCTCCTGGGGCCCTGTCGCCACACAGACTGGCTCGAGCCTCACCCTTGCCCTCTCCTCTGGGCAACAGCATGGAAGACAGGGCGGTGACCAGAGTGGGCCCAGGCCCCAGGGCAGCTCTTCCAGGCTGGCCAGGGGCACATTCTGTCAGTCCTTCAGTCCCACTAAGGGGAGCAGAAATGAAAATAAAGCCTCGCTCCTCAAGTCCCCTGTTGCCTGAAGAGAAGCCAGACCCCAGGCAGTGGCCTCCTCAGGGAAGCGGGCAGCCCATCAGTGGCTCTGCCTGTACTCCCGAGACTGCAAGAGAGGCGAATCAGGTCAAACGCTGGCCCTCGGCCCAGCCCAGAGGTAAGTGGATCAGCTCCCACTCCCCGGGGAGGACGGCTGAGCCCCAGAAGTAAATCTCTCCAAATCTCTACCTGCCACCCCTCACCCGGAATGTGCTCTCTTACTAACTTGTTTGCTATGAAGGCCAGGATGGACCATCTTCTATTTTTCTTTTCCAAACAGGAAAGTTCCTGCACTGAGAGAAATGGAGGGAAACTGCCCCTCACCCAGGCCTGCCGTTCTGCGCCCTAAGGAGAGAGAAGTGAGTCTCGGGAGGGGGTGGGAGGTGCTCAGGGGCCGGGGCACCCAGGCCCCGGGTACTAACCATTCTCATCCCCACCTCTATCCCCAGCCCCACAGCCTCATGCTCTTCCTGGGGCGCCCTGTGAGGTGTCTACCCAGGATGTGGACACCCAGCTACAATTCATGGTTTCATTTGACTTCCGTGGAGTCCAAGCATGTGGTTTCCAGGCTTCTGCCAGGCGCCGGACACCCGCAGCCCCAGCCCAGATGCCACCCTGAGCTCTGGGAATGACAGATGCTGGGCCCCTCGAAGGGGGAGGCTGTGTGGAGGCTGGCCCTCTCCCTGGGCCAGAGCAGCTGGAACTCCACAAGCGGGCGAGCCAGGCCTGGAGCCCCAGGAAAACTCGGTGGGAAAGACTTCAGGGCGCTGCCCTGAACAATGACGACGATCCCAGCTCTGAGGTCTGGCCACAGTCCTAAAACCAGCTTCTCAATCTCTGGCCCCCTCTCTTTCTCCCTCCTTCCTGAACACGAGAAGACGGCATCTCCCCCTGCTGGGGGGAGCGGGAAAGCCAGCCAGGAGGCACGGCCAATTCCATAGGCCCCACTCGAGGCCCCTCCTGGCCCAGCTCAGCGCAGATGGATACCTCCAGCCCCTGCCAGCCCTGGCACCACTGGCTACAAGGGGGGACTCGGACCACCTGCATGTGGAAAGGCAACCCACTGACCTGATCTATCTGAGGCTGATTATCTCAGCCTTTCACTGTAAGGGAATAAAATCCCAAAGCTGGAAGACGTCCTCCCCAAGCCACCAACGGATGCCTCTGGGAGGTTCCTGTTCCCTTGGCCAAGGGTTAGACCCCAGGCCCGGTGTGACTGGAAGTGGCTCCTGGACAGGTCAGCATAGTAGCTCAGGAAGGGAGTGGTTGGCACCCCTGCCGGGCACAACTGACCCTGCAAGGGGCAGTGTCCAGCTGAGATGGCCGAGGGGCTGATGAGAACCCACCAGGCCTCTCCTTCCCTTCGCCAGCCCAGCCTCAGAGGAGGAAGCACGAAGTCAGGGCAGCCCCCCTCCAGCACCAGAGTCACACAGACCTCTCCACGTCTAACACCTGGCACAGCCCCTGCAGGGGGAGTGGAGGCAGGCAGAGGCGGGAGGACCTGAGGGGGAGCCTCAGACCCTGCAGGAGGGGGCCCATTGGCAAAGCTGACCTGGTTAAGTCTCAGGAGCCCAGCCTCCTCCAGCTGGCTCTCTACTCTGTCTGTGCCCGGGGTATGTCATGCTGGAAAGGGAAAGGGGAGGGGGCACAGCCTTGACCAAAACAAATGTCACAAAGCCAAGCAATCCCGCCAGCTTCGGCTTCCGCCCTGGGGCTGTGGTCAGGGCCACAGGTCGCCAGCAGGGGAGCCTCACAACAGGAAGCATGAGATTGAGCGCAGTGACGAGGACAGGGAGCGAGAGGCAAAGGGGCCTGGATCCCTCCCTGGTGCTGCTTCAGTACCATCCTGCAAGTGGGTTTTGGTCTCTAGGCCCTAGTTTCCCTATCTCTAAAGAAGGAGAAATAGCTCCCACCCCTACAGAAAAAGATGTTAAGTGACCGGATGGCCTGTGGGGGGGGGGGGGTTAAAGTTGAGCAAGATGGACTCTGATCCTTTAAGTCTGTGCAGAAGGAGACAGCCAAGGAGGGAAGGCAGTTATTACTCTGACCACACTGACCCAAGACCCCCCTGTGAAACTCCTGAGGGTCCAGCTCAGGCCATTTGGACACACCCTCACGGGCACAAACCCAGACCCACCCGTACACAAAGCTGCCTGGAGTCCCACCCATAGACTATTTCTGGAAGCACTAGGCAGGCTCCCACGAGCAGAGGGGAATAAGAAACCTCAGAGACCCCAACTTAGGACTCTCCCATGTCCAGGGCATGTCTACCTGGACTCAAAGGAGAGAGCCAAGTCTCCTCCGCCAACATGTCACTGCATGCCCACCCCAATACCACATATCCCAACATAGGCTAAGGCTGAAGGCCCTGCAAAGCTCCACTAAGAATAAAGTAAGGAACACAGAGAAACACTCCACCAGGAAGAGAGGACACCACCACAAAAAAGGAAGCTGCGCATTCAGCTATCATAGGGAACTTCTTCCAACATCATCCCCGGACCGCCTGCAGAGGTTCAGGGGCACACATCCCCCTCAGCCCTGCCTGTCTTGGTGAACAGGGCAGGGTGGCACGGAATTGAAGGCCCCTGAGTTGAGAGGGCAGGCCTGGGGACAGAGTTGAACCCATGCCCTCCCAGGGCCAGGCTGGACCGTCAACCCATCAGTTTCAGGTCTACCCCATGGTCAATCACTTTGGGTTTGCCTCTGTCCTTTTCTCACGATGATTCTCCACTCCTGACCCCTTGTTCCCTTATGGCTCAGACCCTGAAGGGCAGCTGGCCTGGGCTGGATACCCATACAGCCCATTACATCCAAAGCCACCCCAGGTGCCTTCTCCAGCCTCCCAGCTCTTACCCGACTCGGTGGGAGAGTTCATGCCGGCTCTGGGCCCGCAGGAAGCTGGCGTTGGGGGCTGGGACGGGAGGGGGTGGAGCTGCGGTGATGTCAAGAGAGACAGACGATAACAGACAGACGGACGGGACAGGAGCCCGGGGCCGCTGTGCCTCTAACGCCCATCCGAGGCCATCCTTCGGGGCGAGGCAGTCAGGCACTCAGAACGGCATCCCTGGGGAGAGATGGAGCAGGGTTAGAGGTCCCCAACTCTGGAATCTGAGAGTCGAAGGAGACCTTGGAGCTTGTCAGTTACACCTAGGGAAGAGAGGGAGGGCCATGGGCCCAGGGGCACAGAACTGGACCAGACCCTGGTTTCTTCTCTTTCTAATTGGTGAGGACGTCAGCCCTCAAGGGAAGGGAAATGGCTACAGTAGCCACAACAAAATTCTTTTTTAGGTGACAATGTCCACTGCCAGGTGGGGAGACCTCACAGACTCCCAAAGGTGCCTGACGTGGGAGATGGTGCTCACCAAAGGAGAAACTGCAGGGAAAGTGCTTCTGACCTCTGTCCAGGGCAGTGGGGAGACGCAGGGCTGATCTGGAGACCCTCGCAGAACTTAAGGGAGAGACTGGTATCCCAGCCCCAGTAGCCTGAGGTGGGACTCTCATCTTCTCCCTACTCCCTGATCCTTGTGCCACCCAACTCTGGAAACGTGATGTGCTTCTGTCTTGGTCTCCCCCATTCAACAACAGATCAGAAAAAAGAGGGCAACAATGTTTTTCCTCTACCCATTAACCATGCTGTTTCCAAGAATTTCGAAAGACAGAGACATTCATCCCACATCCGGTGCCCTCTGGACTGGGGGTCCAAGGCCCAAACCCAGGGCCTTGTGTGTGTTGTATAGGTTGTGCCCTGTGCAACGAGGTCTGAAATCCAGCCTTTGCTCTGCCTGCCAAGCTACACAGGCTAAATCCACCCAGAATAAGGGACACCGTTTTCCAGTTTGTACAAAGGCACCAAAAGGCCCAGCAGTATACCTGCTGAGGCCAATATAGTAAGAGAGGATGTCCCCGTATTACAGGACCATGAGTTTGCCAACCTGTCCCCACCTCTCCAGCTCCCCACCTCGCTCCAGCCCCACAGCTAGTCCTCAAGCCTCAGACACTACACACGCACCCACCTGGGCCCATCCCTAAACAGTCCACGATCCACCCTAGACACGATCTCCTTTGTTTTCTTCCAGATGAAGGCAGGCCCTCCAACACCCAGTGAAATCGAGGTAGCTGTAAGCGATCGATGAGGCCGAGATTTAAACCCTAACTCTGCTCCCCAAACTAGGAAGAGACAATCAGCTCCAGCCCAGGACAGCCCACCTCCTGGCAGGATAAATTCTCGGTAAGCTCTGCATTCTCAAGGATTGCCAGGTGTGGGGTCCATTTGGAGCCGAGGAGCGCAGGAGTCAGCCACGGCAGGGACACAGGAACATACACACAGACATGCACACACGTATGCCATGCACAGAGTAGGAAGACCTCAAGTCCTCCTAGGCCTGCTGCCCCCTAGGTTTGGACTCTGTAGCTGGAGCAAGGTGCACTCAGATGGGGAGGTGGGAGGAGGCGGAGAGAAGGGGCTGAATTGCTCCCAGCAGGTACAGGTGTGGGGCAAGGACAAAAGAGGCTGCGCAGAACTGGGGCCAAGCTCAGGAAGGTGGCACGTGGGCTTGCTGGTGCCCTGGCAGGGCCCGCGTGGGCAGATAGCTCAGCCCATGCCCACCCTGGGGCTGGCGTCCAGCCCTGCTCACACCCTTTCCCATGGGCTGGGGAACACAGGTTCAGAAATTCCCACGATTCCCAGCAGCCCGAGTGCCCCAGCCCATCTCCTTAGTGAAAGGAACCTCCACAACAGGGCACTCAGGAGGGGCAGAGCCTCCATGGTACACAATCTACGTTAAAATCTGCCCTGAGCCCCCATTTTCCTCACCCCCTGGGGAGAAGAGGAAGGGAGGGGCTCCTAGAACTCCCAAGGGGCTCAGGACTCTGTTAGGCTGCACTCCTGCCCACCCTGCAGGATGCAGCAGGACCCCGGACCCCCATCCACCTGTGGAGAGTGTCTGCCAACACCCCCATCAAGCCTCCCTGGGAAACAAAGCAGCATTCACGGTCTAATCAGGACAGACAGGACAGGTGTAGATTTTTGACTAAGGAGGGCCATGCAAGGGGAAAGGGCAGCTTTATGGTTAAAACCTGAGCTGTTGGCTGCCTCCTCAGCCAGAGAAACTCACTGCTGACCATTTGTTATAGGAAGGTCTTGGTGGGCAGTCACGGACCAAGGGCTGTGTGGCTCCTGGCACTTCGATGCCAAACCAGTGAGCAGCCTGGCTTCCGTGACATCACAAGTAGGCAGACCCCAGGGCCCTGGCCCCATCCCCTGAGAACTCTCTCTTCCAGTCAGACCTCTGTCCCACTCCAGGATCCAAACCCACTTCCCACCTCCAGCCAGGACGGCAGGTAACCTGCTGCATCTCACCCTACAAGCTCATGGCTAAGCCGGGGAGGAAAGGCAAAAACCCTAGGGGAATATCCCGCACTCCATTCACGAGCAATAAAAACTCTGGCAGAGGGTGGCAGGAGAAGGGCAGACAAGTGACGGAGATGAGGAGGATGCAATGCCTCAAAGGCCAGAAGTTCACAATGCTGCCCTGCAGGTATCTTGTCCCTCAAGGAAGCTGAACTCCAGCACCACCAGGCAGCCGCTCTGCCAACACACCAGCTCTGGCCCTGCTAGAGGCAGGCCCAAGTCCTGAGCACTGAGGCTGGGGACCTGTCCCCAGGTCAAGGCAGCCAGGTGAGCTGTCTGAACCAAATCCTGTGAGCCTGAGACTGCTCACAATATGAGATGTGCCCCAAAGACGTCATCAGAAAGCTACAAGCCCAGACATCCCATCCCAAGGCACAAAGGAACTCTCATCTTGACCCCTCCTGACCGTGGCCACGGCTGATCGCTTTCCCCAGCCTCCAAAAGCTTCCATCGCCGTGTGCCTTCCCCCAAGCTGGCCCACCAGAAGCCTACAGATGATCAGAGCCAGGAGGGATGGCTGACTTGAATGTCCAGGGCCCAAACTAACGGAGGGGGGAGGGCAACAGGGGAGGAAAAAAGGCACCAGGCTGACAAATTCATTTTTGCAATCGGCCCATTTCTGTTTGTCTGCTCAGACGCAGCTCCAGGCATCTGCACAAGCCAGATGGAGGAGGCTGCTATTTCTAGAAAAAGAAAAAGGGTGGGGGGGGGGTGAGAGGGGAGGGAGGGGCAAGACGGAGGCAAAGGGCAGAAGACCAGGTCTGTTTGCCCTAAAACCTCACGCAGAACGGTACCCCCTCACCAGCACTACCAGACAGAGTCCCCATCCAAGAAACGGCTGGGGCCGAGGCTGGGGTGAGGTGGGGTGGGGGAGAAGAAAGGCAGAGAAAGTTTAATTAGCCAAACTCGGCTACAATAGGCCCCCTCACGGGCTGCATCAGGTTTTCATTCATGAGCAAGCAACAGTGCTCCAAAAATGCCAAGAACCGCACCCCCTCGCCGTCTCTCCCCCACCCCCCACCAACAGGAGCGCGTCCTCCAGCAGGCTGGCTGAGCCTGATGCCGTGTTCCAGACATCCCTCCTCAAAGGGATGTGAGTAGGAAGAATTAATTATTAAAGAGCAGCTGGTACTTCGGCACCAACTGCACTCCCCCCAGCTCCTATAGCTGATGCCCCCTCCCCCCTGCAGAAACACAAACTCCCCGCCCCACACCACCCCCCAGCCCCAGCCCCCATTTCTAAACACACAGCTAAGATGCCACCCCTAGGGGAGGGAATGCAAACCTTTGTCTCTGCAGTTACTTAGAGAGGGTGGGGCATGTGATAGTGCTGCCCCCCCCATTACTCCATCCAGCCACAGAGGAGGATATATTGGGAAGGGGAGGCTGGCACGGAGCTAACATGTCCTCCATCCTTGCCCCCAAGTAAACTGCACCTGGTAGGTCTCTCTGGCCCCTGGCAGGCATACATTCCCGGCATATAGTGGAGACGCTAGGGGCCCACCCCTCTAACTCAGAGACGCCCACCCTGCCTTGTCTGGACATAGCCCAGATCCAAGTCCAAGGGGAGAGAGAGCAAAGAGAAGATTCAAGAGAAGGGGCAGGAGGCAAACTAAGGGCTCCCCAAGCTTTGTGTTTAAGAGGAAGAGGAAGGAAGGAAGACTGAAATGAAGAAGCAGGCAGCCCCCAACATGGCTCACCCACCATCCCCAGCCCAGCCCAGCCCAGCCCAGCGCCTAAACAGCCAGCATAGGCTCAGGGCCCCTGTTGCCTGGAACTCGAACTGAGGACCCTCCCTGCCTACATCCTCTGAACCTGAGGAGGCCCAGGGCAGGACCCAGCTCCAGGCTCCAGTCCTGCAAAGCAGTCTGGTCATGGGTCCTTCTGGCTAAGACTCCTGATCTCCCACCCCCTGCCTCCTTTTGTTCCTATGGTCTGCTCCATCCTTCCCTCCCAGTTGGACCCTGAACCCAGTCACCACCATCATCACCCCCAGTCGCCAAAGCTCATTCCAGGCCCCAGAAGCACAGTGGTCACTGTCAGAGTGGTGGGTCTCTTGAGCACCCCCAAGAGCAACTGCAGCTGCTACCCTTCCTCTTTAGGGACACACCTCATCTCAGAAGGCCAACGGGGGACATCAGGTGGTCATCTCCTCCCCCAAATGGGGTGCTCCCACCTTCCCCTCTTCTCTCCCCACAACCAGACTCCCAGATTAATTACTTATCACCCAGCCAATTCTCATCTTCCCCAGGGGCCCAGGGAAGGGTGGGGTGGGGAAGCAGCCTACCCAAGTTAAAAGGCACAGGCAGTGTCCCTCTCTCTGTGAGATACAGACCCAGGATGAAAAACGGGGGGCCTCCACCCCAGACAAGAAGGGGGGCAGCTTTCATCTCCTAGCTCTCTCTCTCTGGCTCCAGGGTGTCAGACGGAGAAGAGGGTGGGAACAAACGCAGTAACGCCTCACGGGGGAGGGGGTGAGAATAATGGGAGAGAGAAGTGAGGTGGGCCCGCAGGCCCCCTCCTCAAGCACGGACGTCAAGGACACAAAATCAAGGATGCGTTCTGAGGTATGGCTAGAAGCGCTGTGGGGTGGGCAGCGCCCCTCACCTCAGAGTACCAAGAAAGGGTGTCCAGCGAAGAGGGCTTTGCACAGAATCCGGGTGCAGGGCTCAAAACGCCCTGCAACGCACCACGCGTCTCCCGGGAGAGGGCAAATCAGACATCCCCGGCCGGTCTCCCGGCCATCTGGGGGTGTAGGTAGCGGGAAGACGGGCCCCTCCCTTACCTGCAGGGAAGGCGCCCCTGCCTGGGAGGGGCGGGGAGGGGCGCGCGCAGTAACCCAGAGGCCCGGCTACCGGCTGGCGATGCTCCCGGGGGGCGCCTACTGGCACCCGGGCGCCGGGAAGGAAGAAGGGGGGCGCGGAGCGCGACGCGCGCTCGGGGAGCCCGCGGGCAGCGACGGCGGGAGGAGGGGGCGCCGCGTCGAGTCCGGGGAGCCTGGGGGAGATGGGATCGGGGCTGGTGGGGCGCGCTCACCCCCTGCGGCTCGAGCTCCGGCTTCGCGGGCGGCGGCGGCAGCAGCGGCGGCGGCAGCAGCGGCAGCACCTCCTCGACGGCTCCTCCATCTTTGCGGCGGCTCCTCCGGCTCCGCTCGCCGCCGCCACCAACAACAACATTCGAGACGTCACTGCCGTCACGTGACTCGACCCGGAGCTAAAAATAGACCCAGACCACCCCCCCCACACACACACCCCCACCCCCAGCTTCAGCCACCAGCAACCCCTCCCCTCCTTCTTGGCCCTCCCCGCCAGGCGGGGCCAACAGCACCACCGTGACAGCTTCTAAAAGGGCCAGTACCCAGCAAAGAGTTGGGCTGGGGAGAGGAAGGAAGGCAAGGGATCGGAGCCCTGGGAGTAGTGGTTGAAGGAGCCCTGGGAGTAGCGGTTGAAGGAGCGCTGCAGGCGTACGGGCCTGGCTGCTGGGGGCTCGGCGTTTGGGATGCACGATTTTCCTGCCTGCGCTTCCTCCACTTCCTTTTCAAACCGTGGATGGTGCAATCGTTGCCTGCCTAAGCGGCTCCCTAACACGCCCTCCCGCGGTGGGGGAGGGGAACTGGGGATGGATTCCTAGGGGCTGGGAGGGCCGTGGAGGCCCCAGCTAGGGGTCCAGGCTGGGGGTGGATGTCTGGGGCAAGTCTCGAACCCGCCAGTTCCGACCGCACACGCTAAATGTGTGCCAAGAAAAAAAAAAAGAAAAAAAAAAAAAAAAGAATGGGAAAGGCCAGGGTAGAGCTGTAATGTAGTAATAGTCCAAGGCCTTCAAAGGGAAGACTTCCGGTCCCTGGCTTCGGTGCTATCCTCTTCTACAGCTCCCCTTAGAACACAATATGAGCATGTGTGATAGAACCTAGGTGGTTTGTCAGTGACCCGGTAATTCCACTAACGAAAATGTATTCTAAGGAAATAAATATTGTTGTGTTCAAAACTGAGTATAGAAGGAAAGAGATCGCTTCTAATGATGTGAAAAGTTGGAAGCAACCTAAAGATCCATCAGTAGGGGATTGGCAAATAAACTAAGGCACATCCATTCAGAGGAATACCATCCAGATCCAGACATTTAAAATGATATGTCCATATTGACCTGAAAAGGTGCTCAAGGTATACGGTTCTCTTGAAAATCAGAAATCAAACAAGTACTACAGAATTGTTCCATTATTATAAACAACAAAAAACTAGATCCATATGTCTGAATATGTTTGTATATCAAAAAGCCTATAAGAATATATGCAAAATATTTACCTTTGCTTTCCTCTTTATCTTTTTCTGTATAGCTGAAATTTTGCCACTATCATGTGTTACTTATCTGATCGGAAAAAGTGAATATATAAATGTTTCTGTAATAAATTTATTTATTTATTTTTGGCTGCACTGGGTCTTCGGTGCTGTGTGCGGGCTTTCTCTGGTTGCGGTGAGTAGGGGCTACTCTTCATTGTGGTGCGCGGGCTTCTCACTGCGGTGGCTTCTCTTGTTGCGGAGCACGGGCTCTAGGCTTGCGGACTTCAGTAGCTGCAGCACACAGGCTCAGTAGTTGTGGTTCGCAGGCTCTAGAGTGCAGGCTCAATAATTGTGGTGCACGGGCTCAGTTGTTCCGCAGCATGTGGGATCCTCCCAGACCAGGACTTGAACCTGTGTCCCCTGCACTGGCAGGCGGATTCTTAACCACTGCGCCATCAGGGAAGCCCAATGTTCTGTAATAAATGATAAAGGTTCTTCCTACAAAGTATCTCATGAATAGGTCCCACCTGTCTTCATCCCCACCCCTTTTCTGAAGCCAAATCATGCCTCACCTGAGATACTATAGCTGCCTCCCCAACCAGTCCACTCCCCACATCCATCCCAGCCTTCTCCCAAAGTCAGAATGACCTTTTTGGAACACAAATCTAATCAAGGGAGGGCTTAAAACCTTTCCAATTTTGTCACCGAAATCTGTATCTGTCCCAGAAGAGTGGTTTTCAAACTTTAGGGTACTCACAAATTACCTAAGGAACATGTTCAAAATGCTGATTCCGGAACCCCACTGACAGAGGTGGGGATGGGGATGGGCCTAGAATCTTCACTTTTAGTAAGTACCACAGGGAATTTTGCTGCAGCTGGTCATACTTCTCATACTTGGATAAAAAACAGCCTAGAAGCTTCTACATGATCTGGTCCCACCTCACCTCACTTCCCTTAGCTCTCTATACTCCAGCCATTGTGGCTTTCTCTCATGTCCGTGAATAGTGTGTCCCTTGCTCCCCAGGACCTTTGCACAGGCTGTTTTTTCTTTCTGGAATGCTCCCTTCCCCTCTTCTCTTTGCCGAGCTAACTCTTACTCATCCATAGAGCTCAATTAAATATCACTTCTTAGGACTCTGCACTTTCACTGCCAAGGGCCTGGGTTCAATCCCTGGTCAGGGAACCAAGATCCCACAAGCTGCAAGGGCGTGATCCAAAAAAAATCACTTTCTATAAGAGGTCTTCCTTGGTCCTTTGATTAAATAAGATCCTCTTGTTACATGTGCTTTCCTTTTTAAAAAAATATTTATTTATTTTTGCTGCGTTGGGTCTTCATTGCTGCGTGGGCTTTCTATAGCTGTGGAGGGCGGGGGCTATTCTTTGTTGTGGTGCGCGGGCTTCTCATTGTGGTGGCTTCTCTTGTTGTGGAGCACGGGCTCTAGGCACGCGGGCTTCAGTAGTTGTGGCAGGCGGGCTCAGTAGTTGTGGCTCACAGGCTTAGTTGCTCCGCGGCATGTGGGATCTTCCCAGACTAGGGATCAAACCCGTGCCCCCTGCATTGGCAGGCAGATTCTTATCCACTGCGCCACCAGGGAAGCCCACATATGCTTTCAGTGATGCTGATAACAATTTGTAACTATACATCTATTTATGGCATATGGCATCTCTTCCCCTAATGAGTGTTAAATGACTTAGCCAGGATAAGCACTTTTTGACTGTGGACTCTGAGCAGAAAGGCCACCCCAACAAAGTCATCCTGTGTCACTCCAAGACAGGGGTCTCCTTGCCTCTATCCTGTAATGATGGTGCCATCCATTTCCTGTTATTCTTGTGCAATCTTATGACGTCTCTTGGGTGGTTAGGTTGGGTTGGGATTTTGCTTTTTCAGTGCATATATTTTACCTCCCCAAGCAGAGTATGAGCCACTTGAGAAAAGCCGTAAGATCATATATATTTTGTTGCCTTTCCAGCACCTAGCACATCACCTGACATATAGCAGATAAAGTTTCAGGGACACTGAAGACTCTGGAATTTCTTCTCTCAAGATCTCAGAACATGGGGAAGAATCTCCCCATGTGGTATGATAGATGTCAGTAACTGTCTTATGGCCAGGCCCTTTCCATTCCGCAGATTAAGGGACTGAGGCTCAGAGAAGCTAAATAACTTGCCCAGTCACAGAGTTCATGCAAGCAAGAACTAGGATTGAGACCCATGTCTCTCTGGCTGTCCCACCAAATACTAGGAAAAGGGCCTGGGGGAGCTGGGCTCCCAAGCCCGGCTCTCCAGCCCTGTTCTCTGTAGGTTTCTGAGATCAAGACCTTGTCCCCGCCATGGCCAAATGCCCCAGAAGTTAGGAGAATTCACCATATGGGGCCCTGATGAGCCTTCAGATTTTTCCTTCTCTGGTAAGTGGGGTTAAATAATTCCACATGAATTCTTCTTACGTTTCTTGAGCACAAACGGTAGGTGCTGGAGATATAGAGATGAAACGGCCTTTAAGGATCTTAGGGTGTCTCACAGAGAATAAAACTATCTTTTGTTATGAGTCCCTCGGGTGGGCCATTGCCAGGACCATTCACCATGGAAACAGGAGTCACGGGGTTGTCTCCTTAACCAGTGCCTCAGTTTCCCAATTTAGAATGATCAGGCAGATGGGATCTAGTAGCTGATGGGAAAACTTCTGACCCTGGGACCCAGTGGTGAATCTGGCCTCTTGGTAGAAGGAAATCAATCTCGGAGGAGAGCCAGGTGTTTAACCTATAGCCTGACAGGTTGGCAGCACCACTGGACTTTGAGAAGGAGGCATCAGGGCTGGGGAGAAAAAAGAGTGGTGAGCAGCAGTGCCAGGGGCTCTGGGAGCGGCTACTCCTGTCTAAAATCATGAGAAATGTCCTGGCCAGTTCTTGGAGCAGGACAGAGAGCAACCTTCCTCCCTGCTCTTCCTCCCTGCTCGGTGAATGCTGCGGAACTAACAGCTACACCCATCTCCCTCCACATCCCTCTCACTCACACAGCATCTAAAGTTAGCATCAGGGGCTTCCCTGGTAGCGCAGCGGTTGGGAGTCCGCCTGCCAGTGCAGGGTACACGGGTTCAATCCCTGGACCAGGAGGATCCCACATGCCGCGGAGCAACTAAGCCCGTGCGCCACAACTACTGAGCCCACGCGCCACAACTACTGAGCCCGCGCGCCTAGAGCCCGTGCTCCACAGCAGGAGAAGCCACCGCATTGAGAAGCCCACGCACTGCAACGAAGAGTGGCCCCTGCTCGCCGCAACTAGAGAGAGTCCGTGTGCAGCAATGAAGACCCAATGAAGCCAAAAATAGATAAATAAATGAATAAAAATAAATAATAATAAAGTTAGCATTACCTGGGGAACAGACAGGGCACCCAGTGCCAATGTGCTCTTACCTGCAAACTCTCACCCAGAATCTCTCCTGGGATAGAAAGCCTCAGATCCATGGATAGAATTCCAGAGGCTCTGGGGTGGCCCTTGTCAGAGTGGTCCAGCCCACTGCTCTGGTCCCCGGTGGAGCAGCACTTTTTAGGTGGCCCTGCCGGCCTCCAAAGGGTGCCTGGTGTGGAAATAGTCCAGCTGTGCCTAAATACAGCCTCGGGTGGAAAATATTTAATATAGAACAAGGAAGAACTGAGCTGATAAACTCATGCAACACGGATTTACTGGATATTTATCAAAGGAAATACGCATTCTTTAAAGCTTTTATCAATTACCAAGGGCAACTTGTACATAGAGGCATGTTGTTTCTAGTCCATTCAGCAAGAATTTATTGAGCTCATTGAAAAATTATCAGGCTAGCACAATACTAGGTACTTTGGGGACTGCAAAAATAAATAAATAAATAAGAAAACAGGACAGGAGATGAGAAAACCTAGGTCCTAGGATCAGCTCCATCCGGGTGTGCTATTGGATGAGTCCATCTGGGCCTTGGTGTCCTTATCTGGGGAACAGGACTGGACTTCTGTTCTCCAAGGTTCCTTTCAGTCCTGACCCTCTGAGAATCCCAAATTAGATGTGATGACAACATCCAACGTAGTGCTAGGCTTCGAAGTTTAGGCCGGACTTTCATTCCTTCAGCATGCTTTAAGGTTCAGTCCTGCCCATGGGCGGTTTACAATACATTCAAGAGTCAAGAGAGTTTATTTCAGGGCAAACAATTCATGTGCCCCAAGGCACAAAGCAAAGGAGTGTCACTGAGGACTGAGCTATGCAGAGTGTAATGAAAACTGCCCCCAGGATGCCTGAGTTTGGCCCAGGCCTCCCAGCGTGACCCTGGACAAGTCCCTTCCTCTCCGTGGGCCTCTGTTTCTTTACCTGTAGGATGAGAGGGTTGGACTGGATTTTCTTCCTTCCAGCTGGAGACATTTCTGGAGGGTCCAACAGGTGAAGTTGAAAAGGAAAGATGGAAAAACAGTTTCCTCCTCCCCTCCCTCTCCTGCCTTCCTCCCAGGACCCCCTCGTCCAGGCTTGGGGCAGAAGGAAACCTGTTTCAGGCCAGCATCCAGGATACAGTCACGCTTGACTATTTGAGATGTTTGGAAGAAGAGCAACATACAGGTGCCTGGGAAGGCTGCTACCCCCTGGACCTCACTTTGCTCATCTGTAAAATGGTATAATTGAACGGATGACTTCTGAGGATTTTTCCAGCTCTGCGAGCTAACAATTCTACAGCTGTAGCTCTAAAACACCAAAACCAAAACAAGTGGCTAGAGGTGAGGGCCTCAGTCATTTCTCACTTGAAAGCCTTACCTAGCCCTCGACACTTTCTGTCCTTTCCCAGGCCTCCTACCTCCTACCTTCCTGGCCCAGAGATTGGAAGCAGGTCACTGTCTCTTCACTCGGCAATGGCCGAGCCTTGAGAAAGCCAGCGCTGTGGCTTCTGGAATAAGCTGTGAATTTGTTTAAAAATAAAGACAATTCTGGGTGCAGCTACCACCATTTGTCATGGTACCTTTAATATATATGTTATGTAGAGAGAGAAAGCAGAAAAAAGCTGCCAGTATATCGACCAAGAGCCTCGCATAGCAGCTAGCTACCTGCTAAAGGACAGCAGGTGACCAGGAGGCCTGGGACAGAGGTGGGAAAAAGCTTCTCAGCCTAACTCCACCCCCGCTACCCGCCAGGACCCAGAGTGACCCACATGGAGGCTTCTTACCCCTCTAGCAGCAAGAAGAGCAGGAGGCCCAGGGGACTGTAGCTGAAAAGGAAACCTACCCTCTCCCCCACCGCCCTGCTGGGACCTGGAAGTGAGGCCCAGGATTTCCTGGACTTTACGGGGTTCCTGTCTGCCCACTCAGGAGTCAAGGCCACATGAGCACAACAGTGCAAGGGCGGTTATGGCCAGTCACATTCCAAATGTCTGCAGGTCCCTCCAGGGCATCTTCTCTGGGCGGGGTGTGCATGTCGGGGAGGGGACAGAGGGTGCAAATGTGCCTGCCCTCTGGGAGCTTATGATCCTGTGGAAACAACAGAGCCCCAAGAAGCTGAGTGAAGCAGTGGTGAAGGAGGGAACCTGGGAGACACAGGCCAGCTCTGCCTATAGAAGCTCAGGCAAATCATTTGCCCTCTCTGAGCCTCAGTTTCCCCTCTGTGATCAGAGGATTGGACACTGTGATTCTGGAAGGCCCTCTTGGCCCTGAGGTCATGAAGCCATAGAGAACAAGACACAATGGACTGATGCTACACGGAGGGGCATGGGCCACAGCCACACCAAACTGGCCCAATTTGTGTCCCTCCAGCAAGTCGTCTTTGGTTGACAAAATTTTGTTTTGTTTTGTTGGCTGCACTGGGTCTTTGTGCTGCACACGGGCCTTCTCTAGTTGCGGTGAACAGGGGCTACTCTTCGTTGTGGTGCACGGGCTTCTCATTGAGGTGGCTTCTCTTGTTGCGGATCACGGGCTCTAGGTACGCAGGCTTCAGTAGTTGTGGCACGTGGGCTCTACAGTGCAGGCTCAGGAGTTGGGGCACGCAGGCTAAATTGCTCCGCGGCACGTGGGATCTTCCCGGACCAGGGATCGAACCTGTGTCCCCTGCATTGGCAGGCGGATTCTTAACCACTGAGCCACCAGGGAAGTCCTGACATACATTTTGCCCCCTTTCTGCTAAACATTTATTGAGCAACTTCCTTTTGAAAGGCCCTGTCACATGTATTACCATTCTCACAATTCTACAAGGTAGATGCTATTCCATCTTATAGATAAGGAGACAGAGGCCCAGTGAGGTTAAGCAATCAGTAAGTGTCAGGACCAGGGCAGAACCCAGACTCTGTGGGTACAGTGCCAGATGAGGTCTCCCCAGGTTTGAAGGGTCTCCCCCGAATACGCAGAGACATCGCGGTGTCATCTTTCTTCTGGGAACTCCTTGCGGACCCAGGACCCCCCAATGAGAAGGCCTTGATTTACATGTCTGGAAAGGACATTCCATCATCCTCAAGCAGTAGGGCCTCTCTAGCACACCCACTGAGGACTCGTCCTGCCCAGCAGACAGACGGAGCAGCAGACAACAGACTTTACCTGCACCAT
Source organism: Monodon monoceros (assembly GCF_005190385.1). Lineage (NCBI taxonomy): Eukaryota > Metazoa > Chordata > Mammalia > Artiodactyla > Monodontidae > Monodon > Monodon monoceros. The sequence goes on from NW_021703786.1 coordinate 19,446,798, forward strand.
TTCACTTCATCCTCCCAACTCCACAAGATGAGTGTCCTGTTGCTATTATTATTATTGTTGTTGTTATTATTATTGCCCCCACTTTAAAGATGAAGGATCTGAGGCTCAGGAGACATAAGGAAATTGCCAAAAGCAGCAGACTCAGTAAGTAAGGATACAGGGATCTGACCCCAGGTTATCAGAGCCCAGAGCGCGATCAGTTTAACCACTGGACCCAGCCCCAATGAAAGGGTAAAGACCTAGACCTGAACTGACGCTCTGCCACTTACCAGCTATGTGAACTTGGAAATTTACTTTATCTTTTAGAATTTCCTCACTCATAAGAAAGGACAATGACCTCCTCCTCCCTGGGTTGCTAGAGCAGGATGTGGGGTACCTGTGTGAAGAGCTAGCACAGGGCATGGCAAAGGGTAAGCCCGACCCTCACCTCCAGCCTTGGTGTTACCACCCCTTGGTTCAGGGCCAGCTGTAATGCTCCGGCCACTCCCATTCCCTGAGCAAGGAACTCACCTTCTACACTGGAAATGATCTCTGCCCCACCCTCTCTCACCTTGCCGTTTCCAACTCCTGAGATCCCCATCCCACTCTCCCAGACTTAGTATCTATAGAATTGCCCTAGGGGTGGGTGGAGGTGCAAGCCCAGATGTCCACCCCCAGGTCTGTTTCTCTGCCCCAGGGATGCTGTAGGAACAAGGATTCCAGATTAAGGTTGCCAGAATTGGGGGGCGGGGCGGGGTGGTGGTGGGGAGGATTCCCAGTTAAATTTACATTTCAGATGAACAAGGAATAATTTTGTATACTTACATAAAGAGCTCCTGACTTTTTTAAACTTATTTATTTTTATACTTATATTTTAAAATTATTCCTTATCTGAAACTCAAATTTAAGTGGGTGTCCTATATTTTATCTGGCATCCCTACTCCTAGACCTCAAGTTCAGGTTGGAAGACAGCCCAGCAAATGGCTTTTGTTAAGAGTTAAGAGTTTTTAAACAAAAAGTTACCCACTTTAAGGATACAATTCAACATTTTTTTAGTAAATTTACCAATTTGTACAACCATCACATAATCCAATTTTAAAACATTTTCATCACCCAATAAAATGCCCATTTACAGTTAATTCCCATTACCACCCTCACAAATGGCTTTCTAAAATATTTAATAATTATTTTTTTCTGTTGTAAAATGTCACAAACTCTTTTTTTCTTATTTAATTTTTTTTTTTTTTTTTTTTGGCCACGTGGAGCAGCATGCAGGATCTTAGTTCCCCGACCAGGGATCGAACCCATGTCCCCTTGCAGTGGAAGCGCAGAGTCTTAACCACGGGACCGCCAGGGAGGTCCCAAAAATCACAAACTCTTAATGTAGAGGGAGATTAGAGAAGTACAAAGAAGAAAATAAAATCACTCCTAAGTGCATAATTCAATGAGAACAATTATTAGTAATTGGGTAAATGCTTTTCTAATCTTTTTCCTATGTTCATATTTTTTCAAGAAATGGGCTTCCCTGGTGGCGCAGTGGTTAAGAATCCACCTGCCAATGCAGGGGACATGAGTTCGAGAAGATCCCACATGCCGCCAAGCAACTAAGCCCGTGCACCACAACTACTGAGCCTGCCCTCTAGAGCCCGTGAGCCACAACTACTGAAGTCCGCGTGCCTAGAGCCCGTGCTCCGCAACAAGAGAAGCCACCACAATGAGAAGCCTGCGCACCGCAACGAAGAGTAGCCCCCGCTCGCCGCAACTACAGAAAGCCCGCGCACAGCAACGAAGAGCCAACACAGCCAAAAATAAATAAATAAAGTAAATAAATAAATTTTTAAAAAAAGAAAAATTGTATCACACAGTATACAATATCTTACTATCTAATTTTTTAATGTAATACATCATGAAAATATTCCCATGGCGTCAAATCTTCTTCCACAACATCATTTTTAAAGGTTGCACAGCATTCCATTGTGTTGTTTTTACCAGTTTCTTTATTCAATCCCTTTTTGATGGAAATTTGGGTTGTTTCAAATTTTTCACCATTTTAAATAATGATGTGATGCACCCTCTTGTAGCTAAATCCTTGCACACATCAGTTTTTATTTTCTTAGGATAAATTCTTAGAGGTAGAGCTGTTTTGTCAAAGGGTCTACACATTTTTAAGGTGTTTGATGATTTATTTCCAACCCTGTAAGGGACACCACCGTGGGACCAAGTTGTCCAAGCCCAGGTGACATTCAGCCCAAGAGAAGAAGGCTGATTGATGCTGGGTGGTGGGGTTCAGGCTGGGGCTTGGGGAAACAGGTAGAGGAGGGCAGATGAGAGCATCTACCAGGTTCTGAAGATTATCAGGTACTGGGGAGACACTATGTGGGACCTCCCTGGAAACCAGAGGAATGCTGCTGCCCCTGCCCCATCCCCTCCTCACCACCAGCCACAGGTGCTCCAGGCAGCAAGCTTCACCAACTCCTTCCCTGCTGACCCCTGTTGGTCTTGGTGCTCCAGGCAAGCTGGATGTCAGCTCGCAGAGACCCAGCCGGCTGCAGCCTGCCCTGAGCCCCGCCCACCCCCACGGTTCGGAGAGAGTCAGCCTCCCGTCCAAAGCCAGACCTTGGCGTCCCACCAGGTGTCCAGCCTCCTTGCCCCCACCTCCCAACCTTGGAAGAAGACCATCTGCGAGAGGCTTGGGGGAGGTGGGTGTTGGACTGGAGGCGTAGATCTTGTGATGATTCACATGCCACCGGAGGGGAGAAAGGGGCTGGAGGATGAATGGATTGCAAACCAAAGGGAGGGGCCAAGGAGATGAGCTTTAGTGCCTTGATCCGCCCGCGTCAGTTTCTTCAACATCTGCTGTGCGTGGGGTTGAGCGATCCCACCGGGGGGTTGGGGGGTAGGACTGGGAGGCTGGCTGACGTTAGCTTCCCGCCTGCTGGGTCGGCCAGAGCAGTTCATGAATGACTCACCTCATTGTCAGGCTGATTCACTGCTCGCCTGGGGACTTGCGGGGAGTGGAGGGGGGAGCTGGTTGGGGGGAGGCGGTAGCAGCCCCCTCTGTACGTCTCACACGCGCGCACACGCGCATACACGCGCGGGCGGGGCTCCAGCGGGTCTATTTCCCTGCTGGGGTCGGGACGCGATGGATGGGTTTCCATGATAAGAGGGAGGGAGAAGCACATCACTTGGTCTGGGGAGAACAAGTTTGAGGTTTCTGTCAATAGTCTACCTGTGACTATTTACATTTAAGTTGATTAAAATTAAATCCAATTAAAGCTTCAGTTCCTCAATCTCACCAGCCACACTTCAAGTGTTCAATAGCCACATGTGCTCTTATTAATAGCTACTCTATTGGACAAGGCAGAAAGTTCTATGCGACGGTGCTGGTCTACACAGCCTTCACACACATAATGCCACACAAACAGACCAGCCCTTCCCCCACCCCCATACACTCAGACCCCCACCCTCGTAGGTAGCACACAACACACACTTAATTCCACACACATTCCACACGCTCATTCAACATGCAACACCCACTCACCAACACAGCCACACAAAACTCTCAGTGTGTGTACACACTTCCAGTGTATGCCACTATCCATACCAAGACAAACGTAAACACATAAACACGCATCATCACCCTGAATTGCATACAACTGTTCATACGATCAAAATACAAATTAGGAAGAAATACACTTGCAAATATGCTGAAATAGATACAAACTCAAGCCTTGTGGTTCCCATAACAAATCTCAGCACAGGTTTGCAAACTCAAGTAGAGGGGGAAGGGAACCCACATTGTTTAGCCCCTGCCAATGTGCCAGGCATGGAGTTAGCCATTTCAATGCATTAATTCCTTTAATCTCACAGCAACCCTGTGAGGAAGATGCATTATTCCATTTTCATAGAGGGGACAACTAAGGTTCAGAGAGGGAAAGCAACTTAGTCAAGGTCACACAGCCAGTTAGCAGCAGGGTCAAATACGAACCAACATTTGCCTAACTCCATAGGCAGTGCAGCATGCTGTCTCCAAACACACACACACACACACACACCACACACACACAAATACAGGTGTTCTCTCTCTTGTGTCTAAGAAGGTGAGGCTCCGCTTCCAATAAGTACAGGTACTGTACAGGGAAGTGAGCATGGATTTACCTAGACTCCTTTGCACTCCCTTCTGACAAAGGGCATTAGGTCATTCAACAAACGCTTACTGAGTGTCTTCTGTGTGCCAGGTCCCATGCCAAGTGCTGGCTCACAAAAGTGAAACCCTACGGTCAATTGCCCTGAAAGAGTTCAAAGGCCAGCAGGGAGGTGTCAGGGAAATTTGAAGGCAATACAAGGCATACAAGGGGCCTAAGCTATCATGGAGGTAGCCCCCAAGTGCAAGGAACCAAGAAGGAAACCTGGGTCTGCCTGGGGCAGTCAAGGAAGGCTTCTTGGAGGAGGCAGCATGTGACATGAGGCATGAAGACTGAGTGGGGTGGAAAAAAAAAAAAAAGAATGAGTGGGGTGGAAAGGGATTGGTATTGACTGGGATATTGGTTGAGAGATGAGATAGGGCAGGGGATCAGATGCCAGGGCATTGCAGTCCCTGGGGATTTTATATGTCATCCTCAGGTGACGGGGAGGGATTGAAGAATTTTTACAGTGGAAAAATAGTATGCCATTTGCATGTTCAAAGAGTGGACAGAAAGGAGGAGAGTTTGGACTAGGGAGACCATGCAGGAGGCTATGGATGGCGATAGCCCAGGCAGGAGATGGTAAGGCATCCAGACAAGATAAGGGATGGAGGGGGATGAGGGGTTAGGGTGTATCCTGGTCCTGAGACAGTGCAAGGCAAAGCCTTCTGACCCATGAAAATGTAATAAAAGCCATGATTTTCTTTCAGAATAAGGCATATGCGCATAGGCGCATGATGTTTTGGGCAATTATAAGGGATTCATATTCCCTAAATCCCCAGGTTAAGAACCTAGTTCGTTGGAATTCTAAAAGGCAAAACAACATAATGGGGACTTCCCTGGTGGCCCAGTGGTAAAGAATCCGCCTTCCTGTGCAGGGGATGCGGGTTCATCTCTGGTGGGGGAAATAAGATCCCACATGCCTCAGGGCAACTTAGCCCACGCACTGCAACTACTGAGCCTGTGTGCTCTAGAGCCTGTGGGCCACAACTAGAGAAGCCCCTGCGCGGCAACAAAAGATTGCACATGTCGCAGCAAAGATCCCGCGTGCTGCAACTAAGATCCAGTGCAGCCAAACAAATAAATAAAAATAAAATCAGGGGCTTCCCTGGTGGAGCAGCGGTTAAGAATCCACCTGCCAATGCAGGGGACACGGGTTCCAGCCCTGGTCCAGGAAGATCCTACATGCTGCAGAGCAACAAAGTTCATGCGCCACAACTACTGAGGCTGCACTCTAGAGCCCACGAGCCACAACTACTGAGACCACATGCCATGACTACTGAAGCCCGCGTGCCTAGAGCCCATGCCCCGCAACAAGAGAAGCCACTGCAATGAGAAGCCCGCACACCACAACGAAGAGTAGCCCCCACTCGCCACAACTAGAGAAAGCCCGCGCAGCAATGGAGACCCAACGCAGCCAAAAATAAATTAATTAAAATAAATAAATAAATAAAATAAAATTGGAAGACGGAAATTACGGTGTGGGTAGGAGTTGATATTATTCCTTTTGGCTTTTTGGGCTCTGTGGTGTCCCTTCAACTTTAGCTGACAGAGCCCAGATCCAGGGTGAGCTGTGCCTGGGATTCCTGGGAGGAGAGGGGGCCTGTAAATGGGAGGGTTGGGGTTTTGTTCTCTAGCTCAGAAGCACAGAGACCTTGAAGGAATTCCTAACTTGAATGAGAATTAGAAGTCCAGGTTTCCTCTCTTATCACCATTCTGGCCTCTATTCTGACATATGACAGGTTAGCTGGTCCACATGGAGTAATGATGGAAGCCATAGGCTGCCCAGTGGTCAGGCCAGACCAAGCAGGCTACCCTAGGGAAGATCCATGGCTGGTTCAGATCAGATTGTTAAGAACTCGAGTCAGCTACCTTCCTTCTGCCTTTTGAGTCCTCAAAACCATGCAACTCTTGTCTCTCTCACTATCTCTCTTGTGACAAGCAAAAAGGGAAACTGAGGTTGGGCTGAATCAGTAACCACAGTAGGCTTTAGTGATAAGAGCTGGCCTTCGCAGATCTCTGGGCCCCTGCCCATCTGTCTGCACAGCTCTCCTGGACTCTATCTTTTGATCTGTATCTCCCTGACTTGTTCATATTTAATTTATTTATTTTATATATTTTTTGGCCACCATGCGGCTTGTGGGATCTTAGCTCCCGAACCAGGGACTGAACCCATGTCCATGGCAGTGAAAGCACATAGTCCTAACCACTGGACCACCAGGGAATTCCCTCCCTGACTTGTTCATGAACTTGAGAGCACAAGGAGTCATTCATTTCTTCATCTCCAGTGTCAAGCACTGTGCCTGTTAAATAGTAGTCGCTGTGTCACTCATTCAATAACTCTATGGGTCATTGTTCTAAGTGCTGGGATACAAAGTTGAACAAGCCAGACAAGGTCCCTACACTCATGGGGCTCATATTCTAGTGAGGAAGACAGACAGTAAAGATGTAAATCATGGGACTTCCCTGGTGGTCCAGGGGTTAAGAATCTGCCCTGCAATGCAGGGACGCCGCTTCTATCCCTGGTTGGGGAACTAAGATTCCACATGCCGCGGGGCAACTAAGCTTGTGCGCGGCAACTACTGAGCCTGCGCCACAACTAGAGAGAGAAGCCCGTGCGACGCAATGAAGAGCCCATTGAGCCACAACGAAAGATCCCGGGTGCCGCAACTAAGACTCAATGCAGCCAAAAATGAATAAATAAATATTTTTGGGCTTCCCTGGTGGCGCAGTGGTTGAGAATCCGCCTGCCGATGCAGGGGACACGGGTTCGTGCCCCGGTCTGGGAAGATCCCACATGCCGCGGAGCGGCTGGGCCCGTGAGCCATGGCCGCTGAGCCTGCGCGTCCAGAGCCTGTGCTCTGCAATGGGAGAGGCCACAGCAGTGAGAGGCTCACGTACCACACACACAAAAATAAATAAATAAATAAATATTTTTTAAAAGATGTAAACCATGACAATTATAAATAATGAAAAATGCTGTGAAGGAAATTAAGCGTTGTGATGGGGGGAGGGATGTTACTTGAGAGATAAGGTGACAGGGAAGATCTGAGATCTAAGCTGAAACATGAAGGATGAAAAGAGCCCGACGGAGAATACCTTGCTTAATATACGCGTGGCAAGAATAGATGGATGGATGGATGGAGAGATGAACAGACAGACAAACCAACAGGGTAGATTCTGGTGTGAATGAGAGTCACGCTGTAGTACTCAGTCCCTAGTATGCTTAACACAAGAGAGGAGGGTGGGCTGGATGGGATGCAATGGACCCTAAATTCCCAACCTTGCTCTCACCTGAGCGCGCATTGAACAAGCGGATTGGGCCCTAGGGGCCGCTGGGGGGCGACCGAGAGCTCATTCGTTTCCCTTTAAGGCCGGGGTGGAAGGCTGCGGTGAAGGGCCTTTGTGTCGGCGGGATAGAAATAGACCTGCCCCTTTAAGAGGGCGGAGACGCTGAGTGGCGGCGGCTTCGAAAGCGGCCTAGGACGCCAGCCGCAGCTTCCCGACCACCCACCTTCGGCCTCCACCTGGGCTGCAAAGACGCCTCTCTCCGAGCTCGCCCCAGAGACTCTGTCGCCCGGACTCTGACCCTGCCACCTGGACCAAGGCCGAGGCCCCGGTGACCCCTAGAGTCGGGGTCTACCCGGCCAAGCCGCGGCCGGAGACTACCGGCCGTCGCCATGGTAATGCCCTTCCTGGGACCACCCGGCCGCCCGGTCTCCTGGCCGCAAGGACCTGCCTTCCGGGTTCCAGCCCCTCCCCCGTGCGAGCTGCCGGGCCGGGTTAGGGTTTAGGAGAGAGCTCGGTGGGATCGGGAGGCCTGGGCCCTAGTCAGGGCTCGACATGGACACGCCCGGACCCTCAGGGAAGGCCTCTCCACTCACCTCCCTCTGGGCCTCAGTTTCCTGCCTCTTGCCTTCCATTTCATCTTGGAGAACTCCTGTTCATCCTTCCCGGTGTGCTCAAACGTCACGCCTCTTGGGCCCTCCTTCTCCCCCTAACCCTTCCAGTCTGATCCTTGACATTCCGGGATAGGTCTCCCTAACTATAGCTCTTGCTGCTCTGGCGTCTGAGGTTAGGCACAGCCCTTGACTCTAGGAGTGACACACTTTTAATGTTGGCCACAGCAGCCCTGCTGCCCAGAAAGAAGGAACTGAACTGTGTGTGGACTGGGAGGCATCCCACCCTCCTGGGACCCTAGCTTTTGGGTGTTGGATTAGATAAAAACTACTGGCTTGACTCTCAGAATCAAGGCCACTAGGCTGGGCATGCTTGGATTTATGGGAGTGTCCCTTATGTTTGACAAAGGTTCCAAACGCCAAACCTTTGGGATGTTGCAAAATCCTTAGGCCCACTGCACAGTGCTGGGTCTAAAGAATGACGCAGGCTCCCGTGGGCAGTCTTCTCTTTGCTTCCTCCCTCTTATTACAAGATTAATGCAGGGCTTCCCTGATGGCGCAGTGGTTAGGAATCCGCCTGCCAATGCAGGGGACACGGGTTCGAGCCCTGGTCTGGTAAGATCCCACATGCCGTGGAGCAACTAAGCCCGTGCGCCACAACTGCTGAGCCCACGTGTCACAACTACTGAAGCCCGCGTGCCTAGAGCCCATGCTCTGCAACAAGAGAAGCCACCACAATGAGAAGCCTGCGCACTGCAACGAAGAGTAGCCCCTGCTCGCCGCAACTAGAGAAAGCCCGTGCGCAGCAACGAAGACCCAACACAGCCAAAAAAAAAAACAACAACCACCACCAAATAAATAAATCTTAAAGAAAAAGATTAATGCAAATGGACCTGAGTGAATTATTTTACAAGAAAGGATTCTAAGTCATCTCAGTCTTTAAGTAAATCCCATCTCTTCTCTCCTCATCCCTTATTCCTCCCCCCAACACTAGCAGAAAAACAAACAAACAGAAAACAGTAAACCTGATGGTCTTGTTAGAATTGGGAAAAAGCAGAGTGAGGACAGAATGTACTTGCAAATGGCTCAGTAGTTGTGGTGCACGGGCTTAGTTGCTCTGCGGCATGTGGGATCTTCCTGGACCAGGGATGGAACTGGTGTTCCAACCTCAATTGCTGTTTTCCTTTCAGGCATGCAGTCTGCAGAAGCTGTTTGCTGTGGAAGAGGAGTTTGAAGATGAGGTAAAGAAGTGTTGGTGAACAGAGATGGCAGAGAAGGTCTTAAGATGTAAACACCCAGGCCCAGAGCCCAAGTTTCCTTTTACTTGACATGTATATCTTTTTTTGTCTGTGAGAGGCTGAGAAATGATGAGAAATGTAAACAACCCACTTAACTGTCTTAGAAACAAATGAAAAACCAGAAAGATGAGCTGCTTAATTGTCATACCTTTAAATTATAAGGGCCCTTGCCTGGAAGCTGTGTCACGTGGATGATTGGATTCACCTTCACGATGACATACTTTTTTTTACTATAAATTTATTTATTTATTCATTTATTTTTTGGTTGCGTTGGGTCTTCGTTGCCGCAGGCAGGCTTTCTCTAGTTGCGGCGAGCGGGGGCTACTCTTGGTTGGGGTGCGTGGGCTTCTCATTGCGGTTGCTTCTCTTTGTTGTGGAGCACAGGCTCTAGGCATGTGGGCTCAGTAGTGGTGGCTCGCGGGCTCTAGAACGCAGGCTCAGTAGTTGTGACACATGGGCTTAGTTGCTCCGCTGCATGTGGGATCTTCCTGGACCAGGGCTCGAACCCGTGTCCCCTGCATTGGCAGGCGGATTCTTAACCACTGAGCCACCAGGGAAGCCCCACGATGACGTACTTGATGTGGGAAGAAAATTTAGGGAGAGTCAGAGACAGCACAGTTACTGGACAGCAGGAGGCCTGGGGTCACCAACTGGCTACCTGAGCCAGGGCAAAGTACTGCATTCTGTGGCCTTCCATTTTCTTTCCTATCACACATGATGGCCGTTCTTCTGCCATAAACATTCTTCCCTTCCCCCTCTCTCCTCAGAAGATGACACGTTAGACTAGATATGAAGCTGGCATGTTAGAATCACCTCTGCCGAGGCCCTACCACACACCAGTTACATCAGAATTTCTGGGAATGGGCGCAGGCAGGGGTATTCCTAATCTCTGGGTGCAGCCAGAGACCACTGAACTAGTGATCTGCCCAGCTGTCTTCCCACTCAGATCTAACAGATATAGTTTCATCTAGGAGGCCCAAAATTGCTATCTCAAATCCTTTTCAGAAAGAAACAGGATTTAAATGAGTAAATCTCCAAAAGGTGAATTAAATTGCTTAAGAATACAGCACCAGGGACTTCCCGGGTGGCGCAGTGGTTAAGAACCCGCCTGCCAATGCAGGGGACACCAGTTCCATCCCTGGTCCAGGAAGATCCCACATGCCGCAGAGCAACTAAGCCCGTGCACCACAACTACTGAGCCTGCTCTCTGGAGCCCACGAGCCACAACTACTGAGCCCGCGTGCCACAAATATTGAAGCCCACGTGCCTAAAGCCCGAGCTCCACAACAAGAGAAACCACTGCAATGAGAAGCCCGCGCACTGCAACGAAGAGCAGCCCCTGCTCGATGCAACCAGAGAAAGCCCGTGTGCGGCAACAGAGACTGAACGCAGCCAAATAAATAAATAAATAGATGAAAAAGAAAGAATACGACACCAACAGCCAGGATGGCCTCCTGACTCCAGTCTAATGTACATGGAAACTATTAAACTACATTTATAGACTAGAGTTGCTCTAGTTTTATCAATGACAAGCCATTCAAACCTACCTTTTTGTCTCCCAGTGATTTGCTTTAAAAATCACGTTTAGAATTTGTCCGGATGCCTAATTGGTGCCTAGTGAGATGGTGAATGGTGCACCAGGGACCCTTCTGGCAGCCACAGTCCCATGCTTCCCTTCCTTTGAGGCTTTTGGAACCCGAGGTTTGAAGGGAAAAACAGACCTTCCTCGGACCTCTTAAAATTCCATCTCTGGCTTGTCTCATTCATTGAGGCCCCAAGACATAGTGACAAAGGTACTTATGGGTTCCAGTCCTGGTTCTGTGAAGTTACTTAACCTCTCTGAGTCTCCGTTTCTGTATCCATAAAACAGGGACAATAATAGTACCTATTCATAGAGTCATCATGAGAACTCATGGAGAGAATTCTGATAAAATGTTTACATGGTACCTGGCACCCAGTGAGGTTTTTCAAATGTTAGATGTTTTGTTATCACTTGGGGACTTGATTTTTGTTTTTACAAATAATTCAAAACTGCCAGGTTTGTCAAGGAGATATGCGTCCTTGTCTTTGTCTTTCAGCTTTGGAGATGTGTAATTACGGGCTGAAAAAAATGACCCTCCTGGGTCTTACCAGGTCATGGTAGGACTGCTAGGCTAGTAATGGAATTAAGAGTGAAGGACTCTGACAGCTCAAGTTTCTGTTCCATGACCAGTCCCTTTCCCCCTTCCCAAGACAGATGACATCATGTCTGAGTGAGCTCTTCAGCGGAAAAGGGCTGCATCAACTCCCAGGGTCATCAGGATTTTATTGCTGCTGTAATTATAATATTATTATTACTAAGTCCTAAGGCAGTCCTGCTAGAGTATGCTACTCTCCTGACAATACACGAAGCAAGAAAGATCCTTTCTCTAGCCTGGACAGTCCAGTGCAGCAGCGGGGGGTGGGGGTGGAGGGGACCTTCCTGTCAGTTAAATCAGCAGTTCTGACACCTTCGGAACAGGTCTGTTGCTCTTGAAGGTGTCAATCTCCCCTTGCTTCCCAACCGGAATCCATACTTCATTTACCTGCCTGAAAAGCTATATTTAACTTCTATCTATTTGCAGGCTCCAAGGACTCTCTGGCTTACTGAAGACTAAGCGTGTGCGTGTGTGTGCATGTGCGTGTGCGTGTGCGTGTGTGTGGTGGGGGTGAGGAGTGGGTGGAGGACAGGCAGCAGGACCAGATGGATAGATGCCTAGTGTACAGGCTCGACACCACGAAGCTAGTTTCCTTGAGATGGGTGTGTGACCTTGGATGATTTGTTTGACTCCTGGCTGACCTGGTTCCTTTGCTTCTCCTACTGCTCCCCCAACTGCCGCCACCACCCCTCCCCACCCCCCACCTGAGACTGAAGAAAGAGAGAAGCTACCTGAAGACTTAGCCTTAGAATGCGTCTGGTAGAAGCCTCGTTGTGGGCTCCTGGGCAAGGTCAAAGGTGGTGAGAGAGTCCACCACTGCCTTTCACACCTTGGTTTCTTGTTTGCGAGTATCTGTACACACAGACACACGACGTGCCCGAAGCAGTAAAAGCAGAGTGTTTCTTGATTTCCAGATGCCAAGACCTGCTGTCTCTGCTTCTTTGTAGGATTTCTTGTCGGCTGTGGAGGATGCAGAGAACCAGTTTGTTGGCTCGCGGCCTGTGAATGCTGGGTGCTTGAGACCTGTCTCTTCCCGGCCACAGGAGGCCCAGCTACTGCCATGCCCCACTGCTCCTTCAGAGGCTGCGGGCCTGCCAGCCCTGGGACTCCGCCTTTCTACCTCCGGCATGCCCAGGGCCGTTGGAGGTCCACCTTCCACAGGAACAGCTCCCCTAAGGCCTGTCTCAATGTCCAGCAGCTGGACTGGCAATCAGGGAAGAGTGACACTGACAGAAGTGCTCAGTGAGACCCCAGTAAGACCCCAGTCCTCAGTCTCCCACCCCCAGCTCACCTTCAAGAGCAAACAGCAGGTGATTGGTGGCTTTGAGGGGCCTGAACAAGATGAATTTGATAAGGTCCTGGCAAGCGTGGAGCTGGAGGGCCCCGTCATGGAGCTGGAACTTGGAGTTAACCGTGAGGCCGAGGCCACAGGAATCCTGCCCACCTGGCGGCGGGAGGGCTCAACATTGGCTAAAAAGGCCCGGGCAGCTGATCTGAGCAGACCTTGCCAAAAGGGGCCCATGCCTGCAACCCACATAACTGGTATCCCGTCAGCTCGGGATGTGCCCCCGTATCCTGTTGTCCGCTGTGGGACTCCACAGTCCCACTTGAGGCCTGGTGCCACGGGTAACCTTCCTGTCCCAACTGCCTCAGTGGTTCGCGGTCAGCAGCCCCATTGGGAAGTCTCTCCCGGTGGTCCCCCTCCTCAAGCACCCCAGCCTCTCCAAGCTGCTGGCAGGCTCATTCAGAGCAGCCCTCAAAATCATTTCCCTGGTCAGCCATTCCAGTCTCCAAATGCCTGCTTAACTGGCAAACCTCATTTTCTTACACCACAAACTCCCAACTCAAGCTGTGCTACTCCCTCAAGGACTATCTCTGGATTATTTCCTCGGGGGCCCTTCCAGCCCCGAGCTCCAGCATCTTCTGTCAAGTCTCCTGTCAGCACCCTGAAGGGCCCCCGTCCTTCCCCAGTCCCTCAAGCTGCTCTGCAGACGCCCATCGTCACGAACCACCTGGTGCGGCTGGTCACTGCTGCCAACCGGACACCCCAGCAGCCCACCTGCACTTCCACCCGCGCCAAAACGCGCCGCTTCCCCGGCCCAGCAGGGCTCCTGCCTCACCAGGTGAGTGACAGCTTCTCTCTGGCCAGAGCCTGAGCTCCCCAGGCTGCTGGGGGCCCAGGAGAGCAGCAGAGTCCCAGAGGATCTTCACGCCCCCCAGGGAGGGGAGGAAGGAAGTGCAGAGAGGGAGCGTTTCCAAAGCTGTGGAGGAAGTCAGAAGAAGTGGGAAGAATTGAATGCTTGAAAACCCACATGTGAGATGCTCAAGGCTTGAGAATGTCACAATTTCCATACGTTTGTTGAACATCTACTGTTTCCTAGCACCAGGGCAGAAAGATTCATTCACTTCTATTTGCTAAAGACTGGTATGTGTTGGGCACTTTGCTTGGACCTGAGAATACAGAGATTAACATAGAAATAATTCCCGTCCTAAGGAGCTTCCAGGAGAGTGGAAGAAGCAGACACAAACGATTACACATAAAAGGCACAGGGAGAGTAGAGGTCATTCCCTGGGTGCTGGGGAGACACTGGGCTCCTTGGGCTTGCTGCGTGGGCTCTGGAGGGATGAGTAGGAGGTTTACGGAGGTGTGTGTCAGAAGGCTGTGTCTTGGAGGACATTTCAGCAGTGGAAAGACGGGAGAGCATGTGCAAAGGCACAGATGCTCTGGGAGATCCACAGAATCACTCATAGCTGGTGTGGGGTCAACGTGGGGGAGTTGGGGCTGAGCTGCGTGTGTAGATTTCGGCAGCAGTGGAGAGACAGGGTCCATCAAACTACTCTTGGATCAGATCCCAGATAATTGGACTCCGAGGATCTGGTCTGGTTGTGATAGGTTACCCCCTTTCCTCACATTTGAAGGGTGTTTGAAAAGATTCCTACCTGTTAACTTGCTCTTCCCTGGCACTTTTAAGAGAAATCCAAGGAGACCTGGGATGGATCTCTGTAGGGAAGGATGAGATCCCTGAGAAGGGGTGTGGGGAAAGCTGCCCTTTTACTCATCTCAGGCCTCTCTATTCAAGTCGTCGCCCCCTTCAGGAAGCCCTGGGGTTTGTTCCTGGGCCAGCTCTAGCTTCCTCACACTCCCAAAACGATCCCCAAAGCATCTTTTTTGAGCTGCCAACGAGGCTCCTGAGACTTCCTTAGGAGAGATGTACTATGTGTTAATTGTCCCTGGTAGTTTCCTGAACTCATTATGTAACCCAGACAAGAAGCTGTACTTGTAAATAACAGCTGCTGAGCTTGCTCTCGCCTTCCCCTCCTCTGTCCCCTTGTAGCACAGTGGGAAAAATCTGGACGACATCATGGTTTCCACGCCCCAGACTCCGACTCATGGTGCTCTGGCTAAATTCCGGACAGAGGTAACTAATTCCATGCAAATGTTAACTTCCTGGGGATCGTTTAAGAGTGAGGGACATCCCTACATGTTTCAGTAGCTGAGGATCAGAGTCTGTGCTGCTCGGCCTGTTCCCTGGGGTCACACACCACAGGGCATTTGGGGAGGTGGCAATTTTCCTGGCATAAACTGAAGCCTATCCTGATGCCAGAGGGGTGTGAACCGATACCATGAGTCCAGCCTTCTTTCCCAGCTAAGAAAGAAAGGCCCAGCTAACTCCATCTTCCCTCAGAGGAGGAGAGTGTAATAGCTGTCGAAATTGTATCTCAGGACCCCTGCCTTTCAGGTTTCTGGGAATCAAGCTGGGAAGGATCTGGCTTCATCTTGCCTCTGGTGGGTTCCCTCTTGGTGGGTGAGACCCAGCCTCCCTCCTCCCTGGGATTCTGGTTGACCTGCTCCATTCCCAGACCCACTTTTGCTTTTAATTCTCTCTAGAAGTTTTTCTCTTTGCTGTAGCTCTGCAGATCCACCAGTCCATTTCAGCTCCAAAGCAATAAATACTCACCTGGATTCAAAGCATTTTTTTTTTTTTTTTTTTTGCGGTACGCGGGCCTCTCACCATTGTGGCCTCTCCTGTTGCGGAGCACAGGCTCCGGATGCACAGGCCCAGCGGCCATGGCTCACGGGCCCCAAAGCATTTTTTAATATAATAAGGTGAATAGTTAAAGCCAGAGGCATCCCAGATAAAATATAATTGGTTTCAAAATTGCCTGGAAGCCTATAAATATATGTGGGAGCTCCCTAGCCCTAAGACTTGGCAAGTCCGTTGTAAGAGACAAGCATAGATAGCCTTTTGCATTAATGTAATTAAAGTCAGGGCCTGATTTAAAGTAAACAAATGCCTCAGTGAAAGTACTTTTGCTAGTGTACCTTTGCTATTGCTTCTCAGTGAAAGATGTGATATGCCACAAGGTTTCACACACCATTTTCTGAACTTGGAGATACACGAAGAGAGAGAGTGTGGCCACCGTGCTGCAGGGAATTCACCCTTGCTCTCCCACCCCTCTATCCCAGCTCAGTCAAGGCCTCTAGCAAAGCGGACCTGTTAATGCAGGCTCCCCTTCTGCTCTGTTGTGCCAGATTGTTACTAGTTCCCAGGCATCGGTGGAGGAGGACTTTGGGCGAGGGCCCTGGCTGACCATGAAATCTGCTCTGGGCCTGGATGAGAGAGACCCTACCTGTTTTCTCTGTACCTACAGCATCATCATGGTGCTGCGGAAGGTAAGGGTCCTGGGTGCTGAGACCCAAAGGGAAGACCATTTTTATCCCTTTCACCAACCTCCTGCCCTGCTCCACCTTAGGAAAGGGGCTCTCTGTTTGCTCCCTGCTACCCCAGGCCTGTCTCTGAGTGGCAACATGAAGCCCCTTTGGTTGTGTCTTCCACTCACCTGCCTTTTCACAGTATCTGGCATAGGTGGAGGTGGGTTATGGGCATGTCTCTGCACATCTGGGCCCTGAATGGGGTAGGGTAAACACACTGCTACCCCTAGAGCTCCCCAGAGGTCAAAGGTCACGTGCAGACTCACGTTAGTACATGTGCTGATGTATTCCTGCCTGTGGCCTGTGAGATGGAGCTCTATATGAATACATACACATAAACACACAAAAGAAAGGAGGCAGGGCAGACAAATGAAAGGCCCACCAGCTTCAGGTCTGCCAGAGGGAGATGGGATGAGCCCTGTAGACTGCCCCTTGGCCCTCTGAAAAGGAAGACCATCACCACACCAGTGCTCTGCCCCCCTCCCACCCCACCCCCCTCCCTGGGTTGCCCTGGCACACTTGGGAACCTTACAGGTGGGACGTGGCTGGCTCAGCAAATGCCTCTCTTTGTAACCAGGCAGCCCTGAAGCAGCTGCCCAGGAACAAAGTCCCCAACATGGCAGTGATGATCAAGTCCCTGACTCGGAGCACAGTGGACGCCAGTGCGGTTTTCAAGGACCCCACGGGTGAGGAGTTAAGTCCTGGGAGTGTCTGACGAGTGGCCGCATTGAGGTCAGGAGGTGAGGAGGAGCCACCCTCTCCATTTTCAGTTAGGAAAATTGAGGCAGTGTCCAGCCCCCTTCCCCTCCGGGACCCAAGCCAGTCACTGTGCTGCCCTTGGCCCTGATACTGATGGGCAGTGTGGTGTTTGCAGGAGAGATGCAGGGCACGGTGCACAGGTTGCTGCTGGAGACACGCCAGAATGAGCTGAAGCCTGGCTCAGTGCTGCTGTTAAAGCAGGTACGGGAGCTCCAGGTGGGGACCTGCTCTCCCGCCTCCCGCCCTGGAGGAAGCCCCGGGTTGTCTCTCTGGCTCCCTGCCCTCCCAGGGCCCAGGCAGAGTGGCTGCCCTAGTGCAAGACCTAGGCTCACTGGAGCCGAGTGAAGGCCTGACTGCCATCCTTCAGGGGGCAGGTGGGGGTGGAGGCCGTGCTGCAGGGGCCGGGGTGGGGTGCGCAGTTCTACTCTGGCAGCAGGAATGTGGCAGGAGTGATTTCTGTGACCCTGGTGCAGGCGGGACTGGGTGGCCGTCCGGCAGCACCTAGCGCTCTGTCAGGACATTGGACACCTTCCCCCCCTTTCTCTACTCCAGATCGGAGTGTTCTCTCCTTCACTCCGAAATCACTACCTCAACGTGACGCCCAACAACCTGGTCCACGTTTATAGCCCAGATTCTGGGGATGGGAACTTCCTCAAGCCATCTCAGCCCTTCCCCAAGGTAAGAGGAGCAAGATGGAGTGGGGATGGGTAGAGCCGCTTTCCGCCTGGGTCTTCTGATTTCTTCCCCTCCTCTATCCTGGGGAGCAGGGATGTGAAGTGGACAGTTGCCCTGAAGTGAAAAGATGCCCTTTGGGGACAGGGCCATCTCCTCCTGTCCCTGGTCCAGCCACCTGCCAGATGGCACAGTAACAGGACCTAGAGGAGCAGCTGGCTTCTGGGTGGATCCCTGAGTGTCTGATGGCAGACCTGAACATTGGAGAGCATGGGAGTCACTTGAGAACTAAGCGAGTTGAGGGTCCACGATGGGGCGGGGCCCTCAGTGAGTGACTGAGGGTTGGATTTGCTGCAGGTGGCAATGCAGAGAACAGACAGCTGCAGATGGTCTGTCAGGTGAGCCAGCACTTGCTCTGCATCTTCCCTCCTGGTTTCCACCTCTGCTAGGTGAGGGGGCGCCGGCCCAGAACTCCTTTGGGAGCCAAGGGAGGCTGGGTTCCAGGCAGCTCCACTCCAGGGTGAGTGTGCAGGGCCCGGCCTTGACTTGACACACAGTGTCCCGTCTGTGGCCACCCCCACCTTCCTGGGATCCTGGGTTGTCGTCATGACCTGGCCTGGGGGTCAGGAGACCTAGGTCATGGCCCTGCTCTGCTGGAAATTTGTGACATAACCTTGGGCAAGTCCTGTCCCCTCCCCTGCTGTTGCTTTGTCTATAAAATGAGTGGGTTAGACTAGATGACATCTAGTCAAGTTACATGTTTAGTTCTAACTTGCTGCTTCTCATCTTTCTCCCTAACCACCTTCATTCTCTCAATATCACCCCACTTCTAAAAATAGCATCTTGATTTCCATTTTTTTTTTCAATTATTTTTTTGGCTGCGTTGCATCTTTGTTGCTGCGCGTGGCTTTCTCTAGTTGCCGCGAGCGGGGGCTACTCTTCACTGCAGTGCGCAGGCTTCTCATTGCAGTGGCTTCTAGTTGCGGAGCGCAGGCTCTAGGGCGCACGGGCTTCAGTAGTTGCAGCGCATGGGCTCAGTAGTTGTGGCTCGCGGGCTCTAGAGCACAGGCTCAGTAGTTGTGGCGCACGGGCTTAGTTGCTCCACGACATGTGGGATCTTTGCGAACCGGGGCTCGAACCTGTGTCCCCTGCATTGGCAGGTGGATTCTTAACCACTGTGCCACCAGGGAAGTCCCATCTTGATTTCCTTTTAAATTTCAAGTCACCCCAGGAATTCCCTGGTGGTCCAGTGGTTAGGACTGTGTGCTTCCACTGCAGGGGGCACGGGTTCGATCCCTGGCCAGGGAACTAAGATCCCCCTCACTGCAAGGTGTGGCCAAAAAAAAAAAATTTCAAGTCATCCATACTTGCTGAAAAAAATTGTACAGAATAAAGCAATGTGAAACTGACCCTTCTCTACTTCCATTCCCTAGGGCTAACCATGGTTAACAGGTTTAATGACTAATGTTAATTACCTGTTCATATATTAGCTAGTTTGGGGATTGTTAACAGCTCATTTTTAATTCCAGGCGAACTCCTCAGCATAATTCTGAATGGCGTCTTTACTCTCTGCTCCAGTTATAGAGATTCCCTAAAACATCAGATACCAGCAGAGTTAGAAAAGAAAATCGGCCAAAAGTTTTCTGTTTTTCTTTTATTTTTTTAACTGTCTGCTGTTTGGTGTGTTTGGCGTTTCAGCCCCCTCCCCACAGCATGGGCCTGGGTGACTGGCCGCTGCCACGTTCCTCTCTCCTGTCTTTCCTGAGCCCCCACCTATTCCTTTGAGGTTGTTTGGGCAGAACTGTCCAGAGGGATTTCAGGGGCACAGGTATTGGTAACCAGATCCTCTGTCCCCAGGATCCAGGAAGCTTCCATGAACGCCTCCAGCATGAGACCGAGAAGCCTGGGAAAGGCCTCAGAATAGCACAGAACCCAGAGGCAGGGGCATCACCTGAGAAAGAACTACTCCCAGAAGCAGGTAAGGCCGTCAGCCCACCCAGGACAAAAGAGGTTCTCCTTCTATTTCCTCTTGAATAGCTCAGCCAGATTGTTCCTCCTCCTGTGAGTCTTTGGATCTTACAGAATCTTAACAGAAATCCGATGTGGTGTGTTCTCTGGCGAGGCTGCAGGCCACAAACTAATTAACACAAAGAATGTGAACCGAAGCGCCCCAGTTTCCAGGCCATGTGCTGTTAGCCACAGGGGGAGATAGACTGGCACCATCCTTGAGTCTTCTGTGGACTGATGGCCAGACCTCAGAGGCAGATTTCCCCATAGTGACTAAGCTCCAAGGCCCTCCAGGTGGTGCTGAGGGGTCAAACATCCATGAGGTTAGGGTGGGACCAGGATACAGACCTGAGAGGCCCAAATACAGACCTTTGAGGGGAGGGCCAACTTGTTCCTCAGGAGGGAGCCTTACCCAGGTGAAGCTAACACAGTCCAGGTCTGGTCCTTAGCTCTTTGATTCAACCCTGTTTGGCCCCAAAGTTTGTGGGATTATGGATAGGTGTCTCGACGTTAACCAAATTTCACAGTAGAGCAATGGATAAACCACAAAGCCCATTTCTTTATATTGTATGAAAAAGTATCTACCCTGTATGCTGGAATCTTCTCTAGAATCTTGCACCGTCTCCTTGTTTGTCAGCTTGATGACAAGCCGAACCATCGTCAGAAGGTTGCTGGTGGTCATAGTATAAGAGTGAGGCGAGTTGCCTGTAGAATGTGTGGTTGGTGTCACATCTCCACCGTAGGGACAGACCTGCCGGCCAGGCAGCTGCTGGTGGTGGCCGGGCAGCGCTAGGAGACACAAATGCGGATTCCTACTATGATTCCCATTTTCCTAGGCTCACACTGGCTGGCTCACTCCCCTTCATTTAACCTAGTGTTTCTTCAGATGGTCACAGTGTAGCTAGTGAGGGGCAACTTTTTTTGTTATAATCAAATTGCAGTCCTGCTTCCCTGAGTACAGTGCTGGTCACCCTCATTAAGTTTGAATGCCCCAAAACTGACTTCTGTCCTTCCAGCAGCAGTGTTTATCGAGTGCTCTGTGCCAGACTGGGAGCTGGCCTCTGCAGGTGTAGTTTCCAGCCTGACTGACTCTAGGGCTGCCTGATCCCGTCCATTCAGCGCAAGTTTTCTAGTTGGAAGCTAGGGCTCTGGTGTCAAAGGGATGCTACTTGGGGAAGTTGTTGACCTCTTTAAACCCTGTTCTCTCAGGTAAAGTGGGGATTATAACATGAACTACCACGAGATGCCCTCTAAAGGGGCCCTGTGAGACCGAAATGAAGTGATGAGTATAACGTGGGCAGCCCTGTGCTGGCACCCAGCGTGCCCCCGGTACATGTTAGCCGCCCTTGTTAACAGTCAGAGTAGCAGTAGGGCTTACTGAGGTCAGCTCTGTTTCCAAGTTCTCAGACAGAAGCACCCCATCCAAGAACTGTAGTCGGGGACAGTTACTTTTGTCCCCTCTGCCTACGAGGCACTTTAGGGGAGGGGACGATGATGTCTCCCACTCTGCAAATGAGAAACCAGGTTAATGAACTGTGTGATTCTGAACACATCTAGTGACTCTTCCTGGCCTTCTTTCTCCCTCTGTCCAACGCAGAGGTTGCACTAGGGGACCTCTGCTCAGGCACTGTACCTCTGGATGGAAAGAGGAGCCATGAAGGCCCGAGGGGAGCCTCTTTCTTAGCAAAGTGGCCCCGGGCGTTTTGCCTCTGCCTTTGTTGTGTGTGGGTATGTGGGGGGCAGAGGGGAGGTGGAAGGCGGGCCAGCCTCAGGCCCGTCAGTGTGGGTGCTGGCAGCTGGGCGAGCCACCTTCCTGACAGCCCTCCCGAGGGGCGGAAGCCTTGGCTCTGAGTCACGTGGAGCCCTAATATTATCACTAAGTCTCCCCGTCCTCTCTTTCCTCCCCCCCCGCAGATGACCTAGATGGACTCCTGAGTGAGCTCCCTGAGGACTTCTTCCGTGGCACCAGCAGTTGGGACTCCCCCAAGTCAGGGCACCCCCCATGAGCCGGCAGCCTCTCAGCACCCAGGAGAGAGGAAGACCAACACAATTGGAAAACAAAGTTCCGGGACTTCTCTGGCTGCTCCCACCCTGGACACTTACCCTGAGAACACCCTCGTCCCTCGGGTTCTGCAGTGCCGTCACTTTGGGTCTTCCTTTGGCAACCGGAACTCTGCCCAGGATCAACTCTCCAGCTCTACTGTCCTCCAAGCCCTCGGGTGCATATTCCTTCTCCTCCTCCAACAGGGAAGGTGTGCCATTCTCCCACCTCAGCTTGAATTTAGAGGATGCTGGGCCTGGTCCCTTTACTCCCTAGTCCGCGGGCAGCTGAGGAGCTAAGAGGAGCCGCACCACAGCAGTGGCGACCTGTCCCTCTGGACAAGGAAGGAACGCTCAGACTTCCCTCTGCGTCGTCTCTTGAGGCCTGTAGCTGGCCAGCTCACCTGTGCCCAGGGCTCCCAGGAGCGGGGGCAGGAGTACGGCTGAGGTGCCTCATTCTGAAATAAAGCAGCCGCCTGCTTCACCCCCCTCCCTCTCGTTTCCAGCCTCGCTGCTCCTTGTTCTGTCTGCCCTGCTGGCCAGAGCAGAGCCAAGCCACTCGTTTTCTCTCTCTCTGTCTCTCTCCTTTTTTTTTTAACTATAAACTTTTTCTTGTAGACAGTTTTAGATTTATAGAATTATTGCAAAGATGTTACAGGGAGTTCTCATATACCCCACACCCAGTCTCCCGTATTGCTGCCATCTTACGTTAGTATGGTAGATTTGTTGCAACTAAAGAACCAGTATTGATACATTATTATTCACTGAATTCCATACTTTATTCACATTACTCAGTTTTCCCCTGATGTCCTTTTTCTCTTCCAGGATCTCACGTTACATTTAGCCATCGTGTCCCTTGGCTGTGGTAGTTTCTCCAACTCTCCTTGTTTCTTAATGACCTTGACAGCTTCGAGGAGCGCAGGTCCAGCATGTTGTCGGATGTCCCTCTATGGGAATTTGTCTGGTGTGCCTTCATGATTAGACGGGGGTTATGTGTTTTGGGGGAGGAAGACCTCAGAGGTAAGGTGCTTGTCTCATCACATCATATCAAGGGTTGGTGTTGACCTTGATCACCTGGCTGAAGTAGGGTTTGTCAGATTGGCCAGATTTCTCCACTGTCAAGTTACTCTTTTTCTCCCTTTACGCACGATACCCTTTGGAAGGAATTCACTCTGCTGCCCACACTTAAGGAATGAGGAGTTATGTTCTGCCTTCTTAAGGGCAGAATATCTACATGGATTATTTGGAATTCTTCTGCATGGGAGATTGGTCTGTTTTCCCTTATCTTTTGTTCAACCACCCATTTATATCAGTATGGACTCATGGATATTTATTTTATACTTTGGGTTAGAGTCCACTACTACTTTATTTATTTTGTTGCCAAGCAACTCTTCACCACTGTAGCTTCTCTGTACCGCTTTTCAGGCAAGAATTGGACGAGGGTCATGGGTGGGGTGTAAAAGGTCTAATTATACCAAGTTGCCAACCAACCTTGTTTTCCTTTCTGGAATGAAGGGAGGAAAGGAAGATTCTCTCAACACGTGGTTGAGGGGGTGTGGGTTAAAGACCCCAATTTGACAGCCAGCCTCACCTGCCTCTGCCTCAGCCTTCACCAGGCAGCTGTGAGTCAGGACCTCCAATGGGCTTGGTACGGCTCTGCGAGAAGGTGTTAGTCTCCCTTTTTCCAAAGAAAAGCTGATCCCACGGATCCCAGTCTCAAAGCTGAAGTGAACAAGTGCTTTAAGAACTCCATGTTCAGCTGGCTCCTGGTGGCAGTGGGGCTCTGTTCTAGAAGGCTTTTGTGGCCCAAGCCCAGGAACAAGAAGGGGCTAATTCACCAGCACCCCTTTCACACTCTCACTGGGTCTTCCTACCTGAGCACACCACGCACTTCTTTCTCTTCCCCGTGCTGCTAACTCCCCAGCTCCACCTCTGTAGCTTAGATCTGGGCCGGAGCCGCCCATCCATGCCGGGTGGTCTTCCTGCACCTAAATCAGCCATGCCCCTGGCCCGCGGTGCCCACCCGCACTCAGCCCCCTTGAGCTCTGGTCTCTACTGCTCACGATCCTGACAGATGCCCTGGTTTCTTGTGTGCTTCATTCCCCCCCACAGGCTCTGAGCTCCCAGAAGGCAGGCTGGGTATCCAGTTGCCTGGCACTGTTATACCAGTAAAACTGGGCTCCCTGTGGGTTCACGTGTGGGTTGAAGTAAAGGCCTCAGGAAGTTAAGGCTAAGGATGGGGGACTGAACGTATGGTACCTCTGAGGACTGATCTGTAGTCAGAGCACCTTCAGGCCTGTGACAAGAGGCTGCAGAGAGGCTGGGGAGGTCAGAACAGCCTCAGGCCCCACTGACCATGACTACCGTGAGCCTCGGGAGAAGGCCCCTCTTGGCCCCATCGCATTTTGCCAGCTCCCAACCCTGGGAGTCCAGCTCCGGATGCTCAGCTGGGCTGTTGGCAGGGCAGTTAAAATATCGAACGGGCGCCATTCTCTGAGGATCTCCAAGCCCTCGCTGGGCATGATCTCATTCCTCCTCTGGGATCCCCCACCCTGGAATACCACGAAGAGGCTGGGGCCAGAGTGGGTGAACAGCAGGGTAAGGGCAGAGCTGGAAACAGCCCAGGCTGCTGCCACCCACTTGGGCAGGCAGATGAGTGTCTGCTCCGGCGGAGAACGGGGTCCCTCGGTCAACGCGCTACACGTGAGAGGCCGGCCCACGACAAGCCAAGGGCTCCTCAGCACCACGACAAGATCTACTGTGCGCCAGGCCCTGCTGGGTACCAGAACCCCAACTGAATCCGTTCAGGTCCTGCTCTGGAGCCCGTATCCAGCGCAGCAGGCTGTGGTCCACGGTACCTGGGGACAGGGGCTTGACAAAGCACACGGAAGGTCCTCCAGGAGCACGGATTGGGGCGTGGCTGGAACCGCAGGGGTGGGCGACCTGAGCAGGTGTCTCCCACCGCAGGTGACCTTTGAGGTGGACTTTGAGGGATGAGTCAGGAGGGAATTCCAAGCAGAGGGAACGGCAGGGAAAGGTGAGGATCCGTGAGGGGACAGCTGCCTGATGTGAGGCCAAACCAGGGCATGGGGCTTAGTGGGAAAGGGCAGGGCTTGGAAGTCAGCAGACGTTTTCAAGCTAGGAAATGAACTGTTTAGATAGATCCTTCCCTTTGGGCAGTGGAGCAGAGGGGTTGTGGCCAGAGGAGGGAACACCAGGTAGGAGGCAGGGCTGGTCCGGGTTAAAGGCCTTGAGATGGTAACTGAAAATGGGAGAATGGGAGCTGGAAAGGGGCAGCCATGGCCTGCAGCCAGGGCGGGATGGGGACAGGCGGACCCTGAGGGGCCAAGGGGCTGCCCCACCACCCACTGGCTGAGGAGAGCTTCTGGGGCCAGGGCTGACCTCCCTCCTGCCCTCCCCTTCACTGCTCGGCGGCCAGCACCTAGTGCTGTTTCACGGCCTCATTCTTCCCCCTAGAGGCTCGTGGAAGCACAGCCACTTTGAGTGGGTTTGTGGCTTGAAGGTCTCCTTGGTCCCCAGAGTTGGGAGGTCAAGCCCTTGGTCCTCCTCAGGCAGGCATGCAAGCCCTTTTAGGAGCTGCGGGGGGAAAAAAAAAAAAACCCTAACTGAGACGCATTAAAGGCAGTGTTAGGGACCATTCTGTCCTGCTTGGAAGGTGGGGAGAGGCTCTCTCACCAAAGTGCACCATCTACAGAGTCAGACCCACTGTGGTCCTAGTCTGGCTCCCCCGTCACGAGCTGTGACCTTGAGCAAGTGGTTTCACCTTGCTAAGCCTTAAGTTCCTCTTCAGTAAAACAGAAATAAGACCACCCACCTCAGAGGCGTTCAAACTGTGATAGTCAGCCCGATCATATAATTTATTGTCAAAATCAAGCTTGCTGTTTACCCGGGCAAGCCAGAAAATATGTATGGTCACCTGAGTGAAGATGGATATAAAAGTGATTTCAGTACTGTTAAGCCCTGTGCATGTATGTGCAGATGCCAAGAAGAGGTGTTCAAACTCTGACTTCACCTGCCCTTATTTCCTGGGCAGGGGTCTGCCCTCCAGCCAACATCAGAGAGACCCTGTCCCGTCCATTTCCCTGGTTGACTGTTTCACTCACCTCGGACCCTGCCAACCCAAGATGCTCACTCCAGAGAAGTGGGAGGTGTGGACCTGGAGCTCAGCTGAGGGCCGGCTCCCCAGCTGGAGGGTATCTGCAGGGGCAGGGGCTGTCCCTAGCCGCGGGCTGGGGGTTGACCCAACACTTTCTCTGCACCAAGATCATGACTGTGCAAACTGTGTTTACCAGAACAGCAAAGGGCCTATTTATAGCCTCAGCTGCTCCTTTCTCTGGGTCACGGGTTGGGGGCAGGGTGGCTCCTCAGAGCAAGGGTGGCAGTCGGGCCGAGGGAACCTGCTCTGCCCAGCTGCCGCTGCCCAGACCCCTGGATCCCTCCCCATGGCAGGGGAGACCTTCCCCTTCACCTCCTCCACCCTGCGCTCTCTCCGCCTGAAGCGGGAGTGGCTGGAATGGGAGGACCGGCGGCGGGCTGCAGCCCAGCAGTACCAGAGTCAAAGGTGCCCCGCGAGTTCCCGGGCCCAACTCACTAGGCCGCGCCGCTCCTGCCGGGACCCAGCTGTGCACAATGCCCTGTTCTCCGGTGACCTGCAACAGATCCAAGCCCTGTTCCAAGATGAAGGCGCTGCCAACATGATTGTGGAGACAGTGAGCAACCAGCTGGCCTGGTCAGCTGAACAGGGTAGGGAGCACCCGGTGGGGGCAGAAGAGGAGGGAGAGGGAGGAGGGGGGGGGGGGGAGCCTGGGCCCCATCGCCCCCCTCCAGACCATAGACTAGACCATCCCTTCCCACTGCCGATTCCAGCTCCCTCCTAAACAGAGATGAGGCATACTTAGTGATTTGTATGTCTTTTCAGATTTCAAGTTATAGTAACATGTTATATGACTTACACAGGAACACAGTTGTATTCGAATGCAATCGTTTCTCTGGATGTATCTCCACGCGTGAATATTTTTTCTTTCATAGAATGAAATTATACTCCAGATGCTATTTATAGCCTGTTTTTTTTCATGTAACATCTTTCTATGTCAATAACCATAAGTCCACATAATTTTTTTTTTTTTTTGGCCATGCCGTGCAGCTTGCGGGATCTTAGTTCCCCAACCAGGGATTGAACCTGGGCCCTCGGTACTGGACGCTCAGGGTCCTAACCACTGAACTGCCAGGGAATTCCCCACGTAATAATTTAAATAGGTGCATAAATTCTATTGTATGGGTGTGCCATGATTTATATAACTAGCCCCCAAATAGATTGGTTAAATTAGGCTTCTTTTTTGTTTTATTTATTTATTGCTAAAAATATTTATTTATTATTTATCTATTTCGGCTGCACCTGGTCTTAGTTGTGGCACGCAGACTTCTTAGCTGAGGCATCCGAACTCTTAGTTGCGGCATGCGTGCAGGATCTAGTTCCCCAACGAGGGATCGAACCCAGGCCCCCTGCATTGGGAGCATGGAGTCTTACCCCCTGGACCACCAGGGAAGTCCCTAGGTTTCCTTTTTAAAAAAAACTATTTTAAATAACAGTATGACCAACATTTTTGTGTACTTGTTCGATGATCTTCCTTAGGATCTATTCTGACCAGAAGGTTTGTCCGTGTAAACCAAATGATTGCCCTGTTCTTAGCAGGAGAAAAGAAACCACCCCCGCAAAAAAAAAAGATTGACAGGAGATTGCCTCACACCCCACCCATGGATATGGGGGTTCAAAATCCTTGGAGAGCTTATGCTCTCACGGTCACCACCAGGCCAAATTCCTTCAACTGTTAGAGATGTGACCCCACCCAGGGCACCCTGGTCTCCTCTTCCAGCATGTCCACCATCTCCATCTCCCAAATGGAACTTGGCCTTAATTTCAATCCTAATAAAAAACAAAACATGCTTTACCCAAGATTTAGGAAACCCAGGGATTTACTTCGCTACAATGCAAACAACTGACAGCAGGATATTAGCCATCTGTGTCTTTCGAACAAGACCTTGGCGATTTCTACAATTCGGATTCAACACCAGTCCCGTGATCGACCCCTCTTCCCACTCTTCTTTTCTCTACCTCCATCTCTTATCCTCCCTCTCCGCCCTTCCCCCCATTTCCATGCCACCCTCCCCACCCCAGGAGCATCCTAGGACTTCTTCAGCTCTGCTCTGGCCACTCCCTGAGTCAGTTCCAGGCCCTCCTGTGTGTAACTCCCTCCCCTCCCCAACACCAGAGCGCCCAAGTTAAAAGAGCCAAGGACTCCACCAGCAGCTCAAAGACCCAGAGGTTTCCCTAACAGGATTCACCCTCCTTAGCTGCCCTTGTGGTTTTAAAGAGCAATTAAGGGAATTCCCTGGCAGTCCAGTGGCTAGGACTCGGTGCTCTCACTGCCGGGGCCAGCGTTCGTTCCCTGGTCGAGGAACTAAGATCCCACAAGCCTCTCAGTGTGGCCAAAAAAAGAAGAGAAAAAAAGAGCAATTAAATGTTTTTCCTATGACCCACGTGTTACGTTTTGTTATAGACTGACAAACTGTTCTAAAAGGCTGTTCCAATTTACACTCTCAGCTGGGGGCTTGAGCAAGCCCCTCTCCACAGGTACAGACAGCACAGGGTTTGTGCTCAGCCAGGCGTACAGAGGGCAGGGCAGCGTCAGTTGTACATGACAGCCTGCCCTGCCTGCCAGCCTCATACCCACTCCCCTTAACACTGCCTGCTCCCCCCAGGGTTCTGGGTGCTGACCCCCAAAGCCAAGCATACGACACCCCTCACCATCGCTGCTGCCCGAGGCCACACCGACTGCGCCCGCTACCTGATCCGGCGGGGAGCTGAGTTGGACGCCCGGGTTGGGGGCCGGGCTGCCTTGCACGAGGCCTGTGCCCGGGCCCAGTCCGACTGTGTGCATTTGCTGCTGACCTTCGGCGCCAAGGTCAATGTGTTGTCTGAGGAAGGCACGACACCCTTGCACCTCTGCACAATCCCTGAGTCCTTACAGTAGGTGCCCAGGGGCTGAGACGGTTTCGGGAGGGGGTGTGTGGGTATGTGTGTGTGTCTCCAGCTCACATGCCAGAAACACATGTCCTCACAACATCATGGGAGACAGGTCTCATTCTTTTTTTTTTTCTTTGAATTTTATTTTAGTTATTTTTTTATACAGCAGGTTCCTATTAGTTATCTATTTTATATGTATTAGTGTATACATGTCAATCCCAATCTCCCAATTCATACCACCACCACCACCCCCCTCCCAGCCACTTTCCCCCCTTGGTGTCCGTACGTTTGTTCTCTACATCTGTGTCTCTATTTCTGCCCTGCAGACCAGTTCATCTGTACCATTTTTCCAGGTTCCACATATATGCGTTAATATACGATATTTGTTCTTCTCTTTCTGACTTACTTCACTCTGTATGACAGTCTCTAGATGCATCCACGTCTCTACAAATGACCCAATTTCGTTCCTTTTCATGGCTGAGTAATATTCCATTGTATATATGTACCACATCTTTATCCATTCGTCTGTTGATGGGCATTTAGGTTGCTTCCATGACCTGGCTATTGTACATAGAGCTGCAATGAACGTTGGGGTGCATGTGTCTTTTTTTTTTTTTTTTTTTTGCGGTACGCGGGCCTCTCACTGCTGTGGCCTCTCAAGTTGCGGAGCACAGGCTCCGGACACGCAGGCTCAGCGGCCATGGCTCACGGGCCTAGCCGCTCTGCGGCACGTGGGATCCTCCCGGACTGGGGCACGAACCCGCGTCCCCTGCATCGGCAGGCGGACTCTCAGCCACTGCGCCACCAGGGAAGCCCCATCTTTTTGAATTATGGTTTTCTTAGAGTATATGCCCAGTAGTGGGATTGCTGGGTCACATGGTTATTCTATTTTCAGTTAGTTGAGGAACCTCCATACTGTTCTCCATAGTGGCTGTATCAATTTACATTCCCACTAACAGTGCAAGAGGGTTCCCTTTTCTCCACACCCTCTCCAGCATTTGTTGTTTGTACATTTTCTGATGATGCCCATTCTAACTGGTGTGAGGTGATACCTCATTGTAGTTTTGATTTGCATTTCTCTAATAATTCGTGTTGCTGAGCAGGTTTTCATGTGCTTCTTGGCCATCTGTATGTCTTCTCTGGAGAAATGTTTATTTAGGTCTTCTGCCTATTTTTGGATTGGGTTGTTTGTTTTTTTAATATTGAGCTGCATGAGCTGTTTTTATATTTTGGAGATTAATCCTTTGTGCATTGATTTGTTTGCAAATATTTTCTCCCATTCTGAGGGTTGTCTTTTTGTCTTGTAGCTTCCTTTGCTTTGCAAAAGCTTCTAAGTTTCATTAGGTCCCATTTGTTTATTTTTGTTTTTATTTCCATTACTCTAGGAGGTGGATTAAAAAAGACCTTGCTGTGATTTATGTCAGAGTGTTCTTCCTGTGTTTTCCTCTAAGAGTTTTATAGGGTCCAGTCTTACATTTAGGTCTCTAATCCATTTTGAGTTTATTTTTGTGTATGGTGTTAGGGAGTGTTCTAATTTCA
Source organism: Monodon monoceros (assembly GCF_005190385.1). Lineage (NCBI taxonomy): Eukaryota > Metazoa > Chordata > Mammalia > Artiodactyla > Monodontidae > Monodon > Monodon monoceros. The sequence continues at coordinate 19,477,111 of NW_021703786.1, forward strand.
TTCTTTTACATGTAGCTGTCCAGTTTTCCCAGCACCACTTATTGAAGAGACTGTCTTTTCTCCATTATATATCCTTGCCTTCTTTGTCATAGATTAGTTGACCATAGGTACATGGGTTTATCTCTGGGCTTTCTATCCTGAGACAGGTCTCATTCTATGGTGAAAAAACTGAGACTCAGAAAGGTTTAGTGATTTGTCCAAGGTCACATCAGCTAAGCCCAGTAGGCAGAAGCCCTGTTGCTTTTTGGAAAAACCCTGTCCCAACTGCAGTCTCCTATTCCCTGGGAACCCTCTGCAGCCACATTCCTAGCTATTTTGAGGTTAGGCATCAGGAAAGATCTAGCCCAGTGTTTCCCAATCTTAGTGTGAAGAACGCTTCCTCTTCCCACCTTTTTAAGGTCAACAGTTTCTTGGCCACACCCTACATGAAGGTATTTGCACTTTGACAAGTCAGGTCCACTGACAAGGCTGGCGGGGGCGAGGAATCAAGGGCTCCTGAAAGGCATTCCACAGCCCACGTGCTGGAATCTACCCATGTAGATCTAGATCAGTGATGGACCCAGTCCTTTCTTGAGGTCTTATGGGCATGTGGTGCACCTTCCAGCACACTTGATCCTTTGAAGTGAACTGAGAATGGTTTCACTTACTGGAACCCTACTGAGCGAGCTTCTTGGAGTTATTTAAATTTAGTATATAGAAACAGAAATGAGTCTATGATTAGAAGTCACCGAGGTAATAAATTAAGTAGTTTGTGGCTGGCTGGCTGCTACTCAGAGCTTGGCCACTGAGCAAAGTGCCTACCGGACATGCGCACTGAAGGGAGCTGGAATGCTGGCCATTTGGGGGAAGGATACTTTTTCATCAGGGTTTCGATGGGGTCGATGGATCTGCTCCTGAGTTTCCAGTGGCTACCGTTCTGGCTTTTTAAATTACTGTTAGTTTAGTGCCATCATTAATTTAGTTTGCAGCATGTTTGGTTTACCCCGAGGTGGTTAATGATGCATATTTGCCTCAACAGTGTTCTGACCTATGAAACACCTGTGAAACACGTGCTCCCTAAAATCTGGTTTTTGTTGTTTGGTTTTGTTTGTTTTCTCCAGGGGAAAGTGAAGTAAGCGGGACCCAAGTGCCTTCCTTTGCTGGAGTGGGTGTGGCTGGCTGAGAAAGGTGGTCTTCACGTTTGGAGACAGGAAGAAAATACTAATTACTTTTTTTTTTTTTTTTACTAATTAGGACTTCTATTTCTGTTTTCTTTGGGGGTCATACTCCTTAATTTTCTATGCTTCACAGTGTACGCATTAGTGGGTTTTCAAAACTTTTTGTGCTTTCAAAATGTTAGGAGAAGGGCTTCCCTGGTGGCGCAGTGGTTGGGAGTCCGCCTGGTGATGCGGGGGACGCAGGTTCGCGCCCCGGTCCGGGGGGATCCCACATGCCGCGGAGCGGCTGGGCCCGTGGGCCATGGCCGCAGGGCCTGCGCGTCCGGAGCCTATGCTCCGCGGCGGGAGGGGCCACGGCAGTGAGAGGCCCGCGTACCGCAAAAATAAATAAATAAATAAAATAAAATAAAATAGGGCTAATAAAAAAAAAAACGTTAGGAGAGCACTGACAAGTGATTCAGAAGAAGGCCTTGGGGTCCCCATCTGATGGGGGAGTCAGGTTAGACTCTGGGAGGGACGGTCTGAGGCAGTATTAATTCCTCCGCAGTCACTAACTTGCTGTATGTCCTGGGCTGCACCACAACTTTTCTGGGCTGAAAACTGAAACGCTCCCAGTGACTTGGATGGGCCTTCCAGCTCTGCTCTCTGTCATGGGGTTTCTGTGAGTCTGGCGGTGGGCGCCAGGCTCGCTTGAGCCAAGAGAGGTGGGAAGAAGGGGTCAGGGATGACAGCAGGCTGAGGGGGTCCCAGGCCAGGCCTGGTCCCTCAGGATTTGCCTCAAGGGCCTTGTACCCCGCCTCCAGGTGCGCCAAGCAGCTGCTGGAGGCGGGAGCAACCGTGAACTTGGCGGTGCAGGACAGCGAGGTGACGCCCCTGCACGTGGCGGCGGCACGAGGCCTGGAGCAGCACGTGGCTCTCTACCTGGAGCACGGCGCCGACGTGAACCTGCGCACCAGCCAGGGCGAGACGGCCCTGAACGCCGCGTGCGCGGGGGCCGAGGGCCCGGGCAGCAGTCGGCAGCACCAGGCCGCCGTGCGCCGGCTCCTGGAAGCCGGGTCAGATGCCCGGGCGGCAGGCCGCAAACGCCACACGCCGCTGCACAATGCCTGTGCCAACGGCTGCGGGGGCCTGGCTGAGCTGCTGCTGCACCACGGGGCCTGCGCTGCAGTTCCCAATGGGGCGGGCGAAACGCCCATGGACTGCGCGCTGCAGGCCGTCCAGGACGCCCCCAACTGGGAGCCCGAGATCCTCTTTGCTGCCCTGCTGGACTACGGGGCCCAGCCTGCACGCCCTGAGGTGCGCAGGGAGGGCCTGTGAAAGAAGACTCCTGACGGGCGGGGGATGCCTGGAGCTGGAATTGCCCAGCCTCCAGGGAGAGAGGCTAAGAGACAGAGAGCCCGCTCTCTGGGCCAGAGATCTGTCCCCCTCTTGGGAAGGACCAGTGAGGGCTATGGGAGAGGGTGTCTAAGGGAGAAAAACAGCCCCCAAGGAAACTGGCTGGGGCCAGGAGGTTGGAGCACACTTGAAGGTAGGGTAAACTGAGGCTAGAAAAGGATGAGGAGGGACTCAGATCTTGGCCTCTCAAATTTGGATGTGAGACTTCCCTGGGAGTCCAGTGGTTAAGCCGCTGCGCTTCCACTGCAGGGGTCACGGATTCGATTCCTGGTCGGGGAACTAAGATCCTGCATGGCACGTGGGCAGGCAAAAAAAGAACAGATTTGGATGTGAGTGGGGCTTTGGCCCAGACTGGTTGGTAGAGGCATGGTACCCCTGAGACCCTCTTTTGTTTTCTAGTCTGAGACTCCCTTTTTTTTTTTTTTGTGGTACGCGGGCCTCTCACTGTTGTGGCCTCTCCCGTTGTGGAGCACAGGCTCTGGATACGCAGGCTCAGCGGCCATGGCTCACGAGCCCAGCCTCTCCGCGGCATGTGGGATCTTCCTGGACCGGGGCACGAACCTGTGTCCCCTGCATTGGCAGGCGGACTCTCAACCACTTGCACCACCAGGAAAGCCCTGAGACTCTCTTTTGATTTCTAGATGCTGAGACACTGTGCCAACTTCCCTCGAGCCCTGGAAGTCCTGCTTAATGCCTACCCTTGTGTTCCATCCTGTGATACCTGGGTTGAGGCAGTGCTTCCAGAGCTGTGGCAGGTAAGTCCGCCCCATGAGCACAGCTCCTTCCTGGGCTCTGGGGGAGATGGAGAGGAAGGATGAGCCCCAGGCCCGTCCCTCCAGGGTGGGCTTCCTGGAGGCAGGAGCAAGAGGGACCCTGGGTGGGAGGAGGATGGGCAGAGTGAAACCTCTGGGTTCCAGGGTACCCCTGCCCCCGGAAGCTCAGGACAACCTTCAACTGCACACAACTCTCTAGCCTTTCTCTTACCTGCATCAGTATAGACATTTATCAGGCATCTCTGACTGAGTGGGCACTGTGCCAGTATCTTTGGAGTGGGGGTAGGTGCAGACATGGCTGAGACCCTGCTCTGCAGTGTGGTCCCAGCTCCCATGACCCCTGCAGGGCCTTTGCTTCTGAATCTGAGTCCTTCAAGATGAGCCAAACGCCCAGGTGGGTGCAGGTTGCAAAATCCCAGGGCCCCACCACTAGGTCACCCCCAGATGGAAGGGCAAAGTCAGGGCGTTGGGCCATCTGACCCTGTTCCACTCCCCATCTAGGAGCACGAAGCCTTCTACAGCTCGGCCCTGTGCATGGTGAATCAGCCGAGGCGGCTACAGCACCTGGCCCGGCTGGCCATACGTGCTCAGCTGGGTAGCCGCTGCCGACAGGCTGCCGCCCGCCTCCCCCTGCCCCCGCTGCTCAGGGACTACCTGCTGCTGCGTGTGGAGGGGTGTATCCAGTGAGCCCGGGGCCCAGCTGCTCCCAGAGCTTGTCCTGCCCCCTCCGTCAGTTGTCCCCTGCAACCCTGGAGGACCAGTCCCTGGCTTCTTATCCACACTCTGCATGTCCGCTGGGGCCAGCTCATCCCTCTACTGGCTTCTTGAGCCACCCGCTGACCTCCAGCTCGACCTGAACTTCAGCTCCTCTCTCCCATGGGAAGGTCTGCAGCCTCAGCCTTTGTCCGCATCTTCCTCCTTCGCCTAAGTGGATGATGGCCCCTCCATCCAGGCAGGCCCCAAGCCAGGAGGAAGTGATCCTTGTTGTCCCGAGACCTGCTACCCATGTACCTGTTCAGACTCCTAAAGAGTGACAGGCTCTGCCTCTAGCAGTACTGCCAATGCCCGTCCTGCTTTTGTCACTTCAAGGGAGGACTTCACTGACTGGACTTGAAACCCATGCCGTGCAAGGATGTTGGGACGATCTTTGGGAATCAGAACTCTGATGATGCCCTTCAGTGGCTCCACACCACCTTCAGGCTAAAATAAAAACTTAACAAGGCAGACAAACCTTCTAGCCCCTGCCTCCGCCAAGCTCCCTGGCCTCGTGATCCGCCTTCTCCCTTCTAAGATGCCTGTAACTCAGCCTTAGCAAACTACTTACCGGTTGCTGGATATGACTTGCTCCCCTTTGCTTCCAGGCATCTGCATGCTGTTCCCTTTGCTTGGTCTACCCTTCCCACATTTTTTTGCCCTGGTTGAAGCTGATTTGATCCCCAAGACTTGGCCTAATAGCCCTCTTTCTGCAGAGCCTTCTGGGTGGTTGCACTGGGTGGTTTTCCTCACCCCTCAGTGATGCACAGTATCTTAAACTGTGGTCACCACACTCATGGTCTTTGAGGGTCTGTGACAGGAGGACCAGCCACCAGCTTTCCCTTCTTTCCCTCTCACTTCCTCCTCTGGTCCCAGAGTCAAAAGTACCACCATTCATCTTTAAGAGGAAGCTTTTTACGCCAAGCCAGTTTTCGTTTTTTTTTGTTTTGTTTTGTTTTTGTTTTTGTTTTGCGGTACACGGGCCTCTCACTGTCGTGGCCTCTCCCGTTGCGGAGCACAGGCTCCGGACGCGCAGGCTCAGCGGCCATGGCTCACGGGCCCAGCCGCTCCGCGGCATGTGGGATCTTCCCGGACCGGGACACGAACTCGTGTCCCCTGCCTCGGCAGGCGGACTCTCAACCGCTGCGCCACCAGGGAAGCCCAAAGCCAGTTTTTATGAATGCAAATAAATGATTTGTGCACAGAACAAAAGTGTGACTGTTAGGTTGAAATGTGGCTGAGAGACCTATCGCTCCATGTTTATTCCTCCTCTTTGTACTCTTCTGTGGTTCCCAGGTTTTCTGCACTGAGCAGTTGTCACTCTTGTGATAGGAGAAAGAGTATAAGAACAACACAGGAACTCTCCCAGACCCTGAGCTTGTAGTACCCCCTGGAGGAGGTGGCTGTTCTCCTGTCCCTTTGCTGAGGTGAGGGACCCTGGGCTCTCCACTGTAATTACCACTTGGAGTCACATGGCAGAGATGTATCAGGAGTCCTGGGTCGGCCTCCTGCAGTTGTTGCCCAGCCTCCCCTCCTCCGTGGAAAGTTGTATCTGCGGGTATTTCCTTTCACCAACATGAAGACAGTCTTTTACCTCGTTATGCAGAGCAGCACCATCTCCTTTCTAGGTGAAATTTTTGCTTTAATTTCACAGATCCAAAAAGCCCGAGAGAAGAGAGGGAAATCCTCTCTAGTCCTGGGGCCACGCCAGGAGCCTCACTCTCAGGGGAGGATGTCGAGCTGTCTCCCCTTTTACAGCAGGCAGACCCTAGCGAGCATGGCCTTTTCTGTTATATTTACAATGACAAATACCTGCTTAAAGAAAACCCAAAAGATGCATGTGATTATGTATATGATTTGGGGGTAAGAGAAGATTTTCCAGGATAAAAGCATAAAAGAAAAGACTCATCGGTCTGGATACAGAAAAAATTTAAATTTAGTTATAAAAGCACCGAATCAAAAACACAAGTAAAAGGCAAAATATTGAAAAAGTAACTGCCACTAAAAGATTTCATTTCCTTGATTTGTAAGGGCAGGAATGACATCTGTTTTATTCACCATTGCTGACTTGGTGCTTGTACAATGCCTTGCAGAGAGTGGACACTCAAATATCTGTCAAGGCAGTGAATGGTCATGCTCAACCTCACCAGTAATTAGGGAAATGCAAATTAAAACAACAGTAAGATATAATTCTCCTACTAGATTGAGGGACTTTTTGGTGGCTTGCAGGATCTTAGTTCCCTGACCAGGGACTGAACCCGGGCCACTGCAGTGAAAGCACCAAGTCCTAACCACTGGACTGCCAGGGAATTCCCAGGGGACATTTTAAAGATTGATAATATGCAGTGCCTGTGAAGATATGGAGACATAAGTTCTTGCTTATCCTGTGGGTCAGAAAGGAAATTGCCTCTTCAGTGGGCAAGAGCAGTGCCCTTAAATTGCTCCCCAGTTATACAAAAGGCTGGTACACACAGGAATATTCATCCCAGCCTTGCTAGCAACAACTCAACATGTGGGAAATGGTAAACAAATCCACACTATGGAATACAATTCAGTCCTTACAAAGGGTAGTACCCACAGCAGGAGAAAACTGGGGAGGGATTCCAAGTGACCAGCATACGTACTGCCTTGGAAAGATTACCAAGACTGTTACCAAGGTTGGAATACAACATGTACAGCAAACAAAACCAAGCCCCATGATTAGAGATGAATAGAAAAAGGCCTGGAAGGCAGGTTCCCAAATATTTCCCTCTGGGGAGGGGAGAGGGACTGTGCCAGTGGGGCTTTTTATGGTCTGCATTTGAATTTTTTACAAAGGGGTGTCCCCATGGATCCTTGTGAAATTAAAAAAAAAAAATTGAAGGGAAGAAAAGGCATAAGACCTAAACTATTAATTTACAAGGTGGTTGACGGAACATGACAGATGTGCAAAAACTCACTAGTAATCCAATGAATGCAAATTAAAGGAACAGACACCTTTTTGCCTAGCAAATAGGCAAACACGAAACAAGTAGCATCTAGCGGTTAGGGAAGGAGCACTTTTTGATTTTTTACAGGACGGATTTACTATAAACATTTAGTTAAGGCACCATCCAGGATTTACAGATACATTCACCGTTCTATAGCCATCATAATTGCGCATAAAGGTATAAAAATACCCAAGTTCAATAGTTTAGGAAAAATAAACAGATAGGGAGCTAAGATCCCTTAAAATCCTCTGTTAATTTTAGATTATTATTATATGTGAGAGACCAGCTTTGGGCAGTGATAGAGTCCCAACTGCAGGCTTCTTTCTTTCCTCTCTTTTCCTCTCATAATTCCTCCACCTTCAAAAACCTAACCCTGAAAGTCCCTCTTTCAAAACACCCTTAACTCAACTGCATCCTGTCCTTTGCTGTACACACTCACAAAACGCATCCTTGTCAGACTCAACCTCCACTTTTCCCACCCCTTCATCCCAGCTGCTGAGCATTCCAAGGATATTCCAAGCATATCCGCATCCCCAGCCAATTCTTCCTTCTTCCCTTCTATCCATTTTCCTCACCGCCATGGCTATCTTAAGACTTCACCTCTGGTGAGCTAACTAAACTTAAAAGCTTTTGCACAGAAAAGGAAACCATTGACAAAACGAAAAGACAAGCTACTGAATGGGAGAAAATATTTGCAAATGATTACGACCGATAAGGAGTTAATACCCAAAATATATAAACAGCTCATACAACTCAACATCAAAAAAAAAGAAAAAGAAACAGCCTGATTAAAAAATGGGCAGGAGACCTGAATAGACATTTTTCCAAAGAAGACATAGAGATGGCCAACAGGCACAGGAAAAGATGCTCAACATCATTAATAATCAGAGAAATGTGAATCAAAACTACAGTGAGGTATCACCTCACACCTGTCAGAATGGCCATCATCAAAAAGATCAAAATAATAAATGTTGCTGAGGGTGTGGAGAAAAGGGAACCCTTGTGCACTGTTGGTGGGAATGTAAATTGGTGCTGCCGCTGTGGGAAACAGTATGGAGGGTCCTCAAAATTAAATATAGAACTGCCACATGATCCAGCAATTACACTCCTGGGTATATATCCAAAGAAAATGAAAACACTAATTCAAGAGGATACATGCACCCCAGTGTTCATAGCAATATTATTTACAATAGCCGAGATACGGAAGCAACCTGTGTCCATCAATAGATGAATGGATAAAGAAAATGTGATATATATATATATATATATATATATATAGTATTCGATTGTGTATACATACATTCAATCGTATATATACACAATTGAATATTCAGTTGTACAGATATATATTCAATTGTACATGTGTACAATTGAATACTATTCAGCTGTAAAAAAGGATGAAATTTTGTCATTTGCAGTAACATGGATGGACTTGGAGGGTATTATGCTTAGTGAAATAAGTCAGACAGAAAAAGACAAATACTGTACGATATCATTTATATGTGGAATCTAAAAAATAAAACAAACTAGTGAATATAGCAAAAAAGAAACAGACTCACAGATATAGAGAACAAACTAGTGGTTACCAGTGGGAAGAGGGGAGGGGGAGGGGGGGAGATAGGGGCAGGGGATTAAGACGTACAAACTTCTGGGTATAAAATAAAAAAGCTACAAGTATACATTGAACAGCACAGGGATATAGCCAATATTTTATAGTAACTATAAATGGAATATAACCTTTAAAAACTGTGAAATGGGGCTTCCCTGCTGGCGCAGTTGTTAAGAATCTGCCTGCCAATGCAGGGGACATGGGTTCGAGCCCTGGTCTGGAAGATCCCACATGCTGCGGAGCAACTAAGCCCGTGCGCCACAACTACTGAGCCTGCGCTCTAGAGCCTGCGAGCCACAGCTACTTAGCCTGTGCTCTAGAGCACCTGTGAGCCACAACTACTGAGCCTGCATGCCACAACTACTGAGCCTGCGTGCTGCAACTACTGAAGCCTGCACACCTAAAGCTCGTGCTCCGCAGCAAGAGAAGCCACTGCACTGAGAAGCCTGTGCACTGCAACAAAGTGTAGCCCCCGCTCACTGCAACTAGACAAAGCCTGCGTGCAGCAATGAAGACCTAAAGCAGCCAAAAATAAAAAAAATAATAAAATAAAAATTGTGAGTCACTATGTTGTACACCTGAAACATATAATATTGTAAATCAGCTATATCTCAACTTAAAAAAAAAAAAAAAAGACTTCACTTTTGGCCAGAAGACAACTCTCTCAAATTCCCTATCTCTTCCCCCAACTTCTCTGAATGCATCTATCATTCATTTAATAAATTTTTATCAAGTACTCGTTGCATGCAGGCATTGGATAGACTTTGGGAATACTGGAATAAAAACAAACAAAACACAGTTCCTGCCTTCAAAGAATTTGGTAAGACAGAAGAATGAAAAATGACGTGTAATGTGGTAAATGTTATGGTAGAAGCCAACCCATGGAGCCTTGGGAACACAGAGTGTATGTTCCTAACCCCAGATGGATGGATTGGGTACCTGGGGCAGGGGGCAAGCCAGATTTCCCACATCCTCTGCAGGGCAAGCCCAGATATCGGCCCAGCCCTCCCTGGCTCCAGAGGCCACTCTGCTCAGTCATTTATTCCCTTCTCAGATTGCATTTATCTTCACTTCTCCCCTTCTCCTCTGCTCTTTCCTCTTGGCTTATAAACATCTTCAGGAGTCTCACATCTCTCAAGCCGCAGGCCCCCACCCCCCACCCCCGCCAATATTCCCTGTTCCTCTCTAGCCTCTACCCTGTTTTTTGGGAAGAGAACAGTAAGGGGTGCTCTTCACACTGCTGATGGGAATGAAAATAGGTACAACATTCTAGAGGACAATGTGGCACCGTGTATCAAAAATCTTAAAAATGTGAACATCCTTTGACCCAGTAATTCCACTTCCTGGAATTTACCCTAGGGGAAAAAAAATCATGGATGTGTACAAATAACTGTCATAAAAATGTTTATTAAAATGTGGTTTAAAAACAAAATACTGAAAACAATCTAAATGTCTATCCAAGTGAGATGATTAATTTTAAAAAGTATAGTGCAACGTGGAAGGTAATACTGTTGAGCAGCTATTTAAAACTGTGCTCTGATGCTACAAAAATATTCACCAACATGTGAAATGCTTTATGGTAATAGCTAAGTGAAAATAGTAAGGGACCAAATATTGACAATAAGATTATATTTTATATATTATATATATATATATATATAATACATACACACACATACATAGAGAGGAGGAGAGAGAGAGGGAGGGAGAACTGGATAACTTTAGCTATACCACTAACTGCATAACTTGGACAATTATTTAGTCTCTCTGAGCCTCAGTTTCCAAATCTGTAAAGTGGATACAACTTGAGGTACTTGATAGGGCTCCATGAGATAATGTATGTGAAGTGCTTAGCACAGTACCTGGCATATAATAAACTCTCAAAAGCATTAACAGTGGTTCAACTCAGTGCTTTTTCATCCCCTCAAATATTTATTGAGAGCCCTCGAGCCTGCTGTTCTCTCTATTTGGAACTTCACTTGGTAGATCTGTACTCATTCTTCAAAATTTTCTTTAATTGTACTATGATGCCCTGCCTTCTCCTGTGTTCATCACAATAAAAACACTAAACTTTAAATCCAAAACGTACATTTATGCAGAAATCGAAACAGTACCTTTTATCTCACAAACATAAAGTTGATCAAAAGAAGTCAGACAAAAGAATTGAAAGCAGGAACTCAAACAGATACTTGTACATCAGTGCTCACAGCAACATTATTTATAATACCCCAAAGGTGGAAACAACACAAATGTCCACTGATAGATAAATGGATAAAGAAAATGTGGTATATACATACAATGGAATATTACTCAGCCTTAAAAAGGAATGAAATGATATGGTCTATAACGTGGATGATCCTTGAAAACATGCTAAGTGAAATATACCAGACAAAAAAGGACAAATATTGTATGATCCCACTTACATGAGATAGCTAGACTAGGCAAATTCATAGAGACAGAAAGTAGAAATAAAGGGGGGAGGAGGGAAAGGAAAGGGATAAATAAAGGAAATGGATAGTGATGATGGGTGCACAACATTGTGAATTAATGTCACTGAATTAGCCACTTACAAATGGTTAAAATGGACTTCCCTGGTGGCGCAGTGGTTGAGAGTCCGCCTGCTGATGTAGGGGATACGGGTTCGTGCCCCGGTCCGGGAGGATCCCGCATGCCGCGGAGCGGCTGGGCCCGTAAGCCATGGCCGCTGGGCCTGCACGTCCGGAGCCTATGCTCTGCGGCGGGAGAGGCCCGCGTACTGAAAAAAAAAAAAAAAAAAGGTTAAAATGGTAAATTTCATGTATATTTTACCACAATAAGAAAAGACTGAAAAAGAAAAAAAGAAGCCGGACACCAAAGAGTACATACTGTTTGATTCCACTTATACAAAATACAAAAACAGAAAACTATGGTGACAGAAATCATAGTAGTGACTACTCTTTGCAAGTTAGTGGCGAAGAGGCCTGAAGGGCAGTTCTGGGGTCATTTTCTATTTCTTTCTTTCTTTATTTTTGGCTGCCTTGGGTCTTTGTTGCTGTGCACGGGCTTTCTCTAGTTGTGGCGAGCGGGGGCTACTCTTCGTTGCGGTGCGCGGGCTTCTCATTGCAGTGATTTCTCTTGTTGGGGAGCACGGGCTCTAGGCGCACGAGCTTCTGTAGTTGTGGCACGCGGGCTCAGTAGTTGTGGCACGTGGGCTCAGTAGTTGTCGCTCGTGGGCTCTAGAGCACAGGCTCAGTAGTTGTGGCGCACGGGCTTAGTTGCTCCGCGGCAAGAGGCATCTTCCTGGACCAGGGCTCGAATCCGTGTCGACTGCATTGGCAGGAGGATTCTTAACCATTGTACCACCAGGGAAGCCCTCATTTTCTATTTCTTGATCTGAGTCCTGTTTCCACCGATGTGTTCAGTTGGTGAAAACTAACGAGCTCTTCGCTTTTGAGTTTTCCCATCAGCATTATTTACACTTCAATCAATAGTTCACCGGAAAACAACAGCAAAAACCCCAAAACGTCTTTAGAACAAATTTTAATTTCAAAAATCCGGATAAATTCTTGTAAATTCTTGTAAGCTGAACCTTTTTTTCCCTGTCTTTCTCGGGGCTCCTGCTTTTCCTGTGTCCTAAGCCTGCAATGAATCTGTGCCTTCTTTTGAAATGCTTTCTTGCCTTATTTACCAAGGTTCCACACTACCTGGGGCCGCATTCTCGGAGCACCGGCTGGTGACTAAATTGTCTCCTTGTCTGTCATCTCGACTAGCCCTGAGTTGGACTCTTTGAGATCAGAAAGACCAGTCCCGGCTGATTCCGCTAACCCGGAGCTCAGTGCGCGCTGCAGAGCAGTAATAAATCCAATCAGCCCGGGAGGCTGGGAGCAAGGCCGGAAGAAAAAGGCTGCGAAGAGGAAAGCGCCGCTCTGCTGTGCCCAGCGGTGCCAGCCCGCTCGGACATCCAGATGCGAAGTCACACCCCTTGCCCAAGCACCTCCCGTAACTCCCTCCTGGCCCCGCCCCTCATCCATGGGCTCCTTAGGCCCCGCCCACCAGGCGTGGCCTTGCCCCGGGAGGGCCAGGATCCCGCCAACAATAACTCCGCCCCTCCTTCCGCTGAGAAACCTGTCCCTTTTATTTAAAGAATACGTTTACGTCACCCCGCTTTACGTAGCTTGTCGTCATCAGTGCAAGGCGCGGAGGCGGAACTTCCTGTCTCTGGTTCTAACAGCTTCCGGGAGAAGCCGGAAGAGACCGGACCCTGGACAGAATCAGGGCTAGCCAGCCCCTCCCCCGGCCCCCACAGAAAGGTGAGTCCACGGGCCGTCTTGGCGAAGTCAAAACACTTAGTCTGGCCGCTTCAGGTGAGGATCTCCTTCCTTATCCAGGCACAGTACCGGTCCAGATCCCCTTTAATTTCCCATGTTCCCCCGCGTACTCAAGCCCCGCCCCCAGTCTCCCGGCCCCGCCCCGAAGTGTGAGGGGTGTGGATGGTTTGTGAACCCCTCACCTGACTCTACCCGTCTTGGGCTGGGAGAAGCGGGTTTGGCCACGGCGGCCGGAGGTGGGTGGACCCACGGACTCCTCTCCAGCGCCGCGGGAATAGGACCGCCCAAACGCGGAGCCTTCGCGTCAGAAAAGGCAGGATCGGGGACCCCTCCTCACCGCGCCGTCAGGGTCGCTCACAGGTTGAGGAGCGAGCAAAGGCCTCTGAGGAGGGAGACCTGGGGTCCTGCCCAGTCCCTCCCCTCGAAAGTTCCCTGTGCCTGTGCCAGTCGTTTTTGCCTCTGTTCGCCGCAGTTTCCTTTTCTTTAAATCAGGGTTAATGCCGTTAACCTTCTTACCATTAGGGATTAGTTGTGGGAGTGATAAATAACTGCTACTGTTTGTTTACTGAACAGTTGCAATGTGCCAGGCACTGTGCTAAGTATTTTGCTTCGATGATTTCCCGTCATCTTCCAAACAACCTTATGAGGTAGGTACTATTTTTAACCCCATTTTACTGATGAGAAAGCTGAGTCTCTGAGAAAATTGTTTGAGGTTACAGAGCTAGTAAGAGGCAAAGGGGGTTATAGTTAGTTTGGGGTCTTTTTTGTTTGTTTTTTTTCCTGATCCCAGGGCCCATGTACTAAATAAGGATGTGAAAAGTATTCAAATGTTGATATGTTCCGCAGTGTTCTTTGAGCAGCTACTGTGGGGTTATGCTGGGCACTACGGTACATAGAGAAATACATGTGAACCTTGTCTTCCAGGGGTCTAGTAGAGAGATGGACTGGTAGCTAAGTATAATGAAGTTTTATAGGTGCTGTGAGAATAGCCTGGTAATGATAATCATCAGACTGGATTTGCCCAGGGACAGCTTTGAAAGCAGCAGATTCTCCAAGGGAAAGCGTAGGTACTCCAAGGAGCAAGCAGATATCCTTCCTACCTTTCTAAGAAACTGCCGAGGGAGAACACAGGACAAGAGGGGAGATTGCGATATGGATTGTGAGAGCCATTTTGGAATCTTGTCCGAATCAGTTCCATGCAGGTAGTGGTTTTGCATTTGTGAGCCTACAGTGACCCAGGAGGGTGGTGCTTCTGGTGTCTGTTCTGCTTTGCTGCCCGAAGAATTTCGGAGGAGGCAGACACAATGTCCGCTGCATAGTGTCTGTTGATGGCCCCTACTGAGCTGTCCCTTTGGGTTGGTCTGACTTTGCTTTTGATAAATTAATTTTCTTTGGCTCTTGACATCTGGACCTAGATCCGTGACTATGAGTGAGACTGAGTTCAAATGACACAATCTGGCAAGAGTGGCTGCGCTATGCCTCCAAAGGGGCCCCAAATAAAATATTCCGGGCTTTTTTGGTTTCTCTGAAGCCACCTTAGAGGCATCTCAGGGGGGGCATAGTTGCTTTACCAATAGATAAAAATCCTAGAGAAACTCAGGGCTCACAGAAGCAAATGTTTTCCCCACCTGCCAAAAAAGCAACGAACAGTAACAGCAGCAGCAGCAGCAGCAAAGCTGTAAGGTTTTCCTGATGATCCGTGCTTACTCGGGGGGTGGGAATGTGAGAGAGGAAGGGCGTGGAACCTGAAAGCCAGCGTTTCAGGTTAGAGGCAAGGGGTAAGCCCTTAGCTGTAGATTGGGGGTCCAGAGTTCGGAAGGTCTGTGTCTCTACAGGACACTGAACTCCATTTTCTTTCGGGGCTGGGTCAGTTAGAGCCTAAACAAACAGGAAACCTGCTTGCGAGCCCTCATGCCCTGCTGATGCTGTCCCCCTTCGTTCCCGCAGTGTGGACCCAGTCAGCAGCCAGGCCATGGAGCTCTCTGATGTCACCCTTATTGAGGGTGTGGGTAATGAGGTGACTGTGGTGGCAGGTGTGGCGGTGCTGATTCTAGCCTTGGTCCTAGCTTGGCTCTCTACCTACGTAGCCGACAGCGGTAGCAACCAGCTCCTGGGCACTGTTGTGTCAGCTGGCGACACATCCGTCCTCCACCTGGGGCATGTGGACCATCTGGTGGCGGGCCAAGTCACCGCAGAGCCAACCGAACTCCCACATCCATCAGAGGGTAATGATGAGAAGGCTGAAGAGGCTGGCGACGGTGGGGGAGACTGCACAGGGGAACCCGGAGCTGGGGGCGGTATTGAGCCCAGCCTTGAGCATCTGCTTGACATCCAAGGCCTGCCCAAAAGACACGTGGGCACGGGGAGCAGCGGCCCAGCGGTGCCCCAGAGAGCTGAGGACAGCGCCTGCCTCATCCACGTGCGGCTCAAATTCCTCAATGACACCGAGGAGCTGGCTGTGGCCAGGCCAGAGGATACTGTGGGTGCTCTGAAGAGGTAGGTGGGCTGGGAAGTGGGAGGCTGCTTGTACCCCATGCCCCCAGCCCTTGGTCTTCTCGGAGGAGGCTGATACAGACGTGGGAGCAGCAGGGAAGCGTCAGGTGCGGCCCTTACAGGGCGGGTGGGGGAGTACTTCCTTAGAAAGCCACCGTGCAATTTCCCCCCAGTGCCTTGCTTTGTTGGTCCAGGCCTTTCGGCCTTCTCATTCCTTGCCCTCTGTCTGTCCTTCTGTCTGTCTCATCCTTACAGTAAATACTTCCCTGGACAAGAAAGCCAGATGAAACTGATCTACCAGGGCCGCCTGCTGCAGGACCCAGGCCGCACACTGCGTTCCCTAAACATTACCGACAACTGTGTGATTCACTGTCACCACTCACCCCTTGGGTCAGCTGTTCCAGGCCCCTCGGCCTCCCTGGCCCCCTCTTCAGCCACTGAGCCGCCCAGCCTCGGCGTCAGTGTGGGCAGCCTCATGGTGCCTGTGTTTGTGGTGCTGTTGGGTGTGGTCTGGTACTTCCGTATCAATTACCGTCAGTTCTTCACAGCACCTGCCACTGTGTCCCTGGTGGGGGTCACCGTCTTCTTCAGCTTCCTAGTATTTGGGATGTATGGACGATAAGGACCGTAGGGAGAAAATGAAAGGCGTGGTCTTCCTCCTTTATGGCCTCCCCCCTTTCCTGGCCAGAGCTGGGCCCAAGGGCCTGGGAGGGAAGGGTGGAAAGGATGTGGTGGGTCCCCCTCCATAGGACCCAGGAGGCAGGCACGGGGCCTCCCCTTCACGTCCACGAGGGTACAGACATCCCCTCTGTGCAAGCACAACTCAGGTAGAAATGAGAATGTCATCTTCCTTCACTTTTAAGGTCCTGAAGTTCAGAGGTGGGCTGGTATTCCAGCTCAATGGGGAGCCTGGGCTCTGAGGATTCCCTCCCAGCCGTGGCCCTAGCTCTTTCCATTATCCTGCATGTCTGCTCCTCAGCCCCCAGGGCTGCCTGTCAGGGCAGTTCAGCATGGCCCCAGCATACTTCTAGAGGGAGCCTGGAGTATCTTTCAGTTCCCTAGTGGAATATCCATCTTTTGAGACTGAAATCACATGGGCAGGAGTGAAGTTTGTGTCAGCCTTCCCTGTAGGCACCTGGCCACCTCCACCTTCTCCCTCCACCCCGTAGCAGGAATAGGGTGTTCTCTGTGTTCTGGATGGTTTCCAGTGTTCTTTTTCTTTTCAAAGCACTTTGCTTATATTCTTTTTTTAAAAAATAGTCCCTTATAGAGCTCAGTCAGGAAGGGGATTGGGGCACAAAGCCAAGCCCCCAGCATTGGGAGAGGCCGGGCCACAGCTGCTGCTACCCTAGGCCTAAGGCTGTAAGCAAGAGGCAGCTCTGGCCCTCAGCCAGCGTCCTACTCTGCCCAGCTCCAAGGACGAGCTCTGGGATGGAGCACTGGGCCCCAGGCCCTTGCCTCTGGGGCTCTTGGATGGAGGGCCGTATCTGTGACTGAATAAAGTTCCATTTTGTGGCCGTGGAGTCTCCTGTGACATTAAGAGAATGCTGTTGCTCTGCCCGCAGCAACACGGGAATGAGGGTGGGTAGGCCGGGCTACCAACGGGAGATGCAGTTTATTTACACCAGCAGCCATGGGGGCAGGGGGAATACACAGCGTTTACAAAGTTAGCTACCTGTACAGGATGGATTACATATGCAAAAATAAAAATCTCAAGACCACAGGACAGCGTGAGCCCCACCCCCCTCCCCCAATGACCCCAGCATGCGGTAATGCCAGGCGGGTGGCCCCTGGGCATGCGGGGGGGAGTGATGCATGGAAGGAAAAGCCACCGGCCATGGAAATTAGTACAGAACCCCCCCACACACACTCAGACACATGATAGAATACAGGGTGGACGACACCTAGCCGGGGTGGGAAGGATGGGAATTGAAACCCACACAGCCTGCTGTTAGAGGGAAGGGAGTGGGGAGCTCCTAGCCCCTGTTCAACTACATGGTAGGGGGGGCACACTCTCCCCGGAAGGAAAGGGGTTTGCTCCCTCAGGGTCTCTGCTGGACCAAGCCCATCTCTTACCCAGCCTGGGCAGGGGGCTCTGCCCTGAGGGCGGGCCAGGGAACAATGGGGAAGTGGATGTGGACAAACCAGTTCCCAAACTACTTCCCACTTCTCCCTCCTCCAACCAGAAGGGGGAAAGGGAGAGGCCAGAGGTGAAAGGGTGTACTTATTAGGGCCTGAGCTGCAGCTGCCTCTCAGAAGGAAGAGTGGCCCGCGGCCTTCCTCCCTTCACCTTCAACCTACTCCCAAGTCTTCATTTGGGAGCAGGCTGGAGGCTGGCTGAGATCCTCCTTTCCCTCTGGCTTCCCTTAGAGGGAGAAGGCTGTGGAAGAGCGAGAACAGAGGAGCCCAGGCCCCAGGATTTATTCTAACTCCTGCCAAAATTTGGCTTTTTAAAAAATAATCAACAATTCTTGGGTTAAAAACCAGTTTGTAACCAGGCGTCAGCCACAATCAGAGCCACCCCAGGGGGAGATTGGGGTTCCAGACAGGGTACTACAGCCCTATCACTTGTTCCCTTAACCCTCTAGGGTCCCTAACCCAAATCAGTCCAACCAGTCCTGGGTACTAGCTACCCAAATGTGGGATGGCTCCTCCTGGGAGGAGGACAGGGGACACGTCCTGCAAGTGCCAGAGAACATGGCTCAGGGTCAACTCCATGCCTGTGTCAGTCAGCTCTGCTCCCCGCCCAGACTGCAGGCCTCCAGCTCGGCTCCTGAGAGCCATGGTGCCCGCGTGGAGGTGGGACGATACATCTCTTCAGGATGTAGACCAGGCAGGTGGGCACACTGGCACCACAGTCCCACAGAGGGGCACTGTCTAGGCATGGCACCCCTTCCCCCTCCGCTGACAGCCCAGAGCACAGAGACCACCCTCTCTTCCTGCCCCACTCCTAGCAAGGGGGGAGAAGTAAAAGATCAGGATTTTCCTCAGAGCCCCAAACCACAAGTACAGAATAAATAACTTAAAAGCGGCTAAGGAAGGGGAAACAGGGCAGGCTTCAGAGGCAGGAGCATCGAGAGAGGAACTGGAGCTGGTCAAGGTTAAAGAGGGGGTGGCAAGCAGCAGTTGGGAACTTGGGCTGCCCTGGTAGGGCAGTGGGGCAGGGTAGGCAGGAGGAACATGGGGCCACCCCAGGAGGGTGAGGCTGGGCCCCTTCCTGGGGCAGGGAATGAGGTAAGAAAACATTTCAAATAAAGCAGCACCGTTCCCTCTCACCTTGGGGCCCCACTCCTCGCCAGCCCTGGGTCAGGGAGGAGAGGTAGGGGGGGAGTCATTTTGATACACAGCTCCCTCTTCCTACCCTCCCCCTGCCCTTGAAGCTGTAGAGGCTGGAGGCCCTTTCCTGGCACCCAACAACAAAAGGACAGCTCCTGCTGCCAAGGAGGCCCATGGGGACTGAGGGGAAAGGGCTGCCCCTGTGAGGGGCAGGGAAGGCGGCGGCAGTTCTGGACGCCTACCTCAGCAGACAGCTCGCTGTGCCTGCC
The DNA here is from genome assembly GCF_005190385.1 of Monodon monoceros. NCBI lineage: Eukaryota > Metazoa > Chordata > Mammalia > Artiodactyla > Monodontidae > Monodon > Monodon monoceros. The sequence goes on from NW_021703786.1 coordinate 19,496,112, forward strand.
TACCCCTGGGATGGGGGCGTTTGATAGGCTTCTTCTGCACACAGACAGGACACGCCCAGCCCTGCTCCTCAGCTGCAAGCACCGGACCCATTCACATTGCTGAGGGCAGCTGGGGGAGGCCCCCCTCCAGGCTCAGCTTCCAACCCACCGCCTCCCGGGTAGCCACGATGCTCCTCGGCAGGGCTTAGTCCAGTTCCTGGGGTGGGGGGGCGGCAGTGCCCTGGCACAGTGCCCAGGTCAGGCCCCTGGCCTAGCTGGACATCCAGTAACTCACAGAATAAATAGGAAAACCGCCTCCCCACCGAACTTATGTCCAAGGCATAATATGTCCAGGTCTGAGTCCTGCACGCCGAGGGCTCGTGCTCCATCGCAGAAGACCCTGACACCCCCCAGGGGTGCATAATTGGATCCTCTGCCTGCCTGGCCCACCAAACTTCCCAAGCCCAAACCCCCAGCAGCCGTCCATTTGCCAGGCTATGCCACCTGGGTGGGGGTCGGGAGGGAGGGCTCTGCTCAGCCAAAGGCTATCCCTTGCACCCAAGTCAGTTGATGTCATCGTAGATGCTGGGCGTCGGGGGTGCCGGAGGCTTTGGCTTTTTCTTCTTGTTGGAGCCCAGGCCAGAGGCAGTCCCTACCAGGCTCAGATGGGATTTCTTTTTCTTGGTTTTCCGTGACTCGGAGCTGTTGGTACCTGAAGAGAAGGAGGCGCGAGGGTTGAGGGGAGGGTTGTGGCAGGGGAACGCAAGGTGCTCCCCGTCTTTGGCTTCGGGCAGAGAGCCCCTGGGGCCCATCTGTATCACCTACCTAGACCCCATCCCTGATTCTCACTCGTCTTGGAGGAACCTGAATCAGAGGGTGAGAGATCGGAGGAGCCATCCCACTGAAGCCGGCTGATCAGGGCCTGGCTGTCAGTCATGTCAAAGCTGTCATTATCCAGGGAACTCTCGACCTCTGGAAGGACGCTGGAAAGGGAAGAGGCCAGAGAAGGGCTTCAGGGATACCAATCGTCATCCTTAATCTCCACAACCCACCACCTTTCCTGGAGGATCACTCACGCCGAGGGTCCAAGGAAATAAATCCGCACGGCTCGCCGCTGCTCATCCGTGTGCTGGGGGCAGCGCAGGGACCTGGTGGGGAGAGAATTATCAGACCCTGACAAGGCAGGAAGGGTCTGAGGAATACAGGTGAAGCCCCTCCCCTCAGCAGAGGTGGGAGGGACGGACACAGGCAGGGAAGGGATGAACGGAGAGCCCCCAGATTGTGGCCTAAGGCCTGACCATTAGAAGAGGGGAGGGGAAGGGTGGGAGTCCCGCTGCTCAAGTCCAGGGGTACTCCCGACCCGTGTGCCCAGGGTGAGTGTGCAGGAGGGCCCCCTGGCCCTGTTCCTAGGTTCTGAGCTCACCTTGTGCACATCTTCTTGGTGTGTTCAGAAATCACCCCACATTGCTGGAAGAGGAATATAAGCTGAAAGGAGGGATGGAGGAAAGCCTACTCTAGACACTAGGCATTCTCTTCTGTACACATGCTAGACTGTAAGCAGAAATGGCCCCAGGGTGTCCACGGCAGACGGCCCCAGACCACCAATGGCCAGGAAGCCTAATTCCAGAGAGAGACCTAGGTGCCCTCACTGCCATGTCAGCAGCCTCTTTCAGGGCCTCAACCACTGCCTGTGGCTCAGCTCGCTCCCGAGGGCCTCCCCTTCCCTGGTCCCTCACCGTGGTGAGCAGGCTACGCAGCTCCTCCGGCCCCAGGGTCTCGTAGCTGATCCCAGTTGAGTTGTTATACTGGGCAAGAACCAGAGTTAAAGGTTAGAGAAGGGGCAGCCAAACAAGGGAGGTTGCGGGGCTGGGGGGGGAGGTTGCAGAATCAGTCCCTCTCATCCCTTCCTAAGTGAGAAGGCCTTAAGACTGCCCAGCAGTTTTCCAACAATCCCTTCCATCCCACCTGCACAGGGGTAAGGGGTTGGGACCTACAGAGAACATACATATGCAAGACCTAAATACCCCATCTAGTGCTTCTGGCTGTCAGCATTCTGATCCCCACTTGTCCAATCCCACGCAACTCACAACAAGGACAATGAGAGGGAACCTACAAGGGGCAGCCCCTACTCACCTTAAAAGGATCCGAATTGCTAAGTTCCCCTGAAGAAGAAAAAAGAAGGGGAAGGGTGTTTGATGCAGAGGTACAGACAGAGAACCCTGAAAATAACCAGAGAGGAAGTGGGGGTGACAGAAGGATCACAGGCCCTCCCTCGATACCCCGGCCCGCCCCCCGCGCCCCCCTCTGCCCTCCAGCAATGAGTCCCAGAAGACACAGCTAGAATCACTCCCGTTGTTCCAGCCCCACTTACCATTTTTGTGTTTTAAAGACTTGGATCTTCGAGGGGAATTGGGGTTCTGGAATGGGAGATACCATAGCTTTGGGGAAAGGGTAACGATAAGGGGGAGCCGAGAACCCAGGGAAGGAAAAAAGATTTGACAAAGAAGCATCCTCAAATCCCTACTCTTCCCCATCAGTAAGAGGCCCGTCTACCCAGACTCCCTCCTCCCACCTTCCCCCAAGGCCTCTGCTGCCCTCCTGCCCACCAGACACCCTCATCCCAGAACCCAGAGAGGTACCCAGCGACCTCAGACTTGAGTCAAGACACCCGAGGACTCCCTACCCAAAGGGGAGGGTATGTGTCCTTCGCCCAAATCTCCCTCATGCTTGCCCCAGCTCTCACCTTGTCTGATTTCCTCTTCTTGGCTGTGTAGGACAAAAGGATAAAAGGTAGGGTCACTTTAAGTTCCCAATCTAAGGGCACCTACAGCAAAGTACAAAGCTACACTCTCCCCCCTCATTCAGGATAACAACTTGTGACCGTTACATACCCAATTCCTGCGAGCCCGCCTCACCCCAATGGCCCCCAAATTCCCCAGATCCCCAAACACCTTTCTTCTCTGAGCCATAGGACCAGTCGTTGTCATTGATGTCATCGTTATCCTCTTGGTCACTCTCAGACTTGTTCATGTTGTTGCTATTGGCAATCCTGCCAAGGGTAGGGAAGAGGAAGGGTCAAGGCTGCCACCTCTCTGCCCCCGACTTCACAGGTAGAGTGGAGCATCTGGGGCCAAGCATGACCCACCCTCTGTGCCCTACAAATGCCCCTGGAGGGCTACACCATGGGACGGGCTGCAAAAGGTGAGCCGCTCTGGTTCTAGCAGGGGGAGAAGCCCTCACCGGCGGTTGGCGATTCGACTGCTGTTCCGACCCATTCCCAGGCACTTCTCCAGATGGGGAGCAAAACGGGAGGCGGCAATGCTGCGGCTGCAATTGGGGCAAACACACTCCTTGCTCTTCCACTGGTTGAAAACCTGTCCAAAGATGTCCAACCCCGGCTGGTCCACGATCTCTGGGGACAGGAGAGGCGTGTCGATCAGGGCGGGCAGGGGACCCTCACCTCTCGTTCCCACCCATGGCCCCATGGCCTCTTCAAAGCCCCTGCCTAAGCTCACAGGAGCTCCACGTTCTACATGTGGTGTGGCTGCCAGAGAAGGACCCTCCAAGCACTCCCAGGACAGGGCTAGACTGCTCTCCTTCAACCCTGAAGCTCACCAAAATCCTTCATGCTATCAGGGTCCGTGTCGTCCAGGAAGAAATAGCCACACTTGACAGCCCGGTGTACCTCAAAGCAGAATCCCAAACAAGAATCCTCGACCAGGTCCGCGTATATCTCCTGAGCGATGGCCTGGGCCCAGGGGAGAACATCCAGGGTCACAAGAGTCATAGTCCCATGGACTGAGAGCAACTCTCACCAACCAAATCTCCTGCCAATTCGCCCTGGTCAAAAATAATGCTTTCTTTGCCATCTTCCCCATCTTGACTTCGAGTTCTTTCTTCTTCTGGATCCTCGGGCCTTCTTAGCTGGCTATTCCCTTTAAGGAACAAGGCTGACTACCCAAATTCCTCTCTGGTGCGGATGCCAGATAAAGTGACGAAGAAACATCAAGAGAAAGAACTGGAGGCACACGTGGGGGAGCCCTCACCTCTAGTTTGCTGTTATCCAGGCCAGACAAAGACATTTCCTCCATTTTCATTTGTAAACTCTTGTGGAGACGGCGCTCTGACTGCTCATAGCACAGCGGGCGGCAACACGGCTGCACACATGGGGGTGGGGGTGTTGGTGTGAGTCCAAGACACCTCTGATGACTGCCACCTCCCCTCCGCATCTCGCTGCCCAGAGCTCAATGGTGGCATCGGGATCTACCTCTCCCTAAAGCCTAGGCTCACTAAGTCTGGATGGTCCTTCAGGGCCTGAAACCCAAGGGTGGCCTAGTCCTTCCCAAGCCTGAACTCAGGCCCTGGACTCTACTGCCAATCAGAGTCTGGGTCTACAGGAGGCAGCAGCTCCCCCCAGGTCCCCAAAACTCAAACCCCTCTTCGATACCCATGGTGCAATGCAGCAGGGGGAGGAGAAGGAACTCTAAGGCCTCAAAGCAAACCCACAGGGTGTGGCAAAGAACTGCACAGACTCCTAAATACACTCCCCTCCCTTCGCTAGGCTCTCCTCAGAGCCACCTCTGCTTTCAGCCAGGATGTCCACTTGGGGGGGTACTGCTACCAGAAGTAGGAATGGCCCTAGGACCCTACAACCTTCACCCCACTCTATCTTCCCTTGCAATAAGCCTGCCACTACAGAAGGGGAGCAGAGCCCACAGAAATCTAGAGCTAAAGGGGCATTTCTAGCCACCATGAGCAAGAGAAGGTAGAGTCCGGTGGAATGGCAGGCCAAGAGTGGGCACTCCCCTTACCTGTTCTTCTTTTAGATAACCACCCTCCCTCCCTCAGGACCAGCCCGGAAGTCTCTCCAAGAGCCCCAAAGTCCAGGAATCCCCACCAAAGGATTCAGAAACAGCGCCCACAGTCCGGGGCCCCTCTGAACGGTGGGTACGAGTTTAAGGAGCTGCCGGCCTAGAGTGGGGTGGGGACTGACAAATGAGCCGGGGGCACTGGGGAGGGTAGGAGGCCGGGCCTCGGCTCTTCCCCCGTCCCTGCGGCACTGCTGCTGCATCATACCAACTGGGGGGAGGAGAGCCGAGCCGCCGGAGGCCGGCGCCGGTCCGGGACAGACCGACCCTTAGAGAGTGGGCAGAGTGGGACGCGTCCCGGCCCCTCTTCCTCCCCGCCCGCCGACAGCCCCGGCCGGCCGGGGAGAGGAGTCCGGGAGGGTGTCTCTATTGTCCCGGGGGCTGGGGCCTGGCTCCCTAACAAAGGCCCCGCGCCCCCTCCCCGGCCGGCCCTGCCCCGCCCAGGGGGGACCCAGACAGGGGGAGAGCGGGGGGCCCCGGCCGGGCCGGGAAGCCGGGGGAAGCCGGGCGTTTCCGCGGCGGCCCGGGGGGAGGGGAAGGGGCGCTGACCCAGACCTGGGGGGAGGGGGCCCAAGCCCCGCCTCGGGCCCCGCCCCCCGCCCCCCGCAGGCCCCTCCCCCGTCCCCGTCTCCGTCCCGTACTCACCCCGCCCGGGGGGCCGCGCCGGGGCCCGGCGGCCTCTCAGGGCCGCGTCCTCCGGCGGCGGCGGCGGCGGCGGCTGCTCCGGAGCCCCATGTCCGTCGGTCCGTCCTCGCCTCTCCCCGGGGCCCAGGGCCCGGGGCCGGGGGGTCGGGCCGCCCCCCCGCCTCGCCGCCTCACCGGGCGGCCATGGCCCCTTCCCCTCCCTTCTCGTCCCGTCGCCGCCTCCTCCTCCTCACCTCACCCCGCCCGCGCGCAGTCCGCGCGCCGTCCGCGCGCCCCTCCCCCCGCCCCCCACTCCAGCCCGCCTCTCCCGGGCGGGGGGTGCGGCGCGAGCCCGGAGCGCGCGCGCGTGCCGCGACCGGAGGATGGATGGATGGAGCGAGCGAGAACGCGAGCGTGCGCGCGCGCGCCCCTCTCCCCCCTCCCTTCGCGCGGGCGCGAGGCCAAGCGCGAGCGCGCTCCAACCTCCTCCTCTTCCTCCTCCCGCCCCTCCTCAACACCCCGCCCCCGCCCTCCCTTCCTCTTCCTTCTTTCGCTTTCGCGCGCCCAGCGACTGCTCGCGCCTGCTAGGAGGGCCCGAGCGCGTGCATCTGCCCCGCGGCCGCAGCTCGGCAGCATTTGCTCCAGGGGGCGGGGACCGGGCGGGGAGGAGGGGCGCCACGCCGCCGTCCAAAGTACCGGCGGACAGGGACGGGGGCGGGGAGATGGGCGGGGCCTTCGGGAGCCACCTCGGCCAATTGCCGTCTCGCCCCGGCCCGGCCGGCCCAATAGGATGGCGGTGGGTGGAGCGGCGTTCAAGGTGAGGTGCGCGGTGCGCTGGGGGCGGAGACGTTGTGCCGTCCCGGCCGGCTCCGGGGCGGGGGCAGCGGGTGGCGTCGAAAGAGAGCGCCGGCTCCCAGCCGAGCCTGGGACGCCTTCCGGCCCAGGCTCCCCCGCCCTTCCCTCCGGGCTCCCGGCTCTTTTTCCCCCCAGCGCCCCCACCCCGGAGTTCACCCCGAAGCGTGCAGTCGCTTCTGTGAAGAGGCCAGAGTTGAAGTGGGACGCAGCAACTCAGGCCAGAAAACCTGAAGGGGGCTCGTCCGAGCCTCGGTTCCCCGTGTTCCTGGGCGGGTCTCAGCCCACTCCAGGCCTGAGAACCAACAGACGCCCGAGTTGAGGGTCCTCCGCTGAGGGCAGAGGCCGAGCTGTGCCAGTCTGAGCGGAGCGCCCTCCCCGCCGTCATCCTAATTTAGATCCCACACCTGCTCGCCTTTCCTGCTTCCGGAACCCACGCCGGACCGCCCCCCACCCCACCTCTCCTCTCCACAGCTTGCCAGTCAGTGGCCAGACCCTTACTCCGACCCAGTTCTACTTACTCCCCAGTGTGTGCCCATATCCGCGCGCTCTCACAGTCCCTCTTCTGGAGCAAAGGGCCTTTCCCAGCCGCAGTAGATGCTTAGACTGGCGCTTCCATCTCAGTTACTCTCTGTGTCTGGAGTCCTAAAACGGGTATATGACGGCCCTCTTCCTTCAGAAGATGAGATTAAATGAGGAAAGTCTTAAATCATATACTTCGGGACCATCACTGATCCTTTAGTCTTCAGCAAGCATTTATAGAGGCAGTAGTCCTAAGTGGTTAAGACCAGGAATCATCTGAATTTAAATCTGTGGACTTGACAAACGAACTTGAGCAAACGAGCTCTCTGTTGCCCCAGTTTACACTGTTGTCACCGGGTATAATGATAGTACCTATCTCATTAGGTTGTTGTGGGGATTGACAAGTCAGTGCCGGAGAAACTCGGCTCAGTGTGTTTGATAAATAAATCTTAGCTGTTACTCTTACGGTGCGCTGTTAAGAATTCTTATGGTGCATCCGTGCTGGGATGCAAAAATAAAATAAGACAGTTATACTTCCTCAAGAAGTTCACAATTTGTGGGGTAAACAGATCTGTAGGAAAATAATTGCCAGTGTAATAAGAATAAGAGAGCTCGGGACTTCCCTGGTGGCCCAGTGGTTAAGACTCTGCGCTTCCACTGCAGGGGGCACGGGTTCCACCGGTGGTTGGAGCTGACCATAGGGGACAGAGGTGGCCAGGTGAAGGAATCAAATGATGTAAAAGCGTTGGTCAGGAAAGGCTGCTTTTAGTGGGAGAGGAGCCAGGTCAAGGCAGGCCAAGAAGGCACTAGATATCTCACACAGAAGTTTCAGAAGTGAAGTGCCCAGGGACTTGCCTGGTGGCGCAGTGGTTAAGAATCCGCTTGCCGATGCAGGGGACACGGGTTCGAGCCCCGGTCCGGGAAGATTCCACATGCTGCGGAGCAACTAAGCCCGTGCGCCACAACTACTGAGCCTGTGCTCTAGAGCCCGCGAGCCACAACTACTGAAGCCCGCCCGCCTACAGCCCGTGCTCCGCAACAAGAGAAGCCACAGCAATGAGAAGCCCGCGCACCACAATGAAGAGTAGCCCCCGCTCACTGCAGCTAGAGAAAGCCTGCATGCTGCAACTAGAGAAAGCCTGCGTGCAGCAACGAAGACCCAACACATCCAAAAATAAATAAATTTATTAAAAAAAAAAAAAAGTGAAGTGCCCAGGAGTCTGGGCACTGGCTGGAACATAGGAATATATGGGGAAATAGCAAGAAGTAAGCAGGGCAGACCATGCAGGACTAAGGGTGTTCTGAGGAGTCTGCGGGCTTTAACCCTACAGGCTGTGAGGAGTCCTCAAGGGGAACTGTTTGACTTGCATCTTAAGTAGATCACTCTGGAATGTGGAGTCTGGATAGCTTAGAAGTAGTAGGTTTTCGTTATAGCTTGAGATGTGTGGGGTAAAGGAGAGAGAGACCCTGAATACATCATTAACCAAGATGGGGAACTCTGAGGAGGAGATGTGAGGATACAGGACAATGACAAGTTCAGTTTGAGATATGTTGGAGTTACTGTGGAATCAGCTGGTGGAGACTCTCAGAAGGTGTTTGAACTTGAGTCTAGAGCAAAGTAGTGAGGCCAGGACTTCAGGTGTCTCCACAGTGTGAATCAGGAATTCTCCACTCCGATGACCCTGATCTGTTTCTTAGTCTCGGAATATGTGCAATACATCCTGCCCTGAGGAATTTACACATGCCCAGGAAGCCTTCCTATCTCCTCCCTGTTTACCTAAATCCTTCCTCACTTCACCCCTGGCCACCCTCACAAGAAACTCCTTTAAAACTGGATTGTACTATTCATTTGGCACTTGGCCTGAGCAGTCTGTGGTGGTGACCTCTTTGGGCACATGCCCGGTCTCCACAGTTAGCACCAGTCAATAAACACTAAGGACTACACTGGTCCAGGCTCTGGGCGAAGTGCAGTGAGCCAGAGAGACACACAGACCTTGTCCTAGTGGGGCTTACAGCCCAGCAAAGCCTGAAGTGGAAGAAAGATTGAATGTGAAGGCATCCAGGCTGCTGAAGAAACAAATGCATAGAGATCTTTTAGTCAGGGGGTCAGGGGAGGCTCCCTGGAGGAAGTGGTCTTTTAAGTGGAGCCCTGAATTAACTAGGAAGAGAGGTGAAGAGGAACATTCTAGGCAGAGGGAATGGTTATGTGCACAGGCAGAATGTGGGAAGAGAGTGTGGTGTGTTTGAATCTTGGATGGCTTGTGTAGCTGGAGTTGGGCAGAGAGGCCAGCAAGGGCACCAGATCCCCCAGGGCGTTGTGGGCCCTATTTATTCCCTCATTTAACAAATATTTCCTTTTTTTTTTTTTTTTCTTTTGGCTGCATTGCACAGCATGTGGGATCTTAGTTCCCTGACCAGAGATCGAACCTGCGTCTCCTGCAGTGCAAGCACAGAATCTTAACCACTGGACCGCCGGGCAAGTCCCTCAACAAATAATTCTTGACTGTAAAATGTATGCCAGGCACTTTTAGGTGCTGGGATTACTGTAATGAATGAACAGATACGTTGCCTTCTACTTGGAGAGATAGACAATGAACAAGTAAACAGATACAGAAACAAGGAGATGTAGAAGAAGGCCTCTCTAGAGAGGGTGGTCAGGGAAGGCCTGTGAGGTGACATTTGAGCTTAAGTCTGAAGGATGGGAAAAACAAGCTATCTGTAGTGTTGGAGGAATGGCATTTTGGGTAGAGAAAACAAGTGCAAAGGTCCTGTGGTAGGCATGCTTGAGGAACAAAAGACAGATCCCTTGGCTCGATCCTTGTGAGTGATTAGGAAGAGTGGAGTGAGAGAAGGGAGAGGGGAAACAAGGGTTAGGCCTTTTAGGGTCATTGTAAGACAAGGAGTTGTAAGTGTAAGGTCATCAGATTTGTTTTAAAAAGATAGTTTTGGTTGCTGTGTGCAGAATGGACTGTAGGGGGCAAGAGAGCAAGCAGGAAGACCAGTTTTAGGTCTTTGCAGAAGTTGAGCAATGGTGATGGCCTGAAGAGGATGGGGATGGAAGCAGGTAGACAGATTTGAGAGAGATACGGGAAATGGAACGGACGGGTCTAGGTGAGCGAATTTCACCTCCTTTCACTAAGAGATGAAATAGGGAGCGAGGACTTAAGGATGATACACTGATTTCTAGATTGAATGACCAGATAGTTAGTGACCATCTGGGGTCTTGAGGTATGAGGTGCCTGCAAGATATCCCGAAGGATACACTGAAGTCTGTACGGGTCTGCAGCTTGGAAGAGCGGTCTCTATAGAGACCACCTTTTGGAATGGTTACTATGGGTGATAACTGGGGGTTCATAGAGTGACTTGAACACCTAGGATAGAATGAGGAGGAGGTGGGACTTCCCCTGGTGGCACAGTGGATAAGACTCCATGCTCCCAATGCAGGGGGCCTGGGTTCGATCCCTGGTCAGGGAACTAGATCCCACATGCATGCTGCAACTAAACGTTCGCATGCCTCAACTAAGGAGCCCACGTGTCACAACTCAGGAGCCCATGTGCTGCAACTAAGGAGCCCACCTGCCGCAGCTAAGACCCCACACAACCAAATAAGTAAATAAAATAAATATTAAAAAAAGAAATAAAATCAATCCCTTATTTATTTAAAAAAAAAAAAAAAAAAGAATGAGAAGGAGTGGATGCCAGCAGAGTAGACCAAGAAGTCAAGAGACAGGCAAGTGGGACTTCCCCGGTGGTCCAGTGGTTAAGACTCCACACTCCCAATGCATGGGGCCCAGGTTCAATCCCTGGTCAGGGAAGTAGATCCCACATGCCGCAACTAAGAATCCACATGCCACAACTAAAAGATCCCTTGTGCCGCAACTAAGACCCAGAGCAGCCAAATTAATTTTAAAAAAAGAGAGACAGACAAGTGTCCACTGGGTGTAACTGATGAACTTGTTGGTGACCTCAGCGAGTCACCTCAGGGGAATAGTGGGTGGGAGGTGAGGAAATGGGAGACCATGAGGGGCAAGGAGCTTTTCAGAAGTTTGGCCAAGCATGAGAGAGGGGTGTGGGGTGAAGGGAGAGGTCTTAGATGGCCCTGGGTCGTTAGCCCTTGGTGGTTGCAGGAACCCAGCCAAGGCTTGTGGAGGGAAGGCTGTCCTCCTTAACATCAGAGAGCAAGTCATCTCAGCCCAGCCCACTTCCCATCAGAGGTCTGGGTCATTAGGAAAGTCATTCCTAACCCTGGTGAGGCTGAGGGCTCAAGGTGGGAGGGTTACCCCAACTCCCAAAGATAAGCCCTTGCATGACCATGGTGAACACCCCTGACCCTAATGGTTCATTCATCACCTCCGTTTTTCAAGGCAGTGCATTCCGGGAGAAAATAATGTATCTGTTTCCCAAATTCTCAGGCCTTAGTGGTCTGACAACCCGAGGTGAACAAACTGAATTGAGAAAGTGCAAGAACAGTAGCACGAAACAATGTGAAGGCAGGCTGCCTACGGAATGAGGAAGATGGTTCTAGAAAGAAGGGGCAAACAAGCTGGCTTCAAGGGTCTTTCCACATTGAGACTGTCCGGTCGCCCCTGTCTCTACTCGCCCTTCATTGAGTCCAGTGATCAGACAGCAGTCAAATGTTTGTTTTTTACTTTATTGTACAAAAAAAGGGAAAACAAAACTTCCACAGTTGGCCTTCAGCTTAGGCAGACACCTCTAAGCCATTCCCTCCCACCTCCCATGATGCAAATTCAAGTTGCAGTTGTTGAAACCTACAAAAACACTTCTTAAATATTAGAAAAAAACCGGAAGGTGGGGTGGGAGTGAGGGTCCTCCCACCCCAGCCGTCCCATCCCAGTGCCAAAATGCACCGAGTCACCTCTCACAGCACTAACTCCCCCCCCCCACAGCCCTGTTCGTACTGTAAGAATTTTTCAAATTTTAAAACAGGAAAAAAAAAAAGTGCCCCATTCAAAGTTGTTTTTAAATGAAAACACATTCCGCTAAAACACAACAGCGCAGGGGCACTCAGGGTAATGGGGTTCTTTGCAGGGGCTCTTGGGAAGAAATAGAACCTTACCCTGTACCTAATTCCAGGATCCGGACAAATGGGAGTAGGAGTGGGGAGTGTCCCTCCCTAGCCACCCCCTCCCCCCCCACAGCACCATGGGTAAGGCAAAGCAGATGGTCTGCCTTCCTCTGGGAAGGGGACCTACCTTTCCCATCCCACCTCCTAGGTAGAGTTCCCATTCTTCCCCATCCCTTGGCTTCCATTCGGAGGGGAAGGTGGAAATGCACAAAGCCCCAATTAAATAGGTCACTGATGTGATTGTTTTTTTTAGAAAAGAGAGAAGCCAAAATTTAATAAAAATCAAACCAACAAAAATTAAACCCACAGAGGCAAGGTGGCTTGGCTTACGAAGAATCTAGGAATCAGGGTACCAAAATGAGGGGGATGGCTGGGAAGGTTTAGGAGGACAGCTTGCAAAAGCAGCTTTTGCAGACCTCTTCCCAAAGCTGTGGATTTGGGGAGGTGGGGCGGGGAAGGGAACACACCTGAGAAATCAAAGGAAACAGGCGTGGGGTAGCTGGAGGATATGCGGGGGGAAAGACAGGAGGGATGTGTAAGTTAAGAGCTTCCAACACATTTCTTGAAGGCCAGGTTCAGGGCCCAGGGTGGCTGGGTGACCCCTCAGATGAGCGGCAGGGGCCTTTCCCACCAAATCAAAGCTTTAAGCTTCACCTGGTCCGTTCCCCCTCCCCACAGTCCTGCTGGGTACTGGAGACTAGCAGTAGCTCCAATGACCCTGACAGAGGGAAACCAGTATAGGAAACATCAGAGTGGCTTCAGTACACCCCCCAAATTGAATTAGAGATCAAGCAAAGCAGAAGATATGGAGAAAGGGGCCACCGCGGCCTATCCCCACCAGGATCAATGTCTCCCTGGCCCTCACCAACCCTTTTACCAGTTTCACACACTGAGGTGGGCGCCCCCTTCTCTCTTACACGCACAAATGCACATGTGCCTTTGCACACATCCACAGGTGCACCCATGCTGTGTATAGGCCACACACGCACACGCACGCGCACACACACACGCGCACATACACTTTTCCATACGCATCAAGACCGTTTTAAAAAAGTCCCAAACCTACCCCCTAAACCCTCCCTCTCCCAGAAATGACAACAGAGACGGCAGCCGAGGTCGGTAGGAAACGTCTCGTTGACAGCTCAGAGCTTAAAAAAAAAAAATATATACACATATATAAAAAACACTTCTGCCCCCTCCCCGCCGCGAGTGGGTCCAGGCAGCTCCTTCCCGCAGGGGGCAGGAGAGGGCCATGGGGCAGTGCCTATTTTCCCATAGGCGCCCGCCCTCCTCTCCCATGTTCCCTGCCTCCAGTTCCAACGTAGGGGTCCAGGCTGCAAGCCCCTCTGGAAAGAAAGGGGTCTTCCCCAAGCTTCCACCCTCCCTTGGGTTGGGCTGCAGGTGTAGGGGGCCTCACTGAACTCTTTGGGACCCACCCCCCCCATCCCACTCCCAGGTCCATTGTCCATGCCGGAACCGCAAGTGCAGACGGGGGTGGGCTGGGCCGGTCCAGTGGTGGCTCAGTCTGATGGTTGTGCTCCCTGGAGGGCCCCCCAGGGCTGATGTCTCTGAGGCCGAAGAGTTCTGGCCTGGGCGCCTCCAGTGCCTCCCCCCACCGTATTTTGTTTTTTTTTTTTAAAAAAAAAAAAAAAAAAAAGGAAAGAAAGAAAGTGGGGGAGGCCAAGGGGCAGGGGACAGAACATGGGGGAGAAACAAAGGTGGTCAGTCGGGGAGGGGAGCCCCGGGTGGGGCTGAGCCTCAGTTGGAGTCAGAGTCCGAGGAGTCCCCCGAGGAGGAGGAGCTGGAGCTGCTGCCCTCGGACTCGTTGTCCTCATCCTCGTCGTCGTCCTCGTCGTCGTCCTCATCGTCATCATCCTCCTCATTCTGCGAGGCAAGGAGTGTGCAGTCACCAGGTGGCCGTCCTGGCGGGACCCCACTCTCCCCTCCCACCGGGCCCCGTCCATCCCACCTCATCCCCCTCCTCGCTCTCATCCTCGCTGCTGGATTCGGAAGAGTCCCCCCCGTCCTCAGAGGAGTCCCCGTTCTCATCATCCTCCTCGTCCTCGTCCTCCTCCTCCTCCTCTTCATCCTCTTCATCGTCATCCTCAGACTCCTGGGAGAGACGGAAGCGCATCAGTGGTCCCTGCCACACCACTCCAGGCCCCGCGGACCCCCCGCTCCCGGTCCCCCTTCTGAGAGGGGCTCCTTACCGACTTAGACTGCAGGGCCGTCCGGCTGGACTTGGGGTTCGGGCCTCGCAGCTTGGTCATGCTCTTACGTTTCTGTAGGAGAGGATGGGGACGTGGGCAAAGGGAGCAGCCGTGAGTTCCAAACATCCTCCCGCCCAACTTCCCTCCTTATCCCAACACCAGCCCGCTCCTAGACTCACATTCGAGATGTACTCTTTATATGCTGCACGGTCCTGGGGAGACAGACTCTGGGGGAGACAGAGAAGAGGGGAGGGTTGAAACACGACCCAAACCACTGCTGACTGAGCATGCTGGCCAAGTGCCAGGCAGTGGGCTGAGCACTGCCCGCCATCCCACCTTCGCCCGTCCCAGTCTCCCCGTACCTTGGGTCTCTGCAGAGAACCCCAGGGACCTGAGAACACAGCTCAGTGTTTCTGCTTAAGATGCCCTGAAGCCTTTTCTAAGCTACCCTGTCCTAGGACTGTTGGTTTTCATGTCTGTCCTGTTACTCTACCCAAATGGAGGCTCCAGATTCAGGGTCTTCCTCAACTCAGAGAAGCCCCATACGATGACTTCCATAGCCTGGCTGCAACACTCCTCCCCAGAAGCCAAGTCCAGAGCCACTGCCAACGCAGTGGGGCTCACCAAACTTCTGAAACACTTAAACCCTGCTAATTCCCTGGGTTCTTGGCCAACCTGCCTGGGTGGCCGGGGAGGACATCAGTGACTCTCCCCGCTTTACAGATCTGACTGCTCAAGCAAGGCACAGAAAGGAAGCTCAGAGGCTAGGGGCTGAGCCAGAGTCTAGGAGAGGTCCCCTGGTCCCAGCTGCAGGGAGGAAAAGGCAGTCTGATTTGGATTTTCCCACTCACTAGCTGTGTGACCTTGGCTAAGTTACTTAACCTCTATGAGCCTTGGTTTCCTTATCTTTGACAGTAATCATTACCCTGAAGGACTGCTGGGACACTGAATGAAATCATGAATGCAGACCAGCCACCACGATGCTTCCGTCTTCCTTCCTAGGGTCCCCCGGCCCTCTCACCTTGACCCAGAGGTCCAGGTGCACTTTGTACTGCTTCTGCTGCTCCTCGGCCTGCTTTTTGTAGTGCTCCTTCTGGCTCTGGGAGATGCGCTGCCAGCGGCTGCCAATCTCCACCATGCGCTCCTTCAGTGGCAGGTGGTTCAGCTGCCCGTTGGACAGAAGCTCCTGGGAGAACTTCTGGTAACCGTTCCTGGGAGGCGGGGGTGTTGCAGGGAAGGTCAGGAGACCAACCAAGCAGCCGTCCTGCCCTGACCCTCCCCATCCCTAGGGTGAACTCCAGTCCCCAGACTCACATGGGAGGCTTCTTGGGTTCTCCCTGGAACTTCATCTTCTTGGATGAGTTTGCAGCAGCCGGGGGTGCCCGCCTCTCACTCAGCTCTCTCTATGGGGACACCCGGAAAGGTCACACTCATCCTCCCACCTGCCCCATGCCATCTGACTCTCCTTTTATGTACCAGGAAGGAGGAGAAACTGAGGCACAGCCAAGGAGCAACTTCCTAACAGCTCACACCTGTGTCAGACAGGCACTGCCGTCTAAAAGTGCTTTCATAATTGCACTCACACGACTAGTATCACTGCCCTCGTTTTAGTGATGCATCACTGAGGCTCCCAGAAGGAAGTTAAGAGACTTACTTAGGGTCACACAACCCAAGCTGGGACTTCTGGCTCCAAGTCCCACGCAGTGAGGAAAGCCGCCCACCCAGGAGGGTGCTCCTGAGTTTTAAGTGGAGAGAGGTGGCCCCAGCTCCATCCTGCCCCACCGCGCTAACCAGAAGCCCTCTTTCTACCTCATATCGCTTTTGGTCTTCGGCCGCCTTCTTAATCCACATTAGTTTCTCCTTCTTTTCCATGTTGTTCCAAGTCATCTCCATGGCTTTCAAGGCCTTCTCCCGGTCGTTCTGGGGACAGACAGGGGTGTCAGCTGTGGGAAGGGTCACCTAGGGCTGGAGCGGGTCTGCATGGGCGGTGGCAGAACAACCCCTTTCCTATGAAATTAATAATAAAGCAACTACTTATCCAGAAAAAAAAGAGAAAGAAAAAGAAAACGGGAAAAGAAAACAGAAAAGCAACAACAACAACCACACACACACACACACACACACACACACACACACACACACACACCAAAAGAAAGAAAAAGAAAAGAGAGAAAAGAAAAAACCCCGAACAACCCCTTTCCCACTGCCTGCCACCTTGAAGCGGGCCAGGTAGTCGCCGATGACGCTCTGTTGCCAGATCTCCTCAGCTCTTTTGGGCGACTCTGGCAGCTTGCCCGGCTTCCTCTCCGACTGGGCCTTCAGTGCGGCCTCCCGGGCCTTGTACTTGGCCTGCGGAGGGGCGGCAGAGGCGTCAGCCTTCCGGCCACCCCCAGGGGGCGCACGTGGCTCGTCCAGCAGTTGAAGGCTCTCCCGGCCGCCGGCAAGGGTGGGGTGAGCAGAGGCGTGGGCCGGTGCAGATGTCTCCGGCCAGGGGCACAAGCCGCCCAGCGGCCCTGCTCCCCAGGGAGCTCACAGCCCACAGCTGACAGCTTCCCGCCTTCCGGCTTGCTGGGTTCCCAGCCCCACCATCTGCGCCCAGGCACCCTTGCGGCTCACACCCCACACACACCTGGGGCAGGGTGAGGAAGTACAGCTAGCCCCCAGGGGAGAAGCAGCCCAGACTCTGCCCGGCAGCCCCTCCGGTCTTGCAAGCCTGACCTTTTTCTTCTCTGACAGGTCGTTCCACATGCGGGCCAGCAGGCGGGTCAGCTCGCTCTCTGAAAGCTCAGGCCGCTCTTCCTGCAGCTGCCGCCGCTTTTCTTCCGAGAAGATGAACATGGCTGACACGGGCCTCTTGGGCTTCTCCGAGCCACCCTTGTAGATGTGCAAAGAGGGTCGGGGTCCACGGGGTGCTCACGGGGAGCCCCGCCCCCCCCCCCTCCCCCAGGACCTGCTTGGTCGTGCCCCCTGCCCACCTTGCCCCCTTCCTGGGAGGGTTTCTTGGAGGCTGGGCTGGTGGCTTGCTTCTTGTTGATGTTTAACATCTTCTCCTCCCCCAGGACCCGCTGCTGCTCCTCCTCAGGCAGGCTCTGCTTGGGGAGAAGGGGCGCCACGGGGCTGAATGTCTGGTCCCCAGGCTGCTTCCTGGTTGTCTTAAGGGCGCTGCTCACCAATTCCCCGGCCTCTCTCTGCCCGCTGCCCTCCCGAAAGGAACACTCAC
This sequence comes from Monodon monoceros, assembly GCF_005190385.1. NCBI lineage: Eukaryota > Metazoa > Chordata > Mammalia > Artiodactyla > Monodontidae > Monodon > Monodon monoceros. Next base: position 19,513,473 of record NW_021703786.1, read on the forward strand.
CTCTAGAAAACGGAGCAGTTCCACCTCATAATCTTTCTTTTTCTGGGGAAGGAAAGGGAGTCAGGGTCAGTACGGGGGCAGCCTCACGGGAGACCCTCCCATGCTCAGGGGACAAACAGTAGCCCTCAGCAGACCTTCCAGAGCCTGGACAGGGCCTAGTCTCCCTCCATAGATGGCAGGCGCGAGGCCCAAGAATCTGCCTGGATCAGCCCAGATGCTAAACCTAGCACAACACCATGTCTGAAGCAGGTGCCCAGGAGTCAGACCTCATGCTTCAAACCCCCAAGGCTCTCCAGGAGTCCTCCCTCTCCAGGGCTGGCTCCTGCCACAGCTCACCTGGTCGCACTTCTTGTGGTAGGCATCCTTCTCCTTCTGGGAGAGCAGCTTCCACTGCTGGCTGCACAGCACCATGCGCTCTGTACTGGGCACGTCCTTCATGTTGGCCATCAGCTCTGCGCAGTACAGGGAGTAGCTGTTCCTGTCACAACCGGCAGCAAGGGAGGAACGGCCCTGTGAGCGACCTGGGAGGCCCAGGGCGGCAGCCCCCTCACTTCCAGAGCCTGGGCTGAGGCCCTTCCCCAACCCGGCTCCCTAGCTGCCCACTCGCCCACCCGCCCCAGGGCAGCGCTCACGGAGGTGGCTTGGTGGGTCGCCCGTCAAACTTGTCCTTGAGCTGGCGTTCGGCCTTGGTGAGGGTGGACTTGGTGATGCCCTCCTCACTGATGTTGAGCTCGGGGTGTTTCTGGATATAGTCTCGCATAATCTCCTGCAGAGTGAGGTGGGGGGGATGGAGGGCAACGGGGTGTGGGGTTAGCTGGGGCCGGGGGGGTGGGGGAGAGCCGCTGGGAAGGGGAGGCAGGGAGCAAAGCTGGGGGGTGGCCGCGTGTCTGCTGTGTCACACGAGACGTGGTGCCCTGCCCTGCCCTAGCCTGAGATCTCATGGGGGGGCGGGGCGGGGAAGGTAGGGGCAGAGGTGAGGGGCCCGAAGGCCCCTCCCTCAGCGGTAGGACGGGGAGAGACTGCCTGCCGCAGAGTGCGGAGGCCGCAGAGTCAGAGGGCAGAGGCTCGTGAAGAGCCGGGCGGGGAGGAGCGCAGCGGAAGCCTAACCTCGTACTCCTTCCGCTGCTCCAGGGCCTTATGAATCCATTTCAGCCTCTTTTTGTCCGAGAGCTGAGACCACTGCTTCCCCAGGGAGTCCTTCACCTCCTTCGTAGTGGCCTGCAAACCAAAAGCCGTCAGACACACACAGGCAGCCAGGGGCAAGGGGGGAGGGGCAGGGGAGGGGGACACAGAGGCCCCCGCCCCCTCAGGCCACAGGAGGTCACGAGAGTGTCCCCCACAGGCCAGGAGGGGAAGGCAGAGAGGCGGCGGGGGTGGGGTGGGGTGGGGCGGGGGGTCCCGCCTGGGTGCAAGGGGACAGGCTCACACACGCACACATGCACACACTCGCACGCCAGCTGGCCCAGGCCCTGTCCATGCAGCCCACCCCTGGGGAGGGGCCTCCTCTCCTGCTCCCCTGCACCGTGCCCGGCCGATCTGGCGCGGCTCCCCCTTGCCACTACCGTGCGCCCTCCCTGCCACCCCTTGGCCGGACACTCACGTCTGGCCGCACTTTGAGGTACACCTTCTTCTCGTGGGTGTACCACAGCTGCTGGGGGGTTTTGGGCTTCTCAGGGATGTCCGACTTCTTGGCATTCTGGATTAGGTCTGGGTGATCCTCCCTAGCCAGGTCACGGGGAGCAACAGTCAATGGGGGGAGGGGGATCCTGCCAGGGCAGACCCAAGCTAGCTGCCCCACCCACCAAGGCTCCTTGGCCTATCAGCTGGGGCCTAGCGGGACAGCGGGTGCCTGCAGGTCCCTGCCCTTGAGCCTTAAGCCACTAGGGTCTACAGGTGACCCATCCACCTCCCGTGCCTCAAGTGCCAGGCTCTGGTCATTGCTACCCTCTCCTGCCGCACCCAGCGCCCTGTGGCCCTCCTCTGGGCTCCACTGCCTTACCTGAATCGGGCGAGGTTTCGCTCAAACTCCTGTTTCTCCCTCTGGAAGTCCTGAATATATTTCATCTGGGGGGAGGAGGTGACGGGGTCATCCACAACCCAAGGCCTGAGCTACAAAACCCACTAAGTCCTCCTTGCTAGCTCTTCTGCCTCCCAGTTGGTGATGTATACAGAGGATGTCGTGAGCAGGAAAGGGATGGCGGCCTGCCTTCCAGCGGGCTGAGGATGGGGAACTCTACCGTAGCCCAGACAGCGGGAGCTACAGGGGTCTCCCAGAACACATCCTACATCCTGTCCCCTCCCTTTAAGAAAGGGAAAGAATCCCAGGAAAGGGACATGGCATTATCCAGTCACACAGTAAGCAGCGACAGGGCTGGGACTCCCCGCAACACTACCCCTCTGCCTTTCCCCAACGCCAGGACACTCCCAGGGAGAGTCAGGAGATGTAGGTCTCGCTCCTGTCGCGCTCTCCTCCCGTGTCCCTGGCAGCTGATACTAATCCACCCCCTCAGAGGCGGCCCACAGGGCAAGTGGCAGGCTGAGTCCTGCTCCAAAGGGAGATCGCACTGAAGGGAACCCAGAGTGAATTCCTGTTATCTGGATTTTTCCCCCCATCTGCTACCTTTGGGTCCCTGGCTGTCCTTGGCGATCCTGACACCATCCCCACCCCCACCCCCTTCCTCAGTCATTGCCACCTTCCCTGCCTCTGATCCCTTCTTCCAGGCTCCTGGCTCTTTGGCTCCTTGAGCCCTCCCTCCCCCAGCCCCATCATTCTCCTTTGCTGTTTGGCTTCCCTTCCTTCGCCTGCACCGGCTTCTATCAGCCTGGTCCTCCCTTCCCACCATCCCACCTCCAGCCCGGTATCCTTCCTGCCTCTCCACACCCCTCACTCTGACTTCCTTTCCAGCCTGTCTCTTTCCCTTCCTCATCTACATCCTGTCCTGGCTCCCACTCAATGTCCATCTTTCCTTTATCCCTCTTCTTCCCAGATTCACAAATGAGTTCGCACTGGAGGAGGCCAGGGTCTCAAACTCACTGAGCGCAACCCCTGCCTCTCATCAGGCTCAAGAAGCGAGGTAGCTCCACTTCCCTCCGAGGGTCCCGCAGAAAACCGGGAGCAGAACCCAGCCTGCTCAGCCCCAGTCGCAGCCCTCCTCACACAAGACAGCAGCTTTTACAGCCGGAACGCACCACCCAGATCAGGCTCCCTCTCCACACCTCAGATCAAGATCAGGCCCGAAGGACTGAAGTAACTTACCGAAGGGCACATACACAGCGATTCAGCGGTAGCCAGGAGAACAGGCTCAAGACCTGTGTCCCCTGGGCCGGCACTCTGTCCACTCCACGGAGTTTCTTCTATCCCTCCCTGAACCTGAGACCCTCTGCCTCTCCCTCCCACCCCGCGGAAATGTCTCGGTGTTATGTGTACAGTCAGTTCTGTGACGGCCCCATCATGGGGGTCAAGAATGGCTCCAGCGATTCATACTCCGGCTTGGCTCAAGCGGTAGTTGCAGACAGCCGGATCTACCCAGCCAAGCTAGCTCCTTTTCTGGGTACAGAACCAGGCCACGTGAGCCCAAAGCCAGGGTGTGCAGACCAGGAAGAGGGCTACTCCCAGCGCTGGTGCCCTCCCGAAAGCTGGCTGCCTGCAACTCTGTGTCCTCTCCCAGCAAATAAATGTGCCCTCTTGTCTCTCCTGCTGCCCCTTGCCAACATCTCTCCCTGGCTCCATCTTACCATGTAGCATCTCCTCTGTGTCTGGGTCTCTCTCCCCACCCCACCTCACTCGTGTCCCAGCTGCAGTGCTTTGCTATCTCTGCAAGGTACCGCATGATCTCACTGTGCTGTGTCCACCCCTGCCTGGGAGGCTGGGCAGCCCCTGCCCAAGGTTAACGGGCTTGAGGGTCTGGGAGAGCGTGAGGCCACGAGGGACAATGTGTGCAAGGGGAAGCTTGCCCATGTAACCTGTGGACGTGGCAGTGGGAAAAGCACTAGGCAGGGAACCTGAACACTAAACTGGAGTCCTGGGACACGATACCCTCCTGCACCCCCGTTCATTGCCCACAAAATCAGGATAACCCAGTCTCCCGGCGTTACCTCTACAAGCATCAAACGAGACCACGTGGGGAAAGAGCAGAAGTGAACAGCTCTGCAGGCCTAACAGTGAGGACGTGTGTGTGAAAGAACACTACGGGTTTTGCCTGCCTCCGTCAGGGTTACACCTGCAGCAGTGCCCACGCCGGACAGTGTGTGGGCCTGGGAGAGGGTGATCAGGTGTGGCTGCCCAAGGCCCTACCCTGCTCAGCTGACCCACCCACGCCCCTGATGCCAGGTCCCTTGGTCTAAGTCCTCACCACCCCCGACAGATGACCTACACCATACCAGCTACTCCCAGCCTTTTCCCTCCCCGCACCTTGGTCCCCCTCCCCCCACCTTGGTCCCCCTCCCCCCACCTTCTTCTTCTCTGGCAACTCTTTGTATTTCTTGGACAGAATCTTGGTCAGGTCCAGGTTGCTCATCTCGGGGTGGAGTTTTGCGTACTTGGCCCGCTTCTCCATGAAAAAGCGGAAATAAGGGGTCAGGGGCTTCTTTGGGAAGTCCGGGTGTTTCTGGAAGGAGGGACAAGGACATGGTCAAGGTGAGACACCGGCCGTTCTTTGGACTTTGCCCCTCCAAACCTTTGTGCTCCTTCTCCTGGAAACTCACCTTGAGTTTTTTGCCTTTGTAAGGGTTTTTAACATGTTCCTGAGCATCGAGGATCAATTCTGTCAACGTACGGAACTTCCTCACCTGGAGGAAGAAGGGAGGTGAGTGGAAGGGGAAGTTCCGAAGAGGGGGACACCACCCAGGAACGAAGCCTTGTTCCCCAACAGGCCTTCTTTACTTTCCACTAGACTGAAGTTATCAAAGGAGGAGGGCAGGGGCCGACAGTGACACAACTCAGGCAGCCCTGACACCCAGGCAGACACCCTGCAGAGGCCCAGGCAGTCAGTACACAGCACAGGACAGCAACAAGGCGACCGCCTGACCTCGAAATGGTTGTTCATGTCAGCACCTCATTCAAACAGCTCAGGCAACAGACGCTCTAAGACGGTAAGTATTCAAGGCCACACAGCTAGAAAGTGGCAGAACTGAGAAGTCTTGGCCAGTGCTGTCAACCGTGCCACCTCCCGAAATGCACAAGGGCGACCACAAGAGCACCTCGCCTAGTCTCTTTCCTTCCTGTTTATAGACTTCTGTTCCATCTCCTCCACCAGGAAGGTTGAGGCAAGGGTAAGTGTAGATGTGTGTTCGAATGTGTCAGGAAGCATGTGGGGGGGATCCGTTACCTCGTTAGAAATCTCCACCCATTTGAGCTTGCACATGTCTCCAGAAAAGTCTTTAAATGCTACTTTTTCCCAGTCCATATGTGACTCGGTGGTTTTGAACTTGGAGCTGTCATTGGATGGAAGGTTGTTCTTCATGCATTCCAGCAAAGTAAGCATGTCTTCCTGGGACCAGCGGTCTGGGGAAGGGTAAGAAAAGCCATCACGCCTAGCTCATGCCAGCCCCCATCTGCTCCCTGGTCCTTAAGCACTCAACCCTTCCTTCCCAGAGCATCCCAGACCCTGATTATTTCCCATCTGAAGGCATACACAAGACATGGCCTGGCCTTAAGGAAAAGCCATGGCCATACGGATTAGAGTGGGGACTCCAGTCCAGACAGCATCAGGCCTAGAAACCCAGACGTGGACTCAAGTCTGGCTAACTTCAAAGCTATTATCATTTCTAACATGCCAGCCTGACATGGGTTACAGTTTACTGTAGCGAAGTGGGGGGAAAGGACGCTACAGTGATTTGGGACACTGCTGGAGAACAGCTAGCTTATCGGAGAAGGAAGGGAAGGAGGGAGGCAACACATCTAAACGTGAAGCTAAATTCAATCCAAGTTCTAGGTGGCTACCCTAAATGTGCAGACTGAGGAAGGGGTGTGGGCAGTAAGGAGAACCCATGCTGTTGTTTCTCTCCAGCACAGCTAGAAACTAGCATTAGAGGCATGAGTATTCCACCATCCTACTCCTCCTCTCAAAGAGAACCAAAGGAGAATTTGGGGTAAATAAAACAATGGTAGAACCATATAGGGCAGCTGTGAGGCAAGGCAGGCAGGTGGGCAAACGCTCCCAGGGCCCTGCTCCAGGGAGACACCACCCCTCTGCTCCCTCCCCTAGAATTCTGAGTTGTCTTCTCAGCCCAACTCCCCATGCAGGCAAAAAACGGAGTCTGGACCAGCTATTTCCAGCCACTGAAAGGTAGCTCCAGTGAGGCCTCTCTGGAGGGTGGCTACCCTGGAAAGTGAGCTGGGAGGACAGCTATCCAAGGCTAGGAGTCAAAAGGGCTCTTGTATTTACATCTGGTAACCTGGGCCAGGGTTTCCACAGATGGGTCACATGAACCCATAATCCTCTCTCTTCTCAATGTCCGACAGGCATTGACAGATGCTCAGATTCATCCTACCCCCTGCCACCCTACACACTGGATCCCCACTGGGTGGGGTAGGGTGTAGTTATTTATCTTTGAGGCCTCAAGCCATCAAAACACCCTTTCTCTCCAACCTGCCTCACCAAAAACTGTCCTCTTAATAACAATAAAGAACCTGAAAAGCCTCCCCAATCCCTCTCATCTCCCCCTTCCTCCACATTCCTCATCTTCCCTCCCGTTCCAGGACACTGTTGGGGACACACTAGAGCTGACTGGGAACCCCAGAAGGAAGACTTGCATATGCTTCCTTCTCCCCCTCTGACGTGGGGGTAATGGAGTGTGAAAAATACAGTTTATAGGTTCAAGGCCAAATAATTTGGGTTTAGCCAAACCCCCAGTGTAAGGGATGTTTGACACTCAAGCCGCTCCCTTCCATATCATTTCAGAGAATGCAGACTGGAGAAAACCTTTAGAAGGGGAGTGGGCCTTGCAGACCTACGTGAGAAAAGAGGATTTAAGTTAAAGAGGCCTGAGGGTCGGGGCTCCTACCTTGGCCTTTGGGGGCGGCCATTTCCAGGTCTGTGGGGCAGTCGGCTTCTCCGTTCATTCTCCAGCCGTCCAGCCACCTCCTCGGTCGTGCTGGCCAGGCAAGCCGGGGTCAAAGCCACCTCACCCTTTAGAAGAGACACCAGTCCCCATTCAGGCGGGCTGAGAGGTGCGGGACTGTCTATCCCTCCCTCCCCCAAAGGGGAGGGGGACATAAGCCCACACTCTCAGAGAAACCCAGCCAAGACTCTAGGAGGCTTAATGAGTTGGTGGGGGTGGGAGTGCGCTCCTCCTCTACCTCCTAACCACACAGCCCCCCGCCCCACAGCTCCTACAGCCCCGCTCCTCGGCGTGCGCCCTCCCCTGCCCACGCGAGAGACTGCTCCCAGCTCCCGCGTGCAGCTATAGCACCCGCCCTCCGCCCTCCTTCCCCCACCCCGGCCAAAAAAAAAAAAAAACAAAAAACTCCTCCTCTCCTGTGCGCCCCGCCCCGGGGAGGCCCCAGGCTGGAGGGCGGGGGAGGAGGAAGGGCGGGTAAAGGGCGCGCGCGGCCGCGGAAGCGGGCACGCGCTGTAGTCTCCTCCTCCCGCTCCCCCCCGGCCGGTTCCCCCCGCCTCCGCAACCCGGCGGGGACCCGGACGCAGCGCAGCCGCCGCCGGCCCCGGAGCGCAGCGGCCGCATCGCCCCCGGGGACCGGATCCGGATTCCCGCCGCCCTCCCCCTCGGGCTCCCGACGCCGTCCCCGCCCGCCTGGGCGGGCGAGCAGCCGGAGAGAAGCGGCCTGGCCTGCCCCCGCCCCCGAGCCACCCACCCCGGCCAGAGGCGCCGCCACCGCCCAGCCACCCCGACGCTCACGGAGGAGCCCGGCGCAGAGGCGCGACCACGGCGGGAACCGCCGCCTCCTCCCCCGAGCCTGCGGCCCAGCCCCGCCGGCGCCCCCGCCCCGGCCTCCGGGGAGCCGAGCCAAGGAGAGGGCGGGAGGACGGCGGCCGGGAGGCGGGGGAGCAGCGCTCACCGGCCCCGCCGCCCCCTCCGGCGGCCGGAGAGAACTGCGCCTGCCGGCTCGGAGAAGCGCGGGCTCCTCCGCCTGCGACCGGGTCTCGGCTCGGGCCTCGCTTCCTGCCCTCCCCTCCCCCGGTTCTCGGCGTCCTCTCCAGTGCCCTGGTCCTCTCTCGCCCAGTCCCCTGCCCGGAAGTCGCCCGGGTCTCCTCCGGGTGTCCACCGCACCCACGGCTCGCTCCCCGCCGCCCGGCCCCGACCCCGGCGCGCGTCCTCAGCCGCCTCGGTTACCCGGCGCAGCGCGGCCTCCGGGCTTCCCGCTCCGGCGGCTCCCTCCCCGGCTCTGAGCGGCGGCGCCCTCCCCCGCTCGACCGGGCACAGTCGCAGCTCCCTCCCGCGGCGGCAGCGGCTCCTCCTCCGGGCGCGGCGGCGGCGGCGGCGCTGGGGCGGCGGCTGCTGCTGCTGCTGTGGCGGCGGCGGCTGTGGCTGCTGCCTGCTGCTCCTCGCGGCGAAAAGCACAAAGCACAGCGCCCTCCGCCTGCAGGCAGCCCGCCCGCCGCCCGCCCGCCGGCCCCGGCCTCAGCTCGCACACCCCCCGCCGCCGCCGCAACCTCCGCCGCCGGAGCGGGGAGGAGGAGGGAGAAAGGAGGAGGAGCGGGAGGGGGGGGGGCGGGAGAAGCGGGGCAGCGAGCGCGTCCTTCCCCGTAGAGCGCTCACCGACCCCCGGGGAGCGAGCGCCAGCCCGCCCGCCTCGCCGGCTCCGCTCCCTCCCACAGCCTGCCCGGGCGGGCTCCGCGGGGGGCAGCTGGGAGGAGGGGCGGGAACTGGGGGGACCCGGGCGGCCGAGGCGGAGGGAAGGAAGGAGGGGAGGGGGGTGGTGGTGGTGGTGGTGGTGGTGGTAGTGGTGGTGGTGGTGGTGGTGGTGGTGGTAGTAGTGGCGGCGGCGGCGGCGGCGGCTGCCGCCGGGGAGGGGGGGGGGGGGGGGGGGGGGGGCGCAGCCCCCCGGGGGGCGGCGGGGCTCGGGTCGGTGGGGGGCGGGCGGGCGGGCGCCGAGAGCGACCTCGCCAGACCCGCGGGGGAAGTAGCAGGCTCGGCCGGCGCGGGAGGGCGGGCGCGAGGTGCGGCCGCAGAGAGGGTGCCCGGAGGGCCCCCAGGCGGTCGTGGAGGCTCAGGGGTCGGCTGCAGCTCTGCTCCGGAGCTCTCTCCCCAGTCTTTCCAGCTCAGATTCGGGCTTCCACTACAGCCCTCATACGCTCCCTTCGCCCGCCTCGCTGAGCGGGCGGTCCGCGCCCACCCTTACCCCCGGAGCGTAGCCACCGGCTCGGGGCGCACGCACGCCGATTGCGGCGCCAGGCTTCGGCGCCTGCCTCGCGGTCGTCTAGCTGCCGAGCAGCACACACACGAAACTTTCAAAAAAATTATCCCTACAAAATATTCTCTTTCCTAATTAAAAAAAAAAATCTCCTTTGCTCCTTAAACCCCGCAAAGGGCGAGGGGGCGACGGGCTCCGGCGGAGGAGCCTCTCTGGGAGCTGGTTCAATCCAGCCCGGCATGGCTCCCCAGGCCTGCCCGGGCGCATGGAGATCGGCGCCGCCGCCACTCTCAGCAACCCCTCTCCCCCGAAATCGGCGGCGCCGGGGCTCACTTACCGAGCGTGTGAATGGGAGCGCGGGCCAGGGGCACCTTAGGGGTGCGGCGGGCCGAAGAGCTGAGCCGCAACTCCGCCGCAGCCGACGCCGGGGCAGCAAGTCGCCAGACAAAGCCCGAGATGGCGAAGCGGAGCGACGGCTAATGGCGAGCCCCACGCGCCGCGCTCCGCCCGCCCCGCTCCGCCCGCCCGCCCGCCCGCCTCGGCGCAGCGCAGCGCCGCTCCGAGCGCTCGCCCGTCAGAGCCGCCTCGGCGCCGCCGCCGCCTCCCGGGCCACCCGGGCCTCGCCTGGCCCCTCCGCCTCCTCCGGGCGGCTTAGCCTCACCCCTTCCCTCCCACCGCGCTGGGGGCTGCACGAAAATAAAAAAAAAGAAAAGGAAAAATGCTTTTTTTTTTTTTTTCCTTTGGTAGGGCGGGCGTGTTGAGACTTTCGGATCTTTTTGCCCCCAGCTCGCACTCACCTGCGGAGCCGCCGGGAGGGCTGGGGGTGGGGGCGCGCGGGGCTGGAGCCGGCAAGCGCGGGTTGAAAGCTAGCCAAGCTCTGCAGCGCCCGACCCGGGCGTATACGCCGCCGCCAGTCCCCGCAGAGAAATCGTCCTCCTACCCCCGCCTCCATCGCTCTGCGTTTCTCTTCCAATCAGCCGATCGCTTGGCGGCTCCTCCATTCTCCGGCCAAGCCCGAAGCCTAGAGCGAGCTCCACTCCTCCATCTGCTCGCCCGGCTCCTCGCTCCCCTGCCGCGGCCGGCGAGACGACGTGGGGACGGAGGGGGATTTGCGAGGGAACCTGCGGCTTCCCGGTCCCATTGCTCCCTCCCCGCTACCTCCTGCCTCCTGCTTCTCTCCTGCGTCTTTCCAACTCTCCCCTGTCGCCACTGGTGTGTGTCTGAGTGTGTGCGCGCTTTTTTTTTTTTTTTATTGCTCTTTGCTTTTGCAACCCTGGAGCCAAGTGGGGGGGGATAGAAAGGGGGGGTGTTACCAAAAAGAAAAAAAAAGCAAGCAAGAAGCTCTTAGGTTTGTAACACATTGGAAAACCGGGGGAGTACCCCGCCTCGTCCGATATCGGAGCCCCGCGAGGGCCTTCCGGGTTTTAGAGCGAGCCTCACGCTATTCTCAATGCCCCTCACCTCCTTCGGGTTTAGGGTCCGAGGAGTCCGAGCAAATAATTCTCCCCCTGGGCCGTAGCAAGGGGGTGTCAGGGTGAGAGTTGGGGGCATTTCTCAAGAAGCAAAACCATCCCTCCCACCCCAGCTTCGGTAGCTGGGCCGGAGTCCGGGTTGAGAGCAAAAATCCTGGTTGGTTTAGGCGAAGAGGATTCCGGGGCAAAGTCGGAGCCGCGAGACCGCGCTTCGAGCATCTCCCCTTCGGTCTCTGCCGCCTGTCCCCTGCCTGCTCCCCGTTTAATTTTTTTTTTTTTTTTTTTTTTTTTTTGCCCCCTCGCCTTTAATCTAATTTCTTTCAACTCCACCTTTGTTGTTAACCGGCGTCACGCCCGGACTAGCCAATCCCCGCCACGCAATCAGCTTGTCAAAAAGGCTCGGCCAGCCCTGGGAAAACAGGCCGCGGGCACTGCCCCCCCAACCTTACCCCCCGCCCCCCGCACGGCGGCGGCGGCAGGGAGCCGCGAGGGGAGCCTTGCACCCCGGCATCGCCGCCCGAGCCGCAGCGGGGCAGCCTCCTCGTAGGTTTCCGCTCTCCACCATCCTGAGGGCCAGGGATTTTAGGCCCTGGGCGGGGATCGAAAGGCCTGGGCGGGACCACCATCTACCCTCCCATTGCCGTCGGCTGTGGTTGTCTGTCTCTGCCTCTCCTCCTCCGAGGAAGGTTCATCTGGACGCAGGAAGCCAGAAGACAGTCTGAAGAACGCCTGCTTCCAATCGGCGAGCCTACGGCTTGGGCCATCGCTCCGGGGGCAGAGCCATTGCTCCCGGGTCCCGGAATGCCATCTACCACACCAACACTGCTACGGCCCACGTCTCGACCAGCTGGATCACCGGCCCCTTTGGACTCTCCCCTGGCACACAGCCTTCTCCGTCCTCACACAACAGCCTCGCTGCTGCTGTAATTCCTCTTGTCTCCTGGGAGAAATGAGATTCCTTTCACAGGACTTCCATAGCCCACATCTGCCACGTTTCACAAACAAGGAGGAAAATCCTGTCAAGGTCTGGTGTGTCTGGATATTTCAGTGGGTAGGGCATGTAGGAGGGGCCGATTTACCTTGACGCTATTGAAGCTTACGCTTCAGGGCTCCTCATCGCAGGGCCTGTTGAAGGCCCTGTCCTTAATTTTGATTCATCATTTGGTATTATTTTTGAGTCTCCCCCTCCCCTCCAATTGTACAAGTTTTAGCCCCACAAACCCAGCTCTGCCCTTGGAACCTACAGAGTGCATTTTGTGTAGGACCAAGACATCTCACACTGCACTTCGAGCCTGCAGGGACTGACTTTCTTGTTTTGACTGGGAAACAGCAAAGGGTTTGGAGTCAGAAGTCCCAGCTTCCGAGCTTCTCGGCTTCCCAACCTTCTTAACAGTGTGAGTTTGATTGAATCTCTTAACCTCATCTGATCCCAGTTTCCTTGTCTGTAAAATTAAAATAGCAATCCTATGTTCTCTGCTTTCCTCGCCAGGGGCTGGAGGGTCGAGTGAGATGATATATGTAAAACTGTAAAATACTCCACAATGTCACTTGCGATGTTTACAATGAGACTTAGACCCCAAGAAAGTTCCAAGTCTTCCACACACAGATCTGGAGTCCAGGTGTCCTGGCTCCTGGCCCTGAACTTCTTGGCTGGGCCAAGGGGCCTTTCGGTAAAGGGCTTTGGAATAAAACAGGATGAACATGAATCATAAGAATGATAATAATAATTATTATTTTTAATTAATTTATTTTGGCTGCATTGGGTGTTCGTTGCTGTGCGTGGGGCTTTCTCTAGTTGCGGTGAGTGGGGGCTACTCTTCATTGGGTTGCGTGGGCTTCTCATTGCAGTGGCTTCTCTTGTTGCGTGCAGAGCACAGGCTCTAGGCGCGCGGGCTTCATTAGTTGTGGCATGCGGGCTCAGTAGTTGTGGCTCGCGGGCTCTAGAGCGCAGTCTCTGTAGTTGTGGCCCATGGGCTTAGTTGCTCCCCGCCATGTGGGATCTTCCCAGACCGGGGCACGAACCCGTGTCCCCTGCATTGGCAGGCGGATTCTTAACCACTGCACCACCAGGGAAGCCCAAGAATGATAATTATTGATTTTTCATTTCTTGGGCAGCAAAAACCATAGCTGGCACTTTTCCCACTTGGAAACCAATTGGCTTGTTTTACATCTATTGTGTCTCTGGTGAGGTCAGGAGTCTAGGACTTGGGCTATGAGGGAACCTACCCTTGGTCTTTTTTATATGCCGCCTCTCCCAATTCACTCCCCCCTCCCTCCCAGTTTTCTGCCCTGTGCCTTGAAGCAGAGCCTCAGCATTCCACAACCCCAGCCAGGCTGGTGACAAGGCATAATCCTAGTTACTCATTCTCCACTTGGCCCCAGCCTTTCCTTGGGTTGCCAGTATCCCAGCACTAGCTCATATAAAACCCTTACTGTGCCTGGAATGCATTAACCAAAGTGTGGCACTAATTCCTAGTGTACATGGAGTAATTTTAGATAGTGTACAGATGAATATATTGTTTTCAAAGTTATGTATTATATTGCGTATTTGGAAATGCATTTTTTTTTAAAATTTAAGATAGTGACATAAACCTGCTTCTTTTTTGGGGGGAGCTACTGTCCCTCATTTATTTTTTTTCTTTTTTATTGAGGTGTAACTTACAGATAATGAAGCGTACACATCTTAAGAGTACAGCTTGATGCATTTTTACCTATGTATACATAGTTTACATGTTACATATATGTATGTATATATATTCATGCATACATATACATACATGTATAATGCAACTACCACCCTGATCAAGATATTGAATATTTCTAGCATTGAGCAAGCTCACTCAAAGTCAATATTCCCCTCCAAATGTCACCAGTATTCGGAGCTATTGCCATAAGTTTTGCCTGTTTTTGGAGTTCATATGCATGGAATCATTCAGTCTGTATTCTTTTACATCTAACCTCTTTCACTCAACATTATGTCTAAGATTAATTTATGATGTTGCACGTAATACTGGTTCATGCCTTTTCATTGCTATGTAGTATTCCACTGTATAAATATACCACAATTTATTCTTTCTACTTCTAATGGGCATATGGGTTGTTTCCAGTTTTTGACTACTATGAATAAAACAGCTTCAAACCTTTTTGTGCCTATATTTTGGTGGATATATGCATTCATTCCTCCTGGGTGTATTTCTAGGAGTGGATTCCTATATCATAGGCTATAAATATATTGGACATTATTTGATACTGCCAAGTAGTGTTGTCAGTGTTTTTGGATTTTGGTCATTCTAATAAGTGTGTGGTGATATCTCATTGTTTTAATTTGCAATTCCTTAATGGCATATGATGTTGGATATCTTCTCATATGCTTAGTTGCCATCCATATATCTTTTTTGGTGAGATGTCTGTTCAGATCTTTTGCCCAGTTTTTCAATCAGGTTGTTTTCTTTTTTTTTTTGGCTTGCCATGCAGCATGTGGGACCTTAGTTCCCCGACCAGGGATTGAACTGCCAGGGAAGTCCTGACTTTGTTTGTTTTCTTATTGTTGGGTTTTAAGAGTTCTTTGTATATTTTGGCTAACAGTCCTTTATCAGAGGTGTCTTTTGCAAATATTTTCTCCCAGTTTGTGGCTTGTCTTCTCATCCTCTTGACTTTGTCTTTCTCAGAGCAGAAGTTTTTTATTTTAATAAATTCCAGTTTATCAGTGATGTCTTTCATGCCTTTGGTGTTCTATCTAAAAAGCCACCACCATACCCAAGGTCACCTAGGTTTCTTCCTGTGTTATCTTCTGGGAGTTTTATAGTTTTGTGATTTAGATTTAGGTATATGATCCATTTGGGGTTAATTTTTTGTGAAGGATATAAGATCTATATCTAGATTGATTTTTAAATTTTTTGCATGTGGATGTCCAGTTGTTCCAGCAACTTTTTTTTTTTTTTTTTTGGCTGTGCCACGCAGCTTGTGGGACCTTAGTTCCCCCGACCAGGCATTGAACCTGGGCCCATGGCAGAGAAGGTGCCCAGTCTTAACCACTGGACCACTAGGGAATTCCCCAGCACCATTTGTTGAAAAGACTATCTTTGCCACATTGTATTGCCTTTGCTCCTTTGTCGAAGATCAGTTGATTATATGTATGTGGATCTATTTCTGGGCTCTCTATTATATTCCATTGATCTATTTGTCTATTCTTTCACCCATACCACACTGTCTTGATTACTGTAGCTTTATACACATCTTGAAGTTGAGTAGTGTCATTCCTTGAACTTTGTTCTTCTCCTTCAATATTGCATTGCCTATTCTGGGTCTTTTGCCTCTCCACGTAAACTTTAGAATCAGTTTGTTGATGTCCACAAAATAACTTGATGGAATTTTGATTGGGATTGCTTTGAATCTGTAGATCAAAATGACAAGAACTGATGTCTTTTTTTTTGGCTGCATTGGGTCTCCATTGCTACACGTGGGCTTTCTCTAGTTGTGGCGAGCGGTGCGCGGGCTTCTCATTGCGGTGGCTTCTCTTGTTGCGGAGCACGGGCTCTAGGCGTGCGGGCTTCGGTAGGTGTGGCATGCAGGCTCAGTTGCTCCTTGGCATGTGGGGTCTTCCTGGCCCAGGGATCGAACCCGTGTCCCCTGCATTGGCAGGTGGATTCTTAACCACTGCACCACCAGGGAAGTCCAGAACTAATGGCTTGAAAATATTAAGTTTTCCTATTCATGAACATGGACATTTCTCCATTTATTTAGTTCTTCTTTGATATTTTTCATCAGAGTTTTGTAATGTTTCTCATATAGTTCTTATACATATTTTGTTAGATTTATACTTAAGTATTTCTTTTCTTTTTTTTTTTTGAGTGCTAATGTAAATAACAGTTTTTTAATTTCAAATTCCTCTTGTTCATTGCTGATATATAGGAAAGCAATTGACTTTTGTACATTAACCTTGTGTCCTGTAACCTTGCTATAATCATTTATTAATTCCAGGAGTGTTTTTTGGTTGATTCTTTCAGATTTTCTACATAGATGAGTGCGTCCTCTGCAAAAAAAGACAGCCTTATTTCTTTCCTCCTAATCTGTGCTTCTTTCTTCCTAAACTTTCCTTTTCTTTTCCTTTCTTTTCTCCTTATTGCATTAGCTAGGATTTCCAGTACGAGGTTGAAAAGCAGTGGTGAGAGAGAACATACCTACCATGTTCCTGATCTTAGTGGGAAAGCGTCAAGATACGCACCATTAAGTATGTTCGCTGTACCTTGTTTGTTGATCTTCTTTATCAAACTGAGGAGCATACTCTATTCCTAGCATGCTGAGAGTTTTTTATGATGAATGGGTATTGAATTTTGTCAAATGCTTTTTCTGCCTCGATTGATATAACCGTGTGAGTTTTCTTCTTTAGCCAGTTGATGTGATGGATTACATTAATTGATTTTCAACTATTGAACCAGCTCTGCATATCTGGAATAAATCCTACTTGGTTGTGGTGTATAGTTCTTTTTATACATTGTTGAATTTGATTAGCTAATATTTTGTTGAGAATTCTTGCATCTCTATTCATGAGAGATATTGATCTGTAGTTTTTTGTTTTTTTTCTTGTAATGTCTTTGGTTTTGGTATTAGGGTAATGCTGGCCTCGTAGAATTAGTTAGGAAGTACAGTTATCCCTTGGTAACCACAAGGGCTTGGTTCCAAGACCCCTGCAGATACCAAAATCCACAGATACTCAAGTCCCTTATATAAAATGGCTTAGTACTTGCATATATCCTATGAACATCCTCCCATATACTTTAAATCACCTCTAGATTACTTATAATACCTAATACAATGTAGCCGCTATGTAAATAGTTGAAAATACAATGTAAATGCTACATAGATACTTGCCAGCACACAGCAAATGCAAGTTTTGGTTTTGGGAGCTTTCTGGAAAAAATTTTTTTGGAATATTTTGAATCCACAGTTAGTTGAATCTGCAGATGTGGAACCTGAGGATACAAAGAGTTGACTGCTTCTATCTTCTGGAAGAGACTGTAGAGAATTGTTATAATTTCTTTCTTAAGTTTTGTTTTGTTTTTGCGTTACGTGGGCCTCTCACTGTTGTGGCCTCTCCCGTTGTGGAGCACAGGCTCCGGACGCGCAGGCTCAGCGGCCATGGCTCACGGGCCCAGCCGCTCCGCGGCATGTGGGATCTTCCCGGACCGGGGCACGAACCCGTGTCCCCTGCGTCGGCAGGCGGACTCTCAACCACTGCGCCACCAGGGAAGCCCTTTCTTAAATGTTTGATAGAAATCACCAGTGACCCATCTGGGCCTGGTGCTGCTTGTTTTAGGAGGTTACTAATTATTAATTCAATTTCTTTAGTAGATAAAGACCCATTCAGATTTCTTCTTGTGTGGATTTTGGCAGATTGTATTTTTTAAGGAATCGGTCCATTTCATCTAGGTTATCAAATTTGTAGGCATAGAGCTGTTTTTAATATTTCTGTATTATCCTTTTAATGTATATGAGAGCTATAGTGACGTCCCCTCTTTCATTTCTGATATTAGCAATTTGTGTCTTCTCTCTTTTTCTTAATTACCCTGGCTAGAAGCTTATCAATTTTGTTGATCTTTTCTAAGAACCCGCTTTTGGTTTTGTTGATTTTCTCTATTGATTTCCTGTTTTCAACTTCATTGATTTCAGCTCTGATTTTTATGATTTCTTTTCTTCTGTTTAATTTGCATTTAATTTGCTCTTTTTGTTCTTGTTTCCTAAAGTGGAAGTTTAGAGTATTGATTTTGGGTCTTTCTTCTTTCTGATACTATAGGCACGTGGTGATATAAATTTCCCTGCAAGCAATGTTTTTGCTACATCTTACAAATTTTGATAAGTAGTATTTTTGTTTTCATTTATTTCAAAATATTTTTAAATTTCTCTTGAAATTTCTTCTTTGACCCATGTGTTATTTAGAAGTGTGCTGCTTTATCTCCAAGTATTTTGGGATTTTCAAGCTATCTTTCTGTTGTTGACTTTTACTTTAATTCCATTGTGTTCTGAGGGAAGACATTGTATGATTTCGTTTTTTTTTTTTATTATAAATTTATTTATTTATTTATTTGTTTATTTTTGGCTGCATTGGGTCTTTGTTGCTGTGCAAGGGCTTTTTCTAGTTGTGGTGAGTGGGGACTACTCTTTGTTGCGGTGTGCAGGCTTCTCTTGTTGCGGAGCACAGGCTCTAGGCGTGCAGGCTTCAGTAGTTGTGGCACGCGGGCTCAGTAGTTGTGGCTCAAGGGCTCTAGAGCGCAGGCTCGGTAGTTGTGGCGCATGGGCTTAGTTGCTCCACGGCATGTGGGATCTTCCTGGACCAGGGCTCGAACCCATGTCCTTTGCATTGGCAGGTGGATTCTTAACCACTGTGCCACCAGGGAAGTCCCTTTTACTTTATATCTATACTATATGATGGATGCTCACTAAATTTATTGTGGTAATCATTTCATGATGCATGTAAGTCAGATCATTATACTGTACACTTCATCTTTGATATACGAGTCATTTAATTCTGTTATGGACATAAGTTATACTCTGTATGATTTCAGTTCTTTTACATTTGTTAAGGTTTTTTTGTGGCCTAGAATATGGTCTGTTTTGGTGAGTGATCCATGTGCAGTTGAAGGGAATGTGTATTTTGCTATTGTTGCTTGGAATGTTCTACAACTGTAACCTAGGTCAAGTAAGTTGATGGTGCTCTTCAGGGGTTCTGTATCCTTAATAATTTCCTCTCTACCTGTTCTATGGATTATCGAGAGAGTAGTTGTAGTTTCCTACTGTAACTGTGGATTTATCTGTTTCTCCTTTCAGTCCCATCAGTTTTTGCTTCATGTATTTGAAGCTCTGTTAAAAAATTATAAAAAAAAAAAAATTATATATGCTCCATTAAAAAACTATATATGTGGAAATGAGTGTTCACATATAAATATATCTGGAGGAAAACACTCTAAATTATTAACAATGGTTACTGGGGTGGAGGTGGGGTATTGGAGGCTTTTATTCTCTATGTTAAATAGTTCTGTAATTTTAAATGTTTTATAGTATACATGTATTATTTTTGAAATTTGAAAATATACAGACATGTTTTAAGGGAAAGAGAAAGATGATTGCATGGCTGCAAATGTGTCCTCCTAGCCTGGGCTATCTTGGAAAAAAGTCAGCTGGGTGCTCTCTGTGCCATTCCTGCCAAGCTCCCAGACCATGGCTTCTACCTCCTGCTTCTGCTTGCTTACCAGCCCTTCCTTCCTCACTTCCTGTCATCTGGCTTTGGGCCCAGGTGCCTGGGAAAGAAACAATTTTTTGAGGTCACCATGTGGCCTGCCAACCCAGCAGGCTTTCCACCATGTGACTTGGCTTTGCTGAGCAAATTTCACCCACTTCATCTTCAGATTATTTCTCAATGTTTTCCATTTTCCAGACTCTTATTCTCTCAAGATATCCCCCCTTTCTCATCACTGGGCCAGCTCTTACTTTTCCCTCAGGAATCAGAGTAAATGTCTCCAGGAATCCTTGCCAAACCTCAGCCGGCCTCTGCTCCCAGCACTCCCTGCAGAATTACGCATCATTCTTGTTGAACGCCTGGCTCCCACGCAGACTGGAAGTCCTATGAGAATTGGGGCTACGTCCACCTGTCTCTGCTATTGACTCACTTACATGGAAGGATTCCCAATTTGCCTCTTTGCAGCCAACCTCTCCTGTATATAGCTCCCAGGTGAATCACTTTCATCATGTCATCCCCAGTTCTAGAACCTGCAGTGACTTGCTGGTGCCTATTGAATCAAACCCAAACTCTTCCTCTTGTGTATATTTAATTACATCAACATTAAAGATTTCTGTTCAATGAGGTGGACAAAGTTAAGAGAGAGATGACAAAATGGGAGAATATTTTTGCAACGTCCAAAACCAACATAGATTCTTCCAGATCTCTTGCAAATCAACCTCCAAAAAGGCATCAATAGAAATATGATCCAATGATGTAAAAAGACTTTATGTAAGAGGAAACGTTAAAGACTAATCACCAAGTGCAAAGATGCTCAAACTCTTTGGTGATCAGACAAATGCAAATAAAACAACAGTGAGGGGGCTTCCCTGGTGGCTCAGTGATTGAGAGTCCGCCTGCCGATGCAGTGGACACAGGTTCGTGCCCCGGCCCAGGAAGATACCACATGCCGCGGAGCGGCTAGGCCTGTGAGCCATGGTCGCTGAGCCTGCGCGTCCGGAGCCTGTGCTCCGCAATGGGAGAGGCCACAACAGTGAGAGGCCCGCGTACCGCAAAAAAAAAACCCCAAAAAACAGTGAGATAATACCTCAGTCGGGGTAGGAAAAATCAGACAGCTGGATAATATCAATCATATGGGAATATAGGAACCTCCTGCTCTGTTTGTGGGAGTGTGGCCTGGTGCAGACATTGCAGAGAAAAATATGGCTGTACTTAGTCAAATGAAGGCAGATGTATTTATACCCTATGACCTAGCAAGTCCACTCCTGGCTTCTACATTTATAACTCAGAGAGATTCTCACTAGATCCATAAGAGGACAAGGCTGAGGATGTGCATTGCAGCATTGCTTACTGGAGGGGAGTTGGGTGCAGTCAGATGTCCCTCCCTGGGAGAGTGAAGAGGCCAAAGGTGGGGAATGCCCCCATGGAGCACCCCACAGCAATTAAAACAACTCTGTTCCTGGCTGGATCCAACTCAGGGCAACCTGGCTGGATCTTAAAGCCACAGTGCTGGGTGCAAAGAGGACGAACAGAGCAAGGCCTAGAACACAGTGCTGGTAATTTATAGAAATACACACTGTATGGTCAGGCCATTCAAGATGGCTGTTCTCTTGCTCTGTGTACATCCCCTGCCCAACCAGTGCCTGCTTCACCTATACCCTACGCACATGACTGACCTTCCTATGTACTTGCCCCAGGCCCAGCTAGTGATAGCTTATCAAAGGGTGGTGAGGGGCATGCCTCTCTGCTGCTTTCCCTGGTAACTAATGAGCCAACCTGATGTCAGTTCCCCCTATATGTGGCAGTCTCCCGTTCCCTTAGGGAGCGAAGACTGCCACCACGTCCTGTCTGCCGTACATGGTGAGGTGTCGCTCCAGGACCTTGCTTCACACATGTAAGCTCCCCCATCCATTAAACCATCGATGTGTCTATTGCTGACTCTGGGCTCTTTCTTCGGTCTCGAAGCTGGGCAAGCACAGGGCTTGTAGGCCTGTGGGGTACAGCCCAACACACACATACCCCCTGAAACCAACCAAAAAGAGACATTCTGAGAAATTTAGTTATGGATTGAATGCTAATTTTTTGCTAATTTTGTTGGGTGTGACAATGGCACTGCAGTTGGGCTCAAAAATGATCAGTGCTGGGGGGGACGCATAGCTGAAAGGTATAAGGGTGAAATGGCATGACGTATGAAATTTACTTTCAAGTATTTAGTTCAGCAGAGGGAAAAAAGAGAAAGTGTATTTTAGGCAAAGATTTAAGCAAGATTTTAAGGCAAAATCTTGATAAGTTCTGCGTCTGGGAGATGAGTATATGGTGGTTTGTTGTACTATTGTCTCTACTTTTGTGTATGTATTAAAATTCATAATAAAACTTAAAACAATATCAATGATACATATTTTCAAGACTATGTTCACACAAAAAGATACACATTAAACATGTGAGAGTGACCGCCTATGGAGGGGAAAGAAAATAGGAGGGAATAGAAAATGAGGACAAAGGGGAAGGAAGGACAGAAGGAAGGAAATAACGGTCAACGAAAATCCACTCTGGGAGGATGATTAACTTAACCCTTTGCACCTAAAGTCCAAAAGAAGGAGGAAAGAAATTGATATCCCCTATACCTCTACCACCGTGGCATTTTAATTTTTTCCATCTAAGCCTCTAACCTTCATTCCTGTGCCCACCGTACTTTTCCACAAGGCTGTCACCATGACAGTCACATCACTGCGTGCTTCCCCTAGGAATAGGAATGTGCTTTTTCTTTTTTAATTAATTAATTTTTAAATTTTTTGGGGGGCTGTGTTGGGTCCCGTTGCTGCGCAAAGTCTTTCTAGTTGCGGCAAGCAGGGGCTACTCTTCACTGTGATGCCCAGGCTTCTCATTGCGGTGGCTTCTCTCGTTGCGGAGCACGGGCTCTAGGTGTGCAGGCTTCAGTAGTTGTGACATGCAGGCTCAGTAGTTGTGGCGCACGGGCTTAGTTGCTCTGCGGCATGTGGGATCTTCCCGGACCAGGGATCAAACCCGTGTCCCCTGCATTGCCAGGCGGATTCTTAACCACTGCGCCACGAGGGAAATCCTAGGAATGCACTTTTGCTTACTCAGTGCCAGCACTGGGCTAGGACCCACTGGTGTGTGATCTCAACTCATCCTCTCAGTAACATTATGAGGTAAGTACCGTGTCCTGACCTCCATTGTACAGATGCAGAAAACTGAGCTCAGGAATGTGGTTCTTAGCTGGAATTTCAAATATCTCGGCCTCAGATGCCCAGGATCACGTGATTGCACCAAGCTGATCCAATCACTTCTTCATCATCATGGTTATTTTTAGGGCCTGCCTAATGGTCCATTATATTGGTGTCGGGTAATTCACTGTAATTTACTAACAGCTCTCCTGTTGCTGAGTATTTGGACTCTTTCTAGCTTTTTGCTTTCATAGACAGTCCCGCAAAGAATAGTTTCAGGTACAGAGATTTTCAACTCTGTTGAGTTATTCCCTTGCCAGGAGTGGGTTAGGCTTAGGTTACTCTGTGTTCACACGAAAGGGTGTTCCTCATGGCAGTTAATTCACGGTGAGGTAGTTTTCCTGAGAGGAAATGTGGACGTGGGGGGCAGGGCATCTGCGAGGAGAGGGGGCAGGAAATGTCGGGAGAGTAAGGTCTCGGGCCAGGCAGGAAGCTGGATCCCGATGGATTTTTTGTGGTCTTCACATTTCCTTAATGCCTTCCCTGCTGACTTAGGGTGTCCCTCTGTCAAGCCCTGGGGACTGGGACAACTCTGTGGGACATGACGCTGCCGTGTGTGGGAGGTGAGTGGCTGAGACTACTATCCTGGGGCCAGAGTAGCTCTCTGGCCCTTTGGCGGCCGCCCTGGCCAGCCTGGGAGGGGTCAGCTGGGGATAGGCAGTATGTAAATATAGATCCAGGGAAGGAAGCCAGGCGGCCCAACACTGCACTGACCTCTCTTTGGAAGGTTGGGGTGGTGAGGGGTGATGTCCTGACACCTTCCTCACCAGGGGTGGGTGACACCTGGCCCAGCAGTCCCCAAGAGTTGCTGGAAGTGGCTGGGGGTGGGAGTGGGGGGCAGGGCCTCCAAGGGCATCACAGTGGGGGCTGGTGGAAAGCTGGTCAAGAGATGCTGTTCCTGTGTGACTGATGGCAAATCGCATTTTCTCTCTGACAATTTCTGTTAGCGGTGCTGCCCAGCCTGATGTGTCCAGGCTAAGGGGCTAACTGGTCCTAAGGGATGTGGGGTTCACTGTGCAAGGGGCAGGGGGCGCCCCTCTCCCCACCTCCATGGGTCTTGCTTATTTTGGAGAGGAGGGATGTCGGGGGCATAAACTTGTCTTCCCTTGCTCTCCCACCCCCTCACTGGGTGCTGGCCCTCTCCACCCTAGGGCTCTGGCCTACCAGCCCTGCCTCTCCCCCAACTCTAGTGCCACACCCCTCCCCCAGCCTGGCCCTTCCTGCCCCCTAGGGCCACAGCCCTGCACCAGCTCCACACCATACATTCCTTCTCCACCTGGTCCAGCCCAGACCCCTTGGACCCCCGACCCTGGGAAGGGAATTCCAGCATGGCACTCACTCCACCACAGATGCATTTATTAGTAAAACCTATTCCCAAGCATCAAGGGGAAGGGTGCTAGCAGGGTGAGTGACTTTTTCCACTTGGCAGTGTTCAAGGAGCAGAGGGTAGGAAGGGGCAGGGGCATCCCAGTCAGAATAACAATACCAGCAGCTAACTTTACTGAACTCTTCTGATGGGGTCTGAGGCCAGGCGCTGTGCTAAGCAATCACTTTATAGGCAAATGTCTCCTTTAATCCTTATAACAAACCTACGAAGTAGGTACCATTATCGTCCCCATTTTACAGATGAGGAAACTGAGGCATAGGACAGTGAAGTGGTGGGAAGCAGCTGTGAGCCTTCAGGAGGTACCTGAGAGCCCTCTCTCAGCCTCCTTTTTTTCTGTCACACCCTGATTCTCAGTTTCAACCATCTCTCACCACTTCCAGTTCTTTCAACTCTTTTTATATTTTTCTTTTGTAAAAAAATAGATTTTGCCCATATTCTGCAGCTCCCACTGTCTCCTACCCCAATTGGTCGAATCTGGGTTCTCCCCAAGATTTGGTTCAAGTGGAGCTGAGGACGGTGTGTCTCTAATTGGGGCTCGCATGCGCGAGTGTGCCTGTGTGTAGCTGAAGTACAATGAAAGCTCTGAGGATACACAAGGTATAAATTACAAACCTCCCTCCCCCCCCCCCCCCATCTCCTCCCTATCTTCCCACCCTCCCCCACCCCCCATCCAAATCAAGAATGGACTGTACACTGCCCCCCACTCCCAACCCCAAGGCAAGGTCTTGTCTCAGTCACTTCTGTGTCCACGGGGGCCCAGGACCTTAGATAAATGTTTGTGGAATGAATGGATGAGTGAATGAATGAGAGCGTGGGGGAGGGAGCAGCACTTAGGAGTCCTGAGTCCCAGCCCTGATTTTGTCCTCACCTGCACCTTGCCCTCACCAGGACACCTTCCTCTGCCCCAGAGAAGAGGGTCCCCAGTGGGAGCAGAGAGGGGGAAGAGAGGGGCCAGCAGGGGCATCTCTAAGCATGGAAAGGTGGGTGACTGAAGTAGATTCTGGCCTCAGAGGTCAAATCCCAGCTGTATGGCTCAGGAGCTATGTGACTTTGGGCAGGCTTGAAGAAGGATGACTACTGTATAATAGTCCTTTCAGATTTTACGAAGCCCTTTTTTCACATTAACTTTGGTCCTCAGAAACCATCCTGTAATGTGGGTGTGATTATCAATAGACCCATTTTACAGATGAGGAAGCAGAGGCTGGAGAGATCCAGGGACTTGCCCAAGGTCACACAGAAAGCAGGAATTTGAATCCCCCCCCCACCCACCCAACACCCATCCTCTTTACTTCCCGTGTCTGTGTCATGAGGAGGTAGGGCTTGAATCTAAGTCTTCCAGGGTGGGACCCCCAGGTGGCAGTGTGGCCACAGGAGGGACTGCACAGCGAATCCCCCTACTGTGGGCCCCACTGGCCTTTTCTATCCAGAAAAGCCAGTCTACCCTTCATACAAGGTTTCCTAGACACCCTTTCCTTCCCCCACCCGTGGCCCCAGGGCCTCGACTGCTGCCCCAGGAGGGACCTGGGAGTCCATAGGGTACCCATGAACTTCTGCTTTTCCTGGGAGAGTGGGGAAGTGGAATGATGGAGGGGGCTCTGGGGCCTGGGCCCTCCCCTCACACAGGCATGGCCACCTCATCATATTCATCCTGACCGTTCTCCTCATCGAAGTTCGGCTTGGCATTGTCAGCATCCAGCTGCGGGGAGGCAGGAAGGACATAGGGTGAGTGGCTGAGGGCCCAGGTGAGCCCTCCCCCCCAGCGCTGAGGCACCTCTGGGGTCAGGAGAGCCTGTCTCTCTTTGAACCTTGGACAAGTCTTGTCCTGTCCCTGCATCTCCTAGGGTTGGTCTAGATGAGAGGTTTCCTCAGGGTGGGGAGCCTCCAGGAATCTGGTGCCCTGGTAGGGGAGGGCTTCCAGAGGGCAGGCAGGAGACCCCTTCACCGGGGCAGCGCCACAGTGACCTGTGTCACATCGTGGAAGAATTCTACTGGAAGAGCCACTCTCTGGATGGTTTATAAGACCACAGGACTAGCCGCTCAGTGGTGGGGACCACCCAAGTGGAACGCATCTCGTGAGCCTCTCAGTCCTCTCACCAGCCCTGTCATTATTCCTCTCTTTACAGGTGAGGAAACCTGAGGTACAGAGAAATGAGGCCGCTAGCTCCAGGTCACACACTGGGATGTGGCAGTGCCGGGATTTGGACGCAGGCCCCAACCTAGACCTTAATCACGATGCTCTTCTGCCTTCCTTAGTTCCCAGACACACTTCTCACATTCGCTGAGCCCCGCTGATGTCCCCTTGCTGCCCTCTGCTCTGGAGTTGTGCCCTCTGGCCATAGGAAATGGGGGGGAGGGGCGCGGGCTGGGTGGTGGGAGAAGCAACTCACACACTGGAGCTCCAGGTTCTGGAAGATGAGTGGCAGCAGGAAGCGGCGTAGGGGCACCGTGAGGATGAGGATGAATGGCAGGGCCAGCGAGATGGTTTTGATGCTTCTCACCACCCACAGCACTACCAGGCAGATGATCTGAGTGCCCGTGAACAAGTGCATTCGCCAGGTTCTCACCTGCGGGCGGAGGCTGGGGTCATGGCCTGCCCTGCCCAGGCACCCAGCCCCCCACCCACCCCCGCCCCTGACCTGGGCAGCCGGGAGGGCCCCGTACCCGCTTGGCGTAGGGCACATCCGGGTGGTACTTGCGCGGCTTGAACAGAAGCAAGATGCGGTCAAAAAGCTGGATGCCACTGAGGGATGTGACCCCCATGTAGAGGAAGATGCCAAACAGCACAGCCAAGGGGATGTGGGACAGGATGGGCCCCATGAGGATGGACAGGCCTGTGGGGAGATCCACGCAGTCTTAGCCCCAGCTGCCCCAGAGGATCGGCACAAGCAGAGGCTGGGGAATGATGTCACAGGGACTATATGGAACCCTTTTTGTGGATCCTCTTTTTTTTTTTTTCTGGCCGCGCCAAGAATCTTCTGGGATCTTATTTCCCCAACCAGGGATGGAGCCCGGGCCCACAGCATTGCAAGCACCAAGTCTTAACCACTGGACCACCAGGGAAGTCCCTGGATCCTCTTAAGAGGCATTACCCCCACTTTGCAGATGAGGGAGTAGGCTCAGAGAGGTGAAGCAACTAACCTAAGGCCACACAGCTAGTAAGTGGCAGAGCAGGGAGTCAGACTCTTGCCTGCCTGACTTCAAAGCCTACTCCTTTAACCTAGGGAGTCACAGAGGGCAGAGAAGCCCACCTTTCCTCTTACCCCGGTCCAGAATGCCTCCATCACCCTCCACCTACCCAAATCCCAGCCCTCCTCCAGCTAGCATCAGCTTCGCCTCCTTTAGGAAACTTCCCTGGCCTCTGCATCCCGTGGCGCTGCCCACACCAAGCCCAACTGGACTCTCAGCTGCTCTGGAACTCAGATCAGTGACCCTCTGTCTTCACCTCCCACCCCCACCTAGGAGCACTGCCCTTTGTATGAGTCACAGAGCAGCTGAGCTAGAGAGAGCTCAGGCATCTAATGAACCCTCTAATGGTGCAGAGAGGGAAACTTGAGGTCCAGAGACAAGGTGGGATACCTAGTCAGCAGCGGGGCAGGGCTGGAACCCACGGTTCACTGCACTGTTGGAGAAGCTCAGAGTACAGGGTCTTGTCTAGAGAAGCTTCCAGTAATGGAGTGTCCCCCCATCCCCCTCAGATCCCATTTCAGTGCCTTGGGTATTTCCTCCAGAATTCCTTCATGTGAATAACTGACACTGGGGAGATGTGGGCAGTGGGTGTCTGGGGAGACCTGGCTGCAGGGTGGGCAGGGCTGGAGGGGCACTGGATCCTAAGGGGCAGGGGCTGAGGGTGCTGGAAAGTGTGGCCAGTCCTCACTCACCCACGAGCACAGAGACCAGGAGCCCGCTGATCCGCTGCTCCTTGACTTCCTGAATCTGCGCTGCAGCCCCCGGGGTGCTGGCCTTGCCCATGACCGTAAGGGCATTGGCGTGGGTGACGGAGCGCACAGTGGTGGCACTGAGCCAGGGCATCCCAAAGAGGGTGGCCACCCCGCCCATTCCCATGACCAGCAGCAGGTCCAGGTGGAAGCCAGAGCCCTTGGCCACCTTGCGCTCTGGTTTGCTGATGATCAGACTGCGGGTGTGGAAGGTCAGGAGTAAGCAGGGCTCTCCTTCTCCCCAACCCCCTTTACCCTCTCTTCCCTCCCCTAGGCTTGGGTCCCTCTGTACTTTAGTTTATCCTTCTTTGCCCGTCTCCCTTAGACTTCCCTTCTCCCCTCCCTCCTGCACCATCTTGAGAAATCGAGACTCTAAGAGCAGAAGTGTTTTCGTCATCACCTAGAACACCCACCGGCAGATCTGCGCTGAAGCTAAAGAAGAATAAGCTTCGGGGAACCTCACGGGCACAGGCCCTTTCCAAGATCTAGCACCTAATTTTATGGTTCTCATTTTATATTCTTTTTATTAAAAAGGGCTCCCTAAATAGTACCACGTCATGTCCCACAAAACCTGGACCTCCTTCCCGTCCATCCTTCCTACTAGCATGCGGTCCCTGGTGTCCTGCCTGCCTGGAGCCTGTCCCTTTCTCTGCCTCGGACCCTCCCAGGCCCAGTCCCACCCTGGCTCTTACGTGGTGATCTGGGACTCAAGGAAGATGAGGATGAAGACCAGCAGGGCAGGCAGGGCGGAGGCAAACATCATCCAGATGGGAAATGGCTTATATAAGCCCAGCGGGTGGATGAGCCAGCCTCGGGCCGAGGTGTTGGATACGGTGAGCCCTTTAGGTACACTGAGTTTCTGTGGGAGGGGGGTGCTGGTGAGAACACCTGGGGGCAGGGGGACGGGGAAGGGTGGGGACAGGGAGAACCAGGGTCCTGGGCACTTGGGAACTTACTTATATTGAGCATCTACTTTGTACTCAGTCACTGCACTAAGCCCTTTACATACATTTTCTCATTCCCTACTTTATAGATGAGGAAACAGGATCAGGGAAGTTATGTAGCTGGCTCTGCATTGCACGGCTATTTGGTAGCAAAACTGAGATTCATACTCAGATCAACCTGGCTTCAAAGCGGATTCTTTCCTACTGCCCTGGATTAAGGAGTGAAAGGGGGCAAACTGACCCAGGCCCTTTCTTCAGCCAGAGGGGTCCTGAAGGGCTGTGGGAAGAACATGGGGCTGCTTGGAGAGACAGGACTGGGGAAGGGGTAGTTCTAGCTGGTTTCAGGTTTGGGGAGGCAGTTTGGGGGAGGGTGCATGCTGGGGGAAAGAAATAAGGGTGGGGGAGAGGGTCACCTGGGTGTAGGTGTCCTGGATGAGGGCATCCACCGTGACCATGATCAGGATAGAGATGGGAACCCCAAAGTCCCCAATGACTCGTCGCAGCTGAGGGCAGGTGAAGGGACCAATGGTCAGTGCCCAGTTGCTTCCCACCTCTCACCTGCCACTTGCCCCCACCCCTGCCCCGTCTTCACCAGGGGGTCCCACTCTCCCCAGGGGGAACATCTAATGCCCTGTCCTGCTTCTCAACATACCTGCCTCCTTTCTTATTCACCTGGCCCAGCCCCACCCCCAGCCCCACAGCTTCTCCACTCCCTTCCAAGAACTGTCCTTGGTTCCCCACTGGGTCCTCAGCCTGGACATGCCGAGAAAGGGAGATGCGCTTGTCTCAAGAGTAAAATCCTGCATGATGAGGGGGGAGGGAGGCTTGGAATCGGAAATGGGAATCTAAGGTAAGAAGGGGAACTAATGGCACTGGGAAAGCTGAGGGGAGTGCTGTAGACTGGGACAGGGCAGTGTAGGCAAGGACAGGTGGGGGGATGTGCTGACCTTGCCAGGGAAGTAGGAGCTGTTCTTGAACTTGCGCAGCATCATGGCGAACAAGAAGGTGCCAGCCATGAGCACAAGAGAGAGGAGGGCTGTGTTGGGCAGGGGCGCCTGAGGTTTGGGTATTCTTGTCACATTGTGGTCATAGTTCTCCAGCAGTGGGTGGTCCTGGAAGATCTGCAGCAGAAAACCAAGGCATCCTCTTTCCTCCCATCCAGCCATCCTCCAGCCATCATGATACATGCATCATGTATCATCTATCTATCCATTGTCCACCCATCCATCATCCATCTCTCTGTTCAGCATCTCTCTCTCTCTATTCATCATCCATTCATCCATCCATCTGTCTATGCGTCATCCATCTACCTCTCTTCTTCCTCAACTGACATAGTAACAGAGAGGCAATGGGATTCCACAGCTTGGTTTTCAGGACTGAGGACCAGGCTAGGCTTGGGCGGGGCAGGCCATGGAGGAAATGAAAGTGTGTGTGTGTGTGTGTGTGTGTGTGCGCACGCGCACACGAGCATCCAGGGCCTGGGAGCCATGAGAAGGCTGGAGGGCAGGAAACAAGTGCCAAGGAGGTTCCTAAAAAGACTTAGGCTCCAGACACTTGGAAACCAGAGAAAGACCCACCGACCAACAGAATCGGGTAGATGTACAGCATCCACCCTTCCTCCATGTAAAATGCAGACACAGAGGTAGGCATAGTTTAAGGTGACAGAGCTGAGGAGGCGGGGCATGCCCTCGGCAGGCCCTGCAGTTCCTAAGGGCAACTGCAGGAGAAGGAGTGGGGGACTTCAGAGTCTCCAGGACCCCTGCTACCCCACCATGCCTGCAGTTTCCCACATTCAGTCTCACACGTGCCCACTGGTTACTGCATGTGGTTATACACATGGGCCTGTGCAGGCAGAGGGGAGCTCTCATGCACCGTCACTCCGCACAGCCATGGTGAGGATACCGGCCCACAGACAGCAGGCATCAACATGTATGTGGTCACAGTCACATACCGTGAAAACACGGCCACATAAATGCCGTACAGACGCATGTGCAATGACACCCACAGTCACACAGCTTGTGCACAGTCACACACACACACACATGCACGCACGTGCACACACATGCACGCACACGTGCCTCTTAACACTCCCATGGCCCTCACCGTGACCAGCTTGGAGAAGGTCTCATAGATGAAGATGAGGGAGATGAGGAAGGAGAAGATCTCCTGGGTGTAGCGGGAGATGAAGCGGACCAGGAAGCTGCCCTCGAAGGCCACCACCAGCACCACCAGCAGGATGAGCCAGAAGCCAATCCACACACGGCCCACGATGTACTCCAGGCCGTTACTCTTGCAAAACTGTAGGGTGGTCAGAGGGAGCTGGGGTCAGATAAATGGGCCCAGGCCCCGTGCATGAAGCAGGTTGGGCCAGGGGCCAGTTACAGGGTGACAGTGGGGCCAGAACAGAGCTACCGAGAAGAAGGCTTCCTCAAACACGAGCAGGGGTCCTGAGAAGCCCACCACGAGCAGGGGCTGAGCCCCCAGCAGGGAGAAGAGGATGCCCTGTGCCGCGGTGGAGATAAGCAGTTCCGACACACCCATCAGGTTATGGGTCTTTTCTCCTGTGGATGGAAGTGACAGTGCGGTCAAGGTCAAGGTCATTTCCAGAGGCCGATAGAGTATCTCATGGACAAGATGATGTAGGGGTCCAGAGTGTCAGATCGGGGCAAAGTCAGGGCTGATACTGAGGCCAGAGGGTCAGAGGTGAGGGTTAGTGGGACACACAGAGGCACTGACCCAGGAGGCCACCGAAGGTGATGGCGGGTGACAGGGCAGCAAAGTAGATGAAGATGATGGCAGACAGGACCTGGGGGTTCAATGCGTCTGTGATGTCACTCAAGTAGCGGGGGTAGCGGCGCCGGATGTCACGTACCAGTCCCCCGAAGAGCCTGCCTGTCCGCTGCAGAGGGTCATCCTGGGTGTCCTCTAGACCCCCATTCAAATCTGTAGTGAAGGGCAGGACCACGGTCACGGGGGATGGAAGGGGGAAATGTGGGGAAAAGGGAATCGAGAAGGGGATTGTCTGATGGGAATGGGGTGGTCCAGGATACTGGGAGGCATGAGGACAGGGAGAGGGGACATGGGAGATTTAATGGGAAGAGGGGCGGTAGGGGCTCACAGGGCTGTGCTGGGCTGTCTGGAGGTCTGGGGGCTCAGCAAGCCTAGGGCTGGGCGGGGCAGGTACCTAGGCCCTTGAGGAAGCTGGGCTCTGGCTTGGCAGAGCTGGGCAGGTAGCGTCTTTTCAGCAGCTCTTTCTGCACGGGCACCAGACTGAGCAGGGCATCCTCAGAGGGCGCGTCCGTGGGCGGCAACACCAGACTGCAGTCTAGGAAGCCCTCTAAGGAATGCACCAGCATCTCCTTGTTCTGGGCCAAGTATGCGTCAGTGCGGAACACCTGGGAGCAGGAAGGAAGGTCAGAGCCACAAGGACCTGCTCAGCAAAAGGATCCAAGAGGCCACAGCCAGGGCCTAGGGGCCCCTGTCCCCCAGCCCCTGCTTGCTGGGAACTGCTTTTCCTTCCCCCCTGGCCTTCCACCTTCTGCTCTGAAAGGGCTTTGGGGAGGCAGACAGGGCCCTGAGTCGGGAAAGCAGAAAGAACTAAAGCGAACCAGGTGGCTTATAGCAGACCAGATGGAACGAGAGCAGATCAGGCTGGACCAGGCCAGACCTAACCAGACAGAGCCAGGGCAGAGTGGGCCAGACTAGACCAGGCCTGATCAGGCAGGGCTAGGCCAGACTACACGGGCTTGGACAGACAGGACGGAAGCAGCTAGATCAGACTGAATGGGCCAAACTAGTGAAGTTAAAGTAACCGGGGCCAGGGACAAGGCTTCAGCTGCCAGCCAGCCCCCTGGGCTCCCCCAGCCCTCGCCGGCCCCTCCTCACCCTCTCTGACATGAGGGTGGCAGCAGCCCGGCCCAGCTGGGTGTAGTCAATGTTGGGGGCCTCAGGTCCCAGCAACACAATGAGGAAGCGCACAGGGACTGCCGGCCCCTCTGGCTCCTGTGGCTTCTGCTCCGTCTCCATAGGCTCCTTTAGTCGCACAAACCCCAGCACTGGCCGCTCCAGGAACCTGGCACAGCCTGTTGGGGACAGACGAAGTGAGGTGGTCGGGCCAGGTCAAGGGGGGCACGCTGCTGGGGTCCAGGCTTAGGGAGAGGCAGGCTGGGCCAGGGCAGGAGGCAGGAGCAGGGGACGTGAAGGGGTGAGGTATGGACGCTCTGCCCACTTACCCACCAGCACCAGGGTGGCCTCCCGGTCCTGGGGACTCTTTCCCAGCATTCCAGATGACGAGTGCCCTTCCGCGCTCCCCTCTCCCTGTCGGAAGGAGGGTGGTGAGGGGAGTCCTCTGGCCACTCTGGACCCTGGACACTGGAGTAGCCCAACCCGTCTGCCCTACCCACTCTCATTTCGAACCACGTTCAGGTTGGGAGCTTTCCGGCTCTCCTCACACGCCCCTGGTACAGCCTCACCTGTTCACAGAAGAGCTCTGTCTCCAGCGAGGGATGCTGTGGGAGGAGAGGCTGTGAAGGGTCCCCAGAACGTGTCAGGACTGCAGGCTTCACACTCCCCAAGGCCTCCACATCTCTGGCGTGGCTGCAGGACGACACACAGGGGACATGGGCTCAGTAGGCTGTGCAGCCTGGGCTGTCAGCAGAGTGGAGACCCGTGGCGGGAGGGACGCGGAGACCCGTGGCGGGAGGGACGCGGAGACCCGTGGCGGGAGGGACGCGGAGACCCGTGGCGGGAGGGACGCGGAGACCCGTGGCGGGAGGGACGCGGAGACCCGTGGTGGGAGGGACGTGGAGACCCGTGGCGGGAGGGACGTGGGACTTGCCAGTGACCAGACTAGAGAGGCCCGGGGCGGAAGGAGGGTCAGCCTCCTCTGAAGGACACTGTGGATGGAAGCGGGTGACCTCTGTCTGGAACGACTAGGTGGAGCCAGAAAAATGGATGGAGAGAGGGACCTTGAGAGTCCGCCCTCCTGGGGACCAGCGGCCCCCAACCCTGAGCGTGGAGACATGGTTACCGCTCGAGAGGTGCCGGAAGCAGGAGACATTGTGGAAGAAAAGTGGGACCCAGCCTGGTCGGGAGGGGCCATCTGGACCCCCAGGGAGAGCTTGGGGCAGGCGGGCCGGGGAGATGGGCCCTGTGGGTGTGGAAACCAGGGCGTAGCAGTCAGGGGCACCTGTGTTTGAGCAGCAGGACCCGGAACAGATTTTCTCGGTCCTGAGGCTGGATCTGCCCCTCGAAGATAAACCTGTCCAGCAGCTGGCTGGCCACCCCGGCCAGGGATTTCTCTGGCAGGTCCAGGAGGACAGTACCTGCAGGCAGGGGAGGGGTGAACGGGCTGGCTGGCCCTGGCCCTCCTCCTCCCTAGCAGCTTCACATGCAGGGGCCACAGGCAGAGGGGCACAGAGGGGCCCACTCACCCTTGGCAAAGGCTTTCTGCAGCTCCAAGAGGCTCCAGAAGGTGAGGTAAGACAGGTGTGGGCGGCCCCAGATCCCGTCCTTCCCCAGGTTCTCCTCTAGCTGCACCCAGCGCGCTGTCTCCATCCATTGTAGCTCCTGGTTCTTTTCATCCATCACCAGTTCCCGCAGCTCCACGACGACCTGCAGCCCCACAGGCCTGAATTAGTCCCTCGGGCCCCGGGCAGGGCTATGGGGAGGCTGGAAGCCCAGGGCACGGTGGGCACTCAGCAGGCTCTGAGAGATGTCCATCAGAGGCCCAGGGGTCCTGGAGCACTGAGGGCAGAGCCTGAGCTCAGAAGGCACCGTCAGGAGCTACATCCTCAGGGTGTAGAGTGAGGTGTGACATGTGAGGAGATGACTGGGGGTCCCCCACCTCTGGCTCTGTTCCCCAACCTCCTGACCAGGCCCCTCACCCCATTTCAGAGGCATTTGAAGAAACTCTGGGCCAAAAGGGCTGCTAGAGTGAGCAGGAGAGGAAAGAAGAGGGAAGCCTTTGGGGTCACTGGGTCAGCCTCCTGCCTCCAAGATTGTCGTGTGGGCTCAGCATGCCCTTGGGGTTCCTTGGGGCCAGATGGCCAGTCCCAGGGGCCTAGCTGAGGGCAGACCCGATTTTCTAATCAGCTAGACCGTCTGGAGTCCAGCAAGGACGTGGGGGGCCTTGGGGGACTGGGCTGAGGAGAGCATGTATTTAATTCTGTGCTTCCCCGGGGAGTAACTGACAGCCCAGCTCGGGCCAGCGGACCTGGGTGGCCTCCCAGCTGTCCATTTATCTTTGTCCAGGGAGCTCCCCCATCAGTGGAAGGGGGCCCCAGGTCTCCCCCTCACTGGTAGATGTCCTTTACCTATTTCCCAGGAGGCCCATGCCTTCTCTCCCCCATCCTGAAACTGTAGCTATCCCTCTGCTCCTCTCCTCCCCTGGTAGAATGATGGATCCCAAGGGCTGCACAGGAAAGAGAATCGGGGGAGGCTGGGGTGCTCACCTCGAGGACGTCTGGGGGGCGGTGCGACGCGGTGTGGTAGTCTGTGGCTGTCGGCTCAGTGAGCTGAGCTGAAAATCAAGAAGCCGGTTAGCGCTGGCCGCAGACAATTCCCGCAAGACTTTTCTGCACCACCAGCATGAGCCTTGGACACCACAGGGATGATGCCGCTCTCCCTCCCCTTGCCCCTGGCTGGGACCCTGCCCCTGCTGCTCAGTGGGCTGTGGCCCCCCACGCGTGTTCTTGGCCGCCCAGCCTGGCACTGTCACTCCCCATCTGAGCGCTGTGGAGGACCCCTGGGGCTCATCCTCAGTGGTGACGAGGAGGGTCATCTCCAAGGGGATTGGGGAGTCCTGAGTGGCAATTCTCTTCCCTCTCCTGCTACCTTCTGGGGCCAGATTCCCTTCTTTCTTCCCACCTGCCTCAACGATCCCACCAGCCAGTAGCTTCTCGCTGCCTCCAAGTGGAGCTTGGGTGCCCCGTGTGGTCTGCCCTTATATTATTGGCCCCTGCACCCCCAGCCCTCATTTCCCAGAGGGGCCTCTTATCTCCAATACCAATTGCTAGCACTTAAGTCCTGTTGACAGTAAACAGGTCCCTTCCCGGGGCTCCCCAACCGAGACCTTGGCCAGGCCCAGGAAGGTTTCCTGATGTTTCTCCGCCCTGAGGGTCTCTACGGCCCCCCCATTTCTCAGGACTCCTGGACCCCCAAACAGAACAATGTTCCCAGAACAGGCCCAGTGCCTGGCCTGGAAGCCGGCATTGGATAGGCACGGGTGGCATGCGGGCTCATGCCCTCGTCCCCGACAGGCCTGGCTGCCCTCTTACAAATCTAAGGGGCACAGTGATGGGTGACTGGTCCTGCCTCCAGCACCCACCCCCAGTCACCTCCTGTGATCATTTCAAACAAAACTCTGTTTATCCTTCAATCAGCCAGGATTGTGGGAGAACTGGCCCTGGGGCTGGGCCGGTGGGGAGCGGGGAGAAGGGGAGGACAAGTTCCCCACCTGTGTCTAATGGGGCTCAGCAGCTCATCCCAGCAGGAGAGAGGGAGATGGGGCTCACCTTCTGCTTCCTCCACCTGGAGCGTGGGGAATCCAAGGTCTTCATATTCCTTCTGCTCTAGAAACTCCTCCAGCTTATCTTCATTCTCCTGTGAGAAGTTGCCATCAGGGCTGGGCTGTGGAGGAGGCTCCACAAACCTCCGTGAAGGTAGGAGTCCAGGGTTAGGAGCCCTGCAGATGCCACCCAAGACTCACCTGTGAATCCCCCATGGCGCTGTCCTGATTGTTCAATTGTCTGCAGTGATCTGAGCCCCCAGCATAACCCACACTGCAGGTCCCTGCAGGGGAAAGGCGCAGGCTGAGTGAGGCACAGGGCAGCCTGGGGTCTCCCATTCGTCCCCACAGGGGGCTGTATTTGAGTGAAGGGGGATCCCAGGTGTCGGGAGACAATGGGGTCAGAGGAAAGAAGTGTGAGTAGGGGGTTGGATTTGTAGGTCTGAGGGCAGGTGTGCAGGGGTCGGAGAGACAGGACAGAGCAGGGAAGAGGAAACTTAGCGGGCACCAACATAAGGATGTTTGGGAGGATGGGGGGGTGTTCTTCCAATCCAACTCCTTCCACCATCCACCAGTCCTCACCTGGCTTCCTTTTCTGCCCATCCCCAGGAATCACCAACTCCAAGAACATGTAGTGTCCCTCCTTCAGGGAGCTTAGCTGAGAGTCTCCACGGAATACCCTCTTCTCACAGAAATGGCTGCCTCTTCCTGGGCATGGGGCTGCAGTATCCTTAGGAGTGGCTCACAGGTCCTGGATGATATGGCCTTGCTTCTCTCCCCTACTCCATCTTGAACTCCCTCTCTCTTGCTCTCTCACCACCTATTCCATTGGCCTCCTTACCAAGCCCTTTCCTGCCCCAGGGCCTTTGCACATGTAGTTGGCCACATCCTGGATGCCCCTACTCCCACACTTCAGCCCTTCCCACATCTCAGCTCATATGGCTACCTCTTCAGATTCCCTTCTTGACCACCCTAACAGTCACTAACCCAATCTGTCATTTTCTGGTTTCTTAATTCATTTGTGGATATATGGTCTGAGGACGCCTCTAGAAAGGAAGCCACATGAGTGCTAAGATCCTGCGCGTCTCAATCCTCACTGGATCTCCCACTCCTAGCAGAGTGGTTGCCACATAGTAGGCACTCAATAAATATGTGTTGAAAGAATGTAAGAATGGCTCCCCCTTGCAGGCTTGGGGCTCTGGGGCTGGGGAGCCAGGATGACTAAGACCCAGCCAGGAGGCAGTGGAGCCCTGCGCCTCCGTTTTCTCAGTTGTGTCTCTAGTGGAGAGGAAGGATGCCCACTGCAGGAATGTGAGGACCAGCCCAAGGAGAGCACAGGGGTGCCCTGGCGCGGCCCCAGGCTGGGTGTGGAGGGACATCCTCCGCCTTACCCACAGCAGCAGAGCGCATTGTAGCCGCAGGGATTTGGGTCAGGTTGACAAACGTGCCCACTCTGTGCCTGGCATGGAGCCTGGGAAGCTGAGGTGAACAAGACACTGCTCTACTCTCCAGAAGCTCGCAACCCTGACTGGGGAGGCAAGCTGGGGACGCGTGACAGGCTAAGGCGTTCAGGAGAAAACACGTGCCCCAGACAAACACAAGCAGTGAGCAGACCATGCTGGGTGCTGAGGGTGCCTGTGGCAGGGGGAAGTAGGACTCGCGGTGGGGCTGCAGGCGGAGTGTCTCTGGTGGAGGGGACACTGGTGCTGGGTCCAGAAGCACCGGTGGGATGTGCAGGGCTGAGAGGTGGGGAGGGCTAGCCCGGGTGCCAGGAATGGTGGGCAAGATGCAGAGAGAGGACCATGCGAGACAGGGCTGGGCGCTGTGGGAGGGAACAGGGCAGGGAGTATATACGGAAAGAGCCATTCTGAGGAATGGTTGGCCCTGAGGTCCTTAGGGATAGAGAGAGGGGCGTGCGTGAGCCCCTGACCTACACTGAGAAACGCAGGGGTCCCTGCCTTGGGGGGTTGTAGGGCAAGTGATGGCCTTGGGGGGGCGGTTTCCAAAGCCTGAGGATGGGGTGTTCCTACTGCAGGGGACTTGCCCTTTGAGGAGTCTGGTCATGTACCTTTTTTCTCTCCCTTTCCTGTCCGTCCGTGTCCCCTTCTCCCCAGGTTCCCCTGCCTTCCTCTTCTCCCATTTTTATTCTTTCTCCCTTCTCTGGCCTTGTTGCCTGAGGTGCTAAACATACGCTACGCCCCCCCCCCACAACAATGCCCTATGGGCTGGAACTGTGGTCTCAGTTTACCATTTGAGAGGGGAGAGGGTCAGAGGGTCCCTTCGGAGCCCGAGAGCCCAGACATCCAGGCTGCCTCTCTGCCACTGACTGGCAGCTCCCCGCCTCTCTCTAGGGCTCAGTCACCCTGTCTGTACAATGGGACGCCTTCCTGCTGGGGTTCTGAGACTTCAGTGAGAGAGGAGAGGGGAGAACAGAGGTGTCTCGAGCTCTGCTGGGGCCTCAGAGGGTGCACCCATGACCCAGATTGTAGCCGCCACCAGGCCCAGCCGCCCCCCAGCTGCAGGCCTTGCTCTGCTGACACTGATAAGAGCCTGGACCCTGATGGCACCAAACACCTGGAAGCGCACCAAACACCTGGCCAGCCCGCCAGCCAGGGCCAGGCAGATAAGGGGGAGCAGGGCATCTGGAGCCCCGGAAGTAGAGCACAGCTGGAAGAGGCTGGTGGGGGTGGCGTGGACCACAAGGCGGGGACGGCTCCCTGGTGGCATAGCACCAACTTTGTGTAATCGTCCCGACACCATACATGGCTGTGCCATTTTATCTCTCCCCAAACCACTCTGTGAGGCGGGTAAGGTCATTAGCCTCGCTTTACAGATGAGAAAGCTGAGGTTCAGAGAGGTTTACTGCTTCGGTGCCCTAGCAGGTAGGTAGCAGAGGCAGGATTAAACCCTGCCCTATCTGACTCCAGCTACACCTCTAACCATTGCCCTGAGTTGTCTCCCAGAAGAGAAAATAGCTATTAGCTAGTTTAGTATCAGTGACTAAGAGCATGGACCCTGCAATCCAGCTGCCTGGCTTCAAATCCCAGCCCTGCCACTTACTGTGTGACCTTAGGCAAGTGACTCAACCTCTCTGTGCCTCAGTTTTCTCATCTGTAACATGGGGCTAATCATAATGCCATCTACCTCATAGGCCTGTTGCAGCGTTAAGTAAGTTCACGTATATAAAGCACTTAGACTAATGCCTGGCACAAAACAGCTCTATGTAAACGTTTGCTATAGTTCTCACTGCTACTAGGGATCAAGCACAGACTGGCTATCTTCATCCCCCTCTGATTTTCTTTCAATTCCCATGGAATTAACCTAAGTGTTTTGAGATCCTCAGGTGGTGGGGGAATCCTCCTTTTCTTCCAAACACCCCCTGGGATGGGGACAGTGCCAGGTCTCCCTGGTTAGATTCCCTGGAAGTGTTTCAAAATGAGAAGCAGTGTCAGCTGACAATTCTCCTCTTAGGAGGGAGACGGGGTGGCCTGGGGGTGCCCATACGCGGGGGAAAGAGGAGGCTGCGGGGTGAGACCCAAGCCTGTTCGATTCAGGGGCTGGTAAATAGGAACCTGACAAGGACCCACACCTGGAGGGGAGTCAGATTTGCCCCTCCACACGCACTCACCCAGCCAGCTCACCCACGGCTGCTGCCATGTGCCAGCCTTTTCTTCCTAATACCTGCCGCCCCACTCTTCCCAGCCGCAGGGGCCAATGGGCCTGTGCCCTTAGGGGCAACAACACATATTGTAACGTTCTCATTCCACCCACCAGCACCCCTCTCGCAGGTCCAGCATCCATGCCCACGGGCACAGATTCAGGTTGGGCACCTGCAGAAACCCTCAGGACAGGCACCTCAGGATCACCCCAGCCCCTCCCCGCCCTGCTCACCTGCTCACAAGCCTCCAGGTCCCTCGGCGAACTCCTGCAGCCGCCGGCGGCCTCTACGACCAGCTGAGCTCACACCCGCTCTAACCGCACTTGGTCCTCGCTCCCGTGCCCCTGGGGCAGCTCCCAAACCCCTGACTCATGCCCCCGCCTCCTAATCTGACCGCCCCATGGGCCCTGGGAGCCCCGTCCACCCCCTGCCCCGCTCCCGCTGGATGCCCAGTAAACAGAGTTATCTCTCACCCACATCTGGACAGCTGTGAGTCTGGCCCACCCCACCCAACCCCGGATGGCCAGCCTCCAAGGCCTCCCAAAGCCCTCCTGTCCCCTACGATTCTCCTGGGTCTTCCTTCGTGGACTAACATTCGACGGCTGGGTTCCTGGAGCTCCCAGCCTCCCAGCGGGTCTGTCCCAACATCTGGATGCCCCTGTCCTGCCTCTGTCCCTCCTCATTCTGGCCAGGCCCCTCTGCTCAGGTCCCAAGATGCACGGGCGCTTGCTTTCTCCTCCCTCCTGTCTTGGTGCTGTCCCTCGGGACTCACTCACTCTTCCTCTGTAGCCTTGCCCTCAGGGACTGGTGTTCATGGAGGGGGGGCACCCAGGCAGCCACTGCCCTTTCTTGCCCCAGACTAGGGCACCCCCTCCATCCTCTCCTCAAGACCCCAGCCAGCTCCAAAGAGCTGGCGCCTGGGCGCTAAGACGCAGCCCTTCAGTCAACCTGAAACAATCTCAGGTCAACAAAAACAACGTCCCCACACGGAGCTCTGAGCTCACAAAGCCCCAATGCCTGGGCACACTGGCTCTTCTGTCGGCAGCCGACCCAGGCCCCGGGGCCTGAGCAGCTGGCATTCTCAGCTCCCACCGCCACTCCCCAGCAGGGCAGTCTCTGCTCTTGGCGGGTACTGGGGCTGGTCACCGGTTCCTGGGCTCGGGTTGCTAAAGAGGCAGAGACTGAAAGAGGAGGTCAGATGGGCACGAGTGAACAGAGGTTTGAAAGCGGACAGAAAGGGGGTTTTGTGGACACTGCGTGGAGGAAGGAAACCGTCCTAGCCCAGCTCCGACCCTGCTTGGCTGCGGGACGCACGGCAAGTGCTTGCCCTTCTTCGCGCTTCCGTGACCTCATCTGTAAAGGGAGAGTGTCGGTCCTGCGGCTGCCAGCTTGGGGATTTCCTGCTTCAGACTCAAACAATAGAAACGCAGAGACAAGGACTGAGAGCGGCATATCCAGTAATTCCACAACCATTTCCTGGGGCTCACCCCAAGCCCGCACGTGCCGAGCCCCGACAGAGAGAGAAAGGGCATCCATCCATTCAGACCCGGAGCTGGAATCCTCCAGTTTGCAGAGGGTCTGTTCAAGGCTCTGCACTGGGGGCTTCACCTGGTGGTCACACTTAATCCTTATAGCCTCCCCATTTTACAGAGGAGGAAACTAACACGACAGAGAGGTAAAGTGGCTTCCCAGTAAAAAGAATAACCAATGAATGGGCACCGGCTCTGTGCTGGTGCCGTGCCCAGCGCTTCACATGCATCATCTCTCTGAGCTCTGCAAGCCCCTCTGAGGAAGGTGCTGTTTACTATTCTTTCCCTCTTACAGGTGAGAAAGCTGAGGGTGGAGAGGTAGGTGACTCCCCTCAGCTGGTGCCCTGTCTGAGGCCAAGCCCTGGGCTCCCTCCTGCCACCCTTGGCCTTCATGCCAGTCAGGAGCAGAGTGGCCGTGGCGAGGGGGGATGGGGATGCCTCCTCTGCTCCGCCTTGGTGTTCAGTCTCCCAGCTGGTGGCCTCTGTTCCAGGCCCTGGTCCAGACTGGACTGTTTTCTGCAGGTCGCGGCAGCGAGTACCAGATGCAGGCCCTGCCTTCCCACCACAGCCCGGAGGTCCCAGGCACCTTGCCCTCTGCCTGTCCCAGTTGCCGAGAGGCAGCTGAGTGCAGGAGACTGCAACACAGCACCTCTCCCAGGGCCCAGAAGGGACTGGCAGCCAGCTAGGTGAGAGGCGGGGAGAAGGCGGGATGACAAATGGGAACGTCTGGCTTAGAAGGAGAATGCACCCAGCTGTTCGGCTGTCCTGCGGGGACCAGCCCACCAGTCACCCAAGCAGCAGCAGAGTGGACTGGCCTCTGGTCCTTCTACTCACACCACGTGCTCTTGGTCACTCTTGTCACCTTGACTGGGCGTGGCTGTTTCCCCAAATCCACCTGACGTCGCACTTGGCTTGTTAATGATTCTCCAAGAAGAAGTGATGGCTCCTTTCACTCATTTGATTCCAATTTGGACTTGGGTCAGTTCAATTTATTTGAAGGCTCCAGTGCCTCGCACTGCGCTGGGCTCTGGGGAAATCAGACGAGAGAGGCCTGCCTCCCCCTAGCCATGCCCCTGGGCTGGATGGAGATGGTCAGAAAGCCTGGGCTTTGGGGGAACTGAGCAGGGCCCCAGGATGCCCTGAGAGGGTATCCTGATTGGTCCTCCAGGGCCACCCCCCACCCCCTCATCCTCTTCACTTAGAGCCCCTCTTGACATCCAGACCCCGCCATTTCCTAGAGCACTAGGGAGGCACCTACCTGGTCCCCTCTCCAAGGTCCACGGATGCCCCTGTCCAAGTTCATGCTTGTAGAAGTTTGGGTGCCAAGTTCAAATGTCGGCAGGAACAAGGTGAGCCGAGGGTGGAGCCCCGAGCTGGGCCTGCGGAAGCCCACCCTGAACTGGGATTTGATTGCACCCCCATCTGATATTATTCCAGACCACACGGCCCAGATCATGGGTTGGGACTGGTTGTCCCCGAGGGAGACCCTGTGGGCAGGGTGTGAAGTTCTTCTGAAGGGAGGAGACGTTCGTATTTTCAGTCAGGCTGGGACTCGGTCAGTCCTCGATGAGAAGTGAGGATTTGGCAGTAGACCTTGAAAGGGAAGAGGCTGCCTTCCTTCGCTTGGCCTGAGGGAGCTGAGGGGGGTGGGGTCATGGTGAGTTGCCCCTTGCAATGGGCTTGACAGTGAAGTGTTAGGTGGGCTGGTGACCACTGAAGGTAGACCCATCTGGTAGTCTCACACCTACTCTTTGGTGCCCAGTGAGTGAGCCTCTGCTGCTCTCCCCAGACCCCTAGCAAAGCCTTGCTGGACAGTTCCCTTGTGGGAACGGAAGGGAGGGTCTGGGCCCAAGCTCAGGGCATAGTGTGCAGTGGCAGCTAAGGTGAGTGGAGGTCCAGATAGCACGGGATGACCCATCGAAGGGAGCCAG
Source organism: Monodon monoceros (assembly GCF_005190385.1). Taxonomy (NCBI): domain Eukaryota; kingdom Metazoa; phylum Chordata; class Mammalia; order Artiodactyla; family Monodontidae; genus Monodon; species Monodon monoceros. The sequence goes on from NW_021703786.1 coordinate 19,556,627, forward strand.
GAGGCTGGCAGACGGGACAGGGTCTGGCCAGGTCTGGAGAGACCCATGGGTATCCCTTGTGAAGATGTGGCTTCATGTGCCCTCTTGGTTTGGGGACTCAAACCACTGGGATTTTGCACTAAAGGCACGTGCGCCACAGCTGGGGCATTTAGGTTCAGTGTGAACTGCTGGGGCAGGTGGCTCTCCCCTTCGCTAGGTGATCTTGAGCTGGCCACATCCTCTCTCCGGTGTTGATTTTCCTCTCTGGGCCGATGTACGCACCAAATGGGATGACAGATGGAAAGGAGTTTGAGAATATAATCTGCTCTGGACGCAGGTAAGGGACTGAGTCGTGAATGGGGACATAGACCATGGAGACTGAAGGTCACCTGTGTCTCAGGTGACGAGGGCCACCCAGCATCCATCCTCAAGGAATTCATGTCCAATGGAGATAGCAGGTGTCAGCACATAATAACCAGAGTGTGATGACGGCAAGGGGTGTGAACAAAGAATGGGGAGACCGAGGGATGAGTAATCTGGGAAGTGAAGATGTCTCCAGGGAGTCCTCTGAGCCAAGTCTTAGAAAAGTCCATCAGGAGAAGTGGGAGCAAGGCCTCCCAGGTGGAGGCACCAGAGGTGTAAGGTACAGCATGGGCTGGGGACAGAGCAGAGTTGGGGTGAATGGAATTGGGGCAGTAATTCATCTACATTGTGAATGGACCAGTCATCTTTATGGCGGGGGGAGGGGGGAGGGGTGGGAGAACAGGGAAGCAGGGCGAGGGATTGGAACTGGAAGGGCATTCAGGGATGAGCCCGTCCAGCCCTCCTCTCCTGGAATCCTGTACCCCTTGACTCGCATCCCCGCACCTTTGGCTGGTCCCAGGCGGCATCCCGAGAGCAAGGAGGCTTCTGCCTGTCTGGGGGCAGCAAGGTCAGATCTTGCAAAGATAAGTCACTCCGAGATACAAACCGGGAGTCGGCAGGATCCCCTGAGAACTGGGTGCTCACAGAAGAGGGGGAGAGGAGCATTCCAGGGGTTTCTCCAGAAGGGGAGGAGGGAGGTCAAAAGGCAGCCTTGGAGAGCTGTGAGGTCAGCCTGGCTCTCCAGGGAGGGCAGGGAGGTGGGGTGCCCTGGTAGGTAGGATCTGCTCAAGGGGCCTCAAGGCAAGGCTGAGAGCTCTCCCAGAGGGTTGTTTTTTTTAATTAATTAATTAATTTATTTATTTATTTTTGGCTGCGTTGGGTCTTCGTTGCTGTGCGCTGTGCTCAGGCTTTCTCTAGTTGCGGGGAGCAGGGGCCACTTTTCGTTGTGGTGCACGGGCTTCTCATTGCAGTGGCTTCTCTTGTTGCAGAGCACAGGCTCTAGGCGTGCGGGCCTCAGTAGTTGTGGCAGGTGGGCTCAGTAGTTGTGGCTCGTGGGCTCTAGAGCGCAGGCTCAGTAGTTGTGGCGCACAGGCTTAGTTGCTCCGTGGCACGTGGGACCTTCCCGGACCAGGGCTCGAACCCGTGTCCCCTGCATTGGCAGGCAGATTCCCAACCACGGTGCCACCAGGGGAGCCCTTTTTTTTTTTAATATTTATTTGTTTGGCTGCGCAGGGTCTTAGCTGCTGCTCGTGGGATCTTTAGTTGCGGCTCTAGTTACCTGATCAGGGATAGAACCTGGGCCCCCTGCATTGGGAGCATGGAGTCCTTAACCACTGGACCACCAGGGAAGTCCCTCTCTCAGAGTTTTGACACTTGCTCTCCTCTGAAGGTTCTGTATTCTCTGGGCTTCTGGTTTGTTTGTTTGTTTGTTTGTTTTTTGGCTGCGCTGTCCTGCTTGCAGGATCTCAGCTCCCTGACCAGGGATTGAACCCGGGTCATGGCAGTGAAAGCCCGCAACCCTAACCACTAGGCCACCAGGGAACTCCCTGGGCTTCTGGGTTTTTAGACATGCTGTTCCCTTGTCCTGAGACACCCTTCCTTTCTATATCTGCTGAAATGAAGCTTCAGGGTTCAGCTCTTGCATCCCCAACTCTGTGAAGCCTCCCTTCCCTCATGCTCCCCCACCCCTGGAGGACTGAAACGGCTCAGCCCAAGCCCACCTGTGTCATCGCCCGTCTGTGCTCTACTGGGATGGTCCATGGCCCTTTCTCCTCCACAGACCACGAACCTCAAGGACAGGGACCATTGTTCAGTCCCTTAAACCTGGCCCAGAGCTCTGTCCATAGTTGATAGTTCATACGTGTTTGTTGACTGTGAATGCCGTCAATGCAAAAATCGGTTCCCTAGCCCACTGCTGAAAGCATGCATGAGGCAATTACTATTTGAGAAAGGCAATACGGGTGACACAGGTTAACAGTCTTGTTTAATTCTGACCTTTCCCCCTAAACACAAATAAGCAAAGGAACAAACTCTGGGCCTCCTCCAGTCTTCACCCATTGGTTCCTCATGCCCCCAGTCGAATTGCTGGCTTGATTCCTCTCTTCCCCTAGCTCCACATCCAGCCACGGCTCATTCTATTGTCTCCACCTCCACTTTTCCAACCTCTTCTCTCCCTCTCTACTGTTTCTCCCCAGGCCCACCGTCCTGCTCCTCCGTCACCCCAGGAGCCTCCCACCTGGCCTCCTGACTTCACAATACAGGGGCCACCCAGCACTCAGACTCACCTTTGAGAAACAGAAAACAGAAGACATTACTCCCCTGTGTAAAATCCTTCATGACTTCCCCACACCCATTCCCTACTCTGGGCTACTCCTGCCCTCTGCTCACCCCCCTTTTTCTGCTCTGCCAAGGCCCCAGTGCCATTCCTGCCTGTGTCTCCCCATCCTGCCTGGGTGCTCCTCCCCAATCTCCCCCTGGCTGGTTCTTTCTCACCGTTCAGGTTTCAGATCAAATGTTACCCCTGCATCTTTGATCATCCATTTACAGATAACCCCATCGACTCTACCATCACGTCCAGGAAAATCAGGGTGGGCTGTGTATGAGAGAAACCCCGAATCGTATTGGCTTAAGCAAGACAGAAGTTTATTTCTCTTTGATGTGAAAGTCTGGAGGAAGTCTCAGGCTGGTCCTCCATGGTGTCAGGGACCCCACCCACATACCTTCTTTTTTTTTAAAATTAATTAATTAATTTTTGGCTGAGTTGGGTCTCTGTTGCTGTGCAAGGGCTTTCTCTAGTTGCGGCGAGTGGGGCTACTCTTCATCGTGGTGCGCGGGCTTCTCATTGCTGTGGCTTCCCTTGTTGCGGAGCACAACTTCTAGGCACGCAGGCTCAGTAGTTGTGGCGCACGGGCTTAGTTGCTCTGCAGCATGTGGGATCTTCCTGGACCAGGGCTTGAACACGTGTCCCCTGTGTTGGCAGGCGGATTCTTAACCACTGCGCCACCAGGGAAGCCCCCACATACCTTCTATCTGTGGCATCTTCAGTGGGTGCTTTCTCCTCTTGGTCAAATATGGCTGCTTGAGCTTCAGCCATCACCTCTGTATTCCAGCAGGTAGGAAAGAGGAAGGGGTAAAGAAAGATGTGCCCCTTTCTCTAAGGACATTTCCCAGAGGTGGCTTCTGCTTATATCCCTTTAGTCAGGACTTAGTCACATGGCTACGCTGAGCTTCAAGGGAGCCTGGGAAGCCATGTGTCCAGAGTTACACAAGAAGAAAAGGAGGGGAATTCCCAGGTGGTCCAGTGGTTAGGACTCCACACTTTCACTGCCAAGGGCTCAGGTTCAATCCCTGGTTGGGGAACTAAGATCTTACAGCCCCCCCCCCCAAAAAAAAGAGAGAGAATGAAAATGAGAGGACACCCAGTAATCTCAGTCAGGATCACCTGCTTTTTCCTATCAGCTGATAATTTCCTGTTTTATTTATTGTTTATTGTTATCTCTCTCCACTAGACCATAAACTCCATGAAGACAAGTTCTTTTTATTTTTATATTAAAAAAATTTTTTTTATTGAGGTATAGTTGACTTACAATAAGATATAAGTTTCAGGTGTACAACATATTGATTCATAATTTTTAAAGATTATATTCCATTTATAGTTATCATAAAATATTGGCTATATCCTCTGTGCTGTACAATATGTCCTTGTGACCTATTTATTTTATACATAGTAGTTCGTCGAAGACCCGTTCTTTAGTAGGCTTGTCCATCACTGTGCCTGGCACAGGGTAGGCTCTGAATTTTTACTGAATGAATGATTGAATGATTCTCCACAATAACTGTATGAGAGATGCATTCTCATTCCCATTTTACCGATGGTGAAAATGAGTCTCAGAGAGATTAAGTAACCCGCCTAAGGTCACACAGTATGCAATAGGGCCAGAATTTGAACCTTGCTCTCGGCGGCTCCAGTGTTCTTTCAACTTTCACCTCACACGCTGGCTTCTCTGATCTCTCAGCTCCACCCTAGATTAGTTAGAAGTCAGGACACAATCACCTGGATTCTGTAAATGCCATTTCCCTGTGAAATTCTCAAGTTCTCACTTATATTGGGCTTTAATGGGATTAACATCAGAAATGGTTGGGACAAGTTTGTGTAACCTTTCTGTTACTCACTGGGTGAGGATGTTACTGGAATCCATGAGATAAATTCCTCCTGGAAGTAAGCACATTTCATCCTTCCCTCCCAGGGCTATTAGGAGGATTAAATGAGCTAATACATGGGAAAGCTCTTTTTTTAAAAAAAATATTTATTTATTTGGTTGTGTTGGGTCTTATTTGCAGCAGGTGGGCTCCTTAGTTGCGGCTTATGGGCTCCTTAGTTGTGGTTTGCAAACTCTTAGTTGCAGCATGCAACTGGTTCCCGTACCGGGAATCGAGCGCGGGCCCCCTACATTGGGAGCGTGGAGTCTTAACCACTGCGCGCCACCAGGGAAGTCCTGGCAAAACTCTTTACAAAAGACTCGGTGATGAATAAATGGTGGGCCCCTATCACATGCAGTAACAGGGAACACTTAGTTAGCCAAGGCTAAGCTGCAGCTTCTCAGGCCCCAGGAATTCTCCAGTAAGAGAATGAAGTGGTCAGAGAAGGCTTCAAGGAGGAGGGAGGAGGCATCTTTTTTGGGGGCTGTGCTGCGCGGCTTGTGGGATCTCAGTTCCCCCACCAGGGATTGAACCTGGGCCCTCATCATTGAAAGTGTGGAGTCTTAACCACTGGACCACCAGGGAATTCCCAAGGAGGAGGCACCTTGAAAGCCGGAGGCGGGGCGGTGGGGTGGGGGCGTTGGGGAATCCTCTGGTGTAGAACATTTGACAGTATTATCTCTGTCCCTTGCTGTGTTGATCCCTGAGGTCCCTGCCATTTTCCAACCTGGTCTGCACTAGCCTGCATCTTCCCACCCTTTCCCGGTACTATCTCATCCATCACTAATCCCACCATCTAGCCTCTGTCCTCAGGGGGTGAAAACACAGCCCACAGGTGGAGACAGTAGCTCTAGGATGGCTCACAAGTCCCCAGAGACCACAGGGCTTCAAAATGAGGAATAGTCTTGGAACAAGCCTCAGCCCACAGTGGATGCTGAAATCTAGGCCCCCTCCACCTCATCTCTTCCCCATTAAGTAGCAACCCCTGACCCTCTGCTTCCTCATCTAGACAAAAAGACTTGATCACATGGCACAAAGGCCACCCTCCGTAAGGTAAGCTGTCTTTACTCACAGCCTGTTCTCGGTTAATCCTCACAATACTTGAAGGAAGTGGGGCACAGAGAGGTGATGTAGCTTCCCAGGGGTCACCCAGCTCATAGTCAGCCAGCTGGAGCAGGGTGTGCTCAGAGACAGCCAGGGTCTAAAGCTTGGGCTGGGGTCAGGGAGGGAAAACCCTCAAGGAAATGGCTCTTCTGGGTCAGTGAGAGTTCAAGGTCACACCGACCAGGCCCAGGGAGCAGCGCTGGGGCGGGGCTGCAGCAGACCGGAAACCACTGCCCACTAGACTGACTCAGGCCTGGAGGGCGGGCTGGCCAGTGGGGGACAGTCACTCGATTCCTGTCCTGGATCCACTATGCGGGAGAGGCTCAAGACCCCTGCTCTGCCCACTTAGGGCCCAGGCGGCCTGGACGCAGGCCTGCTTGGGGAGCTCTACACCTGAAGGACCTGCAGGGAGCGGCAGAGAACCTGAGGGTGGGGGAGAACCTGCGGGGGGGGGGCGGGGAGGGGACTGTGTTGGAAGAGGCCCCGCCCGGGGGGGCCTTGGGGGGGGGGGGGGGGGATCCAGGCCTGGGGAGCCCCGAGTGGGTGGAGAAAACCCATGGAAAGCAGTTCCCTCTTCCTTCCCAAAGCGGGTAGGGCACGTAGGGAGTCTGCATGTGCTCCAGGGGCCCACTGATCCTGCCCACCTAACCCGCTCCTGCCCTTCTAACCACTCCTGCTGCCAGCTGCTCCTGGCTTCCCAGGATAAAGTCCAAATTCTTCCTTCTGACCCGATTTTTGCTCACCTGCCGGCCTGGCCTTCCTGCCTGTGAACTTGCTCTTGATCCCAGGTCCTGCCCTACTGGTCCTAGCTTCCGTGCTCTCCTCTGAACTGGTTAAGTGTTAAAATTGAGCTCTGTCCCTTCTCCAGTCCAGCCACACCCGCCTCTGTTGACTAGCTGCCCAGTACGCATGACCACTAGTCCTCCTGCCGGGACCTCCTCCCCTTCCTGAGGGGCCCCTTGTGAGTGTCACCCTCTGCTTTCAGGGCAGGCCTGCACCCAGGAGGGAGCTCAGAACTAGGTGTGGCAGGGGCTGACCGTGGAACCCACTGGGAAGCTGCCTCTGTCCTCCCTCCCTTCCTGACCCTTTGAAATACTCAGAGCTGTGGAGGGGCCGCTTTGCTGGGGGCGCGGTGGTATTTGTGCCTGCCATGTCAGTGTTCACTAGTGAGTTCTGTGTGGCAAGACAGCTGTTGGTAGACCCGAGGGGTGGGGGAAATCCCCTTCCACCCTCCCTCTGTCTTGTCCCTGGCTTGTCTCTCACTGCATCCCCTGGGATCTCTCTCCATGGCTGACCCACCCCTCCCGGGGTAGGTGGGTCTCTCTGTGAGTCTGGCCCTCCCCCGCCTCTCAGCCCAAGAGAGCCTCTTCTCTCTCCATCCCTGCTGGAGGAGGGGTCAGATGGCTCCTCCAAAAAAGAGCCCAGCCTGACTTGAGGGACTGCCCCTCCCTCGGGGAGCAGCTCCATCCCTTCTTGGTCCTCCCTATCTGCTGAGCCAGATGTGTGGGGCCTCTGCCTGACAGCTGATGGCAGAGTCTGTCTCAGGGCCTGGGCCTATGGGTGTGTCCCCCACTGTGTATGTGTGTGTGGGGGGGGTGGGGGTGGGGAGTTGGGGGGAGGAGTTGTGGTTAAACCAGTGGCTTTGGAGTCAAACCAACTGGGTCTGGCCTCTTACTAGCTGTGTGACCTTGAGTAAGTTTCCAGATGTCTTCAAAGTCTCAGATTCTTCACCCATAACATCCAGCCTCCCAGAGAGGTTGTGCAGGTAGAATGAGATACTGTCCAGGAAGCCCTTAGCACAGCTGCAGGCACGTAGTAAAGTTTGATAAATAGTAGGTTTTGCCATGGTTAGGAGAAAACCCCAGTCAGCCCGAGGGTCCCTCCATATGTTGGACCCTGAGGTCTGATGATCCTGGCAGGTGAGGGTACGTACCCAAAGACCTGGCTGATGGGGAAGGGGAAAAGCAAGGCCTCTGGGTCCCAAAGCCCCTGACCCTAGCTTCTCCTCCTTCGTGAACTGTCCCTATCAGGAGACATTGAGATGCCCACCCCGACTCCCAGCAGGAAGGTTGAGCTCTGGGAAGACCTCCTGAGGGAAACCTCAGAAACCTCTATTCCTCTCAGGAGCCTCTGTCTTCCTCGGGGGGAAGCCAACCAGGCTCCAGAAGACTCAGCTTAATAACTGTCTCTCCAGGAGCCTGGAGGAGGGCAGGGAGCCCCAAAGTCCAAATTGCTTCTTGTTTCTTTTTGTTTTCAAGTAGCACATTTTTATTTTATTTCAATTTAATTTATTTTTGACCACACCGCAGGGCATGTGGGATCTTAGCTCCCCCACCAGGGATGGAACCTGCGCCCCCTGCATTGGAGGTGAGGAGTCTTAACCACTGAACTGCCAGGGAAGTCCCTTTATTTTTTATTTTTATTTTATATTAGGGTATCGTTGATTTATGATGTTGTGTTGATTTCAGGTGTACAGCATAGTGATTCAGTTATACATATACATGTATCCATTCTTTTTCAGATTCTTTTCCCATATAGGTTATTACAGAATATTGAGTAGAGTTCCCTGTGCTATACAGTAGGTCCTTATTAGTTACCTATTTTATATATAGTAGTGTGTATATGTTAATCCCAAACTCCTAGTTTATCCGCCCCTCCTTGTTCCTTTCTGAATAGACCTGGAGCAGCCAGTCAGGACCCAGAGCATCAGCTCTACCCTTACACTGGTTAATTTCAAATGGGGCTTGACCAGTGGTGCTAAAGGGACTTGGGTGGGACAGGGTGGGGAGTAGAGAGCGGTGTCTCAGCACCCAGGCCCCTATCTCAGGATCCAGCGCTGTCAGCTGGCAGATTTGGGAGGCGACTACATTAACCCATCTTGTCTGGGAGAAAAAAATACTGGGTCTCATATCCGAGGGGAGGGGAGGATGGGGGAAGGGTTTCCAGTCTGTCCCTCAGTTTACCTTCAGATAACTGGAGGAAATGGGGTTTTCTAAGCCTCAGCTTTGAGAAGATGGGGAAGTTAGTTCATTTATTCACCCAAGAATAGGTCCACAACATTTATTTTGCATCTATTAATGTGTCAGGCACCCTGCTAGGTGCTTGGGGATGCAGAAACCCAGGCGGACGGGCCCGGGAGCCTCAGAGTCTGAGGGAAAGTAAACACTGCAGTCCTGGGACTGTGCAGAGAGAGGCAGCAGCCCAGAACCAATGGGAGCCTCCTGTACACCAAGTTACACATCAGTTTGGCCGGTAAACACCAGGAGGGAGCAGGGATTTCCTCTTGTGGTTTAGCAGAGAGGTAAACAGATGCGCTCAAAGCAGTGTAGCAAGTGTGTCCGTGAAGGAATGAGCCAACAGCTTGGTGGATCTGCCATCTCTTCTCCATCTCAGATGGGAAGCCTTGGAAGGCAGACGCTAAGATGGACTGCCAGGGCTTCCCTGGTGGCGCAGTGGTTAAGAATCCGCCTGCCAGTTCAGGGGACATGGGTTCAATCCCACATGCCACGGAGCAACTAAGCCCATGCGCCACAACTACTGAGCCTGAGCTCTAGAGCCCGCGAGCCACAACTACTGAGCCCACGTGCCACAACTACTGAAGCCTGCACGCCTAGAGCCCGTGCTCCACAACAAGAGAAGCCACGGCAATGAGAAGGCTGTGCACTGCAACGAAGAGTAAGCCCACACACAGCAACAAAGACCCAACGCAGCCAAAAATAAATAAATAAAATAATTAAATAAATTTATTAAAAAAAAAAAAAAGACGGACTGCCAGTATCTGCAATGTATAGACACCCTCATCCTTCTGCCTCATCTGCCCAGCAGATCCAAAACCTTGCCTGACCAGGGGGTGTCCTCTCACACCCCGGATTCTGCTGCTGGAGGACATTGCTCAAACCAAACATGGCCTGACTCCCGTATTTACCTCTCGAATCAGTTCTTCCACCAAAGGAAATACAATTCCCAGGATGATAGTGGCTTCCTCATCCTGGGGTAGCAAGAAAACTTTCAAGGATGTCAAGGGGCCGTGCTGAGGAGTCCTTCTGTCGGGCAGGGACAGTGCCAGCATCAGAAGGAGAAGGATAATCAGGCTAACCTGAAATAAGCCAGGTGTGAAACGCAGCAAGGCACTGCAGACAGGATGTCCCGATGGTCAAAACATGCTTCTGACAGTGGACAGGCCAGTGCAGGAGAAGTGGCCCTCCATGTGCTCAAGGGGGCAGAAAATGAAGGCAAAAAATTAGTAAGCGCATAAGAGATGTCTCTGCCCGCTGGCTTTAAGTTCCCTCTCCTCATTTTGTACTTTAATACCAGAGTTTAAAGGACTTCCCTGGCGGTCCAGTGGTTAAGACTGCGCTCCCACTGCAGGGGACACGGGTTCCATCCCTGGTCGGGGAACTAAGATCCCAAAGCTGCACCACGCGGTCAAAGAAAAACACAAAAGACAGAGTTTAGATCACTGGGAAATGACCATTGCAAAGAGAAACCTCAATTTGCCTGATAACCAGACATAATACTTTTGGAAATAATCATATTTGTGTATGTGTTGCCAATTGTTTAAGTGTTCAGAAAAATCAGCCATGTTTTCATTACAGTGTGTAATTGTAGTAGAGTCTCCATGGCCCAGGTGACTGAGTACAAATCCCAAGTGTAACACTTACCAGCTGTGTGACCTTGGGCAAGTTACTTCACATCTCTGGGCTTCAGTCGCCTCAGCTGCAAAATGGGAACCAGGTGATAAACATAGCACCTTCCTTGAAGGGTTGTTGTTAGTATTAATGAAGTAATACATGTAAGGCACTTCAAACAGTGCTTGGGGCATATAGTAAAGGCTAATATTAAGTGTTACCAATTATTATTGTCATTCATGTTTAAAATGTTAGGAGACATTTAATTTGTCAAATTCCTAAGTGTTAACTTGTGCTCGTGTGATTATCAGAGAGATGTTGATTGTTTATTATTATTTATTTTATTTTTATCTATTTATTTGGTCGTGCTGTTTGGCTTGCGGGACATTAGTTCCCTGACCAGGGATTTAACCCTGGGGCCACGGCAGTCAAGGTGCCAAGTCCTAACCACTGGACCGCCAGAGAATTTCCTTTTTTATTTTACTTATTTTATTTTATTTATTTAATTGTTTTGATTGTTTAAAGTAATGTCAATTATTCAGTAGATTCAGAAGGTTAATAAACTGGACATGAGGGGAGGGGGAAGGGTAAGCTGGGACGAAGTGAGAGAGAGGCATGGACATAGATACACTACCAAATATAAAATAGCTAGTGAGAAGCAGCCGCATAGCACAGGGAGATCAGCTCGGTGCTTTGTGACCACCTAGAGGGGTGGGATAGGGAGGGTGGGAGGGAGACGCAAGAGGGAGGAGATATGGGGATATATGTATATGTATAGCTGATTCACTTTATTATAAAGCAGAAACTAACACACCATTGTAAAGCAATTATACTCCAATAAAGATGTCAAAAATAAAAAAATAAATAAACTGGACATTAAACCAAGTTCAGGTAGTAGTGAGGATTTCTCTCCATCAGTAAAGACCCTTGAAGGCTGAAGGATTTAATAAATAACCTCTCCTCCCGCAACTCCGGTAAACTTGTCTGTAGTGATAGCACCCGTCCTCTAGGGGGCTCAGGTTGCTCCATGGGACACCCTACCTCTCTGGAGCACTCCACCCCCACCCTGAGGCACAGGCCACTCTGGACTTCCTCCCTCCATTCTCCCCACTCTCCCTCTCTCTCTCCACTCGCTCCTTCCCCACAGCCCTAAAGAGCTCAAGTCTATCCACTGAAATAACCAGACAAGCTTCTCTTGACGCTAGAGAGGTTGCCCTGTTGCTCTCCTCCCCTTCACAATGCCTAACACTCTCTCTCTCTCACCTCTCATTCCCTCCTCTGCCCGACAGCTCAGCTTCTCCTCTATCTCCCCTTTCCACTAATAACCTATAAGTTGCCAAGTCTAATGAACACTACCCAGCTCCCCAGGTGGATTTCTCCGTACCATTTGACATGTGCAGCCCCTCCCATCTTGGAGGTATCTGCTCTCAGTTCCCCTCCTATCTATTTGATGGTTTCTCCTCTATCTTCTTGGCTGGCTCATCTTCCTCCTATCACCTCACCCCCATGTTGATGCTCCCCCAAGTTCATCTTTCCTGAGCTATCTTACCTCCACGGTGCATACTCTTGTGACTCGGCCCTCATTCAAGGTGCCCTGTCTCAGCCAATGACACCCCAGTCTACCCAATGCTCAAGCCAGAAACCTGGAAGTGACTGCAAAACTTCCGCCTTATCTGGCCAATCACCAAGGAACCATCCATTGGCTTTCCTGTAACTGATGACCTTTCTAAAGCCCAAATTGGAGCCTGTCACTCCGTGGTAATGTTCAAATTCTAATGTTCAGAACTTATGGTTGGCGGGGGGGAGGGGGGGAGGGATAGTTAGGGAGTTTGGGATTGACATGTACACACTGCTGTATTTAAAATGGATAACCAGGGACTTCCCTGGTGGTCCAGTGGTAAAGGATCTGCCTTCCAATGCAGGGGACGTGGGTTCGATCCCTGGTTGGGGAACTAAGATCCCACATGCCGCGGGGCAACTAAAACCTGCGTGCCACAACTACTGAGACTGTGTGTCACAAACTACAGAGCCCACGTGCTCTGGACCCCACGTGCCACAACTAGAGAGAGAAAGCCCGCACGCCACAACTAGAGAGAAGCCCGTGCCGCAACGAAAGATCCCGCACGCTTCAGCGAAGACCCCGCGTGCCGCAACTAAGAACCAAGGCAGCCAGAAAATAAATAAAAAAATAAATAAAAGACAATAAATAAATAAAAAATTTTAAAGATAAAATGGATAACCAGCAAGGACTTACTGTATAGCACAGGGAACTCTGCTCAATATTATGTAACAACCTAAATGGGAGAATAATTTGAAAAAGAATAGATACATGTATATGTATAACTGAATCACTTTGCTGTACACCTGAAACTAACATGACACTGTTAATCAACTATGCTCCAATATAAAATAAAAAGTTAAAAGAATGCTAATGTTCAAATCCTGTAGCTCTGTCTAACCTTGAGTTTCATTCTTCCTCTTCATTCTCTCCTCTTATATTACTAAAACTACATGCAGATCCTATATGATTAGCACAGGGCAAGGCACACAGTAGGTGCTCAATAAATGTTTGTTGAACATGCATGCTGAAAGGTAAAGGTAAGAAGATGGGAAATATATATAGCATGCAGTTTCCAGTGGCCAAAGCTAGAACAATTTGAACAACAAAATAAAAAAGTATTGGATTACAACCCAAAGTATAAAACAAATATCCGTGAGTCCATAGTGATATGTTTAAGTAATTGAATAGATTAATAAATGGAGCAGAAGAGACACTAGCTCAGCCAACGAGCAGGATCAACATCTTCAATCACACATTATGTTGATAGTACATACATTTGAGATGATGGGATGAAGATGGGACTCTGTGATCTTCCTCCCCAAAACTCATTACCTGAGTCTAATCATGAGAGAAGCATCAGACAGACAGTGGTGTGATGGTTAGTTCCATGTGTCAACCTGGCTAGTCCACAGTACCCAGTTATTCAATCAAACACTAATCTAGGTGTCGCTGTGAAGGTATTTTGTACATGGGATTAATATCTACTATCTGTTGACTTTAAGTAAAGGATATTCTGGACGGTCCTCATCCAATCAGTTGAAAGGCCTTAAGAGCAAAACTAAGGGTTCCCTGAGGAAGAAGAAATTCTACCTGTGAACTGCAGTGTCAGCGCCTGCCCTACAGATTTCAGATTTGTCTAACCAAACCCTCACAATTGACTAAGCCAATTCTTTGGCAATAAAACAGTAAATCAATTTCTCTCTCTCTGTAAATATTTATCTATAAATATATCTAGAAATACACAAATATATTTATATCTGCATATAAATATCTATATTTATATATGTATGTCTATAAATATATAGAGAGATGTTTATATATCTGTACCTATATGTCTCTACATATTTGTCCTATTGGTTTTCATGGGTTTAAGAAGAAACCATAATGGAAGTTATAAAATGTTTTGAATTGAATGAAAAAAATATTTGTGGGATATGGCTAAAGCAATACTCATAGAAAAATTTACAGCCTTAAATGTGTATATTGGAATAAAAGTTTATAATGAACAATCTAAGTTACCCATTTCTGTTTTTAAAAAATTATTTTAGATATTTATTTGGGATTATCCCTTTGGAGGAACCAGACGCCAGCGTACTCTTTCTTGTATCCTCAGGCTTCTTCTTGCTGTTTCTTTTTTCTTTTTTTTTCTTTTTTTCTTTTTTTTTTGTGGGATCTTAGTTCTCTGACCAGGGTTCGAAGCTATGCCCCCGGCAATGCGGGGGGGGGGGGTGCAGAGTCCTAACCACTGGACCACCAGGGAATTCCCTAAGTTACCCATTTCTGTAATTTAGTAGAAGAACAAAATGAGTCCCTTAAAAGAAGAAAGAAGAAAAATGACTAATAATAAAAATACATAAAATACAAAATAAAGCTTCAATAAAGGGAATCAATAAAGACAAAGGTAGTTCTTTAAGAAGATTAATAAAAGTTAAAAATCTCTAGTGAGATTTATCACTGGGAAAAAAAGATCGCATACTGCAAATATCAGAAATGAAAAGGTGAGTTTCACTACCAAATTTAAGGACATTTTTTAAAATGAGAGGATATTACAGATACACTTATTTTATGCCAAAGAATTTAAAATTTTCAATAACATAGGCCATGTCCTAGAAAATTATGACACCACAAAAGCAACTCAGGAAGAAATAAGAGAATTCTATCTCATCATGATGGAGTTATAGGGACTGGAATTGCTGTCTAGCTGTAAACAACAAGACAACTAGAAAATATATGAAACAGCTGTTTTAATCATTGGATAGGCAGTGCAGGTCTGTGATCTCTAGGAGAAAGGGAGCCAAGTAAGCCCTGTGATTATCCTAGCTTCTGCCTGGAGGCACTCTCTAGACCACAGTGCCAGGAAGGGGTCCCAAAGCAGTGGATGTGCTGGGTTGGGATGAGAGATCAGAGTTTCGGGAGGCTGTAACACTTGGAATTTACAAAGTGGAATACTAAAGAGAAGGGAGCTGTGCAGAGAGAGAGCTCCAGCAATATGCATCAGAGTATACTTGAGAGAGTCTGAATACTAAGCCACTCATGTAAGGGTGAACCGCCACACACCTGAGAGATCAGACGTGCTGTGAGCTACAGAATTCCCAGAGCTTACAGAAGCCTAGGATATAGTCAAGTTCTGACCACCCAGAGTGGAGAACGCTTGTTAAAAAAACCAGGGCATTCAGTAGAGACCCCAGAAAGGTAACGCTTTAGTAGTTAATGAGGGCTGTTTTAGCCGTAGGCAAATTTAGACCCTCCCTAATACCTTAAAAATAAACTTCAAATGAATTAAGTTAATCATGAATAAATTTGTGAATTGCCTCTTAGAACAAAGTCCAGCATTTTGGAAAGCAACAAAATCCAGCACCTTGATCCTTAGAGAGAGTCACAGTCTGGGCAAAAATGTTTGCAATACATTTATCTGACAAAAGCCTTGTATCTAGAATATATAAAGAATTCCTGCAACTCAATTATGAAAACAAACAATTCAGTTAAAATTTTGATGAAAGACTTGGACACTTTGCAAAAGGAAATACACAATGGACTAATAAGCTCATGAAAAAACTTAACATCGTTAGTCATCAGAGAAGTGCAAATTAAGTCCACAGTGAGATACCACTACATACCCACTCAATGGCTAAAATGCAAAAAGACTGGGGTTTCCCTGGAGGTGCAGTGGTTAGAACTTTTATTGCTGTGGGCCCAGGTTCAATCCCTGGTCGGGGAACTAAGATACCGCAAGCCTCGTGGCATGGCCAAAAAAAACAAAAAGAGAGAGAGATTGAGAACACCAAGTGTTGGAAAGGAGACGGAGCATTGGCAATCTTACATTTTTGTACATTGTACAAGGGGTAAAACCACTTTGGAAAAGAGTTTGGCAGTAAAAGTTATACACTTATCCTATGATTCATTCATGTGCTCCTAGAGATTTATCTAAGAGAAATGAAACACCTGTCGACTAAAACCTTCAATGAGAATGTTCATGAAAGTTTTCTTCAGAGTAGCCCAAACTGGAAACAGCTCAAACGTCTATCAACAGGTTAATGAATAGACATCTGTGGTCTATTTCTCATCAATAAAAATAAACAAATTACTTATACGTGGCTACAACATTAATGAATCTCAAAAACATTACACTGAAGGAAAAAAGCCAGTGCCAACGAATATTTATTGTATGATTCTATTTGTAGAAAGTTCTAGAATAGGGAAAACAGATCTATGGTTCAGATCAGTGGTTGTTTTGGTGGTGGTGGGGATTGACTGAGAAGAGGCAGAGGAGAACTTCCTGGGGGTGATGGAAATGTTCTGTGTCCTAATAGGTGTGTGGGATACCTGAGTGCATGTATCTATTAAATTATTGAATGGCAGTGCTTAAAATCAAAACATTTTGCTCTATGTATGTAAATTACACCTCAATAATGAAGAACCACACTGAGGTACTGGAGTGACTACAATTAAAAAGAATAATAGAATGGATCAACAACAAGGTCCTACTGTATAGCACAGGGAACTATATTCAATATCCTGTGATAAACCATAATGGAAAAGAATATGAAAAAGAATGTATATATGTATAACTGAATCATTTTGTTGTACAGCAGAAATTAACATAACATTGTAAATCAACTATACTTCAATAAGCTAAATTTTAAAAAAGGAATAAAGATGCTGAATATTGGTGAGTATGTGAAGCAACTAGACCTCTCATACATTGATGATGGGGATGTAAAATGGTACAACCACTTTGCAAGTTTGGAGGTTTCTTACAACTGTAAACACATACATCTCATATGATCCAGAAATTCTACTTGTAGGTATTTACCCACCAGGAATGAAAACGCTTCATTACAAAAAAATTTATACAATACCATTTTTAGCAGCTTTAGTCATACTAGTGAAAAGAACTGAAATAATCCTAAATGCCATCAACAAATGAATGGACAAATAAATTGTGGTACATTTATACACTGGAATATTACACAGCACTGATAAGTAATGAATTAACAACACTTGCAACAACAGGAATGAGTTTCCAAAATGTTATGCTGAGTATGAGAAGCCAGACACAATGTAGTAAATCCTATATGATTCCATTTAGATGAAATTCTAAAAAAGACGAGTTCACAGTGACAGCAAGTAGATAAATGGTTGCCTGGGGTTGGGGCAGAGGATTGACTGGGAAGAGGCACGAAAGAACTTTTCCAGTGACGGAAATATCCCCTATCTTGATTGTGGGTGTGTATGTTTGTCAAAACTCATTGACTGGTACAATTAACATGGGTGCATTTCTTGTGTGTAAATTATACTTCAGTAATGTTGTTTTCTTTTTTAATGGAGAAATTAATTGACGAAATAAAAATAAAAACCTTCTAGGAATAAAAAAAAGAATATAATACCTACATAGTCTACAATCATAAAAGAAATTGAATTAGCAGTCAAAAATATTCCCACAAAGCAAGTTCCATGACCAGAGAGCTTCATCATTAAATTCAATCACATAATCAAGAAGGAAATACTTCCAAACAGTCACAAATTATTCCAGATTACAGAAAAGGAGGAGGCACTTGTTCA
Organism: Monodon monoceros; assembly: GCF_005190385.1. Lineage (NCBI taxonomy): Eukaryota > Metazoa > Chordata > Mammalia > Artiodactyla > Monodontidae > Monodon > Monodon monoceros. The sequence continues at coordinate 19,574,024 of NW_021703786.1, forward strand.
CTCACTTAGTAGCATTATCTTAATACCAAAACCTGGCATGGATAGTACAAGGAAGAAAAATAACATGTCAATCTTGCTCATGAACATAGATTCAAAAGTCCTAAATAAACAAAACATTAGCAAACTGAAACCAGTAATAAAAGAAAAAGGTAATACATCATGACCAAACTGGGCTATCCCAGACATCGAGTTTAGTAACATTAGAAAAATCAATTAAATGTAATCCTCCACATGAACATGAAAAGAATGAAAACCATATATGCATCTCAGAGACGAAAAAAGCATTTGATAAAATTTGCCACTCATTAATGATTAACACTTTGAGCAAATTAAGAATAGGTGTGAACTTCTATAACCTGATAAGGGATATCTATAAAAAAAGCCTACAGAAAACATCACACCTAATATTGAAATCTTTCCTCCTGAGGTCAGAAACAGGACAAGGATGCTTGTTACTTGGTGAGGAAAAAAAACCCTGTTATTTGCAAATAATTTAATGGTGTAGCAAGTAAATTGCTACAGTAAATTATTTCAATTTATAGAAATGTTTAATAAATTAAAAGAATCAACTTAAAAATTAATCGCACAAAGACAAACAACCCAATTAAAAAATGGTCAAAGGACTTGAATAGACATTTCTCCAAAGAAGGTATACAAATGGCCAATAAACATATGAAAAAATACTCAACGTCATTAGGCATTAGGGAAAGGAAATCAGAACCACAATGAGATACCACCTCACAACTACTAGGAGACCTATTATGAAAAGGGAAAGACAGTAAGTACTGGTGAGGCTGTGGAGAAATTGGAACCCTCGTAGTTAAGGTGGGAACGTAGAATGGTTCAGCCACCGTGGAAACAGTTTGGCTGCTCCTCAAAATGTTAAACATAGAATTACCATATGACACTGCTGTAAGGTAATGTAAGAAAAAACATCATAACCTCAAGATAGGGAAGATTTCTTAAGAGACAAAAAACACCTGTCATAAAGAAAAAATGATATATTTGGTTAAATTACAATTAAGAATTTTTGTTCATGAAAATATACCATAAAGAGGACTAAAGGACAAGGCACAGAATATGAGAAGATATTTGTAGTACATATAAGTGACCAAAGATTCATATTTAGAGGTGATAAAGAACTACTACAAAGCAGTGAAAAAATAATCCAAGAGAAATTGAGCAAAATACTTGGAACAGGAGCTTCAGAGTAGAGAAAACCCAGATGACCAATAAGCATGTGAAAAAATGCTTGAACTCATTAACAATCCTGGAAATAAATGCCAACTAAAATAAAATGTATAACAACGGTATTCAAAGTCAGGGAGAGAGGCAATGGAAGTATACTTTTATAAGGTTCTAATCCCTTTTCCTTCACCAAATTGGTAGCCACACACTAACTAACAGGGGCTATGTTGATGTGCTCTAGGATAATCTGTCGGATCATCTGGCGCAGGAGCTAAATTGGGGCTACCACTTGCTTACGTTCTCATCACCTACAATTATTCACCTGGTTTTTGCAAGGGCAAGATTGATGTGTTAAATGGAGATGTAACAGGGACCACCACTCCTGCATCCTTTGTGGGTGACTATAATCGCTGTCATTTCACCTGGGATGAGGTATTGCTTCTGATTTAATATCTTGGCAGGGGTAGGGGGCAGTTCCCACTAGGTCTTTCCTACTCCGATGGCTCTTGTTTCAGGAAACCAATGTGAGAGTTCTGCTATCTGCTAAGTACATCTATTTCAATTATGTATTTAGAGACCAGGGAAATAACCACCAGGTGGGTCTGTGGACCTATTGGACCCACTGTGGGATGGACTTGGCCAGGTCTCCTCTTATCACTTGGCCTCTGTATGCCCCACTCTAACACATGTCCATGGTGGCATTTTGATCCCTTAATATCTGTCAGCTTAAATCCTGTACCCAAAAGCCTTGAAAGATCTGAGTATTCCCCTTTCCTTAGTTGCTCTGAGAAATGACTTTGGAGGAGTGAAGTAATTATTACGATGTAAGTTTACTGTGGCATTGCAAGATTCTTCCCGAAGGCCACTGGCCTCTGCTTTAATCAGTGGGTTCTGTAGCTGAAAAATGGTTGGGGTCTGGAAATTGGGTGATGAATCATGATTTTCCGTTGCAGTGGCCGACATCAGACTTCTACTCACACTCTTGCTTGTTTGTTTTTGGTTATATAAGTCAAGAAATACTCTCATTGGCTGTCCACCTACCTAGGAAGACCATGGTCTTCCACGTTGAAGACCATTGGCTATCACAATAGATCCCAGCTTGCCACTTTGGTCTTTCTGCCCATTGTGGTAATTACGTCCACTTTAACGCTGATGACTAAGTGGCATCACCTGGCCTCTGTTCTGGGTTCGTGTCATACCCACTGACTTTACAAAGCCCAGTCCCATAGATATGTCCACTACCATCAACTGCGGCCTGCAGAGGACAACCCCTACCGAACTGCAAATGATGTCGGTGCCTCTCCGACAACTAGCCCGCTTCTTATCACTATTTCAGTGAGTGTCTCTGGGTCCTCATGAGGAACACAGGAAGCTGGAGCGTTCTCTGGTCTTATACAATAATAATAGGTCTTTTTTTTTTTAATTTTTAATTTAATTTTTGTCTGTGTTGGGTCTTCGTTTCTGCACAACGGCTTTCTCTAGTTGTGGCTGAGCGGGGGCCACTCTTCATCGCGGTGCGCGGGCCTCTCACTGTCGCGGCCTCTCTTGTTGCGGAGCACAGGCTCCAGACGCGCAGGCTCAGTAGTTGTGGCTCACGGGCCTAGTTGCTCCGCGGCATGTGGGATCTTCCCAGACCAGGGCTCGAACCCGTGTCCCCTGCATTAGCAGGCAGATTCTCAACCACTGCGCCACCAGGGAAGCCCAATAATAGGTCTTATACAATGATAATTTCATTCTGGTGAGCTCATCTCCCTGAGCCTTTTGACCCTTCCCCAGCACTCAGCCAAGGAAATTCTAGCATCTCCACCTCATTTGCTGTAACATACGGTTTCCTCCAAACTTTGAAGCTCTATCTCAGTAGCATATTGCAACTGGTTTCAGATGTCCTTGCTAAGGCTTTAAAATGTTAAATCCTTAGTCATGGTAGAGTATCCCAGATCAATATAGACTCTCCACTATCCAGCCTTATATTCTACTCCCTGACCGCAGTCCGGCACCCTCAAGATCTGTTCTCAAGCATGTTCTCCCAGTTTCTGCTGCTACATTAGCCAGATGCTGCAGCATTTTTGGTGAACAATCCCTTTCTTCCTATAGCTGGGATAGTACTTCCCCACTTGTTCCAGGATGAGACTCGTCCATAGTCTAGAATCATGGAGTGGGGTCAGGGTCAGATCTTGAAGAGAGCAAGTATCATCTTGTGAGACATCTGCCTCAGGTGAGGACTTTGCATGTTATCCAGGCAAGGAGAAACTGCGCTCTTCTATCAAGGGGGAGAGGCCACTTCTCCTTGCCCAATGGGTTCAGGATAATATGGGGATTCCAGAACAGATGTTTTCATACCAGGTCTCAGTGTCCTACTCCTTCCTTATCGGGGCCCTGACTTGGTGGGGCTTTAAATAAATAATCTTGCTATTCTTACAGCACTATGGGATTGATTTTCAGCCCAGTCAGCCCTGCACAGGCTGCAGGTAAGAGTCTCCTTGAGTGCTGCCCTAAAGGACTTCTGGGTTTTACACTGTACCCTGAGTTGATAGCTGATGTGAGTTTGTCAGTTTTTCCTTTTAGCAATTTGAAGGCATTTACCAACAACTGACCAACTCCACAACCTTTATAATTCCCATTTCCCTCCCATATCACAAATACTAGAGATACGCACAGGCAGTGCATCCCTGGATTCACCAGGGTAAAAGTTTTAGTAATCTTGCTGGTGCTCTGGGTATCAGCACCCGCACTTACCCCAGCAATGGAATCCTTGTTGCCATTTGGATGGTGAGTCATCCAATTCCAGAATCCCATTTGGGGGATCTGCTTCCTAGGACCACTCCAGATACCAACTGGGTTTTTTGTGGGGAGGGGAGGTCCCCCTAGGAATAAAACCTCAGTTGAGGATTTGATATTTGAGGGGGTTTTTTGTTTGTTTTGGGGGGGGGGGGGGGTTAGTTTGTTTGGCCACGCCACGCTGCTTGTGGGATCTTCGTTCCCCAACCAGGATGGAACCCATGCCCCCTGCAATGGAAGCTTGGAGTCCTAACCACTGGACTGCCAGGGAATTCCCGATATCTGAAAAATGATGCTAGGAACTACCTGCAAGTGAATGGGAAGGTGACACAGAGAAGGGACGGAGGCTAATAAAGGCTGTGCTATCAACCCCATTAAGAGTGTGGACAACTGGAACTTAGTCCTGCTGGGGACTCAGGGAGCCAGTGATAATGTGAGCCTCAGGACTATCCCACCTGATGGCTGAGAGAACTGGGGTATTTTCCCACCATTCCTCATCACTTATTGCCTGAGGTTTGCTGAGGATGGGAAGGCCCAGTGTTCGAGTAGTGCAGGCTCCAGTGGCCAGAGAGAGCCTTCAGGTAGAGTTGCAGTTTTTCTGGCGGTTGGAAGTTCGTTCAGTGTACCCAAGCGCTTAGGGAATGTGGGAGGGATACTGACAGCATGTGCTACCCCAAGGGAGGAATCCGTTCACTAGAGACAACAGTGGTTCCACTAAACGGGTAGCAATCCAATTCTGAGGATTTAGATTCTTCAAGAATGAAGTGGTCACCTGACGTGGTTTAAAAAACAACAACAGCCAACTGGGGTGCTGGCTAAGGGCAAAGTGAAAATGAAATGAGTGTTGGAAGAGGAGATTATAAATGTCAACTTTGACCAGTTACAAAAATAAGAATCATAGGGGCTTCCCTGGTGGCGCAGTGGTTAAGAATCCACCTGCCAATGCGGGGGACACGGGTTCGAGCCCTGGTCCGGGAAGATCCCACATGCCGCGGAGCAACTAAGCCCGTGCGCCATGACTACTGAGCCTGCGCTCTAGAGCCCACGAGCCACAACTACTGAGCCCACATGCCACAACTACTGAAGCCCGCGCGCCTAGAGCCTGTGCTCTGCAATAAGACAAGCCACCAAAATGAGAAGCCCGCGCATCACAATGAAGAGTAGCCCCTGCTCGCTGCAACTAGAGAAAGCCCACGAGCAGCAATGAAGACCCAACACAGCCAAAAATAAATAAATAAATTTAAAAGTAAAATAAAATAAAAATAAGAATCGTAGATGCTATGGGTATTTGCTTGCTTGCTCGCTTGCTTTATATTATATACTCTGTATAGTATTATTTCCCCCTTCCTTCCTTTGCCTTATTATCTTATAGAAGGATTGTTGTTGGCAGTGAGCTTTATTATTTAGTCTTTAGGTTCCTCTAGAGGAAATGTGGCTGAACTCAGAAAGGTATTAACATCACCCAGAGATGGATACTGTTACAGCAGAGACTTTGCAACTCAACGTTGCAGGGGAGGGCGCTATAGCACCTTCACTTGTACCAAAGACAACTGCATCTTAATAGGCAAAGGCAGGAAGTTGTTATTGTTCAGATATGTACAGAAAAGATGTGTGTGGATGCTGAGCAGCAAAAGGTCCCCACTTTTCCTGTGCCAGTTACTTATTTCTTGCTTTTCTGCTCCAAATCCATTCTTCATGTCTCTCTGCTCTCCGATGCTGAGGGGTCGGGAGGACTCTACCAACTTGTTTCCCAGACTCCACTACTAACTGGCTTTCTGTTAGGTTCTACTAACAGAAAGCACTAGAGGGAGATGGAAGGCAGGGAAAGGAGAAGGGCCGATATTCTCTTTGGGGGTTTTGTTTAGGGTCACCCTGTCTTTGGCAGTTGGCTCCAGCCTTCAGCTCTTTTCTGCATTCTGAGAACCAGCTTTGTAGATGGCTCCTCTTTGTAGATGGCACCAGTGGCAGCCCACTGGTGGCTCTGGCTGAGTCTGAGCTCCACCCGTGGGCTCCCACCTCTTCCCTTGAGTTCCCTTAGCCCTTGCTACTTTCTTTAGTTACGAGTTTCACTACTTCCATGTTGTCTCCATGTTCTCTTTCACTTTTTGCTCTTTTGGTCTTCCCACTCCTGTGTAACCAAATCCCCTCTATTTCAAATACATCGTGTGGTTTCTATTTTTCTAACTAGGTCCTATCTGGTGCACAAAATACCCTCAATGGTAGAATAGATAAATTGTGATAGAGACATACATTGGAATAGTATACTGCGAAAATGAATCTCCCTAACATGATATTGAAAGAAGCAAATTGCAACTGAATTCATATAGTATGACTCCGTTTCTACAAAGTTTAAACACCATTAAACTATATATATATATTTTTGTTGTTGTTGTTTTTGTTTTTGCGGTGCGTGGGCCTCTCACTGTTGTGGCCTCTCCCGCCGCGGAGCAGGGGCTCCGGACGTGCAGGCTCAGCGGCCATGACTCACGGGCCCGGCCGCTCCGCGGCATGTGGGATCTTCCCGGACCAGGGCTCGAACCCGCGTCCCCTGCATCGGCAGGTGGACTCTCAACCACTGCGCCACCAGGGAAGCCCTAAACTATATTTTTTATTGATGGATGTGTAGGTGGTAAAACTATAAAGAAAAGCAAGAAAATGATTATCGCAAAAGTCTGGATAGTGGTTATCTCTTGCGGGGATGGATGAAGATGAGATCTGGGAGAAGCATACGGCAGGTCCTGGGGTGTTGATAATGTCCTATTTCTTGATCATTGAGGTTATGACATAGGTGTTTGCTTTGTAAATATTCTTCAAGCGGCACATATGTGTTTCAGGTGCTCTTTTGTGCATCCGATATATCTTGCAATTGAAAAACAAAAGAACGGGGCTTCCCTGGTGGCGCAGTTGTTGAGAGTCCGCCTGCCGATGCAGGGGGCGCGGGTTCGTGCCCCGGTCCGGGAAGATCCCACATGCCGCGGAGCGGCCGGGCCCGTGAGCCGTGGCCGCTGAGCCTGCGCGTCCGGAGCCTGTGCTCCGCAACGGGAAAGACCACAACGGTGAGAGGCCCGCGTACCGCAAAAAAAAAACCCCAAAACCCCCCCCAAAAAACAAAAGAACGAACATCACAATCACCCCTGGCAATGGGTCTGGAGGCAGGAGGACAATAAGAGGGGCTTCTTAGAGGTGAAGCAAGAGGGAAAAGTCAGAGAAAAGGGACTGAAAAGACTAAGTCTGAGGTGCCAAAAGCCAAGAATTGAGGCTGACGCTGAGTGAGCAGGAGATCTGTGCTGGGAGTCAGGACCTTCTTCCCAGCCCCCAGGGAGGCAAACCAAGGTTGGAAATTTCTACAGGTCTTTCATCTCCTGCTCCTCTGTTTGTGCTAATGGAGGGTCCCTGCCTGCTGGTCATATTCAGATGTGGGTGCACATCTGAATCAATGTGGTGACATTGATCTGCCACTAGCGAGCAGAGTAAACCCAGTGAGTGGGCAGAGTTGGTGAATGGACATTCTTGAGGCCAGATGGAGAAAATGGGTGGACCCCTTGTAATTGACACAGAAAAGCTTTCTGTGGGAGCTGGGGATTTCAGTGGTTGAAAGAGAACAGGCTAAACAGAGGGATGGAGCAGGTGGGAGCAGTGCTGTGAGGGAGCAAAGGGTGGCAGGGAAGCCGGACTATGCCTCCATTTCCCCACCTTTCCCTAAGAGATGCGACCAGCACTGTAAATCGACTATACTTAAAAAAAAAAAAAAAAAGATGCAACCAGCTTTTCTGGCCTTGCAGAGAGGGTTGATGGCACCCTTCAGCAATTCTGGCAGCCAAGGGGTTAACCCCTCATGTCAGCTGCCTCTGGGGTGGTGTGAGGAGGTAGGACTCTGAGAAGAAGCAGTTACCTTGGCACCACTGTGGGCATCAGCTCTACTGCTGGAAACCTCCACAGAGCCCAGGCCCTTAGCTGCCAGTCTACTCTTCACTCATCGTCCCGAGTGGTCCCAGGCGCTGGGCTCCTACGGCTTATTCTGGTTTCCCCTCCCCCACCCTAGTATCTGTGGACTCCGCCGGCTGGTGCAGACAAGTCAAGCCAGGGCGCAGACAGACAGATATGCAGTCTCTGACTGCTCCTTGGTCTCCCGGCTCAGCAGCGTAGGGCCACCTGCGCTCTCTGGACGCAGACCTGGCCTGGCCTCGCTGGGAATGCCGAGACTGAATGGGGGGGGGGGGGGGGGGCCTGGATGAGGGTACAGGAGGTGAGGAGAAATGAGAAATCTGAGATAGACACCACTGATCACAAGTCAGAAACAAGGGAGTAGAGGCGTCGGAGCTCAGAGACGCTAGGCGTGGGTCGCGGTCTCTGAGCATGGGGGTGGAGAACAAGCCAGAAGCCCCTTTTCTTCCTTCCAATCGCTGCCTCTCCCTGGGACCCTCTCCGCCCTCCCTGCGGCCCCGGCCCTTTCCCCTCCCCCCAAAATCCTGCGTCCTCTGCGGATTGGTCCCCGGCCTTCCGGGGGCGGGGCCCGAGGACCCTGACGTCACCTGCCAAGGGGGGCGGGCGGCTAGGGAAGGGGGGTGACGGGCCCCGGCTCAGCACCTCGGAGAGCTCCCTCCCCTGCCTTGTTTTGCTCCGGAATCGCCGCCGGGGGAGGGAGCCAGGGGGCCCGGCCAGAGGCGCAGCGGCTGGAGGATGGCCGTGGAGGGGTCGAGGGGCCCCGGCGGGCAGAGGGCCCAGCCGTGATCCGGCGGGGGGCCGGGGCTGCGGGCGGGTGGCGGGGGCAGCTAGAGGCGGCAGCAGTGGCTACACATCTGGATGGAAGCGAGCTTTGTCCAGACCACCATGGCTCTGGGGTTGTCCTCCAAGAAAGCGTCTTCCCGCAATGTGTCTGTGGAGCGTAGGAACTTGATCACCGTGTGCAGGTGGGCACCGCTGGCGGGCGGGGGTGGGGTGGTCAGGAAGAGGCGGCGGGGCGGGCTGCGGAGACCTGGACTGAGCGTGCCCGCGGGAGGATGCACAGCAGCCGCGGAGAAAAGGGAGGGGGCACAGGGTTAGGAGGGGCGCGTCCGCTATCCTCAGGCCCAGGCCTGGAGGGGGTTTGGAGGTCTGGTCCCTACCCTTCTAGGCCAAGCCAGGCCTATGCCCAGCCTGGGGCCTGGGGGTGAGGGGTGTTTAATTGGCACTGCAGCTTCCTGTGAGAACCAGGAAGTGACATTGTGTGTGAGGGGGAGGGGTGGGGATGGCTGGCTCCCTTGCTGGGGGCGGGAGCTGGGTGGGCAGAGGAGAACTGATGGGATAGGGGGATGAACGCCCTCCAAGCGTACCCTCATTCCCACTCCTGTCAGCCTGGCCTCTCTGGGGTGGGGCTTTTCTGGGAGATTTTCCAGTGCTCAAATCCTGGATCAGGGATGGTGCCCTCCTCCATCTCTGGGCAGTTGCAGCCTACGGCAGGGTCAACTGGGCATGTAGGCAAAGTCCCTGAATGCGTCCAGTGAAGGCACGGCACTGCCACTGCCTTGGGAAGGACTGAGGGCCTGACCGCAGAAGTCTGGGTCTCCTGGGTTCAAGGGGAGGAGATTGGGAGGGCAGAGCCATTGGTTCCTGAGGGTGGGGCTGTCGCAGTGTTGGGAAGACCTGCCCACTTTCCTGGGGCCAGGAAGTGAAGCTTCCCACTTCCCAGCCCTGCAGTGATTCACCCCCGCTGTCCTGCCGTGAAGCCAGGAATGGCCAGTCTCTCAGCCCCCACCTGCACTCATCTCCCCGCCTAGGATGCCCCTGCCAGCTTCCTTCTCCACCTCCCCTCTTCCCCACGCCGCCTCTGAGGGCAGGGTGCCCCCAGTGCAGGGCTCAGCTGTCTTCCCTTGCCAGTCCCACGTGCCTGCACACTGGCCTTGGTCCTGCCCCTTCCCCCAGGAATCAGTGCCCACCTGATGCCCTGGCTTCCGTATCCTACAGCTCCTTCCAGGTTCCTGGGCACACACCCAACCGTACTGCGTCTGTCTCACACCATTATATCCCTAGTGCCTAGCACGGTGCTGCGCACATCTGACCTCTGTAAAAATGCCTGGAATGTTATAGAAGGAATGAGTGCAGCAATGGCCCAGCCCAAACGCGGTCCCCTGCCTCCATGCTCACCCCCCACACCCTGCCAGCGTGTGGTGTAAAACACAGATGGTCCTAGATTCAAGCTCTTATTTTATCAGTTATGAGCTGTACAACCTTGAGGAAGTCTCCTAACCACTCTGGGCCCTGGGTACCTCATCATCCCCACTGTAGACGTAATAGCCACACCCAGGAGTGTGCCGAGCCCTGTGCTTGGCACACGAAAATCGCCCCGTCCCGATGCCATCCTTCCAGTCCCTCTCCTCTCGCTTGATCTCCTAGGTTCCTCTTCCTTCTCTTGCCTGCCAGGACAGCTGGGCCTGTCGAGTGTGTGGGAAAGGGGGGAACTCCCCTTGGCCTAGGCTGCAGAAGCAGAGGTTCTGGTGGATTGGAAGTGCACTTAGAGCTGGGATGTGAGGTATAGAGTTTTGGGGAAGATTGGGAGCATGACAAAGGCTCAGGAACCCCTCGGGCCCCTGCCGCCTCTTCATTGTCACGTGGTTCGCCTCCAGCTCCCAGAACAGTTCCCTTTAGCAGGCCGAGGGCTCCCCTGGGCCCTGGCCGCCCTGTCTCCATGGTAACCTGCAGCAGCCTTGCACCTCTGAGCAGGGGACACACCATGGGGCTCCTGGGGGGGGCAATGACCAGCTGCAGCACCCCTGAGGACAGATGGCAGATGGCTGCCATGCTGAAACCAGCCGCAGGCCCCCACTGAGGTCTGACCCAAATGACCAGAAGAAATCACGGGGGCAGGGCTGCATAATGAAGCCCAGATGAATGCCCTAAACACAGGCTATCCCGTTAATGGCCCAGCTCCTCACCACCCCTACCCCATGGCCTGTGCTCACCTTCTCTCAGTCCTTCCTGGGATCTGAACCAAAATTTGATGAGACAGGTACCATTGTTCTTGTTTGCACCTGGGGAAAATGGGCCTTGGAGAGATTAAATGACTGTCCAAGGTCACCAGGTATTGCACGGACACAAGATTTGGGTCCATCCAGGCTGCCTCTCCCTAGTGCAACTCCAGCACTGACCTGGCTCTGATTTCAGGCCAGACCAACTAACTCTAAGCCCATAGGGAAGGGAGGAAGGTCCATGGGCTTGGTTGTGCTATTGCCCTGAGAGCCTCAGGGGCCAAGGCTTGAGGGCTGGAGCACAGAGGGCAGAGGAGGCAGGGGTTGGTCGGGGCCTCGGTGATCCTGACATCCACCAGGAGGCCACAGATATAGCAGAAAGAGCAAGGCCTTTGGAGTCAGACATACCTGTTGACTTCTCGCAAGCTGTGTGACTTTGAACAGATCAGTCAGTCTCTTGGACCCTCAGTTACCTTATCTGTCAAATGGAGCTGACAGTGGCAGCTGAGGACCCAGGGCTGTTGTAAGGACGGATGGGATAAAACACGCAGAGTATAGTGATGGGCACATCACAGGGCTTGATGAGCTGAGGGTAAAAAGGACAGTTCCAAGCAGCCCCCATATCCCTGGATACCCCACTCCTGCTATGCCACCCATAGGGGGCCATGGTGGGATGTTGGGAGCCATGTCTTCCTCCCTGTCCCAGCCCACTGCAGTGATGGCCGGTGGAGATTGCAGGCATAGGGACTGCAGAAGGAGCTGAGGCTCCGGGCAGGACTGGAGGGAGGGACGGGGGCTGCTGTGCTCCAGCCTCTCAGCCCCATTGGCTTCCCTTGGCTTCCTTCCTCTCTGAGAAGCCAGGTGTCCGGGCCCCCAAGCCCCCTTCCAGAGATCTGCTGCCAATGCCCCCTCCCACCCACTGAGTGTGTCAGACCCACACCCTGCACCTCCCCCGGCCCAGTTCTGCACCGCCTGGTTCTGGGCAGCTGGTGTGTGGGTGGCCAAGTTAGGAAGGAGAAGGGGGAAGGGGGGCATCCGTGTGCTGGAAGCCCACCTGGCCACCCATGCATGCCTACGCTCCATGTGCTTGGTGCCAACTCACATGCCCTGGTACAGGTGACCCGCACCCCACCCCAGAAGGGACTTGAGATCGTTCCAGCAATAGCAGAAGGCAGCTCGAGGACGGGGCACAAAACAGCTCCTAACTCCTACCCGACCCCTACCCTTCTCTGACAGAGAGAATGCAACTCCAAAGGGTGGGCAAGGAGGAAGGGGCTCTGGGCTAGCCCGCTGATTCTAGGTGCCTCATCTTTCTACCGATTGTTTCATCCCCTCTCATACCTTGTTCCTGAAGCTTTCTTTCTCTGCCTCTCACCTCTCCTGTCACCCACTTTGTCAATCAGTCTCCCACCTGCCACCCTACTCTCCCATGTCACAGCCCCTCTATGGGTCACTATAGTCTCACCTGTCTCCCGCCCTCTTTCCCTCTGCTTCCCCACCACGTCCGTGCTCTTGGTGTCCTCTTCTCTGCCTTCCTTCTACCCCCATCACCTTGTCTTCTCACCTGACACCCTACTGCCCCTTCTCCCTCCCCCTCACCCAGGTTCTCTGTGAAAACGCTGCTGGAGAAGTACACGGCAGAGCCCATCGATGACTCATCTGAGGAGTTCGTGAATTTTGCAGCCATCTTAGAGCAGATCCTCAGCCACCGCTTCAAAGGTGGGCCCAGGTTCCTGTCCCCCCACTGCCCAGCCCTCCCAACTCCCAGCCTTTGGCTTCCAAGCTACCTATCCCCCTCTGATCTACTCTGTGGCTTTCTGAACTCCATCATTCACCCTGGCCCCAATTCTAGACCATGCGCCGAAGCTCACGCACAGAGCTGGGAAGAGGGGAGGGGATCTTCTGGGCACAAGACAGTGGGTGTCCACAAGCCCCAGCCATGGGTGTGCAGTTATGTGCCCTGTACATACATGCATGTGTGTGCACGTGCGTTTGGGATAGGCACTACGCGCGTGCATGGCTGCTTACACTTATGCATGTGTGTGCCCCATTACATGGACCCTCTCCGAATTCCCTGGTCTTGCTGAGTTGAGCCCCCTCCCTGCCCTGGCTCAGCCTGTGCCCCAGCAGGTCCGGTGAGCTGGTTCAGCTCAGACGGGCAGCGGGGCTTCTGGGACTACATCCGCCTGGCCTGCAGCAAAGTGCCCAATAACTGCGTAAGCAGCATCGAGAACATGGAGAACATCAGCACTGCCCGAGCCAAGGTAGGTGGCCTGCAGCAAGCAGGGCCAGGGCAGCTGCTCCCTGCTCTGGATACAGGAGGGCTGCCTGTTCCTTGGTCCTGGCCCCTGCCCAGGGGCACTGGGGAGAAGGGCCACAGGAGATCCAGACCCAGTGGTGCACACCTGAGTCCCTTCGGGGCAGCAAGTAAAGGTGAGCGTGCTTTCCAGGGCCGGGCGTGGATCCGGGTGGCACTGATGGAGAAGCGCATGTCGGAATACATCACCACAGCCCTACGGGACACCCGGACCACCAGGTCAGACCTCCTCAGTCAGTGTGGACCACAAGTCCCAGTGTGTACATTCATTGCCTAAACACACTTGACCCTTAAGTTCCTGCTGTAACCTTCAGTACCTGGACTACAATTCCCAGTATGCACTGCTAGTTTCCATCTCCCAGACTGTCCACCAGTCAGCTGGGCCTGCAGTCCCAGAACACACCTTTAGCACCACCACCACCTCTTCCAAGTCAAATTCATTATCTCCCATGACCCCCAGCACTGATCTCATGCACAGCTCTGCTCTTAGACACAGCTCTGGACAAGCCTCAACTGTGTATCGTTTTACTTGTTGGCCTTCCCTGGCCTACAATGCAGAGCCCTACCTGCTCCCCAAACAATAGCAGCAGTCTGTACTTGCTACCCACGGCCTCCAGAGCCCCAGGGCTCAGAGCTTCAATCCCTGCACTGTGGGTTTTTAACTGCATTGTGTCTCTAGCCTGTCCTCACATTTCAGAGTTCACATCAACGTATTTTTGAGCATCTACTGTATGCCAAGCACAGTTTTAGGACTTGTTTCCTGATTTTTAAGGATCTGGGTGACCCAGTACTTGGTGGGGAAGGGGGAGTTCTGAAGATGGAGGTCTAGTCTCAGGGCACACACGTTCTAATAGGTGGGAAACACAGGTGCTATCCCCAGTGGGCCCCAGTCTGAGGGGGTGAAAAGATCCACAGCTGAGGGGTGAGCAGGAAAAAGATACCTCCTTCCTCTAGGAAAGGTTGGTAATAAGCCAACAAGAGACGCTCTGAGGGATGGGGCTCCCTGGGAGGATGCTAAACCGGCAGTCCCTCACCCCTCCCCGCAGACGTTTCTATGACTCGGGAGCCATCATGCTGCGGGAGGAAGCCACGGTCCTCACCGGGATGCTGATCGGACTGAGCGCCATAGACTTCAGGTGGGGCCTGGGTGGCCGTGGCCATGGTGGGGGGTTGAGGTTGTTTCTCTGCGAAGGTCCGCACTCCCATCCCCTCATACCTGCCCCCAACCCTGTGGCTGCTCTGCCCCCAGCTTCTGCCTAAAGGGCGAAGTGCTGGACGGGAAGACCCCCGTAGTCATCGATTACACGCCCTACCTAAAGTTCACCCAGAGGTGAGCAGCCCGATTGCGGCGGGGGTTGCTGGGTGCGGACAGACAACGGCCCTGAGGGGCGGGGATTGCGGGAGACGGGCGGGCTGGGCGGCATCCTGGTCCCCCTGCCCAAGGGGGTGCCCACTGCGCCCTCCTTCCAAGCTACGACTACCTGACCGACGAGGAGGAGCGGCACAGCGCCGAGAGCAGCACGAGCGAGGACAACTCGCCCGAGCACCCGTACCTTCCTCTCGTCACCGACGAGGACAGCTGGTACAGCAAGTGGCACAAGATGGAACAGAAGTTTCGCATTGTCTACGCGCAGAAGGTGCGCGGTGCGCGGCGGGGGCGGGGCGGGGGGGTGCTTAGAGCCCGGCAGAAGGCGGGCGGCCGCTGGGACCCCCTCCTCTCGCCGCCGGGGCTGAGCCGGCGCCCCCGCAGGGCTACCTGGAAGAGCTGGTGCGTCTGCGCGAGTCGCAGCTGAAGGACCTGGAGGCGGAGAACCGGCGGCTGCAGCTGCAGCTGGAGGAGGCGGCGGCGCAGAACCAGCGGGAGAAGCGGGAGCTGGAAGGCGTGATCCTGGAGCTGCAGGAGCAGCTGTGAGTGACGCCGCGGCCCTGACCCCGGTCCTCGGCCACCGCGACCACATCACCCCAGGGAACCCCCGCCATCGCCCCCACTGAGTCTAACGCCACCTTTCCTTATACCGAGCACCAGCATCAACCCCCCGAGTCCGTCACTGCCACCCGGAGATCCAGCCCCCTCCCCGCCACCGCGACCTAACATCATGCTCGACATAAGGCCCCCCACCAACCGGCTCCCCACTTCACCCTCAACTACCCGACATAAGCTAGAATGGCCATTGAACAGTACTCCTGGGGCCCCAAGATTACAATTAAGGACCTCTAATTAATGTGACTCAACGACCTTCAACATGACTGCATTATTCCCTCTGTTCACCACTCCTCTGATCTGCAGCGTAGGTCCACTGACCATCGTCACCCACCGTGACCCCTGACCTCACCCCTACCCATCCCTCTAACCGTTCCCCTTGAAACGTTTTCATCACTGTGACCTCCCAGCATGATTGTGGCACCCCACCCTGACTGACCCCTGCAACATCTCATTATTCCCCTAACCCCCAGCACGAGTGCACTCACTCCTGTCACCGCCGTGGCCCCCCCAGTACCTTTCACTGACTCCCAGGATCTGCCCCACTGATCCTCAGCATTCATACCCATTTCTGCTACCCAGGTTTCAATCCTAACCCCTCCCCTCACCTCTTGCTGAGCCCCTCTTCCCCACTTCTGCTCCCTCTTCCAGCCAGGCCTGACCCCCCCTCCCCATCCCAGGACAGGTCTGATCCCCGGTGACCATGCTCCCCTGGCCCAGGGTTCCAAGGACGTCACCACACGCCTGGTCAACCAATGGCCGTCACTGGGAACACTCAATGGGGCCGAGGGCGCCAACAACCCTAAGCTCTACCGGAGGTAAGCCCCAGGCAGGCTTGCCTTGGCCTTAGTGCCACTCCCTCCTCTACCAGGGAAGAGGGGCACTGGGGCCGTGGGCCTCTGCCCGCACACCAGCTCTCTGCTTTGCTACAGACACAGTTTCATGAGCACGGAGCCGCTGTCGGCTGAAGCCAGTCTGAGCTCGGACTCCCAGCGCCTGGGAGAGGGCAAGCGGGACGAGGAGCCCTGGGGCCCCATTGGTGAGCCCCCCAATCCAGCACCCATCCCGGAAGGGCTGAGGCCAGGCCTTGGGGCTTGTAGTCAGGCCCTGGCCACTTCCCTCATTCATTCAACTCTTCCCAAGAACCTAGCACAGCAACTGAGAGCTTGGTTTGGGGCGTCAGGCAAATCCCAGCTGCGCCTCCTCTGTGCGAGCTTGGTCACTGATTCCACCTTGCTGAGCCCTTCTCATCTGTAAAACAGGGATGTTGTTTAAAATGATCACCAGTGTTGGCATATGGTGAGGGCTCCATGGCTTTTGGCATCATGACGTCCTCAAGAGCCCCGCAAATCCTCAGGGAGTTCTTCGCCTAACTAATTTGCTCTTAACTCATGCACTCTGTGAACCAGTCGCCTGACCGTTGTTTCCCCCTTTTCTTTGGCTGCCAGGAAGCTCAGAGCCAAATTAGTGGCTCCCTTCAAGAGAATGTCCAGGACTTCAACGCATGCATTTTGTGTTGCCCTCCCCCCTCTGGCTTCACCTTGGTTTCCCACCCTAGTTTTCCCGGTGCCTGGACTACCTGTCTTTTCTTTCTAAAAACCACACTGTACTGGACGACCCTAGATCTTCTTTGACACAAGGCAGGCTATGGACGTGGAACCCCGCCACACTGTGTTTGTGATTGTCCGTGTGTCTGTCTCCCCACCAGACTGTGAGCTCCGTGAGGGCAGGGACTGTCTCGTCCGTTCTCTGTATCCCCCGTGCTTGGAACGGAACAAGTGCTCACCGTGTGTTTAATAAATGGACAAAGAGAGAGGATGAACCCTCGGGGGGAGACAGAGACATAAACTGACGATTACAATACAGTGTCCCAAGCTCTGTGCATGGAAACGGGCAGGTGCTTACCAGGGTTTAACTGAAAAAGGCAAGCGCTCCAGAAATGAGGAAGGTCTCCGGATGGGTGACCTGAGGGCTGTCCCTTCACCGCCTGCACCTGTGCACACCCAACTCACACACGCAACTCGCACACACAGACCAGTTGGCCCCGCCTCACCCGCCCTCTCTCCCCAGGGAAGGACCCCACGCCCTCCATGCTGGGCCTCTGCGGCTCCCTGGCTTCCATCCCCAGCTGCAAGTCCCTGGCGAGCTTCAAATCCAACGAGTGCCTGGTGAGCGACAGTCCCGAGGGCAGCCCGGCACTGAGCCCCAGCTGAGGAGCGGCATGGGTGGTGCCGGAACCCCCTGCCACCTTTCCTCACAGTCCCCCAATCCAGGCCACCCTCCAGAGAATGCTACCCACTCAGCCAGGCGTCTTGGGAGACACCCTTTGCTTCTAGCCCGGTTCAGCTTCTTGCCCGTGGAGGCAGGAGCTGCCAAGGGAGGCAGCTTGGGCCAAGAGGCAGGGGCACCGGGGCCACAGGGAGCCCTCAGGAAGCTTATTCTTCTGGCGACCCTGCTGCCTGGCTAGCTCCCTACCGGACTCTCCTTCGCTCATCTCCCCGCCCTTCTCAGGAGCTGGTGGCCCAGCCTGGCACTGCCGCCTCCCTTGCCTCTCCTGTCTGTCCCTGTGTATGCCCCCGAGTCATTCCTTCCTCAGCCCCCAGGCTGGGGGGGGGCGGGGCGGGGGGCAGCTATGAGGGTAGCAGGCAAATAAAAACCAGAGGACTGCGAGCAGCCTTGTCTGTGGGGGGACTGGGACAGGGCCCTGTTCTGAGGTTGGCAGGATGCAGCGGGGCTAGTGCTGGGCCCGTAACCAAGGTGATGCTAGACCAGATAAGATCAGGTGTGCCCCCTGGGAGCAGACTGGTCAGAATAATTCAAGAAGTGGGGGGCTTCTGTATCAAGTGTCCTAAATATTCGGTCAGCCCAGGGAAGGACAAAAACATGTAAGGACCCTTCAACTGATACTCTTTGGTAACTCATTTACCCCAGGCAGAGAAGATGCTGGACATCCTGGGTGGCAGGATGGAGAAGGCAAGGCCTGGCAGGACCCCGTTTCCCTTCCATCATCCTGAGCAATACAGCTTCGGCCTAGAGATCCAGACCCTTCCGTTAGGCCAAAGCCTGGCAGTGAAGCCACCCTCCCTCCTGGGTTGTCGCTTAAGTGTACCCTTGGAGAGAGGTCTCACCACCCTCTCAACTCAGGGTCCTTATCCCCACCTGCTCTCACTACACTGTGGGAGGGGTCCTCTACATGGGTGCCACCTGGGCAGCCAAAGCCAACATCAAGGTCCCTTCAAGCCCTCTTCTGTGCAAATCACTCACCAAATCCTGCTTCCCACCCGCCCCAGAGACCCCCACAATCAGAGGCAGTGGAAAGAAGTTTATCATCTTTAGACGCAAGGAATTAACAAGGGTGGGTGCAAACTATGCCGGGCGCAAGGTTTCGCGGCTCCTGGAGGCAGGCCCAGCTACAGCAAACCCACAGGGAAAAGAAGGGGGGGGGAGAAGTTAGCAAATTGGGTCTTGAACTTGAGGGGAGGGCGTGATGATTCCTGGGGCTGGGGAATGGGGAACAGCAGGAAGAAAGTGGTCTGAGAGAGGAGGGGTCGGCGTGGGCCCAGAGGGGCAGCCGCCTACCCCTGGGGCTCAGAGTGGGGAGGAAAGAGAAATGAGGCCCCTCCCCGCAGTGCTGAGGAAAAGGCACTTGGCTCAGTCTCCTCCTGCCCCACTCCCACCACGGAAGAGGTCGAGTCCTTGTCCCCTCGTTCCTTTCAAGGGCCCAGAAACTGTTCCTGGTTGAGCCTCTGGAAGAAGCTTTTACCGAACTCATAAGTGCTAATCATGATGGCACAGGACGGGGCGGCCTTGATGATCCTCGGGAGGAAGCCTGCGGTGGGAGGGGGAGGCTGGGGTCAGAGGTTGGGTCCCCGGGAGCCCCACCTCCACCAGGGAGTGGACACACACACAGCCGCTCACCTGCGAAGAGGCCCCTGGTGCCCGACTCGGCCCGGATTCTCCGCAGCAGCAGCCAAGTGGAGTCCGCGTGCGGGGGTGTCACTGCAAACCAAGGCGAGGCCCTGTAGGACCCCGCTGGGACCCGCCTGCCCTGCCCCGCGCCAGCCAGGGCCCCTCACCTCTCACAGCCCCCACCGCTCCTAGCGCGACCTGGCGTTGAGTCTTCACCACATCGAAGGGTAGAGTCAGGATGGCCGCCACCTGGTGGGGTGGCGAGAGGGCTGGTCTCCGCTCCCAGGACCCCCATCCCCTGCATGCGGCCAGGGTCTGCCAGCCCCAGCTAGAGCTTCAGAAGGGCAGGGGAGCGCACTCCTTGACAGGCAAGCAAGGACTCTTTTCCGGAGCATCTGCAGCGGCCCTCAGGTCACCCCAAGGACACCTCTACTGGCCACACTCCCAGCCTGGTCAACTCACCGTCCCTGAGATGCCACCAGCCACAAAGCTGATGCCCACGGAGGTCTGGTCCTTCGGCCTGAGCCCGTGCAGCCAGCTCTTCACCAACTCATAGTCGAACCAGTACACAGCTTGGGGACACAGGGGTTCGTGCGTTAGAGATGGGAAGCGCAGTGGGACAGGCCACGAACCTCCCACCTTTCACAGACCTATATCACAACCACTCCCTCCCAGCTACGAAGCCTGCCTGCCACGTGCCAGTTCCCGTAACAGGCCCTCTGCAAGAAGCATCTTGTGAAAACCTTGCTGAATATCCCGCCCGCTGGGGCCACTTCACAGATGAGACGTTCTTGGCTCCGAGAATTTACGTGACTTCAAGGTCAGTAGTAGCAAAGCTGGGACTTGGCTGTAGACCTCTTGGGCTCCCTCACCCCAATCCCTGCACTCCTGGCGCCTACCTGAGAAGGGCACATCCCGAAGGGCAGTGGGACCCCAGCCCAGCCACAGTGAGCGCCAGCCACCTTGAGCCACAGCTGCTCGGACGCAGGTGCCCAGCTCCCGGTATGACAAATGCTGAGCCTGCAGCTTTGTCCGCACCAGCTCCAGGGGACTGACCACAGTCACAGTGCCCACTGCGGGGACCAGTGAGGAGGGGTCAGTTTACAGGTCCCAGGGGCAGCCTGCCCAGAGTCTGGGGGCCTTGAACGTCCCCCCCCCCACCCCTAGGCTGGCAGAGGTTGGAGCTGGGAGTCCAGACTGGGCTCCGGCACAGGTGGGGTCAAAGGAAGGTGGAAAGCCCAGGGCTGTGCTCACAGCGGGCCAGTGCGCCAGCCACCATGGGTGCGTAGAGATCAGAGGTCAGGGCTCGACCACACAGGAAGGCCTTGAGTTGGTCGTAGGCGGTGAAGTAGATGGCAGTGGCTGGCACAGTCATCACCCTAGGGGTGTGAACAGGTTAGCCAAGACTCCCCAAAGTTCCCAAACCTCCCAAGCTTCTCCTGCCCCACCCAGCCAGCCAACAGGGGAGTAAGGGGTCAGTGGGGTATCAGGGGAAAGCAATACGCAGAACTGGGGTACTCACAGGGTGGCTGGGAGGCCGCTCCACAGGGTCCTCGTGCCCTCATGTCTCACAATCTTCACAAAGGCATCCTGGCCAAGCAGACACCAGCCCAGGAGGAGGGAGGATGAACATGAACAAGGCTTGTGGTGGGGCTGGCCCAGGCTGGGCCCTAGCCTGATGCCCTCGCTCCTACCCAGTAGCCCCTCAGGCCTCTACACGTGGAATTCCCTATTTGGCTCCAAACAGACTCCTGTTCACCCTTCAAAATCTTGTGATGGCCCCACCTCCTCAGGAAAACCCTTCCCAGACTGAACTGGCCACCCCTATGTGCTTTGCGCTACCCGTTCTTTCCTGGGTCTGCTGCCTGACCAATCTGAATCCCTCAGGAATGCCAACAGACCCAGCTAAGGGTACAGCTGCTCCTCACCACGGTGCCAGTGAAGCGACTGGGGTCCTGAAACCAGGTGGCACAGCGGGCACCATTTGGGCACAGGTACAGGGGCTCTAGGACACCATTGCAGTACAGGAGGCATTTCCCTGTGGATTGGAGAGAGGAGGGCACTGGGGAAGGGGAGGCGCGTTAGCATGACAGAGCCCTGGAACCTCACAGGGAGGTGGTGAGCTCCCATACCTGGAGGGCCAGCAGAGCCTGGGGTCCCTGGGTGGACGTTCTTGTGTAGGACAGAGAGCTAGCTAATATGATCTAGAAACGTGTACTAGTCCGTGGCTGTGAGGCCCCCGTGTGCCCTGGGGAGACTGGGACATCCCTCCCCAGGACACTTACAGGTTCCCCGTGGCGTGGGGCACTCACATTTGGCGTAGGAGAGGCTCCAGAGTCTGGAGGAAGACATCAGCTCTAAAACACAAGGCACTACCTCAAGTCACAAATGTTCCCCACCTGCCCCAGGGACCTCATCTCTGGGGACCCCTGACACCACTCTCTATTGGCTTCAGGGTCAGACACTCACCACTGGCCACCGAGGGGCGCTGAGACTGCAAGCGTACCTTCACCACGTCCAGGGGGGTCACTGGGGGAGGAGGGCAGGTCTGAAAGCTCCTTTCAGGACCCTGCCCCGAACCCCTCTTCCAGAGCCAAGTCATTTCTAATCTCTGGTCTGCCCCAGTCCCAAGCTGCCCCCACCCCACCATCCCAGGTCTTACTGAAGAGAGAGGTGACCACGGCCCCAGTGCCGGATGCCACCATTTGCTGGAGGGGACTAATGCCCCCAGGGTCCTGGTCAGCCATCTTGTAGCTTCAGTTCTGAAAAACAAACGTCAGTCAATTGGAGCACAAAACCGGAGTCAGGGGGAGGGAGAGAAAGGAGGCAGAGGCTCTTGGGGACACTAGCTGGACCCTCACCCCACTCACTCACTATGAGTTTCGCATAACCACTTTTTATAGCAGTTACTGTCAACTCCACCTTGCCAAAGGGGAAAGAGGCTCAGAGATGAGGTGACCTGCCCAAGGTCACCGTGAGAGTAGTTAGGAAGGAATCTGGGAGAGTCATCCATCAGTTAATGAACGGTAATGACCCACCACCATTCCTCACCCTCGCCATACTGGCTTACTGTGCACCTCTTCAGTGCAGGTGCCCGGGTTGGCCTGGGGGACCCAAAGATCAAAACGCCTGAGCCGCCCCCCTACGCCCCCCACTCCAGCACCCAGCCCCAAGGCGGGCGCATGCGAGCCTCGAGTCACCGGACGTGGAGAGGTAGAGCCCGGCAGGGAGGGAAAGGTAACAAACCTGAGGGCGGCGAAGGGTCCGTCCACTCTCTGGGACTGCAGGCGGGGGTGCCCGGCCCTCCCCCGCGCCCGTCCTCCCGAGGCCGGAGGGCCAAGCCCCAAGCCTGGATGGGAAGGATAATCGCTCTGCTCCCTCTCCCTCAAAATCTCTTTCTCGGGGGAGCCGGTCGAGAGTGCGGGAAGTAAGGATGGGGAGACAAGGTCGCTCTTCGCCCCTCGGCGACACTCTCTGTCCTGGCCCCGCGCGCAAGGGGCGCCCGGTGGGGCCGACTAGGTCGGCCCGCGACTCCCGGCCCCCATCCAGACCCGGCTCAGGCTCCCGGGACCCCCAGAGACCCGACTCCCGCCTCCGCCCCCCGCCGGACCCTCAGCCCAGGTCCAGCCCCACCCACCTGGCTCTAGGCCGGTGCTTGCGCGGCGCGGCGCCCGGGGCCGAGCGGGCCCATAGCGGCTCCGCGGCCGGGACCAGCCCCGCGCCCGCTCGCTAAGCACCAAGGCCGACTGGGAAACTGGACGAGCCCGTCCCGCCCCTGGACGGCGCCGCGAGGCCCCGCCCCCCCACGGGCCGACCGGCCGCCTGCCCGGAGTGAGGCCGGCCCGCCCACTCGCGGCCTCCTCTGGGTTCCGCGCTAACGCGGGCCCGCGCGCCAAGGTCGCGAGTCTCCACGCCGCGCTTGACCTGGCGGCAGCACCGTACTTGACAGCGTATTTTCGCCAACACCACCCCACCAGCATCCCGGCCGAGCGCTGCTCCCGCAACCTTTCTAGACGAACGTGGGTAAAGCACTCTCCCCATCTCCCTCATTTGTTTGGTGGCGGGGGTTTGAATCAGTTCTTCCAAGGCCATGGGGGGCGATGAAATAGTGCTGGCAAACATTAACCCATCGGGCTCGTTGCTGAGGTTTTACAACTTTACGGCGACCGTATCAAACAGGGTCGTCCCTATTTAACAATCCATCGAGACTGCAACTGCAAAACCACTTGACAAAACTG
This sequence comes from Monodon monoceros, assembly GCF_005190385.1. Taxonomy (NCBI): domain Eukaryota; kingdom Metazoa; phylum Chordata; class Mammalia; order Artiodactyla; family Monodontidae; genus Monodon; species Monodon monoceros. The sequence goes on from NW_021703786.1 coordinate 19,597,379, forward strand.
AGGGGTACCCTGCGGGTGTGGGTAGTGAAGTTGACGAATAAATAACCCGGGCCAGGCAGGCTGGACAGAGAGGAAAGGCTGGCCCGGGAGCCGGGAGACGTGGGTTCAACCGGGTTTAACTTGGGCTTCGTCCCACCTCCCTGTGACCCTGGGCAAGTTACAACACCGCTCTGGGTCTCGGATTCTTCCTTCGCACAGGAATAGGACTGAGTAGGGGAGAAGGAGACCGACATTTCAGTGTTGGTTACTCTCACGAAACCTATTTCTTCTACGTCTCAGCACTTCTAGTAGATCATTATTAACCCCGTTTTACAGACGACGAAACGGAGGCTTAAAGTTAAGAACTGGACAAGTACCTCCCCCGCACCACATTGCCTCCCCGAGTGACAGGTGGGCGTTAATCCTGGACGTCTCTGATCCCGCTTCTCAGGAGCCGCATTTCTGTCCCGGGCCAGCCCCGCACCCGAGACCCCATCAGCTGCCTCGCTTTTAAAACTTTCGTGCGGCGAAGAGTGTCCTAAGAGAAAAAGGAACACCGGCTGCGAGCCTGCGCTTTTAAGAAGGGTAGGCTGTGATTTTGACGTCACCAGCTCTTCCGCCCCTCACCCCGAGAATGGTCGCGTCCGGGCCTGGAGTCGCCCGCCAGCCGGTGCACGCCGGGTTAGCACGTGGGTTCCAAGGGGCCAACAGTGTGCTTTCCCTGAGAAAAGACTTTGCGGCTCTCCACCGCTAGGAAGCCCGAAATGGGGGGCGGGGAGTGACCCGTGAAGTGCTGCTGATCAAAAGGGCCCTGAGAGAAGGCGCCCTTTACATGCCCTTCCCATACCAACTGAATTCTGAAATGACACAAAATAATTTTATAAACTGACAGGGCGAGAACCCAGCCCCTATTAGGTTTTATGTAAGTTATGACTTACACAGTTTCACAGCCATCAGCCAAGAGATAACTCCCCCCCATTTTACAGAGGAGGAAACTGAGGTCCTTGTGTGTGATGACTCCTGGTGTGGAGTAGAATCCAGACTTCTCCTACGCACTCTCCCATTTTTCACATGAGAAAATGGGGACCCCAGAGGTCAAGTTGCACCAAGATCACACAAATGAAAGAGCTAGAATTCAAACCCCCTCCTACCTGAGTCCAGAGGATCTCCCATCCCATCCCATTCTCAACCAGGGCTCTCTGCTCCCTGCAAATGTTTACTCAGGCCTCAGGCCCCAAAGAACTCTAAGATACAGCGTGGTGGGGCTGCACTACTTACCTGCCTCCAGATCAGAGCACTGGGAGGGCGGGACCTGGTTCCAATCTGGGCTGCCTGCTGCAGTAGCTGTGGGACCTCTAGCAAGTATCTAGAGTCCTTTAAGCCTTCGTTTCACCCATTTATAAATGAGCTGATGGGGATCAAAATACCCCTGCCTCATGGTAATTTGAGGATGTAATGAGTTAATAGCTCTAAAGTGCTTAGAGCCCTGTCTGGCACTTGGCAAGCAGCTGGTGACCACTACTATTATTACTGATTGCCCCCCAGCCCCACTCCAGGACCTGTGGCACAGAAAGTTCTGGAAAGGGTCTTTAGAGCAACCAGGATTCTGGTCCCACCTCTGCCTCTAAATGCAGGCACAGATAATGATAACTCCTTACACACCTTCTTCCCCAGAGCAAAGTAGCACAGCCAGGAATCAAACATGGTGACCTCTGAGCCTCAGTTTCCTTCACAGTAGAATGAGGGGCTTGCACTCCATTTCTGGTTTTCTTCTTGCAATAGGATGCCTTTGAGATTCGTCACTACACCTCAGTTTCCTCAACTGAAAATAAGGATGAGTTACCCATCCTGCTAATTTACAGACTCTTAGCTAAAGTCATGTCTGTGAAAAGCTGAGTTGACAAACAGTTCTGTAGTCCCACCCAGAGCTGAGTAGATCTCACTCCCTGCCATCCCCTACATGTAAATGCTTGGAGGCTGAGAAAACCTTGGTATAACCAAATGCCAGCATGCTGGCAACCATCTGGGCAGAAGGGAGAAGTTATCCACCACTGGAGCTGGTGGAGGTGTCGTCCAAGGACGATCATAGCGACTGCAGGGTGGATCCAGAGCCTTGAGATGCCCATGAACCTGTGGGGCTCCGGCTGGACTGGCCTGACCTGAGAAGCAAGCCTAGAGGCCTGATGAGGAGGCGGCCACTGTCCTGGCTGTCTCAGCCGCGATTCACGCTGACCACACACCCAGTGGTCCTACTAGAGGCAGCATGTGGCTCCATGTGGCCATCACCGGCCTCCTTGTCAGATGGAAAAACAGAAACTCCTTTCAACTGTAAAAGGGGAGAAAATAGTACCAGCCCCAGGGATTATCTCAGGGACTGATGGACAAGTCCTTGCCTGGCAAGTGAGGTGAACAGAAGATGGTTTATTGTAAGGCTGAATTCTTCCAGGGCAAGCCCCAGCTTGCACCCCCAGGGCCTAGGAAGACATTTATGGGGCTGAAGTAGGGCTCAGGTCCCTCCCGTGGACGCTACCAGCACCTCTGAGTTCAGGGCCTGAACCGTTCCCCCCCAGAGGTGCCTTCCTGTAGGCAAGGCCCCAGGCTGCAGGACCACTGAACAGGAGAAGAGAAATCCAAACTCTAGGCCTCACGTTAAATGCCAAGTCAGATCTTTGATTGGGCCCTGGGGGCAGGGAGGGGTGGGGAAGTTATAGAGGACTTTATTGTGACAACTGGAGAAAACTGAATAAAGCCTGTATCGTTGATATTACTTTATCAACGTTAAATTTCTTGAGTGTGGTAACCATACAGTGGTTTTGTAGGAGAATGTCCTTGTTCTTAGGAAATGCACACTGAGTGTTTAGTGGCACGTGTCTGCAACTGTCTCAAATGGTTCAGCAAAAATAAAGAGATAAAGCCAACGTAGCAAAACGTGAACAACTGTAGATCAAAGTGAAGGGTACATGGTGCTCATTGTACCATTCTTGCAATTTTTCTGAAGTTTTAAAAGGTTTAAAAATAAAAAGTTGGTGGGGAAGGGGATTTCTCCCTCTGAAATACATATATATTATGTATAGAATCAGAAAGCAACAAAGCTGGGGATTCCCTGGTGGTCCAGTGGTTAGGAATCGGGGCTTTCACTTCGGTGGCCTGGATTCAATCCCTGGTCGGGGAACTAAGATCCCGCAAACCATGAACGAGAAAACAAAACAAAAACAAAAAACACAACAACAAAGCTATCTTTTTTTTTTTTTTTAAGTATGTATTTATTTAGGCTGCACGCGGTCTTAGTTGCAGCAGGCACACCTGCATGCGGGATCTAGTTCCCCGACCAAGGATCGAACCTGGGCTCCCTGCATTGGGAGCACGGAGTCTTACCCACTGGACCACCAGGGAGGTCCCTGTGTTTTTTTTTTTTTTTTGAAGGTTAAAAAAAGAAATAAATGTAATAGCTAGAATCAGCCCACCCAGGGAAAGGCCTCTCTTGTCTCCCCCCAGCCCCTCCCTGGATTAAGAAGATGAGCTGGGAAGTTTCTGGACACCCAAGTCTTCATTGGGAGCACCCTGGGTGTGGTCTGAGGAGGTGGCCTCCAGAGGTGAAGGGTCCTGGCTAAGACTGCAGAACTGCCTTCCCCCCAACCCCCCGCCTGATGCCTGGAACTCTCTACTCTGCTGGGGAGTGTGGATTAATCTACCCCCGAGGAAGGCAGTTTTGGGCCATAGCCATCAAAATTCCAAATGCCCAACCCTGTGACTCAGCCAGGCCACTTGTAAGCATTCCTCCCTGATTGGCTTGCTCATGTGCGAAATGACCCGCCCTTACCGTAGCCCTGTTTGTAACAGCAGAATGCCATGCAAAGGGACTGCCTGACAATATCCCCATATAACAAATACCACCTTGAAAGGGATGCTGACTTCCACTTCCGAGTGTAAAACAACCTCAAAGATAAGTGTTAAATTAAACAGCGGGGCGGGGAGTTGTTCTCGATCTGAGCTCTACCGCCCCCTAGGGGAAATTTGGGGAATTTATGAGGCCATTTGTGATTGTCACAAGATCAGAGCCCCTGGCATTTGACAGAGGTCAGGGCAGGGATGCTCAATGTCCTATAAAGTGTAGGACAGTCTGACATTAACAGGGATTTATCCCCGTACACCTCGCAGCTTTCCTCTGTCTTTCTGGACAACCACATACAGTCGTCCCTCGGTATTCATGGCAAATCGGTTCCAGGAGCCCCTGCAGATACCAAAATCCGGGGATGCTCAAGTCCCTTACATAAAATGGCCTAGTACGGGGAATACAGTCGGCCCCTCTGTGTCCGCGGGTTCCACATCTGCAGATTCGAGAAATCTGTTCATAATTATCCGACCTCGAAGCCAGCTCTATTTCACCCATATCTTTTTAAATGATTTTATATTGATAATCTATAGAATTTCCCAGGAATAAAACTACCATGCAGTCTTCAGGAAGATGTGGCTTTGTCTCCGTTAGAACTTTACCAAGATTCATTCACCATTCAGAACATCTCATCCTGTTGGCCACCTGGCTGGTGTGAGCTGAGTTACTAACAAAATACTCCAGCGCTGAGCCTCCATTTCCGGTTCTCCATCGCCAGTGATTCATGGGCATCTGCAAGCTTCTGTTCTCTCGTGGAGTCAAGCCTGAGCTTTCACACACAGAAATACATATTATTTCATTCTAAATTACTTTCTTTTATTTTTCCTCTCTATTACAGTTTGAATTTAATACAGATTTTTAAAAACGTGCATAGGAAATTACACTCTCTGTGAATTTCACTTCCGAAAATTTATTGAAGGAGAGTTACAAACTATATTACCAAAAGAAGACTTTGGATCTGATTCTGTTGAGAACCTCATGAGCTCACCAAGCACCAGGGGTCCCATGTAGTGTCACTGCCTTCTGGGGCTGCAGGTTCTGCTTCTCAGTGTGCCTGAGGCTGCCTGGAGCATGTCAGCCTCCAGAAAAGCGTGGCCGTGCCAGGGCTGAGCCCGTGTCTCAGTGACCCAAACTGAGGAGGAGCCATCCCAGCTGGGCCTGGACCAAAGGCCTGACCTGTGTTCATCTCCCTCTCTCTCTCTTTTTGATTTACTGTTTCCCTCTCTTTTTCTCTTTTTAAAAATGTTTGAGCGTTGTATGCCAAATACCGTTGTAGGTACTGGGATATAGCAGCGAACAAGCCACACTGGGTCCCTGCTCACACTTTTTAGTGCAGGAGACACACACAAACAAGTAAATAAACAAGACAATTGCAGACAGGAAGGACAGCTGTGAAGGCACTAAAACAGGTCACGTGATGGAGAGGGCCTAAGACGGCCTAGAACAAGGGGGATGTGGTGGGGGGGGTCAGGAAACATTGATGGAGATTAACCCATAGTGAAGGCCAAAGGAGGACCGAGCAGGCTGGGATGAAGGAAAGTGCTCAGATGAGAGCTGGGCACTCACACTGAAAGAAAATCTGGCATTGAAAAGAACAACTATGATGGTTACGAACACAGGCTCTGGACCAGACCTGTATTCAACTTCTGGCTTCACACCTTTCCAACTACACAACCCCAGGAAAGTTGCTTAACCTCTGAGTCTTCCTTCTTTCATTGTAAGATGGGGATGATAACTGTACCTACCTCGCAAGCCTGTGTTAAAGATTAAAGGAAAGCTTAGTACAGAACCTGGCACAATGTGAGTCTCAATAAACATTAGCCAGACCTACTTTTTAAGACCATGGAAATCAAGTATACCAGCAACCATCCTAACGTAAGGAATTGAATTAAAGTCCCCTGATGTGCATTTGAGTACAGATTTCTCTGCTAACTTGTTGGGGGAATTTGTCTCTTTTCTGGGTCTTGCTCTCATCATTTTTGATGTCCGGGACTGCTGAGAGGTTTAAGATGACAGATGAGGCGCGTGAAGGAGGTTTGTGACCCGGAAAGCGTGCCCTGGGTTAAGGGGGGGAAGTTCCCTCCTCCTGTCCCGCCCTACATGTAGCTGCTTCCTCTCTCTGTTTCTCCTTGGGCTCCTGGAGATGACTCTGACCTGACCTCTCTGAATTTTCTGGAGAAGACAGTTTCCTCACCTAAGCCCTGGCCCAGTGCTTCAGAGACAGATCATCAGATTAACAAGAGGAACCTCTTTGATGTCCTAAAAAGAATTCCTCCCATTTTATGTGCCACTTTACAAGATCTCTTTACATCCATCATCCCATTTGAACCTCTCATGACTGTGTAAGAGGGCATGTGGGGGTTATCGTGGACCCATTTTACAGATGAGGAAACAATCTCAGAGGAGTTAAGTGACCTGTCCAAGTGATTTGAAGTGGGTGTCTCCTGACCCCTAGGGGGCCTGCCTGGAGAGGGGACAGGAGAGCTCAGGTGGGCTGGAAGGGCTGCGAGGGAGGACAAGGTGAGCTGGCGTCAGCATCCAGTGGAGCCTGGCGATGTGGGCAAAAGCTCTGAGGTCTGATCAACTTGGACTCAGATACTGACACCACTGCTTAGTAGCCAGATGACCCTGGACAAGACCCTTAGTGTCTCATACATCTGCGAGGTGGAGCTAACACTCTGCAGTGTTGTTAGAAGGACTCAGTGACGTGGAACAGAGGAGGCCGGCAAAACATGGTCCTGATTCTTCTCCTTTCCACTCCACGCCCTGCCCCCAAGTTCATTAACATTCCAGCCCTAACAGTCAACGAGACAACAGTGCCCACAGCCCAAGCTGTCCTTCCATTTCCGTGACCCAACCTGTCCGCTTGCTGCCCTTGACAACGGCTAGGCTCCAACTCCTGGAGTCCACAGGCAATGCAGCAACCACTGAGAGGGCACAGCTGTCCCCAGGGCATTCTCAAGTTCAGAAAAAGGCACAGGATGGGGAAAGTTTCTCCCTGTACCCCCAGGGAGGTATGACACTGGCCAGACCACCATCGGGGCCCAGCCCCTCCCACGCCTTCCAGGGGGCGGACAGGGTGTCCTTAGATGTGGTGCAGGGCCAGCACCCTGAAGGACCTTCAGAAGGGTTTGGAGGATCTGAGCCCCTGTCTTGGGTTTGGCTGGATGTTTTCTTTTCCATTTGAGTGGCGTCAGATTTTACATCATTGATTTTGTAAATTTTAATAGGAAAATGAATTTTAGTCCTGAATAAATGTAGTTTAGTTGTCAAAATTCTCTCGATCGTAGGAGTAGTGGAGAAGGTGACAGCTTATGAGGATCGACTATGAGCCTGGTACTTCTTTTTTTCTTGGCCGTGTGTGGCGTGTGGAATCTTAGCTCCCCAACCAGGGATCGAACCCGCGCCCCCTGCATTGGAAGTGTGGAGTCTTAACTACTGGACCGCCAGGGAAGTCCCCTGAGCTTGGTACTTTACATACGTGTGCAAGCACATTCCATCCTCCTGAAACCCTGGCAGGTAATTATAATACAGTTACTCTATTTCACATATGAGGGCATTTAGGTCAAAAAAATAAGGCAAAGTCACCCAGCTGGGAAGAGGCCAAGCTGGAATTTGAGATCAACAGGCAAAGACGAGGTCCCACTGCCCAGATGCCAGCCCACTGCCCAGGTTTCCAGGAAAGAGCTGGCTCCTGTCCTCCAGCGCCTGCCACCTGCCTGTCCCAGAGGCCCATCGGGCTTTCTGGAGACTCGCTGGGGTCAGTCCTTGCCTCTACCAGGAAGTTCTTCTCTGGATCACCCCACTGCTCTTAGAACGTAAGAAACTGAAAGTTTGGTCTGGGAATGTGCCTTCCTCTCCCACAGAAGGCTGATGCTGACTCCACGTCTGGATGCGAGGAGAATTCAACCCAGCTCACCCTACCCTGTGTCTCCCTGCCCCGACCCCATCCCTGAGGGGTTGAGTCTTCCTCTGCCCCCTCTGCCCTGGTCTGGCTGAGGGGTCCTGATGTTTTTGGTCTGATGGGGTGCCCTTCTCAGGAGTCTGAAATGGACCAGGTGCAAATAGACCCTCCTGGACAGGGTTCTGGACCCTGGGCCAGAAGGATGCCATGGGGTGCAGCCACGTGGGGGGTCCAGGTGGACTTCTGGGAAGAGACATACATGGGCCACGCCTCGAGAGGAGAGGGTGAGGTGGGCTGAGGGGTGGGTGGGCAGTCTCCCAGGCTAAGGTATGTGTGAGGGGGAGCTGGGGAGGGCCCAAGGGGAGGAATCACCACAACCAACGGTGGCAGCTTCGTTAATTGAGCACATACTTGGCTTAGGCCCTGAGCTGAGGGCTCTGCGGGCATCATCTCATTCCCGAGGGAAGCGCCTTATTGTCGTGTCCTCAACGTAAAGACCAGGACGCTGAGGCAGAGAGGTGTCAAGTCACACAGCTTGTAAGAGGGAAGGGGACCGGAGAGGAGTTTCCTCGCTGAGCGCTAGGTTCCTCGTTGCATAGAAAGGGGGTTCAGCGAGATGAGGGGCTCTCAGACCTGCACATCAGGATCCCTGAAGCTCCCTCTATGACAGGGCAAAGCCAAGTAATCCACTTCCCCTACCTGCCTTCCCCCTTCTCCCCTCTCTTCCCTCCCGCTGAACCCCTACCCTGCATCCTGCACCCCACAGTTGGATTTAAGGATACCATCCAGCATCAGTCTACCTGCACCTGGGGCCAGGTGGAGTCGCCACAGCTCAGTGTAGACTCTGAATCTCCCAGCGGACAGACAGCAGGGCAGTGCTCACCCACTGCCCAGATGAACACACTGAGGCCAAAGGCGAATTAAGAATTCACATACAAGCACACAAGGGAAAGTCACAGAAGAAACGGTTAAAGGGTTTGGAAGTGGAAGCCTGGTGCAGGAAAAGAGAGAGGATGAGTGCTGCTTTGTGTTGGGACTTCCCTGGCGGTCCAGTGGTTAGGACTCCGAGCTTCCACTGCAGGGGGCACAGATTCCATCCCTGGTCAGGGAACTAAGATCCCGCATGCCATGCAGCACAGCCAAAAAAAAAAAAAAAGAGTGCTGCTTTGTGTTATAACTTGACTAAAATTTATTTGCATGGTATACTTTGTTAAAAATAGTAATTGATTAAAAAACAACAAGGGAAGTGGCCTGCCCACTGGGACTGGGCAAGTTCAAGGCCTATGCTAGGTCAGGAATCCAGGTCTGGTGCCTCTGTTGCCAAATATCCCACCACAGCCTCGGGCCTGGGTACTGGCCTGCTCCTGCCTCCCCTCCCCCACACTTACCCAGGCAGGCTGGAGGGCCAAGCAGAGCCCCACAGACACCAGTCAGGTGCCCGATGAGGAGGGCAGGCGCCTGAGCAACTGGGGCAACAATTACTCACCCTAAGGTGACTCAGGCAGGATGGGGAAGGAAGGAGTAGGCGTGTTTGAGGCAGGGGCTGTTTCTGTGCCCTCACTCCAACCTTAGTGTTCAGGGCTGCCAGATTTAGGAAATAAAAATATAAGATGCCCTGTTAAATTTGAGTTTCAGATACACAAGGAATAATTTTTTTTTTCTTTTTGGCCACACTGCACAGCTTGAGGAGATGATCTCAGTTCCCCAACCAGGGATTGAACCCGGGCCCTGGCAGTGAGAGTCCGGATCCTAACCACTAGGTCACCAGGGAACTCCCAGGGATTAATTTTTAATTGAAGGTATGTGTCAAATATTGCATGGGACATAATTATGCTTTAAAAATTTGTCTTTATTTGAAATTCAAATTTAACTGGGCATCTGATGTTTTATCGGGCAATTCAAGATCTTGGGGGGAAAGGCCCCTGGCCCTGGGGCAGCTGTGACTCTTCTATGAGAGCAGGACTGGAAGACTGAATGAAGAAAACCCTGAAGGGGTGATGGGAAGAACTGGGGAGAGGCTGAAAGAAGCAGAAAGAGGGAGAGAGAGGGAAGCTGTCCAACCCTGACCTTGAGGAACTTCTTAGCCAGTCACATCCGGGGTTCTCTTCATGTCAGGCCTCTCAGTGGAATCTCCTATCACTGTGGTGCCTCAATCCAGGGTAGTGCTGGCATCCGAGGTGGGACCACAGCAGGAATTGTCACAGACCAGGAAGAACATATTTCTAACTTCTTAAGCAAGTGTGGGCTGCGGGAAAGCAGAAGCCACAAAGGAAAAGATCGATTGCTAGATTTCAGATGACATAACAACACAACTTCTGACCACAAAAGATACCATTAACAAAGATAAAAGACAGATGACAGATTGGGAGGAAATATCTGCAACATATGTAATATCCAGACTATATAAAGAGCTCCCACAGTTCAACAAGAAAAAGAAACACGGGAGAAAAATGAACAAGGGATAATGTGATGGCTAGTTTTTTTTACTATTGAACTATAGTTGATGTACTATATCAACTATACAATATCATGTAAGTTACAGGTGTACAATGTAGTTTTTATAAGTTACACTTCACTTATAGTTATTATAAAATATTGGCTATATTTCCTGTGTTGTACAATATATTCTTGTAGCTTACTTTATATATAATAGCCTGTACCTCTTAATCCCCTATATTGCCCCTCCCCCATTCCTCTCTCCACTCATAACCACTAGTTTGTTCTCTATATCTGTGAGTTTGTTGTGTGATGATTAGTTTTATGTGTCAACTTGGCAGGTGTTTTTGGATGAGCTTAACATCTAAATCACTGAATTCTGGCTAAAGCAAATTGCCCTCCATAATGCAGGTGGGCCTCATCTAATCAGTTGAAGGCCTGAATTGAACAAAAAGACTGGCCTCTCCAGGCAAGAGGAAATTCTCTAGCAACTGTCTTTGGACTTTCATCTGCACCATCGGCTCTCCTAAATCGCCAGCCTGCTGGCTCACACTGCAGATTTTGGACTTACTAGCTTCCATAGTCATGTGAGCCAATCCTTTTTAATAAATCTTTTTCTATATACACATCAACTGGTTCTGTTTCTTTGGAGAACCCTGACTAATACGGATAAGAACAGGCATTTCACAGAAGAAATACATATGCAGAATAAACATACACAAAAATGCTCAGCTTCCCTTGAGATCAAGGAAATGCAGATAAAACAACCATGAAATATCTTCCGTCATTAGAATGGCAAAATTTTTTTGAACTGGCATATCCAACGTTAGTGAGTATATGGGAAATAAGTTCCCCCAAATATTGAGCCTGGGAGTGTAAAGTGGAAAAATGTTAAGGCAATTTGGTATTAATATTTCAACATACCTTTTACCCAGCAATGTTACTTTCAGGAATTTAACCCCCATATGTGCACTCAGAGACATGTTCAGAAATATTCGTTGCCTAATTACTTGTAACTGCAAAAACTGGAAACACATAAAAGTCCATTAAATGAGACTGGTTAAGGGAATTCCCTGGTGGTCCAGTGGTTAGGACTCTGAGCTTCCATTGCAGGGGGCACGGGTTTGATCGCTGGTAGGGAAACTAAGATCCCACAAGCTGCACAGCGTGGCCAAAAAAAAAAAGAGAGACTGGTTAAGTAAACATGTAACACCTATAGTGTGGAATACTTGGCAACTGTCAAAAAGAAACTGATAAATAAATCAAGACAGCCCATATTCATGAATAGGAAGACAATATTGTTAAGAAGGTAATACACCCCAAATATTGATTCAGTGCATTCTCTATCAAACCCTCAGCTGTCTTTGCAGAAACTGATCCTAAAATTCACATAGAAATTCAGGGGACCTAGAATAGCCAAAACAATCCTGAAAAAGAAATTAGAGGACTCCCACTTCCCCTATTTCAAAATTTGCTAAAAAGCTATAGTAATTAAGACAGTGTGATACTGGCCTTAAGAATGGACACATATATCAGTGGAATAGAATTGAGAGTCCAGAGTCCAGTCCTCACATTTACAGTCAGTTGATTCTATCAAAATCTTCTCTACCCAGACTCCCACCACCCTTGAGTTTGGCTATTTGTCCCCAACCCCAGCCTCACCCCCAGCTCGAGCTCTTTGCTTAACCTGCAGTGCTCCCCAGCCACTCGGCACAACCAAACGCGGCCCTTCCTCCAAGACCCGGCACCAGGCTTCCTCTGGGCCTCTCATCTCTCCTGGTGCATCTCCCATCAACCATCTCTGCCGGGGAAAGACCCCTTGGCACTGAGCAGTCTAGCTCCTGCTGCTGGTGAATCTGTTCCGTGTGGTATATTTTCTCTCCTCACCGGCATGTCAATTCCAGAAAGGTAGGGCCAACCGAAACTAGGAAGCCACTTGTGCTATGCACGCACAGCCAGCCCAGCCTGGTGCCACACACCCAGCAGCTCCTCAAGTCCACTCCATTGAACCTGGCACTCAATCCCTGCCCAAGGCTGCCTTTCCCATCTGGTTTCCTAATGTTCTTCCCATTACCCCCTGTCTAGCCACTTCTCCAACCCCTCCCCACTTGACAGTTTAAATCCTCCCAGCCTCTGCTCAAAAAGTGCCCCCACGGGGCTTCCCTGGTGGCGCAGTGGTTGAGAGTCCGCCTGCCGATGCAAGGGACACGGGTTCGTGCCCCGGTCCGGGAGGATCCCACATGCCGCGGAGCGGCTGGGCCCGTGAGCCATGGCCGCTGAGCCTGCGCGTCCGGAGCCTGTGCTCCGCAACGGGAGAGGCCACAACAGTGAGAGGCCCGCGTACCACCAAAAAAAAAAAAAAAAAAAAAAGGGCCCCCAAGGTTGAATTAAACCTCTTTTTCCCTGCCTAGAGCCAACCTACTACGTCTTCCCTACACACACCTAGAGCACCTGGCCCCCGATTCTCCAACCCCACCCCACGCCCTGCTGTGAGCCCCTTGAGGAAGGGGCTTGAGGGCTGTTTATCCTTGCCCTCACTACTCCTTCACTCCCCTTTGGGGCCCGGCTGCCCAGCATTAAATCTGAGTTGGTTGACTAGAATAGAAACAGGATGCACAAATGTTCCAAATCCGAGAGACATCCTGTAAATGCTCTTGTACGCACCCTCTAAGGGACAGCTCTTGGCTCTCAATGTCCCCTGACAGGAGCTGGCCCATCTCGGGATGGGGCTGCGGGAGGCGGCGAGGCGGGCACCAGCAGGTAGGCTTAGCCGGCGACGGCATCACATGATTGCCTGATCACATGATCCCTAGAAATGGGGGGTTGGGGAGAGAGAGGAAGGGAGGGAGGAGAGTGAATTGAGCAGGAAAAGCAGCACAGCCTCCCAGGTTGGCCCCGCCTTTACGTCGACGAGGAGCCAATGGGAGTGCGACAGCCCGGACACCTGGCCAATGGAAACAGAGGTGGGTGGGCCAACGCGCCGAGGGGGCCAAGTTGGTGAGCTGCCCGGTCGCTGCTCCCCAGGGATCGCCGACCCCGACGCAGGTAAGGAGAGTGGCTGCGTAGACCTCTCGCTTGCTCCTTCCCAGGGGCCCAGACGGGAGGAGGTGGGGGCTTCAGGCTCCTCTGTAGTTTCATCAGGGAGACAAGAAAAGACTCCCTTAGAGAAACTCCGATGCACTGGAAGGGGTTTTATGGGTGGTGGGAATAAGCAGTAACTGCAGTGATTCCCATTAGAAGGGGCTTTCTCCCTCTGCAGCACCCCTGGGGCCTGCAGCCCCTTCCCTCAGAGCAGAGACTACTCCGTTCTGGAGCCGACTCCGCCCCCGTCGGCAGGTGCTGGTGGTGGTGCTGGTGGGTAGTCCCCGCGGCGGCCGGGAGCCGGCGAGGCGCCCGCCCATGGTCCCCGAGCTCGGAGGGCTGGGAACGGGGCTTGAGACGCTGGCCTCCTCAAAGACAGTAGGGAGTTGGGAGTGGTGACTGAACCCCTCGGTTGTGTCTGGCTCTCTCTCACTTCCTCTCGCGGGGGTGGGGGTGGGACGAGCTAACTTCCGCCTCCCCCTGCCACTTTTTCCTGCTCTCTCGCTGCTGGGTTGGCTCACCTTTTGGGAATCTCTCTCTCCTGACACTCGGAGTTGGGGGCTGCCCCCTAGTGGAAGATGACGGATCTGGGGGCTTGAAGAGGTTCCTGTCCCTCTCCGCGGTGGCAGTGTAGGGTGGGGAGGAGGAGAGAGGCCACCACTTGGAACCCTGCTGAGAGGACTTGGGTCCCCTCCTCCCCCATCCCTGGTCCTGAGTGTGTTTGGGCGCGTGCATGCACGTATATTCGGTAGAAGCATACACTCTACTCCTGAACCTCAGGATACACAGGGAGGAGAATATATGTAAATGAATCACTAGGGCGCTGAGTAGTCTGAGATGTGTGCAGACAGGCACTCCTACAGCGGCCAGCTGTAGATGCCTTGCAGGGTGGGGGGCTGTGGGCATCGGTGTAGAGGGTGAAAGGGGCCTCAGTCCAGGACCAGTCTTCTTCAGCCTTACCTGGCCAGGAGATGGCCTCCTGGGGATGGTCTTTGAGCTGGAGAGGGGGCGCTGAGGAAAACCAGGTGAGGGAGAGAGGATGTGAGTGACTGGGTGTGTGCGATTCCCTGCCATACAAAGTGTGCAGTGTCCACACACAGACTAATGCGGAACTGAGGCCCAAAGACAGGGAGCAACTTTTGGGGCTCTCATAGTCAACGGTGGCAGTTCTAGGACTAGGACCCGTGTGCAGTATCCAGGCAGCCCCATACTCTGTGTTTCTGTCCTGGCCTGGTCCACCTGTCCAGGAAGCGCTTCTGCCCCTCTTCTCAGCTTGGACCCCAGGCCTCTATCCTCCTGGGGTTTGGGGTCCCATTCCCAGGCACTACCCATGGTCCACTTGTGAAATGAACCCAGGTCCAGTGTAGTCTGGAGCCATCAAAGCCTGTCATCTCTATGTCTTGATATATGACAGGGGGGAGTTACTTCACATCTCTGAGCCTCAGTTTCCTCCTTTGAAAAGTAAAGGTAATAATTTCTACTTTGGACAGTTGTTGCAAAGAAGAAAGAAAATAATGTAGAGTGTTGTCACTGGCTCCTAAGAGGCTCAACAAACATGACTGTTTTGGCCCCTCTAGGCAGAGTAACATCTCCTGGGCCCACCCCATTGAGCTAGCAGGGCTGGCTGAGCTTGGGGAAGAGTAGTTTAAGAAGTGAAAGCCTGCTCCCTTCCAGAGACCGAGGCTTACTTCCCTCTAATGATGCAGATCGGCAGCCCAGTGGGCACACGTGGTCTCCCCACATGCAGCTGGGTTTCGGCTCCAGGGCAGGGAGAGGTGGGGGGAAGGGAAGGGGGTATGTTTGGGGATTTTGAAAGGGCCTGGTGGTACTGGGGGGCCCTTAGAACACAGGTGTCCCAAAGGCTGACTCAGCCTGTGTATCCCCTTCCTTGGGTGGGGAGGCGACAGTCAGTGGGCAGGTGGTGGCTGGCCTCTGGGGAAGGCAGCCCAGACTCCACCGGCACCCTACTTCCTTTTTCACAACTTTCTCAACCCCGTGGTTGCCAATGTCATCAAGTGTCCCCCCCTCCCCTCCCCTTCCCCCGCCAACAGGCCTTAGCAGGGTACAGGTGTGAGCACAGCATCGGGCATCTAGAGGGGCTGGCTCGGGAAGTGGAACCCTGGCTTTTCTTCAAGGGGAGACTCCCTCCTTGCACCCCATCCCTGTCCTCTCATGGCTACTGATGTCTTCACCACCCCTCGGAGGTGGTCCACGTCCCCACAGATCAGACCCACAAAACCCACAAATCTTCCTGACTCTCACATACCCACGTCTCTACACACTCAGCCACAGAGACTCAGGTGTTAGGCCACATGTGGGGACACAGATTCACACACGTGCTCATGCCAGCATTCATGCGCCGGCGCACGTGTGACACCCACACAGGACACACGTAGGAAACTGAATCTCAGGCCCCGCATCCTTCTTCCTGTCTGGACAGGGTGTGGCTGGGGAGGCTCAGCTAGGCCTGGGCCTGGGGCGGGGGGAGTGACTGGGCCCAGAATCGAGGGTGGCCTGGGCTTCAGCTGGTTGCCAAATGCCTCTAGGGATTTTGCAGGTGGACCATGTGGACTCTGGTGAGCTGGGTGGCCTTAGTGACAGGGCTGGTGGCTGGAACACAGTGCCCAGACGGTCAGCTCTGCCCTGTGGCCTGCTGCCTGGACCTGAGAGGAGCTACCTACAGCTGCTGCAATCCCGTTCCGGTGAGTGCCCTTCGGCCCAGGCAAGAGCTAGCAGCCTGGGATTTCCCAAAGGTTCATCTTGGATTGGCCAGAGGAGGGGGCCGGGCTCGGGTCCTTCGGTTTATCCCTTCCTCTCGCTTCCCAGGACAAGTGGCCCACGGCGCTGAGCCGGCATCTGGGCACACCGTGCCAGACCGACGCCCATTGCTCGCCTGGCTACTCCTGCATCCTCACTGTCTCGGGGACCTCCAGCTGCTGCCCGTTCCCAGAGGTGAGGGTGCCATTAGGTCGATGGAGGGCTTGGGTCTGCGTTTACACTTTTCCTGCACCCTCTTCCCACCCTCAGGGAAATGGGCCTAGCCAACGAAGGCATCTCTGTGTCCCACAGGCCGTGTCATGCGGGGATGGCCACCACTGCTGCCCCCAGGGCTTCCGCTGCAGTGCTGACGGGCGGTCCTGCTTCCAAAGATCAGGTGAGCCAGATGGGCCGCACATAGAGCCTGGAGCACCCAGGAGTGCAGCCAGCTGGGTGACCTTGATTCCTGCCCTCGTGTCCTCATTCACGTGACGTCTGTGCTAAGCAGACACCCTGCTCTGGAGAGAGGGGCAGCATGGGGGCGAGGAGGGCTCAGGAGCGAATGTAAGACTCCAGACCCGCGGCCAAGCATTGTGTGGGCAGGGAGAGGTCAAGCTGGCCTGGTTTAAGGCCTACCCAGTCAGTGGATGCCTCTGCCCTGTGCCATATTGCTGGGGCAAGGACTGGCTTGGGGGACAGTGGGTTAGGAAAGCCTGGGGGAGCCCTGAGCCCTAGTGCCAGCCCCCGAATCCTCCTGTAGCTGGGCCTGCAGGATCTGGTGCCAGCAGCTCCTTGAGTGGTGGGAGGAATGACCTTCACTGACTGGGTGGAATCCTGGGTCATCCCGTCCACAGATACCAAGCCCTTGGGTGCCGTCCAGTGCCCCGACAGACAGTTCGAATGCCCCAACTCCTCCACATGCTGCAGTATGCCTGATGGCTCATGGGGATGCTGCCCCGTGCCCCAGGTACAAGTTTGGGAAGATGGGGGGAGGGAGGAGGGCAGTGGGGGCAGAGGAAGGGCTGGAGGGAGCAAAGACATAGTCAGGGCCATCTCTTCTCAGGCTTCTTGCTGTGAAGACAAGGTGCACTGCTGCCCTCATGGCACCTCCTGTGACCTGGCTCGTGGCCTCTGCCTCACGGCCACAGGCACCCACCCCCTGGCAAAGAAGATCCCTGCCCAAAAGACTAAAAGGCCAGGTAAGGAGGTGGGAGAGTGTCGGGGTGTGAGCTGGGAGCGAGGAGAGGCCTCATCTAACTCCTAGCTGGGGGGACATTCCCCTCCACCCTGGCTGCCCCTCACCTTTCTCTCTCCTTCCAGTGGTCTTGTGCCCGGACGCACAGTCCCAGTGCCCTGATGGTTCTACCTGCTGCAAGCTGCCCAGTGGAAAGTATGGCTGCTGCCCGATGCCCAGTGTGAGTGAGGGGCTGTAGCCAGTTGGGCTGTGTGTCCACAGCCATCTGGCCTGGACACCTACCTACCAGGCAGGGACTCCAAGGGGTGGGGCTAGCTGGCTGGTGGCTGGCTGGGAGCCTGGCTGCTCAGGACTCATGCCACCCCCTAGTGGGGGATTGGGGCAGTGCCAGCTGTCGGCCTGGCTGCTCCCTGAGCTCTAGGGAGACTGGAAATCCCAAAGACCACTTCGCCTTCACCCAGGCCATCTGCTGCTCCGACCACCTGCACTGCTGCCCCCAGGACACTGTGTGTGACCTGATCCAGAGTAAGTGCCTCTCCAAGGAGAATGCTACGGACCTCCTCATCAAGCTGCCCGCACACACAGGTACCGGGGGAGGCGGCAGACGCCGCCATTCCACCTGCACCATGAGGAGTGAGCAGAAATGGGGCTGGGGACTGATGGCCGCGCGGAGGGGCCAGGGCAGGGACAGCCCTCTTTCGTCCACATTGGGCCTCGCCTTAGGATCACTGCCGGGGTGGCCTGAGCGGTACCCTCCATCCTTCACATCCGGTTCTAGCTGTGGAACTGACAAAGGGAGGGCACCCCCGAGGGTTCCCAGCGCCACTGCTGACCCATCCTCCTTGCCTGCCTCACAGTCCAGGAGGTGAAGTGTGACATGGAGGTGAGCTGCCCCGATGACTACACCTGCTGCCGCCTGCTGTCCGGGGCCTGGGGCTGCTGCCCTTTTGCCCAGGTACCGAGGAGCGGTGAGTGGCCTGGGCTGAGCAGAGGGTGGCAGCCAGCTAGGCCCCCCAGGCCCACCGTCCCCTCTCCCTCCACCCTAGGCTGTGTGCTGTGAGGACCACGTGCACTGCTGCCCGGCCGGGTTTAGGTGTGACACAGAGAAGGGTACCTGTGAACAGGGGGCCCGCCGGGTGCCCTGGATGAGGAAGGCCCCAGCCCACGTCGGCCTGCCGGACCCCCGAGCCGTGGAGAATGATGTCCCCTGTGATAACGTCACCAGCTGTCCCTCCTCCAATACCTGTTGTCGACTCACGTCTGGGGAGTGGGGCTGCTGTCCTGTCCCAGAGGTGCATGGAAAGGGGGAGAGTATTGGGGGGAGGGACGGTGTCTTGGCCTGAGCACATGGCCAGGCTCCTGTTGCCTTGCTCTCCTGCCCTCTGCCTGGCCCACGGGTGGCACCAGCTCAGTCAGAGTCATTCCCAGCTGGAGGAGCTGTGAGCAGGAGAGGCAGAGTGGAGGCAGCGGGGGCTCAGCGCTCCGTCCCGTAGTAGCTTCCTAGATAACCCTTTTCTGCCGCCTCCCCAGGCTGTCTGCTGCTCAGAGCGCCAGCACTGCTGCCCCCAGGGCTACACGTGTTTGGCTGGGGGGCCCTGTAAGAGGGGGAACAAGGTGGTGACCGGACTGGCCAAGTTGCCTGCCCGCCGGGCTTCCCTGTCCCACTCCAGAGACATGGGCTGTGACCAGCACACCAGCTGCCCGGTGGGGCAGACCTGCTGCCCGAGCCTGAGAGGGGGCTGGGCCTGCTGCCAGTTGCCACACGTGAGTGCCCACCTGCCTGCTTCCGGACAGGACAGGGGAGTCCAGTCCCAGGTGGGGGGACGTTAGGTGGTCGAGAGTGTAATGCCCCTTTGTCCCCCAGGCCGTGTGCTGTGAGGACCGCCAGCACTGCTGCCCGGCTGGGTACACCTGCAACGTGAAGGCCCGATCCTGCGAGAAGGAGGTGGACTCTTCCCGCCCTGCTGCCCACCTGGACCGCGGCCGGCACGTGGGTGTGGGGAACATGGACTGTGGGGAGGGGCACTTCTGCCACGATAACCAAACCTGCTGCCGAGACAGCCGAGGGGGCTGGGCCTGCTGTCCCTACCGCCAGGTCAGTGCCACCCCCCGCCCTGGGGCCGGGTGTGGGCCTGGGCCGGGTCCTGCCACGCGCAACTCTTGCCCCCCACTCCCACCATCCAGGGCACGTGTTGTGCGGACAGGCGTCACTGCTGTCCCTCTGGCTTCCGCTGCGGGGCCAAGGGCACCAGGTGTTTGCTCTGGGAAGCCCTCCGCTGGGACGCTCCTCAGAGGGACCCGGCCCCGAGGCAGCTGCCGTGAGGAGGGACTGAGGACTGAAGACACTCCGCGGCCTTTGGGACCCTGCTCAGAGGGTGCCCACTGCTCAGGCCTCCCCAGCACCTCTCCGCCGCCACAGTCTCCCAGACCCCCATTTCTGAGTACCCCTGTCACCCTGGGAGGCGGGGCCTCAGTCTAAGGCCCTCCCTATCCCAACGAGGGCTGTGGCAAAAGCCACGTTTCCAGCTGCCATCCCCTCCCCCCATTTCCGTGGACCCTGTGGCCAGGTGCTGTTCCCTATCCACAGGTGTGCGTGTGTGTGTGTGTGTGTGTGTGCACGCTGCAGTAAAGTTTGTACACTTTCTTAACAGTGTCTGATTTGGCCACCCTGCCTGCCCTCCCCAGGGGGCCCTGGAGCCAAGGCCCCCATCCAGTGTCCGCATTTCCCCCACCTCACAGAAAGACACACAGAAGTTTATCTCACCAGTTTTATATTTGCTGTTGCCCACAGCGATCCCATCACATTATCCCCTAGTCCCCAGAGCCGCCCCAGCCTCCAGCCATGTGACATCGTAGCCCAGAGGTGGGCTAGTCCGCAAGCGGCACCCCTCCCCTCCCAGGGGTCCACTAGAACGCCCCTCCCTTACCAGCCCTCACACTAGCAGCTGAGGCCCAGGTGCCCCTCCTGCTTTCCCACGATAGAGCTTTCTATGTACAGCCACGTTTATACAGGCACTGCTTCCCCCCCC